>NC_134354.1:306659516-307259516 GCF_048569485.1 Anomaloglossus baeobatrachus
GGTGTGGCTGCCATGAGGTCATCTATGACGTGGCGGTTCCGGATAGGCCGCTGGTGACGTCGCTGATGACATGGCACTCTGCTATTGGACCTTGGTGGTTCCACCCTGGGTTTGGGGCGGACCCAGGTTATAAAAGGGGCTGGAGACAACATGGAGGTACGCAGTCTTCACTTAGAATTCATGGTAGCTTAAGCCTTGTTGGAAGCAGTAGGTAGGGCTAGGCGAACGGTGCCTGTCACGCCAAGATTCGTGGCTCAGCACATGAGGGTCAGGCGCCGTGCTTCCTTGCTACCGGTCCTGTTGTGCTATAGCAGTCCAGTGGCATTAACTGGGCTACAGCTGCTGCATCACCTGTCCAGTTGTGCCTCCTACGCACACGGACAGCATACCTGCTGCGTCCCCTGTCTGGTTGTGCCTCCTATGCACACGGACAGCATACCTGCTGCATCACCTGTCTGGTTGTGACTCCTACGCGCACGGACAGCATACTCCAGGACCCCTGTGGAGTTAACAGGGTGTTCCAGGATTGGGTGTGTGAACCTATTATCCTCCTTGGCTTCCCAGTCAATGCTACTGGTGTGATCCCTTGGCCTGACGTGTCCTCTACACACGTGGCCATTTGCGAAGTGACCAGAAACGCTAATCGAAGGAACACTCGCCTGTCGTGTCTGACACATGTGGGCGACAGGGCGCTGTCGCAGCGGTCTTCTCGGTCAACTCTACCTGGTCACCATCGGGCCTGATGTGTTCCCTGCACATGTGGTTGGGGTTGCGCCAATTCCACCGAAACACTAACTGGGTTGTCGTCCGGTCTGACGTGTCTCTACACACGTGACCGATTTCCAGGTCTCCTGGGTTATCTTTGAGTCATCAGTCCTACAGTCTCCGCCTAACCCACAGGGTGCCAGCAGCTCCATTACCATCTGGAGCACGGTGGGCCCCGACTGGCAATTGGGATATATACCCCCTGGTTCTAATCTGCCGGTCCCCCCGTAACACAAAGGTTGGTGAGAAGGGGGTAAAAATCGCCATTACGAGTGTCGCAGCATAGGGGTGTAGGCTTTTGGACTTGTGAATAGATTGTTCTATTCTTTCAGTTTTATGCATGGTTGTTATTGTTTGTTTTTGTAAAGTTAAACAATCATTTATCAACCCAACTGCCTAGAGTCCTTTTCCTGGTGCGTGCTTTTGCGGTATACTGGGGAGCCCACCCTGTACACGACTTTAAATGAAGCATAAGTCTCTGTGGGAAGGTCACTGTGGTGCAACCACCGTCTACCCCATCAAGTGCATCTGTGTGCTCTTCATCCTCTGTGACTGTGGTGACAGCAGTCACACATGCTTTTGGACGCAGACCTTCCACCCCTATACCCGCAACAGGCAGTGTGATTGGCAAGTCGTCAGTTGTCTTGGAAGTGGAAACAGCTGCTGGTGTTGCGCTCAATCAGACATCGAGAGCACCACCTTTGGATGAAGGCAACATTAGATCTACGCCTGCACCTTTCTCACAGATTGGCTGGACTACCTGCAGTTTAAAATTGCGTAGCAAAAATGGAGAGGTGGTGTAGAATGCAGAGGTGGTCTAGCTTTCTTGTCAGCAGAGGAACCCTCACTGACTATCACAGACAATGAAACTATGCCCCAAGGAACTGCCTGCACTTTTGCACTTAAAATTGCGTAGCAAAAATAGAGAGGTGGTGTAGAATGCAGAGGTTGTCTAGCTTTCTTGTCAAAAGAGGAACCCTCACTGACTATCCCAGACAGTGAAACTATGCCCCCTAAAACTGCCTGCACTTTTTGCACTTAAAATTGCGAAGCAAAAATGGAGAGGTGGTGTAGAATGCAGAGGTGGTATAGCTTTCTTGTCAAGAGGAACCCTCACTGACTATTCCAGACAACGAAACTATGCCCCTAAAATTGCCTGCACTTTTTGCACTTAAAATTGAGTAGCAAAAATAGAGAGGTGGTGTAGAATGAAGAGGTGGTCTAGCTTTCTTGGCAGCAGAGGAACCCTCACTGACTATCCCAGACAATGAAACTATGCCCCAAGGAACTGCCTGAGCTGATTTAGACAGACGCTGTGATAAACCCTTGCACAGCGCTGGCACAGACTTGCCTAGCAAAAATGGCTATGAACTGCTCTAATGTAGCCCTGAAAAGGGCTGAAATTACAATTAGTCTCTAATCCCTAAACCGATGTGTAGATTGTACTGTATAAGTCTGTAGCGCACACAGCAGCAGCAGTGGGAGCGGTGACTGTCACACACCCGCAGCAGAGAGATAATGGCGGCGATGGGGAAAGTGGCCGGGTCTTACAGGGCAAGGACATGTGGCATGTACAGCCAATGACACATGCCCTTGCTTGTTTGGCAAAAATTCACTTTGCTGTGTGTGTGTCTGTGATTGGATGACAGCCTGGCCCGCCCCACTGTAGGCACGGTTAGGAAAAAAAAATGGCAATCACCATTCTTTCAGCACTCAGCAGGACTGATCTAAACCCCGTCCCCCCCGCACACTATACGCTTATTTTTGATAATATCATTAGTAACAGTGACTGACAGTATTACAGTGAAAAGCCAGCTAGTGACTAGCTACGCTGTTGGTAATCGAAACGTTATCGAACGGTAACTCAAATGGTCGAACATGAAGCAAATCATTCGAGTTCGTCGAACGACTCGAACACCGCCCAAAATCACTCGAATTTGAAATTCACGAACGGTTCGATTCAAACATCGCTCATCTCTACTCTTCAAATCCTGAAGGTTCTGTGCGTTCCTTCTATGAATTCTAATCTTTAGTTCCTTCCATCAATCTTCTATTGTATTCAGGTCAGGTGATTGGCTTGGCCAAGCTAGCAGCTTTATTTTCTTTCTCTGAAACCACATGAGCATTTTCTTGGCTGTGTGTTTGGGATCGTCTTGCTGAAATGTCCACCCTCCTTTCATGTCCTTCATCCTGGTAGATGGCATCAGATTTTTATCAAGAATGTCTCTGTACATTTGCCAATTCAGCCTTCCTTCATTAATATGAAGCTAGCCTGTGCCCTATGCTGAAAACCAGCCCCGCTCCATGATGTCCCCACCTCCAAACTTCACTGTTGGTATGGTGTTTTGTGGTGATATGCAGTACTTTTTGGCCTATAAAACATGATGTGTATTATGGTTAAAAGTGCTGAAAGAGACAGTAACTGCAAATAGGGTCTTATCCTAAAACACTGTCAGCAAAGGTGCTGTAAGGGTAGACTCACCTGGTGTGGTTGTGAGAGTCACAACCACTGTAATGGCGTAAATACGGCTGCAGCAGAACCCACAGATCCCATTTGTCTACACGTTTCAAAACCTTATGACTTCTTCCTCAGGTCATATTCCTCAGGGTTTATGATTTGTCCTGAGGAAGAAGCCATAAGGCTTTGAAACGCATAGACAAATAAAATCACTCCTCCTACATGGATCCTCCTTTCTACAGCAGCATGGTTTATTAACCCCTTTCTCTCCATATTTGAACTGCATGGTGTGTATTATGGCATCCAAAGAATTCAATTTTGGTGTCCTCTGACCAGACTATATTCTCGTAGTGTTTCACAGCCTTGTCTACATGTTGTTGAGCAAACTTTAAACATGCTTGAACATGCTTTTTGTTCAGCAAGGAAGCTTTGCCTGGTGAGCGTGTATACAGCCCAAGGAGGTTGAGTGCATTACTTTGAAGCAATTGTACCTGCTGATTCCAGGTCTTTCTGTAGCTCTCTCCAGGTGGTTCTTGACTCTTGGCCAACTTTTCTGATAATTCTTTTGACTCCTCTGTCTAAAATCCTGCGGGGAGCACCTGGTCATGGCTGGTTAAGGCTGGTTTTACATATCCGGCTTTTCGGCAGTTTGACGGATGCGGTGCACGCCAGTACAATATGATATAGTATAGTGGCAGCGCCGCAACTTCCGGGTCACATGCGCCGGTCACATGACAGCATGTGACCGGTGCTTGTTGCGCTGCCAGTGTACTGTATACACTGTAATGGCGTGCGCCGCATCCGTCAAATCGGTGAAAAGCCAGATATGTGAAACTAGCCTTATGGAGAAATTATGTTCTTTCCACTTATGGATTCTACCGTGCAACAATAATTTTGCTACTGAGAATAAAACCCAATTTATAATAAAGTTATAAATTCAAATCTCTGATTCCAAATATGATGCCCGATCCTGTCTGGATGCGCTCAGACAGGTCTATCAGCTGATGTCAGCCAGCAGTAAGTATATAAGACAAGCTGGACAGAGTTCGATAAAGGGATCTGTCATAGTGCTATCAGTTTTGAAACTTCAGATGGATAAATGTAAATGTGTTAACAATCTGGATAATGTCTGCTACATATGTGGCAAATACATTGCTTATGATCAGTACAAGAATCTGACAGTGAGTTTGTATTCCTTACAAGTATTAATTTGACTGTCAAATTGGACAACAAGAGAAGAGCTGGGACCTCATGTTTGTTGCTCTGTGTGTAAAGCATGGGCGTACACAGGGTCAAAACTAGGGGGGGGGGGGCAAGCCATGGCCGTTCAGGTTGTAAAATATTAGAATGGAAAAGGTGAATGAAGCGAACATTTTAAGAGAATTAAATGTAATTATAGCTCGATTAATGACTCCGCGCCCCTCCCCCACGCACGCGCGCTCACACACACACAATACACGCTCCTTTACCCCTCCCCCCACGCACACAATACAATACACCCCCCATCACCCACTACACACACACACACACACACACCTACAATGCACCCCCCATTACCCCCTCCCCACGCACACAATACAATGCACCACTCCATTATCCCCTACACACACAAATACAATGCACCCCCCATTACCCCTCCCCCCCACACAATACAATGCACCCCCCATCACCCCCTACACACACACACACACACACACAATACAATGCACCCTCCATTACCCCTCCCCAGACATAAT
The DNA here is from genome assembly GCF_048569485.1 of Anomaloglossus baeobatrachus. Taxonomy (NCBI): domain Eukaryota; kingdom Metazoa; phylum Chordata; class Amphibia; order Anura; family Aromobatidae; genus Anomaloglossus; species Anomaloglossus baeobatrachus. Next base: position 306,664,476 of record NC_134354.1, read on the forward strand.
ACATTGCACCCCCATCACCCTATACACACACAAATTACACTACCCCATCACTACATACTCCTGCCTCCCCCCTCCCACGGAATACAGTACTCCCCCTCTGCCTGTCACAAAGCTGTGTTCCTTCACAAATGTTCCCCTTTATGTGTCCTCAGCCCCTCCCTACTCATCCCCATTAATTAAACCTATATATTTGAATAGGAAGGATCACCGGCACCGGCTCCTCAGCAGTGTGTGCAGGCCGGGCACACAGCAGAGGCGGCACAGCACAGCGCTGTCTCCTGCTTCAGCTAGTGTGCCCAGCATGCATGCACACGCGGTAATGGCTGCAGATACAGCGGCCCACTACACCGTGCCCCTGCTTCTAGGGGTGGGCAGCGCCCCCCCGCCCCTCGCTGGGTACACCCATGGTGTAAAGGCCGCTTTACAAGCAGCGATTTATCGTGTGATCGCATGTGCGATCGCACCCGCCCCCATCGTTTGTGCGTTACGGGCAATTCGTTGCCCGTGGCGCACAAAGTCGTTTACCCCCGTCACACCTACTTACCTCCCGAATGACCTCGATGTGGGCGGCGAACATCTTCTTCCTGAAGGGGGCGGTTCGTTCGGCGTCATAGCGACATCACACAGTGGCCGCCGAATAGAAGCGGAGGGGCAGAGATGAGCGGGACGTAACATCCCGCCCACCTTCTTTCTTCTGCATTGCCGGCAGCCGCAGGTAAGCTGCAGTTCATCATTCCCGGGGTGTCACACGAAGCGTTGTGTGCTGCCTCGGGAACAATGAACAACCGGCGCGCAGAAGGACGATCGATTTTTTGAAAATGAGCAACGTGTCAACGAGCAACTATAAGGTGAGTATTTTTGCTCGTTCACAGTCGCTCGTAACTGTCACACGCTACGACATGTCAAACGATGCTAGATGTGCGTCTCTAACGACGTGACCCCGATGTTATATCGTTAGATATATCGTAGTGTGTAACGGGGCCTTTACTCTGGGCTAACACAGTGGTTGAATGGTAAAAGGAAAGGAATGACTTTGCAATGCCGACTAAAATCGCCAGATATTCAAAGAAAAACAAGTCAGAAATTATGTATCCTGTGAGTCTGCTTTTTAACCAGTACCACACGAGGTAGAGAATACAGTGCCTGCCCCTCCCGAAGCAGAAATGACAATTGAAACTGAAGTTTCTGTTCCTGATGAAGAAGATGTTAATTGACATGATGTATTTCCTGATCCAGAACAACCGGAGGGTCAGCCGCCCTTGCTGAGTCAATCAGAGAGATCTGTCATTATCTAAAGAAAAGTCAGAACAGCTAACTTCTACACTTCGTGAAGAGAACTTGCTACGAGGCACCATAACTTCACACTTTCATCGATACACCAAGTTAGCTGCATACTTACTATGCAATGGAAAGCGGTTTGTTTCTGTACTGATGTAAATGGTCTTATGATGGAGTTAGGTGGTACATATATTCCAGAAAAATGGAGGCTATACTTAAACTCTAGCAAAATGAGTTTGAAAGCTGTTTTGCACAATGGTTACAAAAAATCCTTTGCTCCATTGACTCATGAGGTTGGAATGAAGGAGATCCATGCTTCTATGGAGTAAATTTTGAAAAAAAATCAAAGTCAGAGAACATAAATGGAAACTGTGTGCGGACCTGAAAGTGGTAACACTGCAGCTTGGAATACAGTTAGAATGCGCAGTGTATTTTTTGTTCTTATGGAACATTCGTGATGACTGCAATCATTGCAAAATGAGACAGTGGCCTCTTAAGCTGGGTTCACACATAGCGACAGCGACAACGACGTCGCTGTTACGTCACCATTTTCTGTGACGCAACAGCGACCTTGTAAGTCGCTGCTATGATCGCTGCTTAGCTGTCAAACACAGCAGAAGGAGCAGCGATCATAACGACACGCGTCACTGTGCTACATGTGCAGAGAGCCGCGCACACTGCTTAGCTCTGGCTCCCTGCACTCCTAGCTACAGTACACATCGGGTTAATTACCCGATGTGTACTGCAGCTACATGTGCACAGAGCAGGGAGCCGTGCACACTGCTTAGCGCTGGCTCCCTGCACTCCTAGCTACAGTACACATCGGGTTAATTACCCGATGTGTACTGCAGCTACATCTGCAGAGAGCAGGGAGCCGCGCATACCGCTTAGCGCTGGCTCCCTGCACTCCTAGCTACAGTACACATCGGGTTAATTACCCGATGTGTACTGCAGCTACATGTGCACAGAGCAGGAGCCGGCACTGGCAGCGAGAGCGGCGGATGCTGGTAACGAAGGTAAATATCGGGTAACCAGGGAAAGGTCTTCCCTTGGTTACCCGATGTTTACTCTGGTTACAGCTTACCGCAGCTGCCAGATGCTGGCTCCTGCTCCCTGCTCGCTTCATTTCGTCGCTCTCTCGCTGTCACACACAGCGATGTGTGCGTCACAGCGGGAGAGCAACGACCAAAAAATGAAGCTGGACATTCAGCAACGACCGGCGACCTCACAGCAGGGGCCAGGTTGTTGCTGGATGTCACACACAGCGACAGCGACGGGACGTCGCTGCAACGTCACAGAAAATGGTTACGTAGCAGCGACGTCGTTGTCGTCGTCGCTGTGTGTGACACCACCCTTAGAGTCAAGCACACAGTTGGTCAGTACAATGTACAAACAAATCACTGGTCGATCCACTTCAAGTTTATCTTCCACCATTTCACATTAAACTTGGTTTAATAAAAAAATGTTGTAGTTACAATGCAAATCGTTTTCAGTATTTGAAGGAGAAGTTTAGCACACTGAAAACTGAAGCGAATATAAGGCCCGAAATTTTATTTGCCCTGAAATCAACAGACTAGTGTATAATGAAAGTGATGGGCAAACCCAAACTGTAAAGTTCGGGGTCCGTACCGCACACCTACTCTCCATGCATTGACCTTTAACATGGATTTCTAAGGGAAGTCCATGTTATTGTTTGGTTTTGGCCACACGGATAAAAATAAAAAAATTAAAGGAAGAAGGAAGCAAAAATGGGAATTAAAGCAAGACAATTATACTTACCAGAGTCTCTGCGTGGCTGTCACACTGCACATCAATATTCACTGCTTCCCGCACCATCCCTCTGTGACTGTGTCTGTGATTGGTTGCAGTCAGATTGCCAGCATGCTGGAGTCTGTGATTGTTATCAACCAGAATCCCAACAATACCATTTTGTATAATCCAAATGAGCCCATATCTATATGGGCCAAGAGGATATATGCATAAACTCCATACTAACAGCAAAAAAACCAGGAGAACAAGAAGTATGGCATGTAAATATTTTTATTGGAATAAATTAATCAATTTTCACTCAAGTGACAAAATATTGTTTCAAAACTCAGACATAAATTAGACAAAAGGACAGTGAACATGCATAATTCATGGTAGCGGCATGTCATAGGCAGTAAAGGGGTTAAAAGGTGGGCTAAGTGCAAGTGCATGTGCAAAGTCCCAAAATATGGCAGGAAAGAATGGTGTGGACAGGATCAAAATAATATTAATCCTATAGTAATCATATAATGTTAGTACACAGGCTGTATGGGTCCAACTCCATATTAAGGGTGACAAGATCCAGGATTACACAGTATATAATAATGGGACAGTAGACCCCCCCCCCCCCCACACACACACACACAATAGAGACCCCAATGTACATTTTGCTTATGTTACCAATATTGCCATATAAATTAGCCAGCTTCCTCAGGGGGTTGCTCTCACAGTAGCTGGGTGTCACGCTAGTTACGGGGAAGTATCAAGTGAGCGGCGAAAGGTAAGGGAAGGGGACCCCTGCATTTAGGGAAGCGGGAGATGGTGACCCCTGGCCAAAGCTACAGCTGGTTCCTGGGGTCCCTCACCACCCTACATAGATTCTGCAACTGAGGGACAGACTCCAACAAAATGACCCTCTATAATCATAAAAAAAACAAACCACCTTCTTTTTGCGAATTTTAGTGGGAATGTGTGAAGTAGTGGCTCCTCCTAGCTGCATGGGCTCCTCCAAACCCATGAATGTTGGTTCACCCCCAGATAGCCTCCTGGACAATAGGGTACTGTCCTGAAAAAGTGTCTACAGTGAGTATGTTCTAACCAATCTATCTCGGAGGTGTCTGACCACATGAATAGCCAAGGACATGGCAGCCTCCAAGGACTCAGAAGTTTTGTAAATCATCAAGGCATCTTTCAATTTCTCTGAAAGGCATTCACAGAATTTGCTTCTGAGAGCCAGGTTATTCCATTTAGGCCTGTTTCACACGTCAGTGATTCTGGTATGTATGTGCTTTTTTTATACGTACCAGAATCTCGGACATACGCAGACCCATTATAATCAATGGGTCTGCGCACACATCAGTAATTTTTCACTGACCGTGTCTCCGTGTGGCGTACACACGTGTCTGTGATTGCCGCACGGTGACAAGTCCATTTTTTTCTGGCATCACTGATGTCCCACGGACCACACTATGGTGTGGTCCGTGAAACACATACCAGAAAAAAATTTACATTGAAAATAAAAAACATTTTCAACTCACCCGTCTCCAGTGACGCTCTGTGCAGCCTCTGTTCTCTGCAGCTTCCTGGCCGGCTCATTATGGCATGCATATTCATGAATGCAGCCAGAGCCGACCTGGAAGTAGCTGCAGAGGTGAGAGATAGCGGGGGCTGGATGCTGCAGAGGTGGAGACATCATGGACAGCAGGAATGGGACAGATGAGTATATGTCCATGTGCAATCATGGATCACGTTTCACGGATCACAGATTGTACATGGACAACCCATGTGTGCCGTGAATCACGGAACAAGGAGGACCATATGCGTTTTTTACACGTCAGTGAAAAACGTCTGTTTTTCACTGACATGTGAAACAGGCCTTAGTGTCAGTTGCCCATCTATGAAATTCTGACCAAAAAGTTTCTGCTGACTGATCTCTCTGCTGGAGGCAACGCAGCCTGGACTCAGCCCAGAAGACTTGGTCAGGATCATCATAGATGAGACCCAATTTGAGGCTACAAAAATTCATCCACCAACAGGAGATAACGGAGCCATGTGGCAAAGAGAAAGCCCAGTATTGCAGATCCCCTTGCAACAGTGAGATCACAATCCCCACCCTCTGTTCCTCATCTCCAGAAGTCAGAGGAGTAAGGCCGAAGCCTAAAGTATCGTTTACAAGCTTCCTTAAAGACAAAAAAAGTGTCTCTACCACCTCTAAACTTGTCTGGAAGAACAATTTTGGGCTCCGGCTGGACCTGCCTACAGGCAAAATCCCCAACATTAGGAGTCTGCGACCGTTGCTGCTGTGCCGCCCCAGCAGCAGATAGAACCGCTCAGATCCAGGGGTAGTGTCCGTTCAGGGCTCGAGGGTCTCCGGACCTGGGGGCTTAGGGGCCACACTCTAAAGTAAAAGGGGGTATTTACAGAGGGAGTTATAGTTCATGACGCCACCCGTGGTGTGCGGTAACTGGGAGTACCGCCGCTGCCGTTGGGAGTACCCGGGGTGATGGAGTGGGGCAACAAGGTGTCTGTCGTTGCCCTCCACGGGTAGGGGTTGGCCCCGGGACTCTGGATGATGCTACTGGGTGCCGTGAAGGGAAAATCACTCAGTTACTCACTCAGCCAATAATCAAATGCTGACAACCGGGTAAACCAAGTCTCTGGGTGCCGCTGCCGGTCAAGGGGAGCTCGTCCGGGTCCCATCCCCTGCAGTGCTGTCTGGTGATCCGTGACCTGCCTCCTGGCACAAAGTTTAAATTTACCATAGTGGTCCAGTAGTCTGAAACTTGCCGGGCCCCGCTCCCCACTGTGGCTAAGTGTGGGAGCCTGCTCTTAGGGCTCACGCTTGGGATTTCTGTGGGTTGCTTTTATAAAAGGCCCTATCCCCCTCGTTGCGCTAGTGCCCCGATTCTGGCGCGAGTGGGAACAGTCCATAAAGGCTCCGTTCTCCGCAGTTTAATTGCCGGGTTGCCTGAAGCTTCTCCCCGACCTAGGTCTGTGTACCCCGCCGTGCCTTCGGTCCCGGACCGGTGATAGGACCAGGCTGCTGACCGTTCTCTTTAACAGGTACAGGCACCTTGCCTCAATTCCCTGCAACCGGGGGTCCAACTCCTCTAGGTCAAGACCACCGTCTGCAACCTAGATAGCTTCTCCTGGGAGCCACTACTCCCAGCCTCCTCCACCTCACTACTCCTCCTCTTTACTGCTCCTGTTTACTACTGCTCACTTCACTCCTCACCTCACCTTTCTGACCCCTAGGTGGGCGACCCTGTTCCGCTCAAGCCGCCCACTGATGTGTCTGGTGGGTGTGATGCAGGGTGTATCTAGGATTTGATTTGCTGTTGGAGGCAGGACTGTAAGATGGGGACCCAGAACCATGTGGAATTTGAATAGTTTCACAGATGCTGTTGTGGCGCCCCTGAGGCTCTTGTCGCCACAGGGTACTGCACCTCAGTTAAGGTGCGGTATTCATCTCAGGTAAGGGGGGGGTTAATCATTTGTGTTCCACAATTCACACTCTACATACAGCTTAGGAGCCGTCACACAGGGTGGGATGGCTCAGGGTAGATAGGGGGGTGGCCATCATGAGGCATGGTCGTCACTGAAGCCAGCCACCTGGGGGCGGGTTCCGCTTGGGGGTAGAAGTAGGCGCAACACACTCACATAAGACAGACGAGTCGGGACCATAGTCCTGACAAGACACCTCTGGAACTCCTGGACTTTACTAGGCTTGGAGCGGGAGCTCAGCCCGGATACCTAATCGCAGAGGGGGACATCGTAGCAAAAGGACATGCTCTCTCGCTTTCTTCAAACTCCGGTGGTGGCCCCCTTACTTGCTTGGGATTGACCGGAGCCCACAACGGCAGAGACCAGCACTTGTGTGCAGCTTTAAATCAGTGAGTAAAAGAACCTGGAACAGCAGATGCCGACTCAGACTCTGATTAGCGACGCCATCGCCCCGCACTTCGGCGCTCCCAGGGGACTGCCAAACCCTTTGTCATCCACCCGGGGCCCACTCCGCCTGAGGGGAGCGACACCATCCTGGCTGCCATAACACCTGCCCCGGCAATGAATTCTGCAGTGGCGGCTACTCCCTGGCCGCATACCACAGGTGGTGTCACGACAAACTTTCCCCAATCACCCCGCTTTCCCTCCCTTTACTGCAAACCCCAGGGCAACGGAACCGGGCAAGGCCACCCATGACATCGCCTGACCCGACCCGCGACTGCCCGGCAACGAGTAGGTTAACCACCTGCCCGGTGGGGCGTTGCATTTCGCATCACGAACAGGATATGGTGCCCAGTCAACCGGGTACTGTGCGCCTATAGAACTGTGTTAAACTGGTTAATTTGGCATTGATGAAAAACGATAGTCGCCATTTATCATTCCGCGCGGGATAAAGATATGGCGTGCCTTTGTGGGAGGAACCCAGGAGTAACGCGCGAAAGAGTACTGCGGGTGAGTCACCCTTCACCATTCGATGTGGAAAGAAAAGGGGGCACGCCATGGGGAGTGGTTCCCTGAAAAGCATGCAAACCAAGGCCCCACTGCTAGAGGTGGACACCCCCATTCCGTATGACCAGTTGGAGGAGGAAGAAAATGACTTGTTTATTCAGGATGAGGACGGGGATGCCCCAGATACTGCTTCTGTGACCCTTGAGAAGCAGGACTTAAAACCTGGCACCTTGAAAGTGGATGAGGCTTCTCAGTGCGCAGAAAATTGTAACAACAGAGTTTTGGCGGAGACGGACCCAGCAACCTGACCAGTGTTCACCGGCCAGCTGAAACTTACACGCTGAGACGCTCAGTCTAGCCGGGTCCCAGTGGGGTGCAGTGCTGGCAGATTAATTGCCCGGAACACTATGATGGGACTGCGGGTGAGGTAGTAATGATCCTACCCTTGAAACCAGGGGTTCTGGGAGGTCGCTTGAGCACCGTTCCGGAAGGGGACTCTGTTGCTGACCCCACCAGTCTTCTCATTCCTGTTTGCGGTCATTGCAAGCGAGTCGGACATTATGCCAGAGGATGTCCAGTGATTGTGCCAAACCAGGGGGTCGGGACCTGCCCTCTGGAAACCCCAGCAGCCAAGAAAGAATAATCGTTAATGTTTCTCATATGCAAAATGTTTTCTAATTGCTGATATTTGCTTGCCTTGAAATGTTTTGATGACCTGTGACCGATATTGTTCAAAATGTTTGAAACGTTTTGAAAATATTGCTGCCTCCCATAAAGGGAAGGATTTTTTCTTGTTAACCTGTTACATGCATATAAAATTGTGGTGTTAATTGTGTTTTGTTACAGCCCGTGAGTGCTGCTATTTGCCATGGGGGAATGTGGCGCCCCTGGGTACTGCACCTCAGTTAAGGTAATTAGACACAAAAAGTCCATATGTGAACAAAAAGTCAGGAAGATCCTATGCAAGGGTCAAGCCTAGCTGTTGAGCTGCTCAAATAACATATCAAAACAAAAGAAAAGATGAGTAGTAATGCTTCAAAAGGTTATTAATTGGTAGTAAATACTAAACACACAGGTAAAAAAAGGTCAAGCCAGACCAATATACATAAATAGGCACAAATCGAGGAGAGGATGTAAAAAGGCAGAGCCAGGCCTGCTGTGCATGATGTAAAATCAATGCGAAGGATGCATTATTATTGAAAATACAATATCATAGGTCAGAAACTTGATATAAATACATCTGAATATGCATTTTGTTAGTAGCACAAATTCATAAAATAAAAAATTAATATCAATATGTCTAAATGGGTGTAAATTACCCAGTATGGTAATAGAGAGTGGGCTAGATTTAATTCTGTTTCTTCAGTGAATCTATTGAGCAGGGAAACACCGATTAGGAGCAATGATAAAAACTATCAGTATTATGCCTTAAATCTTTTGCGAATATACTGTAAATAAATTAGATTATCACAATAGGCCATACAGATGCAATTATATAAAGTGTCCCTATGCCTAATTAAGACAGATAGCTACACATAGATTGGAGCCATACATATAAGTGCCCATCGCATCCCTGATGAAGCAAGAAATCACATCCTTGTGAAACGTGCGTTGGAGTCTTGTGTTGGGGGAGACCTTCCTCTTCACCATTCCCGGCCTGTCTGCACTTTTTTCCTGGCACTTTTTCTATTACTTCGGTATGCGATGGGCACTTATATGTATGGCTCCAATCTATGTGTAGCTATCTGTCTTAATTAAGCATAGGGACACTTTATATCATTGCATCAGTATGGCCTATTGTGGTAATCTAATTTATTTACAGTATATTGGCAAAAGATTTAAGGCATAATACTGATTTTTTTTCCTTTAGTTTTTATCATTGCTCCTAATCAGTGTTTCCCTGCTCAAAAGATTCACTGATGAAACATCAGAATTAAATGTAGCCCATTCTCTATTGCCATACTGGGTAATTTGCTCCCATTTAGACATACTGATCTTAATTTTTAATCTTATGAATTTGTGCTACTAACAAAATGCATATTCAGATGTACGGATATCAAGTTTTTGACCTATGATATTGTATTTTCAATAATAATGCATCCTTTGCATTGATTTTACATCATGCACAGCAAGCCTGTCTCTGCCTTTTTACATCCTCTCCTCGATTTGTGCTTATTTATGTATATTGGTCTGGTTTGACCTTTTTTACCTGTGTGTTTAGTATTTACTATCAATAAATAACCTCAGTTAAGGTGTGGTATCCGACTCAGGTAAGGGGGGTTAATCACCGGTCTTCAACAATTCACACTCTACATACAGCTTAGGAGCCGTCACACAGAGTGGGATGACTCAGGGTAGATAAGGGGGTGGCCATCACGAGGCATGGGACTTCCCCGGTCACTAAAGCCAGCCACCTGGGGGGCGGATTCTACTTGGGGGTAGAAGCAGTCGCAACACACTCACATCAGACAGATGAGTCGGGACCATAGTCCCGACAAGACACCTCTGGAACTCTTGGACTTTACTGGGACCGGGCTTGGAGCGGGAGCTCAGCCCAGATACCTAACCACAGAGGGGGACATCGTAGCAAAAGGACATTCTCTCTCTCTTATTTCAAACACCGGTGGTGGCCCCCTTACTTAGGATTGACCAGAGCCCACGACGGCAGAGACCAGCACCTGGGTGCAGCTTTAAATCAGTGAGAATAAGAATCTGGAATCGCAGCTGTCGACTCAGACTCTGATTAGTGACGCCGTCGCCCCATGCTTCGGCGCTCCCAGGGGACTGTCAAACCCTTCATCATCCACCCGGGGCCCGCTCCACCTGTGGGGAGCGACACCATCCCAGCTGCCATAACACCTGCACTGGTGAGAAATTCTGCAGCGGCGGCTACTCCCTGGCCGCATACCACAGGTGGCGTCACGACAAACTTTCCCCAATCACCCCGCTTTACTGCACGCCTCGGGGCAACGGAATCGGGCAAGGCCACACGTGACATTGCCTGACTTGACCCGCTACTGCCCGGCAACAAGTACATAAACCACCTGCCCCATGGGGCGCTGCACTGTCACTGGGTGTGGGAGGGGGAAACAGTGAATATTCATGAGGTTTAACCCCTTCAGCCCCTGGGCGCTTTCCGTTTTTCCGGGGTTTTTTTGCTCCCCTTCTCCCGAGAGCCGTAACGTTTTTATTTTTCCATCAATCTTGCCGTATAATGGCTTGTTTTTTGTGAGACAAGTTGTACTTTTAAATGAACCATAGGTTTTACCATATAGTGTACTGGAAAAGTGCAAAAAAATTCCAAGTGTGGAAAAACTGCAAAAAAGTGTGATTGCACAATAGTTTTTGGGATATTTTATTCACCATGTTCACTATATGGTAAAACTGATGTGTTGTTGTGATGCCTGAGGTTGGTGTGAGTTTGTAGACACCAAACATGTATAGGTTTACTTGTATCTAAGAGGTTAAAAAAATTCACAATAAAAGTGAATAAAAAGTGGCGTCCAATAAAAGTGGCGTACGTTTTGCGCCATTTTCGGAAACCCGTAGTGTTCCAATTTTTCGGGATCTCTGGCTCAGTGATGGCTTATTTTTTGCGTCTTGAGCCGACATTTTTAATGGTACCATTTTTGCGCAGATGCTACGTTTTGATCGCCTGTTATTGCATTTTGCATAAAACTTGCGGCGACCAAAAAACGTAATTTTGGCGTTTGGAATTTTTTTTACCGCTACGCCATTTACCGATCAGATTAATTGATTTTATATTTTGATAGATCAGGCATTTCTGAACACGGCGATACCAAATATGTGTATATTTTTAATTTTTTTTAACTCTTTAATCTTCAATGGGGTGAAAGGGGGGTGATTTGAACTTTTAGGTTTTTTTTTTTAAAACTTTTTTTTTTATTTTACTAGTCCCTTTAGGGGGTTACATGGATCAGCAATCCGATCGCTCTGCCCTAGCTGCTGATCACAGCTATACAGCCTTAAACAGCAGATATGCTCACTTTCTGCTTGACTCTGCTCCGGGCCGAGTGAAACCGAAAGTGACTCATGTTACCTACAGGCGTCATCACATGACCCTGTGCTACCATGGCAACCACCGAAAGTCACGTGATCACGCACGTGACTTCTGGTGGGGGCGGCGTAAGCGAAAGTAATGGCCGCGCTCATATACATCTCACTGCCAGACTTTGGCAGCGAGATGAAAGGGGTTAAAAATTGCAGGTGGAAGCGATTCCACTTGTAACTTGCAGGTGCACATGTCAGCTGTTAAAAACAGCTGATATGTGCGCGGATCGCAGCGACTTGCCAACGGCAGGGGGCGGGAATTAACCTCACACGATCCATGACGCATAGATCCGTCATGGGTCGTGAAGGGGTAAATGAGCGGACCCAGAAGCAATGCAACAGCCGCGTAGAGACTCAGTAAGTATAATGGTCCTGCTTTAATCCCCGTTAGCTTCCTTTTGCAGCCCCCTAGCCCTTACTACCACCATTTTACTGCTGACAAGTTCAAGTTCCCATAGACTTATATGAGGTTCCAGGTCCAGGTTCACGTCCAGTATCAAATCGTTTTTATTTATTTATTTTTAAGTCAGAATGGACCAGCTGAACTGAACGTCTGCGGGTTTGCCCATCTCTAATGATGACACATTCAGAATGAAACTCAACCCTCTGGAATTTGCAGCTTGGGATGCATTTGTGCTACGGTAGTAATGAAAAACATCCTTGCAAACAGACGATATGAAAACTATGCTTAACTAGAAGACCATATGCTTAAAGAAATTTTGCTGCCAAATGTCATTAAAAATGCAGTTTTTACATTCCCATTTTGACTTTTTTTCACCCAATTTAGGACAAGTAAGTGATGAACAATGAGAGAGGTATAAAGATATTTCTGCACTACTTCTGGTTTTTGCAAAAGGCAAATATGATCGCTCACAGGCACAAAAGCTGATGCCGGAAGCACTTTTAACAGCCTTGCTTAAGTAAAACTTTAAACTGGAATGCGAAACTTTATGAAATGTTGTTATTCCATTACATTTTCTTATAATATTTACTATGAAAACTTTGATGTAGATTAGGTAATTGTTGGAGTAAAACTCATTCTGCACAAAATTATTCAATGCTTTCCAAGTGATTAATTAATTTGGGCAAACTTATGCATAAGAAAATTTCCTGACGTGTTACAACAATTCTGACTTCAGATTTGGAATATACATGTGATGCCCTGGCCTATCAGGTCATCGCAGGGTGTTGTGCAATCTGCCATTCTGCACAGTATCCACTCCTCCTTGGTTATGGATCCTGGTCCTTTGGTGTTACTAACAGTTTAGCCAGTCAAAATCCTAGGAACACTTTACACCAAACCCACCAGACACACCACTGGGGGGCCTGAAGGGAATAGGGCCGCCCATATGGGTGGTTGGTACGGGAAAGTGAAGAAAGTGACATAAAAGTGAAACAGGAGTGAAAGGAGTAGGAGGTGGAAAGTGACTCTCCGAGTTAGAGAAGTCACCGGTCCGGAGCAGGGCTCCTGGAGTTTACTAGGTGGCAGACGTTGGTCTGGGTCTGGTAGGAGCTGGAACCCTGGTCGCAGGGGATCGTGTCAAGGGGCACGGACTGCCGAGGAGGGCAGCCGGTGGCCTTGAGCCGTCACTGGGCAGGCGCCAGGGCACGACGGGGTACGTGGACCCTAGGCTGGGAAGTAGCTTCACGCGTCCCGGTAATTTACCCGACAGGAGTGAAGATTTCAAGATTCATCCCCAACCCGCTCCGAAATCGGGGTACTAGCACACCGATGGGATAGGACTTACCCAAATACAGTCCAAAGAAATCCTACGCGTGAACCGCGTGAAACGCGTGAGAGCAAGCTCACTCCGTTAGCCATACGGGTGAGCGGGACCCGAAAGGTTTCAAGTTTGAGGGTCCACTTAGAGAGAAGGTGCCACGGAAAAGGCCACAGGCTAACAGCAACACCAAGGGCACGGATCCCAGCGTGCTCCCTCCAAGCTGCAGTGGTGCTCAGAACTCTGGTTTACAAGCTGTCGGTGTCATTATTCCTGGACTGAGTGAGTACACTGAAAAGCCCTTTTCCACTACCCAATGGCACCCCAAACGCCATCACCCAACGGGCCCCGGGGTACAAACCCCGTACGCAAGGAAGGGGTTAAACATCCTGCTGCTACACCATCGCCACCGAGCTTCCCGCCAACATCAGCGGTGGTCTCCCACATTACCACACACCGTGGGTGGCGTCACGAACTGCCAATACCCCTGTACATAGTCCCCCTTTTTCTGAGTGGCCGCAAGACCCCCGGGTGCAGAGACCCCTCGAGCCACCGTGGATCCAGACCTGAGCAGCCCGACTGCTGGCACGGGGGTGGCACACCTCAAATTTTGGCGTCACAAACAGGATACGAGCAGGACCCACTTACCTGGGTGACGTGCGGCTTGAAAGCCGAAGACTGCAGGTCCAAAGGCCTTTTCCCGCCAATTCCGCCATCTGTTCGTGCCAAAAAGCTGTCTTCATCGAAAAAGCGCGGAAAGCCTAAGCCCCGCCCCTCGTATTCCTTGTGAGGCCGGAACCGGAAGTTCTCAGAGGGCCACAGTCAGCGGGAGAGTGCTGCGAAAAGACCGAGGGGGCGCGCAGAGATGTCGGCTCCGGATAATGGGAACGCGGCAGCGCTCCCTCAGCCAAGGTAACGCCGGAGCAGCGGACACCGCTCCAGCTGCAGGAGCGGCAGCGCCAGTACTGGTGGCGGTTGTCCTCATCATGCCCATAACGCTGCCATATGTGCCGGGCGCAGCCTGGCTTCCACAGTATGACGGCAAACCAGATGCACTACAGGGATTTAAGAGGAAAATCTGTAATGTTCTGGACATGTATGTCTTGAATGGGCAGCAGCGGGCAGCGGTGGTACTGGGGCAGCTGACCGGTGCTGCCGAGCTAGAAGTGGAGACGTGGACTGAAGCAGACCGGACATCAGTGACTGCCATTTTCAGGAGACTGGGAGCTGCTTTTGAAACCCGCACCGAAGCGGAGCTGAGAATGAGGTTCTGCAGCTGCAAGCAAAGGCTCCAGGACAGCATCCGAGATTACGCCTTGAAATTGCAAGCAGCGCTGCGGACCCTGAGACTGACCAACGATATCTGAGAGCCAGAGGGGAACAAGATGCTGGTAGAGCAGTTCCTACAAGGCCTCGGGTCGGTGGAAGACCGTAAGCAGCTCCGGCTGTGGACCTTGGAATATCCTGATTTGGACTTTGCTACCCTGAAAGAGCGGGCAATTAAAGCCCTACAGCCCCCAGAGGATCCAGATTCTCCACTCCCGGCTTGGCAGGCTGATGCCTCTCTAAGGCAAGGGAAGCCCTCTGCCCTGGCCCTGCCTACAACAGCCCCCTTAACAGCAACTGGGAGTGGAGTACCCGATTTATCTACCCAAGTGCAACAACTAACTAAGGACTTCGCCTGAATTTTGGAAGCCATGCAGCTGAAGTCCAAGACCACCCCGTCGAGATAGATCCAGCTAGCGGATTGCCCAGAGGACGTCCCCTGGATGAGAAAGCGGACCTCAGCGTACAGAGGACGAGGCGGTGACCGGTATAATCCACCTGTGTGTTATAAGTGTAACAAGACCGGCCACTACGCACAAAGCTGTTCTTTAAACGGGCAGCCCCTGGGGCCAAGGGTCAATCCCCAGGAATAAATTGTCAACGCCCAGCAGACTGGAGAGAGCGGTATGTAGGGGATGGCCCATTGTCTCCATCACCCTGGATGGGATCCCTACCTCTGCACTTCTTGATACCGGCTACCCAGGTAACAACTATCCCCTATGTACTCTATAAGAAGTTTTGGCTTGATGATGACTTGATGCCCCCGGACGACAGTTTGACTATCTATGCTGTCAGCGGGTTACTGACTCGCCCACCCCAGGGCTAGGGGACACCCGGTGCCGGGCCGGACTAGTCCGGGGGACGTCAGTGGTGGCAGGGCCCGACTCCGTGCCCTGGTGGGGTCAATTAGTATGGCTGGTGACTTGGGGGTGAATAAAGTTTATGGTTGTTGTGACGCCACCTGTGGTTTGTGGCTATTAAGCCGTTGCTGCTGTATGAGGCCTCCGGGGCTGGTGATATGGCAGCTTGGGTGGTCCTGCTCCCCACAGGTGGAGCGGTGCCCCGGGGCAACAGTTGGTGCTCGTAAGAGTCTATGGTGTGATTGGAAGTCTCTGGTGATGTTGTGTGAATAATACGGTGCAGGGCCGACAGGGCAGTGAAAGAAACAGGCACAAACAGTAGTCTCTTTACCTTCTCCTCTTTTACTTGGCAACAGTTTCATCCTGGGAGACCGTCACAGGTGGTAAAGATGATCCGGCCGGCCTGGAAGTGCCTGGGGGTGATCTCTTTGGCCAGTTGAGTGTGAGGCCTACTCCCTGCTCTTTCTTTTCTTCTACAGGACCCTGCACTCTGAATTTAGCAATGGCCCTCTTGCTGCTGGGACCGGTAGTTCGTCCCTTTTTCTGTATGGTAGGCTGCGCAGGCCCTCTCAGGTGCTTCTCTGCTGGAGTCCACACCGGGCCCTTGGGATGCAGCTGTACCTTCAGATTGCTTATGGGCCAGGGGGCTTGCAGCTCTCCTGCCCTCCGGACTCTGCTACCAAGGAATATTTTAGGCCCTGGTGGCCACAGACTCCGATGTCCAAGTCTCTTCTGTGCCTCTCTGCAAATCCCGCTTCACTGGGCCAAGCTATTCCAGCTCCAGGCCCCAGTTCCACAGGACAGCACCACTCTGCGTCTGCACTCTCTGCTCTCTCTACACAGACTGAACACTAACTCCTCCCTCAGGTCAGACTTGAGGAATGCTCCCTGAAACTCCAGGTTCAGAGCTCCCCCTGCTGGCCTGAGGGAGAAACTGCGTTGGATGTTGAACTTACTGGCTAATGATTCCCCCAATTACCTCCAGGCTCAGCATTAACCCTTTGGAGGGGCAATGCTGTTATGGCGACCAGGTCCTGGGGCGCCACATTACCTGTGACTCAAATTGGGTTCAAGGAGGTGACCATAAAGGTGGGCCGAGTAGAATTAGTCAGACAAGGCCTAATAGTAGTACAAAATGACCCTAGTGATCGGAACCCGAAGATCATTTTAGGAACAAATGGTCATAGAGAATTGCATGGGTGAAGTGTTGTTTTTGCTTCAACAGCTGTCTGAGACTGCAGAAGCAGGGCGACAGAGGGCCCTGCAACGGGAAATCCGAGCTCTCCTGCAGCGTCAACAGGTAAATCTCTCTGGTGGGGAGATAGGTGCTGTACGGGTAATGGATGTGTGACGCCCTGGCAAAACCAGGTAGTCACACAGTAGGCCCCCGCATAACACCTTCCCTCACCTAGGTTACATACAGCCGACCTGAAACCCTAGTCACCCCCCTCAGGGCAAGACAGGCACACCAGTGGGCGGGACCAGGCGGTTAGGGAACGCCCACCTAGGGGTCTAGACAGCCCGGGGCAAGAAAACAAGCAGTTGAAGTTCAAGTTCAAGTTGAGTGGCGTGAAGGCTGGGGATAGGTGTAGCTCCAGCGGAGGAGAAGCTCAAGTTGAACGGTGCCAGGGTTGGAGCCCTGGTACCTTGGCTATGTGGCAGACGGTGGTCCCCATCGGCAGGCGACGGGAAGACGACAGCCGGAGATCCGAGGTGTACCGGGACAGGGTTGGAGCCTGCCAGTACCGACACCAGAGACCCGACCCGGAAACCGTGCACAGAGGGGATACTCGGACCCTGAAGCCAGGACCGGAACCAACGGCCTAGCTAATCAACCAATTGAGGGCAGGATTTTAGGTCCTGTCCCAACCAAAGTCCCGAAAAGTAGACAACCACCCACAGAGAAAGATAGGGCCACCGCCAGGGCCTGTAGATCCCACGGGTCAGCGTCAGATGGGCACGGCTCCTCAGGTACACAAAAGGCCGGGAGCGGACTCCCGTGTTCCATACCAGGAAGTCCAAACAAACAACAACAATAGTGCATAGGAAAAGACGGCAATCACCAGCCCGGGTGGGGGACCAGAGTACAACCGGCCGCGGCCGCCGGCCACCAGCACCTTGGTTTACCAAAAGACTCATGTGATTAATTTAATTGTGAGTAACCAAACACCCCCTGGTACGTCCGGGCGCGCAGGCCCCTGCCATCGCCATACCCTGCACAGAGACACTGGGTCCCGGGGCAACCATCCCTACCCATAGAGGCGTTAACATCCAGCTGCCACTACATCTCCCCCGGGTGTCCCATAACAGCAGCGGTGGTGTCCCACTTCACCACACACCGTGGCTGGCATCAAGAACTGAATACGGCTAGGGCTGTACAACTACATCCCCCTTTTAATTTGGCGTGTCCACGTGACCCCCGGGTCCGGAGGATCCCTCGAGCCACACAGCGGGTCCGGATCCGAGCAGCCCGGCTGCTACAGGCGTGGGGGCGGCACAGATGCAGCCCCCCTAGTAGTGCCCCCACGAAGTGAAATGCTGATATGGTGCAGGGCAGCTATAGGCTCCAAGGGACAGGGTTACCAGGCAGTGGTAGAACCCCTTCACTCAGAACATTGGCCCACTGTGTTCACGGCCAGGAGGGTAGTGGATGTCCAGAAGGGGAGAGTGCCCGTACGAGTGCTAAACTGTGGGGAGGAGGAAGTCACGTTGCCCCGATACGCCACCATAGCCAAACTGTTTACATTAAATGCAAACGACATCCATGCAACAAGGTCTCCAGATGAGCAGAGCCAACACCCCAGTGCTGATCCCCAGGGCCTAGTGGAGAAATGGTGTCAGGAGCTACATGTGGGCACTGACTCTACACCCGCACATCATAAGAAGGGGTCTACAGGGTGGTCAGGGAATATGAACAGGTCTTTAGTAAGCACCCACTGGACTTTGGGCGCATTAAGGGGATACAACACCCCATACCCACTGGCATGCACCCACCTATCAAGGAAAGGTATAGGCCCATACCACCTGCTCACTATCAGTGTGCCAAAGACATGCTCAGAGGCATGAAAGAAGCCGGAGTGATCCGTGATAGCTGCAGCCCCTGGGCTGCACCACTGTTACTGGTAAAGAAGAAAGATGGAACCATGAGGATGTGCGTAGATTACCACCAGATCAACAAGATTACCCATAAGGACGCCTACCCTCTGCCCCGCATTGAGGAGTCGTTAGCCGCTCTAAAGTCTGCCACTTACTTTTCTACCCTTGACCTTACCAGCGGGTACTGGCAGGTTGCAGTTGCCGACGAAGACCGGGAGAAGACCGCCTTCGCCACCCCAATGGGTCTATGTGAGTTTAATAGTATGCCATTCGGGCTGTGCAATGCAGCCGGGACATTCCAGAGGTTGATGGTGTGCTGTTTGGGCCATTGTAACTTCAAAACCGTCTTTCTGTATTTGGATGATGTCATTGTTTACTCCAAAACCTACGAAGCCCACCTGGAGCACCTGGCTGAGGTGTTAGACGCTCTGTCCAAGTATGGAATGAAGCTCAAGCCGTCCAAGTGCCACTTGTTGAAACCGAAGGTACAGTACTTGGGGCATGTGGGGAGTGCTGAAGGTGTGGCGCCGGATCCCGAAAAGATTACAGCCATTCAGAACTGGCCGCGGCCTACTACGGTCAGAGAAGTGCAGCAGTTTCTGGGCCTGATGGGGTACTACCGGAGGTTCGTTAAGGGTTACACCCAAATGGCAGCCCCCTTACAGGACCTCCTGGTGGGTCAGACTGCACACGGTAAATCCTCGGGGCCGCCATTCAAATGGGGCACAGAACAAGATTCCTTCGAGAGGATGAAGTCTGTCCTAACCGGGGATGAAATCTTAGGTTACCCCGACTATGGCCTTCCCTTCGTGCTGTATACCGATGCCAATAATGTGGGGCTGGGGGCTGTTTTGTCCCAAGTACAAAAGAGCAAAGAAAAGGTGATCGCCTATGCCAGCTGGAAGCTACGACCGACGGAAAGAAACCCAGAAAATTATAGCTCCTTTAAGCTGGAATTTCTGGCGCATGTCTGGGCAGTGACTGAACGGTTCAAGCATTACCTCGCTGCCACCAAGTTCACGGTGTACACCGATAACAACCCACTGACTCACCTGGAAACGGCAAAGCTGGGAGCATTGGAGCAACGATGGGTTGCACGATTGGCTAACTATGACTTCGTTATTAAGTACAGGGCTGGCGTAAGAATACTAACAAAGATGCCTCACTTGTCCGATGATGGCAGAAACGAAGAGGACCTGGAAGTTGAGATACCTGCGTTCCACCAGCGTCCATTGGGGGGACAATTCAGATCCAGTGCCTGACAACAGGAGATGACCTGTAATCCGTTGTCTCACCATGGCTGGCAAGAAGCCCAAGATCGAGACCCATCAATCAAGTTAGTCAAGGTACTGCTGGCTAGGCCTTATGCCCATCTTGGACCAGGCGCTCTAGAAGAGGCCAAGAAATTGTGGCAAGATCGGGGTCGACTCTATCTGCACCAAGGTAAACTGTGCAGGAGCCTGACCAACCCCAAGACCCACGAGAGAATCTGCCAGATCGTGGTCCCTAAGTTTTATGTCCCAGTGGTGCTGGAAGCATACCATGACTGAGCTGGACATTTTGGGTGGAAGAAGTTGGAGATGCTGTTGAGAAGTTGCTTCTACTGGATAGGAATGAGAGACTCCATAGAAGCCTGGTGTAGGAGCTGTGGCCCCTGTGCCTTGAGGAGACAAGATAGTACCAGTCAGCGTGCACCACTCCAACCAATTGTCACTAAACAACTTTTAGAGATTGTGGCTCTGGACCATGTTAAATTGACCCCCAGCAGAAGTGGATACACGTATGCGCTCACGATGGTTGATCACTACTCCCGTTTCCTGGTGGTGGTACCCGTCAAAGATTTGACCGCCAGTACTGCAGCAAGAGCATTTCAGACCCATTTCTGTAGACCGCATGGGTAGTTTTGACAGACCAGGGTCCTGCGTTTGAAGCCGAGATCTTTCAGGAGTTCTGCAGCCTATATGGGTGCAAGAAGATCCTCACCACCCCTTAGCATGCACAGACCAACGGGATGTGCGAGAAGATGAACCATCTGGTGATTAATTTGCTGAAGACCCTTCCTCTTGAGGAATGGAATCAATGGCCCGAGAAGCTGCCAGATTTGGTCGACATTTACAATAACATCCCAGTAGAATCAACCAAATGTGCCTCAGCATACTTGATGAGAGCTCGCCAGGGGAGACTCCCGGTAGACATGGAGATGGAGGTGGGGTTACCTGAAACGTATGCGTCCAAAGAAGATTGGGGACTCACGTCGCCAAGCCCAGTACAAACAGGTTCACAAGTGTGTTGAAGAAAGTTTAGATCAGACCCGGGAGCGGCAAGAACGGAATTTTAATAGACAGGCTAAGGCATCCCCCTTCGCCCCGGGTGAAGTTGTGTTAAAGAGAAAGAGGAAGCAACGTAAGTTGGATGACCAGTGGGAAAAGGAACCGTATGTGATACAGCCATCCAATTTCGATAATCAGAAGACCTATTTGATCAGCAAGGATGATGGGAGAACTACCGCTATGGTGTCTAGAGACTACCTGAAGAAGTGTCCAGAACATTTGAGAAGGGCAGAAGAACCTCAGTCCCAGCCTCCAGTGGTGGAAGAAGAAGAAGGTGATTCACACCATTCTAGGTGATTTTCCAGAAAATTGGCCAATGCAGAATGGAGCAGTAATAGTCCCTGTGTTAACATTCCCACAACCTGTGGAAGAACCAGAGCAGGAAAGGCTTACTGACACTGCACCCACTCCAGCACCTAGAGTATCACCAGTCTCTTTGCCACGTACACATAGGGTTCTGCCAGTTGCACCCCACATAGAGGGCGAGGGACCCGTGGACAGTGTAGACATTCAATAGAGAGAAGCGAGAGCCCAGAGTTAAGGAGGTCAACTCGCACAAACTTTGGTCAACCTCCACGGAGGTACAGAGAAGAGTGTTGAAAAATGTTACAGTACCAGTAGTTGCAATGCCATAGAATTGTTAGGTATCGGTGCTTTCATTTGTTATTTTTCATAGTTTGTTATTTTCCATATAGAAAATGTTAGTAAATAAGTGCTTAATCAACCAGTTTTTCATGAAAAGAGTGAAAGTTACCAGATTTACAAGTAAATTGTTGAAAAATGTACAACTGGTACATGGACTTCGTTCAGGTTTTTATACATAAGTAAAAATGGACCACGGTCACAGGACTGGCGTGACCAACACAAACTTGTGTCTTGTATAATAGCGGCACCTCCTGTGCCAACCAGAGTCGTCTAAAATACAACACCCGGGACCTTAACCCGGTCACGGACCCACCATAGGTTTCCAGGGGGAACAGGTTGTTTGGGTGGCAGGTTATTGGGATCCGGGACGTTGAGACTGGACTGTTGCAGGAAGGGGCTACAGCAGAGTAGGTTGAGCCTCCATTACCATAGAAACCAGTAGCATCCCACCAAAATGTTTCTTTTCCCCTTTTTACAGTTAAAAAACAAAAATAAACCTCTGGTGTCCTGTAGCTCGGGGACGAGCTACGTTTAACCAAGGGGGAATGTGACGCCCTGGCCTATCAGGTCGTCACAGGGTATTGTGCAATCTGCCATTCTGCACAGTATCCACTCCTCCTTGGTTACGGATCCTGGTCCTTTGGTGTTGCTAACAGCTTAGCCAGTCAAAATCCCAGGAACACTTTATACCGAACCCACCAGACACACCATTGGGAGGCCTAAAGGAAATAGGGACACCCATATGGTGGGTTGCTAGGGGAAAGTGAAGAAAGTGACAGAGAAGTGAAACAGGAGTGAAAGGAGTAGGAGGTGGAAAGTGACTCTCCGAGAGGGAGAGGTCACCGGTCCGGAGCAGGGCTCCTGGAGTTTACTAGGTGGCAGACGTTGGTCTGTGCCTGGTAGGAGCTGGAACCCTGGTCACAGGGGATCGTGTCAAGGGGCACGGACTGCGGAGGAAGGCAGTCGGCGGCCTTGAGCCATCACCGGGCAGGGGCCAGGGCACGACGGGGTACGTGGACCCTAGGCCGGGAAGTAGCTTCACGCGTCCCGGTAACTTACCCGACGGGGGTGAAGACTTCAAGATTCATCCCCAACCCGCTCCAAAATCGGGGTACTAGTGCACCGATGGGATAGGACTTTCCTAAATACAGTCCAAAGAAATTCTATGCGTGAACCCTGAGAGCAAGCTCACTCCGTTAGCCATATGGGTGAGCGGGACCCGAAAAGTTTCAAGCTTGAGGGTCCACTTAGAGAGAAGGTGCCACGGATAAGGCCACAGGCTAAAGGGTACTTTACATGCTACGAAATCGCTAGTGATCTCGTTAGCGATGTGAAATTCTAGATCGCAAGTGCGATCTTTCGAGATCGCACATGAGTAAAATGACCTATGTGCGATCCGAAAGATCGCACTTGCGATCTAGAATTTCACATCGCTAACAAGATCGCTAGCGATGTCGCAGCATACAAAGTACCCTTAACAGCAACAGCAAGGGCACGGATCCCAAGGGCACGGTGCTCCATCCAAGCTGCAGTGGTGCTCAGAACTCTGGTTTACAAGCTGTCGGTGTCATTATTCCTGGACTGAGTATACTGAAAAGCCCTTTTCCACTACCCAACGGCACCCCAAATGCCATCACCCAACGGGCCCCGGGGCACAAACCCCCTACCCACGGAGGGGTTAAACATCCTGCTGCTACACCATCGCCACCAAGCTCCCCGCCAACAGCATCGGTGGTCTACCACATTACCACACACCATGGGTGGCGTCACGAACTTCCAATCCCCCTGTACATAGTCCCCCTTTTTCTGATTGACCGCGAGACCCCCAGGTCCGGAGACTCCTCGAGCCACCGCGGATCCGGACCCGAGCAGCCCGGCTGCTGGCACGGGGGCGGCACATACACACTCGATTTAGTATAGGACACATGGTTTTTGCAAAGTAGCAGGAGGAAAAAAAAATTGCTGTGCTCTGTTATTTCCCCAATAGTGATTACTAGAGCCTTTAGTAGCTTAGAAATTTTTCTGAAACTAATGTTTTGCAACAACAAGGTTGCGAAGGTCTTGAGACTGGTTTTACCCATCATGAGATGTTTCTTGAGTGGCACCTTGGAAATGCTACACCTTTTTACAGGCCATCAGTTGAATCAGCTGATATTCTTTTTCACTAAGTGGCAGGATCAGGGCCAGACTGGAACTAAAATTCAGCCCTAGCATTTGGGGGTGCACAGGCCCACTTGTCGCGTGGTGAATATGTAATATTTTTGTGCACTTGTAGATTGTGTAACACGACCATATAACATGTAGTCACGGCTGCGTCCAGCAGGGCTGTATTTTGCCTTCATGCTGCCCTAGGCACTTTAAGTGGTCGCGCCCCTTAGTGACAACGTAAAACTGAGTTTTCGCACACGACATCTGTTTAAGGCAGATCTACTCTGTAGCACACTTTAAAAAGTATCAATAAGAAACTAACCCCCCCCCCCAATGGGAATCACCACAGGCACATCAAAACATAGCATGAGTATAAAATATTCCCACCACACCGTCCCCACTTATATACTGTGACTGTGACACTGCCCCTAATAAACTAAAACACCACTCTGCCCTCCCTTATAAACTACTGTATATGCACCACACCTTCCTCGATTATGAAATATGATCTGTAAATTGTGAGGAGGGAGCAGCATGATGTGAGGACAATGTCCCATGCATGCTGCCCCCTCCTCACAATGTCCCATGCATGCTGCCCCTCCTCACAATGTCCCATGCATGCTGCTCCCTCCTCACAATGTCCCATGCATGCTGCTCCCTCGTCACAATGTCCCATGCATGCTGCCCCCTCCTCACAATGTCCCATGCATGCTGCTCCCTCCTCACAATGTCCCATGCATGCTGCTCCCTCCTCACAATGTCCCATGCATGCTGCTCCCTCGTCACAATGTCCCATGCATGCTGCCCCCTCCTCACAATGTCCCATGCATGCTGCTCCCTCCTCACAATGTCCCATGCATGCTGCTCCCTCGTCACAATGTCCCATGCATGCTGCTCCCTCCTCACAATGTCCCATGCATGCTGCTCCCTCGTCACAATGTCCCATGCATGCTGCCCCCTCCTCACAATGTCCCATGCATGCTGCTCTCTCCTCACAATGTCCCATGCATGCTGCCCCCTCTTCACAATGTCCCATGCATGCTGCTCCCTCCTCACAATGTCTCATGCATGCTGCTCCCTCCTCACAATGTCTCATGCATGCTGCTCCCGCCTTACAATGTCCCATGCATGATGCTCCCTCCTCACAATGTCCCATGCATGCTGCTCCCTCCTCACAATGTCCCATGCATGCTGCTCCCTCCTCACAATGTCTCATGCATGCTGCTCCCTCCTCACAATGTCTCATGCATGCTGCTCCCTCCTCACAATGTCTCATGCATGCTGCTCCCGCCTTACAATGTCCCATGCATGATGCTCCCTCCTCACAATGTCCCATGCATGCTGCTCCCTCCTCACAATGTCTCATGCTTGATGCTCCCTCCTCACAATGTCCCATGCATGCTGCTCCCTCCTCACAATGTCCCATGCATGCTGCTCCCTCCTCACAATGTCTCATGCATGCTGCTCCCTCCTCACAATGTCTCATGCATGCTGCTCCCGCCTCACAATGTCCCATGCATGCTGCTCCCTCCTCACAATGTCCCATGCATGCTGCTCCCTCCTCACAATGTCTCATGCTTGATGCCCCCTCCTCACAATGTCCCATGCATGCTGCTCCCTCCTCACAATGTCCCATGCATGCTGCTCCCTCCTCACAGTGTCTCATGCATGCTGCTCCCTCCTCACAATGTCCCATGCATGCTGCTCCCTCCTCACAATGTCCCATGCATGCTTCTCCCTCCTCACAATGTCTCATGCATGCTGCTCCCTCCTCACAATGTCTCATGCATGCTGCTCCCGCCTCACAATGTCCCATGCATGCTGCTCCCTCTTCACAATGTCCCATGCATGCTGCTCCCTCCTCACAATGTCTCATGCTTGATGCTCCCTCCTCACAATGTCCCATGCATGCTGCTCCCTCCTCACAATGTCCCATGCATGCTGCTCCCTCCTCACAATGTCTCATGCATGCTGCTCCCTCCTCACAATGTCTCATGCATACTGCTCCCTCCTCACAATGTCCCATGCATGCTGCTCCCTCCTCACAATGTCCCATGCATGCTGCTCCCTCCTCACAATGTCCCATGCATGCTGCCCCCTCCTCACAGTGTCCCATGCATGCTGCCCCCTCCTCACAGTGTCCCATGCATGCTGCCCCCTCCTCACAGTGTCCCATGCATGCTGCCCCCTCCTCACAGTGTCCCATGCATGCTGCCCCCTCCTCAGTGTCCCATGCATGCTGCCCCCTTCTCACAATGTCCCATGCATGCTGTCCCTCTCCATGAGCTCCTAATGCTGCCTTCCTCTTTTCCATAATGAGACCTTCATGTTGCCCCACTCATGCTAAGACCACCACACTAACGCTTATGCTGAGACCCCACCCCCCACACACACTACCCCACTCTTGATATTGACTCCCCTACATTGCTCCACTCCATACTGATCCCACACATGCTGCCCCTTCTTCACAATGAGCTCCCAATGCTGCCCCCTCTTGTTCTGAGTCCTTACACTCCCCCCACCCATTCTATTTTGTTATTGCACTATCCCTCATCCCTTGTCCTCTGTCTCTAGCATTAGCCCCTCTCTCACACTCCCCCAGCATCAGCCTCTCTCCCCCAGCATCAGCCTCTATCTTCCCTCAGCATCAGCCTCTCTCCCCCAGTCTCAGCCTTTGCCTCCCCCCAGCCTCAGCCTGCCCCAGTCTCCGCCTCAGCCTCCCTCCAGCCTCCCTCCAGTCTCAGCCTCCCTCAAGTCTCAGCCTCCCTCCAGTCTCAGCCTCAGCCTCCCTCCAGCCTCCCCTCAGTCTCCCTCCAGCCTCCCCTAAGTCTCAGCCTCCCTCCAGTCTCAGCTTCTGCCTCCCTCCAGCCTCCCCCCAGTCTCAGCCTCCCTCCAGCCTCCCCCCAGTCTCAGACTCCCTCCAGCCTCCCTCCAGTCTCAGCCTCCCTCCAGCCTCACCCCAGTCTCAGCCTCCCTCCAGCCTCACCCCAGTCTCAGCCTTCCTCCAGCCTCCCCTCAGTCCCAGCCTCTGCCTCCCTCCAGCCTCCCCCAAGTCTCAGCCTCTGCCTCCCTCCAGACTCCCCCCAGTCTCTGCCTCTGCCTCCCTCCAGCCTCCCCCCAGTCTCTGCCTCTGCCTCCCTCCAGCCTTCCCCCAGTCTCTGCCTCTGCCTCCCTCCAGCCTTCCCCCAGTCTCTGCCTCTGCCTACCTCCAGCCTCCCCCCAGTCTCTGCCTCTGCCTCCCTCCAGCCTCCCCTCAGCCTCTGCCTCTGCCTCCCTCCAGCCTCCCCCCAGTCTCTGCCTCTGCCTCCCTCCAGCCTCCCCCAAGTCTCTGCCTCTGCCTCTCTCAGCCTCCCCCCAGTCTCTGCTTCTGCCTCCCTCCAGCCTCCCCCCAGTCTCTGCCTCCCTCCAGCCTCCCCCCAGTCTCTGCCTCTGCTTCCCTCCAGCCTCCCCCAAGTCTCTGCCTCTGCCTCCCTCCAGCCTCCCCCCAGTCTCTGCCTCTGCCTCCCTCCAGCCTCCCCCCAGTCTCTGCCTCTGCCTCCCTCAGCCTCCCCCCAGTCTCTGCCTCTGTCTCCCTCCAGCCTCCCCCCAGTCTCGGCCTCTGCCTCCCTCCAGCCTCCCCCCAGTCTCTGCCTCTGCCTCCCTCCAGCCTCCCCCCAGTCTCTGCCTCTCTCCAGCCTCCCCCCAGTCTCTGCCTCTGCCTCCCTCCAGCCTCCCCCCTGTCTCTGCCTCTGCCTCCCTCCAGCCTCCCCCCAGTCTCTGCCTCCCTCCAGCCTCCCCCCAGTCTCGGCCTCTGCCTCCCTCCAGCCTCCCCCCAGTCTCTGCCTCTGCCTCCCTCCAGCCTCCCCCCAGTCTCTGCCTCCCTCCAGCCTCCCCCCAGTCTCTGCCTCTGCCTCCCTCCAGCCTCCCCCCAGTCTCTGCCTCCCTCCAGCCTCCCCCCAGTCTCAGCCTCTGCCTCTCTCCAGCCTCCCCCCAGTCTCAGCCTCTGCCTCCCTCCAGCCTCCCCCCAGTCTCTGCCTCCCTCCAGCCTCCCCCCAGTCTCTGCCTCCCTCCAGCCTCCCCCAGTCTCAGCCTCTGCCTCCCTCCAGCCTCCCCACAGTCTCAGCCTCTGCCTCCCTCCAGTCTCAGCCTCTGCCTCCCTCCAGCCTCCCCCCAGTCTCAGCCTCTGCCTCTCTCCAGTCTCAGCCTCTGCCTCTGCCTCCCTCCAGTCTCAGCCTCCTCCAGTCTCAGCCTCTGCCTCCCTCCAGCCTCCCCCCAGTCTCAGCCTCTGCCTCCCTCCAGCCTCCCCCCAGTCTCAGCCTCTGCCTCCCTCCAGCCTCCCCCCAGTCTCAGCCTCTGCCTCCCTCCAGTATCAGCCTTTGCCGCCTCCCCACCCCCCGCATGCGCAGATCTCGGGTCT
This sequence comes from Anomaloglossus baeobatrachus, assembly GCF_048569485.1. NCBI lineage: Eukaryota > Metazoa > Chordata > Amphibia > Anura > Aromobatidae > Anomaloglossus > Anomaloglossus baeobatrachus. The sequence goes on from NC_134354.1 coordinate 306,692,545, forward strand.
GCATTAGAGACACTCCCACGCTCCTTATGAATCCACTTACCTGCTCCAGTGCCCGCCGCCATCTTCCTGGCTCACGTGAGTATCCTCTTTTGACACCGGCTTCCATCACGGCGTCATCCGCGGCGTCCTGCTGTGAGCTCTGCATGTGACGTCCACACAGCAGTGGATGCAGCGCAGAGGAAGGAGCTGATTGGCGCGCGCCTGTGACCCCGGAAGTGCAGGCGCCGGCAGTTCCGGGGTCAATCAGCTCCCTGTGCTCAGCAGCCACAAAAAAAAAATGTAAAAAAAAAAAAAAAAAAAAAAAAAAAAAATTTTTTTTTTTTTTTTTTTTTTTTTTGCTGCCAGAAGGTGCCGCCCCTCACAATCTGCCGCCCTAGGCACCGGACCACGGGTGCCTAATGGTAAATACGGCCCTGGCGTCCAGTATTACAGCTCAGTCCTACTTATTGCTCTATTTGCTGCTATTTTCCCTACAGAGCTGGGTCTCGCAGATAATGAATAGGATGGTGCTCTCCATAGTGCTGTGGCCTCTTCATATTGCTGATGGGCAGGGATACAAAATCAGATGTTTTCTCACCAATTTCCGAGACCCATAACTTTGCTTTTTTTTTTTTTAAAGGGGAATGGAAGGAAGCTGTAGTTTTCACTGATGCTAATTCTGGGTGCATACCACTTAGGGAATGCACAATTACATTTTTGGGGGCAGATCCCACCATGGAAACCACTATGAAAAATATTCAAATGAATGAATATCTGCATCTTCTTGCTGTGCACAGGTTCAGGCTTTTGAGCATCTTTTAACCACTTCAGGCCTCTAAAACCACCAAGCAGTTAAAAGAAGTGACCGCCACAGTCTTCTGGTGTTTGTCACTCAGAAGACGCTCTGTACTTTACTATGCAGGTCAATAGGAAGGCTCAAAAGATGCCCGGACGGTTTATTGCGCTTTACCATTGCTTTTTCTTAGAAGTGCCATAAAAAAACATGACAAAAACAATGGGATAACACTAAAAAAACAAACAAACAAAGATGGTCAGAAACAGAACAAAAATGCTTAGGAAACTACTGTAAAACTACACAGGAGATGGGTCAGCATATTCTGCTTCAAAAACTTGGCGGTTCTGCCTGAGTTTAAAATACCTTGTGCGCACAGACCCTTTAAGTGGTTTTCCGGTTTTGAAGACCCATTCCTTGGATTGTTTGTTTGAAAACAAACAAACTGCTTGATTCACTATCCCCAGGTCTGCTATTGCCTGCAACACTGATGTAAAGTCACAATGACAGCTCTGCAACCAATCAATTATAGACACCAGGCACAGCAGCAGCTTCTAATTTTTATAACAATAAGTAAGCATCAGACATCAAGAGCAGTGAGTATCATGTAAGGGGTACTTACATGAGTATATCACTAGAACCACCATCAGTACATTAATGCATCCCTGGAATAAAGTTTTAAGGATTTAATGAGGATTTGGTGAGATTCTGCTCAGTGTCTGCTCAAAAAATAAAATATGAACATATGCTAATTTACACTGTTTTTGGATAAGAATCTCGCCAAATTCTCTGCATAATCTCAAAACAAAGTTTTGAAGATTTTTACATTTTAACTTAGCCATGAAGATTGTTTTGAATTGTTAAATGTGTACAAGAACAGATTCACTGTCATTACATAAGTGCAGCACCAGAACCACCATCCGCACATGAATGCAGCACCAGACCCAAGGTCAGCACATGAATGCACAGCCAGAACCATCGTCAGCACATGAATGCAAAGCCAGAACCACCCTCAGCACATGAATTCACAGCCAAAACCACCCTCAGCACATGAATGCACAGCCAAAACCACCCTCAGCACATGAATGCATAGCCAGAACCATCCTCAGCACATGAATGCAAAGTCAGAACCAGGGTCAGCACATGAATGCAAAGCTAGAACCAAGGTCAGCACATGAAAGCACTGCCAGAACCACCCTCAGTACATGAAAGCAATGCCACAACCACCATTAGAACATGAATGCAAAGCCAGAATCAAGGTCAACACATAAATGTAGCGCCAGAACCACTGTTAGCTCATGACTGCAGCACCAGAACCGTGAGCACATGAATGCAGAGCCAGAACTGCCATCAGTGCATGAATAAATAACCAAGCTTTGCCACATGTACAATTGTATTGCACAAACCTACACCTCCCAGGTTGTCCTGAAGAATGGTAAGGAGATGCTGAGAGTTGTTATCAGTCATCATCAGACTCTGGAGCATACAGGAAACACAGTACTCATGTGACTCAGGCAGTATCAAAAATATTTACATGCAGGTACCTTATCACAGTTGTTTTCGTGCCTTGTATCTCCATGAAGTAAAGACACCATGATGAGATGTCGCGCAAGAGCTCATGTGTCCAGATTTCCCTCATCTCCACCTTCCGCAGCACTTCCTCCTATGCTGCACCCATGAAAAAATAATTGCAGTACTCCCTTAACAAAATATCCCCTCCACAAACTGAACCTCTCCATCATATTCCCCCCACGCTGCCCCTCTCCATAATATTCTCCCCCAGGCTGCCCCTCTCCATCATATTTCCCCCCAGGCTGCCTCTCTCCATCATATTCCCCCATGTTGGCCACCTCTATCATATTCCTTCCCAGGCTGCCCCTCTCCATCAAACTCCCCCCACAGGCTGCCCCTCTCCATCATATTCCCTCACCACACTGCCCCTCTCTGTCGCATTCCCCCCTCAGCCTGCCTATCTTCTTCATATTACACCCAGGCTGCCTCTTTCCATCATATTCCCCATGTTGTCCCTCTCTATCATATTCCTTCTCAGGCTGCCCCTCTCCATCAGATTCCCCTCATGCTGCCCCTCTATATCATCTTCCCCTCACACTACTCCTCTTCATTATATCCCCCCAGCCTGCTCCTCTCTGTCATATATTCCCCCAGCCTGCTCCACCCCATTATAATCTCCCCCCATGCTGCCCCTCTCCATCATATTTACCCCACGCTGCCCCTCTCCATCAGATTCCCCTCACACTACCTCTCTTCATCATATCCCCCCAGGCTGCCCCTCTCCATCATATTCACCCCTAGCTGTCCCTCTCCATCATATACTTCCCAGGCTGCCCCTCTCCATCATATTCCCCCCAGGCTGCCCTTCTCCATCATATTCCTTCCCAGGATGCCCCTTTCCATCATATTGTCACACACAGTTCCTCTCCAAAATATTCCTCTCCACACTGCTCCAGTACAAAATCCCCCCCCCCCTTACAGACATACATTGCCCATCTTCTCTTGCAAAGCTGTGCCCCCTTTCACCCATCTTGTGCCTTAATCCCCTCCCCACTCATCCACATTGATAAAACTTTTCATCTTCGGCTCCGTGGAGCACTTACCGGTACCCGACTTGTCTCTGTGCACCGTGTGATGACGTCAGCAATGTACTGACATCCTGACGCTACCGCACTTCAGGGCCCAGTCACGGCGCTACACTGATCAGGAAGCAACGTAGGACTCCCACATCTCGTGGGCCAGATAGAGGCTCAAACTACGGCCACTGTCTAATCAGCAGGACCAGGGGGCAGTACGGAGCGCATCACCACCTGCTCCTGCTGATTTTAGCTGTGTAGCGCACGATGATTGTGCTCAAGGCAAACTAATGCTGCCTGCCATGCATGTGTGGGGCCCCGAGGTTCGGTGTCGGTGCAGCTGTGCATTACCTTCAGGGACTCCACGCGGCTGGATCTTGTCACAGGTAGGAAATCTTCTATTTTGATTGTCGTGACGCCACTCTCAGAATTGCGGTCAGTGGAGACCGCCACTGCAGGTTAGGGGTGCCTGGGGCTGATAGTGGGTGCAGTCAGTTGTAATAGCCTCCTGAGAGTGAGGCATGCCCCAGGGTCCCGTGTAGGTGTGTGGAACTACAAGTCGCAGAATGACTCACACGCACAAGCAGGATGTCTTTCAGGGGTTTTACTCACTGATGGTGGCAGGGTGAGTAACCCGGGCGTAACTGGGATGAACCAGGCTGGAACCAGGTGTCCTTCAGGCTGACTTGTGAGGGTGGCTACCAACTCGCCTTCCTTAGCCCGTTGTGTTTTGGGGTAACCCCTGCTTGAAGCCCTGCTGGGGTCGCCCAGGGAAGTTGCTGGTGCCTCTCTCCCCTTCTTTTTGGCCCGTTTGCTTGTAGCCTGGACCAGGTCACTCCGGCTGCTTGCCTCCTGTGAGCTATGGGCCCTCACTTTGCTACGTGGCTGCGGACTCTGTGGTGTTGTCTTGGGGGTGTAAAGTGCCCCCTCATGCAGGTTTGGCGAAGGACAGGTGGATCTATCCCTGCACTGGGACCTGTTACCCGTTTGGGCCTGGTATCTCCCTGACAGTCTCCTTACTTTCCACTCCGTTGCTCTATCTTTAGCCGTGGGTGGATTTCGGGCAGCACTACCAGGTGACCGTTCTCCCCCGTCGGTAGTCACTGCGCGGACGCTGTTAGACTGCAACAGCTCCAGGGTCTGCTCCTCACGTCTGCTCTCCCTGAGCTGCACACTAAACTGGCTCACTGCTCCTCCTCTCCTGTTCTTGCCTACGTCACCTAGCAACCAGGCTCTCTACCACACCCCTCGAGTGGAGATGGAGGCTTCGCCCCCTCCTGGAATCCCCAGGGGTCCTCTCAAAGGTAAATGTGTGAGACCGGATCACTATGCGCCTGTGTAGTCACACCTCAGTCAGCCTTCTGGATTACCTGTTTTGTACTGTCCCCAGCATGGGTGCAGTACTCAGTGGTGCCTGACCAGGTCAGGGGCGCCACATTCCCCCTTAGTTATCACCAGCACGTCCTCGGGCTGCAAGACAACATTTTAAAATGCGTAAAACAGTAAAACATGGGAAAACGTTTTAAAACCACCAGGTACCATACATCACCACCCTCCACCCACAAGTCCGTTAACCCACCCTAAACCCTCTCAGGCGGCAGGTCCCCGGTTTCTTTTGGTAACCAGGTCTGGGCCATCAGCTTCCCCAGACCTTTCTTCCCATCTGCCTCTCCCGTTGGCCGCGCCTTCAGCCACTTCTGGCAGGATGTAGAGGCGGCTTTCATGGTCTGGTGGTTTCAGGGTATACCTGGCCTGGTGGAGCCGCGCCTTCAGCCTCTTCTGGCAGGATGTAGAGGCGGCCTCCACAGTTGGTGCTGACCAGGTACCCTCTTTGTGGTGGAGAGCCAGGCCCCATAAACAGGCGTGCTCCCTGGTAGTGGTTGTACCTCTGGGGTAACTATAAACACTGCGAGAGTTTGTGGCTATAGCCAGTTCATAGCCTTAAGGTTCATGGGTTAAAGTGCAAAAGGGTTTCTCACACAAGTTCATGTGGGCACGTGCTTAAACTTGAACGTTGCAAAACTTTTCAAACTGCTGTAGTTTTCTTTACTTTTCTCTACTCCGTTCCACCAGGGCTTTTGCCTATTGGGCTTTGGCACCTGACATTTTCTATGTTTCTGTCGTCTGTTTCTTTTTCTGTATCTTCATCTTCTGTTGTTGAGATAGCAGGTTTACTGTAGGGATTTCTGGGGCAGGGTGTGACATCTAGTGCGTACCATCCGCGTTCTCCTTGGTGCTTTGTGAATTCTACTGGGTCTCCTATCTGTAGGTTTCTTCCTGGATGTCCTCTAGGTAAATGTGCTCATACATCCCTTCTGTTCACAAAGATGCCCTCTTTTACACCAGGTGCTACTATAAAGCCATATCCAGACCTTAGACTGAAGTCTTCTACATCTCCTCGACAAAGTGGGCCTCTGACCTGCGATTTGGCCCTTCTCAAGGACCGCTTTTCCTCTAAGTCTCTGGCCTTGACCTCGTCCTTCTCCTCGGGAGACTGCTGTGCAGGTGGATCCCTTGTCCTGCTGCGGCGCCGTGTCCTGCGGGCTGGGTCCGGCCTGGCTGCTATCTCACCGCTTGCAGGCTCCCAGGTGATGTATCTGGACAGATCTTCCTCAGCGGAGGATGTCGGTCCCTCTTCATCCCAGCGGGAGTACGGCAGCATCTCTGGCTCTTGGACTGGTGCTGCATCCACTGCTGATGGCTCTGGAGTCAGCTTCTCAGCTTCCTGGCCTCCCCTCCCCCTTAGTTCTTCTGGGCACTCCTCTTGTGGCAGCGCTAGGGATGGATTTTCATCAGCAGGCCCGGGCGGGGGACTCTTTGGCATGAATGTTGCAGGAGTCTTCCTGTGGGTATGCGGAGGGAGCAGATACCGGTCCACCATCTCCTTTGGGAAGTGGGCCTCTAGATCAGCCTTCAGCTTCCAGTATTCGGGGTCCTCCCCCAGCAGGGACTTCCTAGCAGGGACTTCCTTGGGCTGGGGAGCGGTGTCTGCTCTGGCCTTGCAGGCCGGGGTAAATAATTGTACAGTCTTGTCTTGGCGGGCCGAGCCTGGCGTGGCAGCGGCCTGGTCTTGGCGGGCCGGGCTGGGCGTCGCTGCGGCGGCCTGGACTTGGCGGGCCGAGCCTGGCGTGGCGGCGGCCTGGGTTGGAGTCGCTGCAGGGACCGGATCTTGGCGGGCCGGGCAGGGCATCGCTGCGGCGGCCTGAATTGGCGTCGCAGCTGCGATGGGATCTGTGCAGGCCGGGCTGGACATCGCCCCTGCGGCCTGGATTGGCGTCGCAGCTGCAGCCGGTCCTTGGCGGGCCGCACCTGCGGCGTGGAGGAGGGTCGCGGTGGCAGCCGGATCTTTGCGGGCCGGGCTGGACATCGTTGTGGCGGCCTGGGCTCGGCGGGCCGCACCTGGCGTGGCTGCGGCCTGGTTCAGCGTCGCCGCGCCGGGCATCTCTCCAGGGACCGCGGGCATGGCAGCAGGGGTCGGGGCACTCGCGCTGACAGGGGCAACACAGGACTCACCCATCGGTAACATCATCGGGGTCTGAGTCGTCGCCGCTCGGTCTGGCACTCGTCGTGCGGTTCCCCTCTCATAGGCCTGAACTGCTGCAGCCATCTCCAGAAGCTCCGTGCGTCCCTCGCTGATCTGCCATACGACCCTGGCCTCCAGTTGGTCGCAAAACTGGGCAAGTTCCCGATACCACCAGGCAGCGGAGCCTGGCTCTGGGTCTCTGCGTTCAGACGCCATTTCCTCTGCGTCTCCTTCTTCTAGTAGCAGGCTTCTGGCTCCCTTTCTTTCCCGACGTCTCTGAACGCCTCCGCTCTCATCACTTGCGAGGCCAGGACCCTTCAGGGGATCTCTGGGTAGCCACACCTCTTCGTGGGCGGTAACTTCTCCCAGCGCGGGCTGCTGTTGTTTTTCAGCGCGCTTTTCATGGTGGCAATATGGCGGCGCTTCCAATTTTCCAAGCGGACCGCCCAGGCACATGGTCACCTGTCTGAACAGGTCTAGTCCTTATCCTGTTCGTGACACCAGATATGTGGGGCCCCGAGGTTCGGTGTCGGTGCAGCTGTGCATTACCTTCAGGGACTCCACGCGGCTGGATCTTGTCACAGGTAGGAAATCTTCTATTTTGATTGTCGTGACGCCACTCTCAGAATTGCGGTCAGTGGAGACCGCCACTGCAGGTTAGGGGTGCCTGGGGCTGATAGTGGGTGCAGTCAGTTGTAATAGCCTCCTGAGAGTGAGGCATGCCCCAGGGTCCCGTGTAGGTGTGTGGAACTACAAGTCGCAGAATGACTCACACGCACAAGCAGGATGTCTTTCAGGGGTTTTACTCACTGATGGTGGCAGGGTGAGTAACCCGGGCGTAGCTGGGATGAACCAGGCTGGAACCAGGTGTCATTCAGGCTGACTTGTGAGGGTGGCTACCAACTCGCCTTCCTTAGCCCGTTGTGTTTTGGGGTAACCCCTGCTTGAAGCCCTGCTGGGGTCGCCCAGGGAAGTTGCTGGTGCCTCTCTCCCCTTCTTTTTGGCCCGTTTGCTTGTAGCCTGGACCAGGTCACTCCGGCTGCTTGCCTCCTGTGAGCTATGGGCCCTCACTTTGCTACGTGGCTGCGGACTCTGTGGTGTTGTCTTGGGGGTGTAAAGTGCCCCCTCATGCAGGTTTGGCGAAGGACAGGTGGATCTATCCCTGCACTGGGACCTGTTACCCGTTTGGGCCTGGTATCTCCCTGACAGTCTCCTTACTTTCCACTCCGTTGCTCTATCTTTAGCCGTGGGTGGATTTCGGGCAGCACTACCAGGTGACCGTTCTCCCCCGTCGGTAGTCACTGCGCGGACGCTGTTAGACTGCAACAGCTCCAGGGTCTGCTCCTCACGTCTGCTCTCCCTGAGCTGCACACTAAACTGGCTCACTGCTCCTCCTCTCCTGTTCTTGCCTACGTCACCTAGCAACCAGGCTCTCTACCACACCCCTCGAGTGGAGATGGAGGCTTCGCCCCCTCCTGGAATCCCCAGGGGTCCTCTCAAAGGTAAATGTGTGAGACCGGATCACTATGCGCCTGTGTAGTCACACCTCAGTCAGCCTTCTGGATTACCTGTTTTGTACTGTCCCCAGCATGGGTGCAGTACTCAGTGGTGCCTGACCAGGTCAGGGGCGCCACACATGCAGCAGAAAAGAGAGTGGCCGTTGATCGAGCAGCCCTTCTGGCATTTGCCAAAATCCCCTATGGCCAATCCGGCCCTAGGCAGGATTGCTTTCTAGCTACTAATAGATTTCAGCCGCTGTCCTGACTTTCCATGGCTTTTGCACCTCTCATTTTGCTGAATACATTTTCTCTGTGTCATTACTTATTATTACACTATTATACATAACTTAATTTATGGACATCTATGGATTGATTTCTTTGCCTGTGTGGATTGGATGGGTTATTACAGACATCTGGTGAGAACCTCAAGTCATAGCACATTTAAAAATAGATTTCTTTACAAAATTGGTGACGTGTTCTATACGTATTTCATCTGCTGTATATACATGGCTTTTGAATCTTAGCAGGAGAAACATTTAAGGGTTTTTTTTAAAGCCTGAGCATGGTTTATGTCCCTCTATTGAATTTTTCATGGATAACCACACCCCAATATTCTTGGAAGTGATTAAACAAATTAACAAGTAGCTGCATGTGAAGGTATGCACACCATTCAGTAACTATTGTATCTATTCATTTTGATCGAAAATTGGCACAGAAGTAAAATTTGTTAAACTGCATATTTAAAAGGTCATATATATATAGTATGTGAATGACCAAAAGCCACAATAAAATCTTTGGGCCGTGGGGTTAGTTTTGCAAAATCAAAAGAAAAATGTACAAGCAACATGGTACAATTTTTGTATTTTTTTGCAAGGTCTCTTTGCTGGTCTTTTTCTATTCTCAAAAGTGCAATTAAAGGGGTTGGCCAGGCTTAAGGCTAAAGTCTGCAGTCACTCTATGTGACCACAGACTTGTGAATCATCACAACTCGCAATGTTCATGCTGTCAGGATTCTCTGGTGGCAGTGCCGGTGTAACAGGCCAGACTAACCCCGCATACCCAGGGTTAAAGTGGCCTAGGCCAGATTATATCCTGGGTATATTCTGTTTTAGGCCAAACTATACCCCGGGGTATAAAATGTCCTAGGCCAGATTATACCCCTCCGTATACCCCAGCTGCTGTAGATCAGGGCCCCAGGCAGCGCACGGGACCCAGGCAGCACACATGGGGTCCCAGGCAGTGCACAAGGGCCCCAGGCAGCACACAAGGGCCAGAGGCGGCGCACAAGGGCACCAGGCGGCGCACAGGTGCACCAGGCAGCGCAGAGGACCCCAGGCGGCGCACAGGTGCACCAAGCAGTGCAGAGGACCCCAGGCAGCGCATGGGACCCCAGGCAATGCACGGGGCCCCAGGCGGCACACAGGCACCCCAGGCAGCACACATGGGGCAGAGACAGGGCACAGGGGCCCCAAGCAGCACACATGGGGCCCCAGGCAGTGCACAGGGGGGGCAGAGACAGCGTGCAAGGGGGGGGGAGATACAGCGCGCAGGGCCCCTGTGCACTGTCTCTGCCCCCTGTGCACTGTCACTGCCCCCCTGTACGCTGTCTCGGACCCCCTGTGCGCTGACTGGAACCCCCTGTGTGATGTCTGGGGGCCCGTTCTTGAGTATATTAAATTATATTAAATATCACATTTTTCACGTTTATGAGCACCATGGAGTGATATACTCAAGAATTACATAATTTTTCAACATTTTATTGTTTAAAACTCTAAACACACAGACTTTATTTTACTTCAAACAGAAAACCTTGGTGGTTCATAAAAAATTTGCCTGTTCAGGATATAATATGTCAAAACATTGTGAAACTTCAGCTTATAAAGGTACCATTAAATGGGGCGATTAATGGATACAGAGAGCGCTTTCGGCCGATAATCGTACACATGGCTGGTGACAAGACTAGGGCTGAGCGGATACTAACTGTAAAAGATCGGATCCGCGCGGTTTCAAAGATTTCTGGGTGCCGGACCCGGAATTCCGGGTGCACAATCCGGATCCGGCACTGGCAAAAAATAATTGAAAAATAAAGAAAAACAGTAATAAAATAGCATTTCCTACTTACCGAGACTTGGTGTCATGGCGGCACACTGCTTACAGGTCACGCATTCACCTGTACTGTGCATCTATACACACAGCTTTCCGTGTTGTCCCCACCCAATGGCCGTCCTCTCATCTGTGATTGGTTGCAGGCACAGCCTGTGACAGTATCTGCCTGCCGTGCAGTCATCGCGGCTCATTCATTGTCTGCACAGCCAGCGGTCGTGCTCTATGGCTGCTGGCTGTATGTAGCAGAGCTGAAGAGGCATGACCTCGTGTGGATTACACTGAACCTGCAGGGTGTTGGGGGTTAATAAAGAAGTGAAGGAGGGTGTGTTTTTTTACTTTATTCCAAATAAAGGATTTTTCTCTGTGTCTGTTTATTTAGATTCACTTACAGGGTAGTGTGATGCAGGTATCTCAGACGCTTGTGCCATCACTAACCTAGGGCTTAGTAGCAGCTGTGTGCTGCTATTAACCCCTTATTATCCCAATTGCCATCGCTCCAGGGCAATTGAGAAGAGACGGTAAAGTACTGGGATCGTCACATCTAATAGATGCAGCAATACCGGGCAGCTGCAGGCTGTAATACCAACCCCCAGCCGGCTTTATCTTGGCTGGGTATCAAAATTAGGAGGGAACGCACGTCGTTTTTTTTATTTTTATTTATTTCAATACAAAAAAAAAGCTGCATCACTGACACACCCGCACACTTCTGACAGGAGCGTGCATGTGTTTCTGAGTACATGCACGCTCATGCTCAGAGAGCGCAGGCTGTGCCGGCTGATGTCATATCAGACTTGTACGAGCCTGACAGCTCACCACCGGCACAGCCGCGCACACTTCTGACAGGAGCGTGCATGTGTTTCTGAGTACATGCACGCTCATGCTCCGAGAGCGCAGGCTGTGCCAGCTGATGTTATGTCAGACTTGTACGAGTCTGACAGTGCATCACTGGCACAGCCGCACACTTTTGACAGGAATGTGCATATGTTTCTGAAAGACATGCACGTTCACCATACTGACCCGCAGACACTTGCATTGCTTTCCCTGCTCACTGGCCGTCCTGCTGCCTGTATTGGTTGCAGTCAACTGACACACTGCCACTCAGGGTTGGGGCGCATCTAACTGCAACCAATTACACACGCCGGGGGGTGGGCAAAATAATGAATATTGAATTGTTGGCTCCGGAGGGGAAAAGCGTGACCCGGAACAAATTTGCTGCCATGACACAGCTTCGGGTGAGTATACCGCGCACGCGCCTACCCCCCTATCCCCTCCACAAATGTTTTTAATCTCTGGTGTTGTGAATGTTGTCTGTGTGGGTGCTGTTTTGGAGCTCTCTCTGGTGGCTAGGAATGGTAGTGAAGCTGAGTCTGTGACTCAGACAGGTGTCGGCATTAATTGGGAATTAAAAAAGTCCTATTGCAGACAAGCCTGGTGTATATAGGAGAGCACTTGTTGCCTTGCTGGCACTGGTGATAGATGAATTTTCCTCAGTTTCTCAACCTGGCTTGGAGTTCTGTCCTTCCCTGTTTTCCTGTGCAAGACCTCTGCAGATAAGTTTGCAAGCTTATGCTTTGCTTCCTGGTTTACACCTTAGGGTGTTTGTTTTTCTTTTTGTTTTGTTTGGAATCTGTTTTCTTGCAGGTGAAGATTTGCTTTTCTAGATTGGTGAGCATGGGGGGTTCCCCCTTTGCTAGCTCTTCTGCAAGAAAAGGGAGATTTTCCCTGTCAAACTTGATTATTTGCACTTTTGTATTTTTGTGTTCTTTTTGGTATTTGTTTCTCCCATTATTTATTAGTACCTGATATAGTGGGTGTGCTGCTTCCGCCTATCTATTGATTTTTAGCCATACATGGACACTTGTAATGTTCTATATTACTCGTATCATCATTTGCATCTGCTATCCTTTGCTGCCATTTTATGGTCATTGTTTGTATTACGCTGTAATTTTATGTTATTGTATTTTCCCATAATACCTTTGGGCGGTAAGCCCTCCTCTTTAATGGCCTGGCTTCCTGTGGTGGGACTTTCTTTGCCTTGTTTGGAACTTCATGCTTCAGGACTGGAGAAAGGATTCTCTTGTTACCTTTAATCTGGTGTGCCTATAACAGCTTCAATCTACAGTACTAACTCCAACCTCAACTTCATCCTTTGATCATCTCTGATATCTCACTTCTTCAAGGTATTGTAAATAAAGACTGTTGACTTATCACTGCATCATCCTTCCATGCGCAGTGTTGAGGCCTAGGAGCACAGATTAGTGAGTAACGCTATCCGCCATTGTGTAAATAGAGATCCGTCACCACATCTCTCAGACACATTTCATCCACATATATCGGTGGCAGAATAGTAACAAGAGACCTATGCCTAAAGTGTCCATATGCATATACATCGTCTGCTAGCAAGTCTTTACCGTGCACCAGAATGTCCACAAAAAGCACCGTGAACCCATCTCCAAGTGAAACGCATCATGCTCCTGACACCGAAGATGCTACAGGAGCAGAGTCCGCACTTACTGCAGAGCAGGACGTACGATCCAAACGTGTATCTAAGCCGACAAAAGGTCAGAGAGAATCTTGAGACTACTAGAGACGGGTTCCATGATAACCTAGAACATCTATGGGGCAAAGTTGATCACTATCTAGCAGCTCTTCCACGCTCCAACAGTGACGCCGCAGAGTTAACAGCCACATTGAATCGTTTATCTGCCGCCTATGACCACTACCAGAGATTGTCGGCAAGGTACATCACATTCTTGAGTACTTATGACATGGAAAATGCCCCAGCAGAAATAGACAAAAGGGAAGCTCTTCTCCAAGAAAGGGCCTCATTAGTGCGAGACGCGCAGAATAAGGCAGAGCTCCGCATCACCCACCTCCAAGAGGCAAGGTCATGTCGTACAACGTCGACCAAAGTCACATCTCGGTCTTCCAGATCATCTCACTCCAGGAAGTCGACATTGTCCGACAAGCTACTGGAGTTCCGCTGCAGAGGAAGCGAGAGTAAAAAGCTCCTTTGCTATGAAGGAGGCTGAAGTGGAAGTGTGACGCCCTGGGCAAGCCAGGGGTCACAGGTAATAACACCACCACACCCTACACCCTGGATAGGTACACCGAAGCTACACCAAAAATCCTTGTTGCCTTCCTCCAGGGGCTGATGTTCACACCAGGGGGTGGGCCAGGCAGTTGGCTCCACCCACCGAGGAGTTCACAGTCCTGGAGGCGGGAAAACCAGGCAGTTGAAGGGAGATAGAGTTTGGTGGAGGAAGTGGAAGGAGGAAAGAAGTGGTAGAGGAGCAAGTGAGAGGAGTTAAAGTGGAAGAGAAAATGACAGTTGAGAAAGCCTGAAGTTGGTCCGGGTGTGTGCCCCGGACTGAGACAGCAAGGTTAGCAGACGGCGGTGACCGTCTGCAGGAGAGGCTGATCGGAGGTTGCCGAAAGGACCGTGGACGGGTGGTGGCCCGGCGGTACCGGAACGGTATACGAAGAGAAGCCAGCACCATTGGCAGGGGCCTTTCGGATCCCGGCAAGGCTAGGAGTCGCCGTGAATTTGCCAAATCCGTCAGTGAAGGGGACCTCCTGGGTCTCCCAACAACTAAGTCCCGATTGAAGGCAACAGTCCAACCGTAGGAGAGAGACACCGCCACCGCCAGGGCACCAGTTTCTCAGGGCCAGCGCCTGCGGGCAAAGAGGGGCTCCTCCGGCCCATATCCAAGCCGGGGAGCGGGTTACCGGTGGGAACCCATCGCTACCAACATTTCACTGGGTGCAGGGACAGAGACCGTCACCGTCAACTACCGGGGAAAAGCAACAGCAGCCATCCGTGGGAACCGTCTTTCCAGCCGTGTGTTTTACCGAGAACTGTGTCACTGCCTCAGGCTGAGTGAGTACCACCGTGCCGTGAGGCACAGCGCTGCCCCCGCGACCCTGCACCTCACCAGGCCCTGCACCGGCCCTGCCATCCCTCATCCCCCGCCTCATCACTGGGCCCTGGGACAACCAACCCCTACCCACGGAGGGGAGAACTAACAACTTTGCTGCTCCCTGTCACCGCTCCCGGGATCCCCATACAGAGCAGCGGTGGTGTCCACACAATCACCACAACCGTGGGTGGCGTCACGGACAATAAACTATCCCAAAAACCAATCCCCTTTCACTCACGGGCGAGGAGCGCCGCTCGAGTCCCCGGGATCCGGCCCATCGCTCGAGCCACCGAGCAGCAGCAGGCCGCAGCAGCAGCGGCGGCCGGACCCGAGCAGTAGGGAGAGCGCAGCGTCCCCTCCTCCGCCCGCGACAGAAGCAGAAGCCCAAATGGAAGCTCAAAGAAATGTGATGGAAGCTCAGAGAAACAAGATGGAAACTCAAAAGAAATTAAAAATACTCCAAGCAGAAAAGGAAGAAGCAACAGCCCTTGCTAAACTGAAGATCCTAGAACAAGCACTGGGACAAGATCATAATTCAGACTGTCTTATTCCAGGAGAAATGGAGGACTCAGTTGAACGCACTACTAACTACGTGCTAAGACATTTAACAACTACACCAGCACCACCTCCATTTCTTAACACGGAGGCATCGGCAGGCCAAGAGCTGTTGCCACCTACTGTTGACAAGGTAACTTCCAGCACTAACTCACAATTTAGGCTGCAGTCAGCAGACCCATTAGAGACCAAACCGCAGCTTAACCCTTATGTCGCATCATTTCGTCCTGATTTGTCGCAGGCATATAAACCAGAGAACTTACATTCCCCATGGATATCACAAGTTCATCCTGCAGCAATGACCGGGAGATCGGACATGTCTGACTTCGCCAGATACATGATTCGCCGAGAGTTAATAAATATCAGTCTCTCAAAGTTTGACGACCATGCCGAGAATTATAGAGCCTGGAAATCGATCTTTCAAGCAGTGATCCAAGATCTTAACCTCACCGGCAAGGAACAACTGGATTTGCGTGTTAATTGGTTAGGCCCTGAATCAGCAGAGTGCATCAAGACAATAAGGGCAGTTTATGTGGACTATTCAGATGCAGGCCTTATCGCAGCCTGGGAGAGGCTGGAAGAAACCTACGGCAGCTCAGAAGCCATAGAATGTGCCTTATTTAAGAGACTGCAAACCTTCCCAAAGATAACGAACGAGGACAATAGAACTTCAAGATCTGAGCGATTTGCTAAAGGAAATAGAATTGCCAAAATTAGACCCACGCCTTTCAGGACTGAGCTACCTAGATACTGCTCATGGCGTTAATCCAATAGTGTCCAAATTACCACACGGCATGCAAGATAAATGGACAGACCATGGCTCACGATACAAAAGGCAGTATAATGTGTCCTTTCCCCCCTTTTCGCATTTTTCCAGGTTCATCAGTGACCAAGCTCAGAAGAAGAACGATCCCAGCTTCGACTTCACTGAACATACTCCACCAGCATCATCATCTTCTACAAGGTATGATAACATCGCCAATCGCAGAGAGTCAAGGAACACAATGTCCGTAAGAAAGACCGATGTTCCACCTATTGAATCAGCCTTCACTAAAACAAATTATGTTACGGTTATTGTTCTCAACTGCAGGAGTATGTGCCCTATCCACAAAAGGCCTCACCCACTAAAGGAATGCCGTGGATTCAGAGCAAGAACCTTGCAAGAGCGTAAAAATACCCTCAAGGAGCTCGGAATTTGTTATAAATGTTGCGCCTCTTCAGACCACCTCGCAAAGGACTGCAAGGCCGTCATTAAGTGCACAGAATGCAGTAGTGACAAACACGTTACATCTATGCATCCCACACCAGCTCCACACAACTCACAACCTTCCGCATCCAATCCTGCTCAAAAGCATGGCGGGAAGCCACAGGTTCCTAACCCAACTGCAACCACCGTCACCTCCTCATGCATTGAGGTTTGTGGAAAAGGGACTGGACCTAAATGCTGTGCCAAGGTGTGTCTGGTCAAGGTCTATCCAGAAGGATAGCCAGACAAGGCCTCCAAAATGTATGCCATAATAGATGAACAAAGTAACCGGTCTCTAGCAAGGCCCAAACTCTTTGAGATCTTCAACATAAAAAGGACAAATGAGCTCATATACCCTCAACACTTGCTCTGGTCGTGTCGAGACTTCTGGAAGGAGAGCCTCTGGGTACATAGTCTCTTCAGTCAAAGGAAACGTGCATATACCCTTGCCAACCCTAATTGACTGTGACCAGATACCTGATAACAGGGAGGAGATTCCCACTCCGGAAGCAGCCCTTCATCATCGCCATTTGAGGCACCTAGCTAAGGAAATTCCTCCTTTGGACACGAATGCTGAAATCCTAATTTTACTCAGGAGGGACATTCTGAAGGTCCACAAAGTGCGCCCACAATGCAACGGCCCAGATGATGCTCCATATGCCCAAAGACTCGATCTAGGCTGGGTAATCATGGGTGACGTATGTTTGGATAGAAGTCATGAGACATCCGAAGTCAACGCCTGTAAAATGTACG
The DNA here is from genome assembly GCF_048569485.1 of Anomaloglossus baeobatrachus. Lineage (NCBI taxonomy): Eukaryota > Metazoa > Chordata > Amphibia > Anura > Aromobatidae > Anomaloglossus > Anomaloglossus baeobatrachus. The sequence goes on from NC_134354.1 coordinate 306,709,507, forward strand.
TGCTCCAAAATGATCGCACGACTCACTTTAAGCCATGCCCTCGTCACTTCGAAGTAAAAGAAAGGTTCTCAGATTGCATCCAGGAGCCTGACATCATTCCCACCCCCTACAGCGACGGCTTAGGGAGAACAGTGTTTCACATGACAAACAATGACAACAAGGTCGCCTTATCCATAGAAGACAAAGAGTTTCTTAAAATGATGGACAGTGGATTCTTCAAAAATGAAACTGGCCGCTGGGTTGAACACTTACCCTTCAAGGCTACAAGGACTAAGCTTCCTAACAATCGTGAACAGGCCTTCTCTAGGTTCATCTCACTGCAGAGAACATTAAAGAACAAGCCTGAAATGAAGGAACATTTCATAGCCTTTATGGATAAGATATTTCACAATAACCACACAGAGCCAGCTCCGCCATTGCAAGCCGATGAAGAATGCTGGTACCTACCTTCCTTTGGAGTATATCATCCAAGAAAGCCAAAACAAATCTGAGTGGTGCTTGATTCGAGCGCTAAAAATGACGGTGTATCTCTGAATGACGTTCTCCTCACTGGTCCCAACCTGACTAACAACCTAGTGGGAGTGCTCATGAGATTCAGAAAGGAACCGGTCGCTATTACCGCTGACATCGAACAAATGTTCCATTGTTTCATCGTGCGACAAGACCACAGAAATTATCTCCGTTTCCTATGGCACCGAGACAACGACACCAATAAGGAAATGGTTGAATACCGCATGAAGGTGTTTGGCAACAGTCCTCCTGCAGTTGCTACATATGGCCTACGTAGGACTGCCTCCGACGGCGAAACAGAGTTCGGGAAGGACGCCCAACAGTTCGTTGAAAAGGACTTCTATGTGGACGACGGACTTAAATCCCTGCCCACAACGGAAGAAGCCGTAGATCTGCTTAAACAGACGCAACGTATGCTTTCTAAAGCTCATCTAAGGTTGCATTAAATCGCCTCAAATAGTGCTGTTGTCATGAAGGCCTTTCACCCTAATGATCATGCCACAGAGTTCCGGGACGTGAATCTAGGCTCAGACAATCCACCAGTATAGAGAAGTCTGGGCCTGAGATGGAACTTGTTAAAGGACTCCTTCAGCTTTCAGGTCAATGGTGCCGAAAAAACATTTACTAAGCGTGGAGTTCTGTTGGTGGTGAACAGTCTATATGATCCACTTGCATTTGTCGCACCCCTGACTATCCAAAGCAAGCTTCTGCTGAGACAACTCTCAGAATCCATTAAGGACTGGGATGTACCACTCCCTACGGACAAACAAATAAAGTGGAAGTCGTTGGAGAGAATCTATTTATGCCTTGGATAAGGTCTGCATACCACGCTGTTACATTCCGACATCCCTTTCTACGAGTAAAAGGAAGGAGATTCATGTATTTGCTGATGCCTCCACTGAAGCTATTGCAGCCGCTGCTTATTTGAAGGTTACGGACTCTAACAATGAAGCCCATGTTGGATTTCTGTTTGGGAAGGCCAAACTGGCACCTAAACCCGGGCTCACTATACCCAGACTTGAGCTCTGTGGGGCTGTACTTGCCATAGAGATTGCAGACTTCATACAAGGTGAACTAGCTATTCACGTGGACGACACAAGATTCTAGACAGACAGTAAGGTAGTTCTGGGTTACATATACAACCAGAAGAAATGCTTCTACGTCTACATCAGTAACCGCGTCGAAAGAATAAGGAGATTCTCTAAACCTCAGCAATGGCAGCACATTCCATCTCATCTGAACCCTGCGGACCTCACTACTAGACCAGTGTCTGCTGGTGCCTTCGCAAACTCTTCTTGGTTAACCGGACCAGACTTCCTTCACAACCAGTGCGAAAAGACTGCCGTTGAAGACAGCTTCAGCATTCAGGATCCAGATGTCGACCCAGAGATTCGTCCTGATGTCAACACCTTCATCACCAATTCCAAGGAGAAGGTTGTCTTGGACTGTTGGCGATTTGAGCGGTTCTCAAGATGGACAAGGCTGGTTCGAACCATTGCAAGGTTAGTCCACATAGTACAATGCTAACGCAATAAGGACAGTAACACTGATTGCTGTAGTTGGCATATCTGCCATAAGCCTCTTTCTGCAGAAGATATTGCTCCGAGTGAACTGTTTGTGATACGCAATGTGCAGCAAAATGTTTTTCAAAAGGAACTCCTCCAAGTAACTAAGGGGTACTTTGCACACTACGACATCTCAGGTGCGATGTCGGTGGGGTCATGTCGAAAGTGACGCACTTCCTGCATTGCTCTTGACATCGTAATGTGTAAATCCTAGATGATACGATTAACGAGCGCAAAAGCATCGTAATCGTATCATCGGTGTAGCGTCAGCGAATTCCATAATTGCGCTGACGCGACGGTCCGATGTTGTTCCTCGCTCCTGCGGCAGCACACATCGCTGTGTGTGAAGTCGCAGGAGCGAGGAACATCTACCTGCGTCACTGCGGCTCCCGTCGGCTATGCGGAAGGAAGAAGGTGGGCAGGATGTTTACATCCCGCTCATCTCCGCCCCTCCGCTCCTATTGGCTGCCTGCCGTGTGACGTCGCAGTGACGCCGCACGACCCGCCCCCTTAATAAGGAGGCGGTTTGCCGGCCACAGCGACGTCGCACGGCAGGTGAGTGCATGTGAAGCTGCCGTAGCGATAATATTCGCTACGGCAGCTAACACAATGATATCGCAGCTGCGACGGGGGCGGGGACTATCGCGCTCGGCATCGCAGCATCGGCTTGCAATGTTGTAGTGTGCAAAGTACCCCTTAGGCTTGGATTTCAATTGGGTTGGAGACAGTTTGGCCTAGTGCGACTTCTTTAATCCAAAGATGGGGTTATCCTTCAGACTACTTCTGGAACTTGTTACAGACTTTCGTCCACCTTGTTATATTTTGGTTATCGTTGCATTGTATGCATTGTTTTTCTTTATCTTACAGGTTGAAGTATTGCCTTGTGCACTCCAGGTACATACACCAAATACGGGACTGTTCATATAGTGAAATCCAAGGATTTCAGACGGGGAGTGTGCTGCTTCTGCCTATCTATTGATTTTTAGCCATACATGGACACTTGTAATGTTCTATATTACTCGTATCATCATTTGCATCTGCTATCCTTTGCTGCCATCTTATGGTCAGTTTGTATTACACTGTAATTTTATGTTATTGTATTTTCCCATATTACCTTTGGGCGTTAAGCCCTCTTCTTTTCTGGCCTGGCTTTCTGTGGTGGGGCTTTCTTTGCCTTGTTTGGAACTTCATGCTTCAGGACTAGAGAAAGGATTCTCGTTACCTTTAATCTGGTGTGCCTATAAAGGCCACGTCACACTAAGCAACATCGCTAGCAACATCGCTGCTGAGGCACGACTTGCTAGCGATGTTGCTGTGTGTGACATCCAGCAACAACTTGGCCCCTGCTGTGAGGTCGCTGGTTGTTGCTGAATGTCCTGGACCATTTTTTAGTTCTTTCCCGCTGTGAAGCACACATCGCTGTGTGTGACAGCGAGAGAGCAACAACTGAATGTGCAGTGAGCAGGGAGCCAGCTTCTGCGGACGCTGGTAACCAATGTAAATATCGGGTAACCAAGAAGCCCTTTCCTTGGTTACCCGATATTTACCTTCGTTACCAGCGTCCACCGCTCTCACGCTGTCAGTGCCGGCTCCCTGCTCCCTGCACACATAGCCAGACTACACATCGGGTAATTAACCCGATGTATACTCTGGCTAGGAGTGCAGGGAGCCAGCGCTAAGCGGTGTGCGCTGGTAACCAAAGTAAATATCGGGTTGGTTACCCGATATTTACCTTAGTTACCAAGCGCAGCATCGCTTCCACGCGTCGCTGCTGGCTGGGGGCTGGTCACTGGTTGCTGGTGAGATCTGCCTGTGTAACAGCTCACCAGCAACCCGTGTAGCGATGCTCCAGCGATCCCCGCCAGGTCAGGTTGCTGGTGGGATCGCTGGAGCGTTGCTTAGTGTGACGGTACCTTAACAGCTTCAATCTACAGTACTAACTCCAACCTCAACTTCATCCTTTCATCATCTCTGATATCTCACTTCTTCAAGGTATTGTAAATAAAGACTGTTGACTTATCACTGCATCATCCTTCCAACCACCATGCGCAGTGTTGAGGCCTAGGAGCACAGATTAGTGAGTAACGCTATCCGCCATTGTTTATATAGAGATCCGTGACCACATCTCTCAGACACATCTCATCCACATATATCGGTGGCAGAATAGTGGGGCTGAGGTCGTTTGACCTCCAGTGCCATTTTTACTATCAGGAGCTTGGTATTTTTCTGCAGGGTTTTTGTACCGCAATTAGTTTACTTTTCTTTCATTTGTATCTAGGTAGTCGGGCCTTGCCTTTGCTAAATCTATTTTTCCTATCTGTGTATTGTATTTTCCTACATCACTGTAATCTCTATATGTCGGTGGCTGGCTATTCTTTTGGGGACTTCTCTGAGGCAAGGTACATTTCCTCATTTCTATCTGTGAGGTGTAGCTAGTTTCTGCAGCTGTGACATGGCATATAGGTCTTTAGGAACGCTCCACGGCTACTTCTACTGTTGTCTGATAGTTAGGGGCTTATGGTCAGCTTAGGTTCCAACTACTTTTGTTTTTCTTGGTGTTTTTGTACTAATGGGATTTTTTTTTGTAATCTTCCATGGTTACCGGATCATAACACTCTGGATTCTGGTCCCCATAGACTTATATGGGCACCGGAATCCAGAGCGGATCCGGATTTTTTTTTCAATCCGGCTGTGATCCACCGGTCCCGGATTTTGGCGGGTCGATCATCTCTAGACAGGACAATACAATATAAATGTTCAAATGTAAACACTGATAACATTAAAATGATTAGTAAACACAGATAACATTAAAATAATCATGCTTGTTTTCAAGATAAAGTGCATGTTCTGCTGTTGACTGCAGATTGAAGTTTGCGGGACAGGCCAACCAATCCATGGTGTCACCGACTTTTGTGTGGATGACGATGTCACAACTCAACAGATTTGCTGTGGCCATGATTTCTGCGTCAGTTGCCCAGACTCCATCATGAGAGATGCCAGAGGTGTTCACATATTCATTCACATCTTGATTAAAGTAGCCCTGTAGTTTTTTTGACAAGTCAGTTTTCATGTGGTGGATGACTTTAGCTCTGAGAAGGGAGTACTTGTCTTCTGTTCTGTTCCTGTCATATAGCTGATGGCCCAAAAGTAGCAGTTCCCATCACCTTTGGTTTTATATGTACGCCGTGGTTGTCCAAGATCTCTTGTGCATCTAAAGTACACAACCCTACCAAACGTAAGGTCAAGAGTGGTCGTAAGATACTTCCTTCCTGAACTTGGTAGTGAGTTGAAAGTCTTGGTTTGCTTGCGTTTCTGTGTGGCAGAGTCACTGGGACAGTCATCAGGGGACTGGGGTGGTAGAGAAGTCTCTTCATCCTGGTAAATCTTAAGGTTGCTGGCATGGTAGGTGTTGATTAGTATCTTGACAGTCTTATTGTTCTTTAGATTTACTCGTCCCTTGGTTAAGGATTCAAAAACTAAGTAGGGTTCAACCCAGCATGGTTCTATCTTTGAACCCATGCGATGAATACCATGTTGATTCCTAATATAATCAATGGTGCCAGCAGTGATTTCTTTGTTGCTGTTGTGTCGGCGATCAAAGGCACACTTTTGGTGTTCCTGAGCAGAATGGATGTTGATACTTACAGTTGAGTGGATAATGCTATGAATGGTTGTGATTGTATTTAGCATATCAGGGTTGGCATCATCTGAAAGAGACATGACATCTACAGTGTCATTTGCTGATGGATTGAGGTCAATAGGAAGTTTAGCCTTTCGTCCATACATTACCTCAAATGGAGTGCACTTGGTTGAGGCATGCACAGATGTGTGATAGGCAAACAAAACACCAGGGATGAACTGGTCCCAGTTGGCTCCTTGGTCATTGACAAGCTTGCTAAGAGATTTTGAGTGTTCGATTGTCACGTTCCTCCTGGCCATTTGTATGTGGGTGGTAGGCAGATGAAATGCGGTGATCTGTTTGAAAATAATCCATCAGCTTGTCGATGATCGAGTTCACAAACTATTTTCCCTGGTCACTAATCAAAATGTCTATACAGCCTAAGCGGCAAATAATGGTGTACAAAAATGTTGCTACTGACATGGAATTCTTGTCTGGCTTCAGTCCACTTGGAGAAATAATCAGTGACAGCAACTATATATTTGTTGCCATTTGATGTTTCCTGAAGAGAACCGATCATATCAATCCCAACTAACCTCTATACTTTTCCAGGCACTGGTATACTGTGGAGTGGTGGAGCTTCTTTGCTCATTTTGGGACTTGTGACAAAACATTTTTGACAGGCTTTGACATGTTGGCAAACATTGTTCTTCATTCCCTTCCAGTAATAACGGTCAGAAATTTTGGCAAATGTTTTACTAAGAACACCTTTTTTTCCATAGTAAATAATCCCTTTTTTTGCTCGATATGGCTTAGATGTTTGTCTAAACTGGGTCTTGGCATTTGAACGTTTCTCTGGAGGTAGATCGTAGATCCACTGGGGGTACTTTTGTTGTGTTGCAATGTAGAATCTCAAAAGCTGATCATACGGTTGGTCTTCCATTGTTGTCAAAATTGGAAAACTTATTTTTTTTTTTGGAGGTGTTCCAAGTTCACTTTATATACCTTATCAGGATATAATATTAACTCACACTGGAGAACTCAAAGTGCATGCATATCATCAGGGCCGTATTTACCATTAGGCACCCGTGGTCCCGTGCCTGGGGCGGCAGGATGCGGGGGGGCGGCACCTTCTAGCAGTAAAAAAAAACAAAACAATTTTTTTTTTAATTTTTTTACATATCCATTAAATCCGCTGTATTTTCGGAGGGGGGAGGGGGAGAGGCGCACCTCCATTTATTTGTATCCGCATCAATTAAGACGCGAATGCAGACAAACTGCGGCGGCCAGGCACAGAGAGCTGATTGACCCCGGAACTGCCGGCGCCTGCACTTCCGGGGTCACAGGCGCGCCAATCAGCTCCTTCCTCTGTGCTGCGTCCAATGCTGTATGGATTTCACATGCAGAGCTCACAGCAGGACGCCGCAGAGGACGCCGCGATGGAAGCCGGTGTCAGAAGAGGATACTCACGTGAGCCAGGAAGATGACAGCGGTCCCTGGAGCAGGTAAGTGCTCGTAGAGCTGAAGATTCATAAGGAGCGTGGGGGTGTCTCTAATGCAGACTGGAGATCTGCGCATGTGTTGGGGGGAGAGAGGCTGATATTGGGGGAGACTTGGGGGAAGAGAAGCTGATACTGGGGGAGGCTGGGAGGAGAGAGTCTGATGCTGGGGGAGGCTGATGCTGGGAGAGGCTAGGAGGGAGGAGGCTGATACTGGGGGAGGCTGGGAGGGGGAGGCTGATGCTGGGGAAGGCTAGGAGGGGGGAGGCTGATGCTGGGGGAGGCTGACGCTGGGGGAGGCTGGGAGGAGGGAGGCTGAGGCTGATGCTGGGAGGAGAGAGGCTGATGCTGGGGGGGGCTGATGCTTGGGGAGGCTGGGAGGAGGGAGGCTGATGCTGGGGGAGGCTGGGAGGAGGGAGGTTGATGCTGGGGGAGGCTGATGCTGGGGGAGGCTGGGAGGAGGGAGGCTGATGCTGAGGGAGGCTGGGAGGAAAGAGGCTGATGCTGGGGGAGGCTGATGCTGGGGGAGGCTGGGAAGAGGGAGGCTGATGCTGGGGAGGCTGGGAGGAAGGAGGCTGATGCTGGGGGAGGCTGATGCTGGGGGAGGCTGGGAGGAGAGAGGCTGATGCTGGGGGAGGCTGGGAGGAGAGAGGCTGATGCTGGGGGAGGCTGGGAGGAGAGAGGCTGATGCTGGGGGAGGCTGGGAGGAGAGAGGCTGATGCTGGGGGAGGCTGGGAGGAAAGAGGCTGATGCTGGGGGAGGCTGGGAGGAGAGAGGCTGATGCTGGGGGAGGCTGGGAGGAGGGAGGCTGATGCTAAGGGAGGCTGATGCTGGGGGAGGCTGGGAGGAGAGAGGCTGATGCTGGGGGAGGCTGATTCTGGGAGAGTGGAGCAATGTAGGGGAGTCAATATCAAGAGTGGGGTAGTGTGTGTGTGTGGGGGGGTGTCTCAGCATAAGCGCTAGTGTGGTGGTCTTAGTATGATGAATGGGGTAGCATGGACGTGTCATTATGGAAAAGAGGAAGGCAGCATTAGGAGCTCATGGAGAGGGGCAGCATGCATGGGACATTGTGAGGAGGGGATAGCATGCATGGGACATTGTGAGGAGGGGGCAGCATGCATGGGACATTGTGAGGAGGGGGCAGCATGCATGGGACATTGTGAGGAGGGGGCAGCATGCATGAGACACTGTGAGGAGGGGGCAGCATGCATGGGACATTGTGAGGAGGGGGAAGCATGCATGGGACATTGTGAGGGGAGGGCAGCATGCATGGGACATTGTGAGGAGGGGGCAGCATGCATGGGACACTGTGAGGAGGGGGCAGCATGTATGGGACACTGTGAGGAGGGGGAAGCATGCATGGGACATTGTGAGGAGGGGGCAGCATGCATGGGACATTGTGAGGAGGGAGCAGCATGCATGGGACATTGTGAGGAGGGAGCAGTATGCATGGGACACTGTGAGGAGGGGGCAGCATGCATGGGACATTGTGAGGAGGGGGCAGCATGCATGGGACATTGTAAGGAGGGAGCAGCATGCATGGAACACTGTGAGGAGGGGGAAGCATGCATGGGACACTGTGAGGAGGGGGAAGCATGCATGGGACATTGTGAGGAGGGGGCAGCATGCATGGGACATTGTGAGGAGGGGGCAGCATGCATGGGACATTGTGAGGAGGGGGCAACATGATGTGAGGTCAATGTGCAGATCATATTTCATAATTGAGGAAGGTGTGGTCGGTATAATTTATAAGGGCGGGCAGTGTGTAGTTTATTAGGGGCAGTGTGACAGTCACAGTATATAAGTGGGGACGGTGTGGTGGGAATATTTTATACTCATGCTATGTTTTGATGTGCCTGTGGTGATCCCCATTGGGGGGTGGCTAGTGCCCTTCGTTTCTCATTGATACTTTTTCAAGTGTTTTACAGAGTAGATCTGCCTTAAACAGATGTCGTGTGTGAAAACTCATAGTGTTACGTTGTCACTAAGGGGCGCGACCACTTAAAGTGCCTAGGGCAGCACGAAGGCAAAATACAGCCCTGCATATCATAGAGAGCAGGGAGAAAGTGGCACCCTATGGTTATGTAGCCACAGTAATATCTGGTTGGTGCAGTAAGGGATTTCCAAATTGGAAGTACTCACATACAACACTTTCCACCCCAGGCCTGCTGAAAGGGGATCTCTACTTAACTGACGTCAGGCATACTGGCTGATGTCAGTTAAAGTCTACTAGAAATTCAAATGCTGGGGGCTGAGAGAGGCAGTTGAAACCGGACGGGTCCAGTGTAGGACTGACAGAGGAAGCAACCTGAAAACAGTGCTGTGTTGGGCTAGTACCAGGTGAAAAAGCCTAGCAGTGTGAGGGATCCTGACCGAGGGTCGGAGGCAAGGCGAGACAGAGAAGTGGTGAAGCGACCAGTTCGGTACACCCCAGAAGAAGCAACCCGGACACTGGAGTCTGAGTCTGCATGGGTTCAGTCAGGCCCAGTAGAAAAGTCCAGAAGGCAAGGGGGACTTCAGTCTCCCAGCACAGAAACACTTGTAGCACAGCCATCAACAGAGCCAGGGACTGCAGCAGAGTTAGTGGTGCCCAGCAGAACGGTTCATTATGTTTGCTATACAAGTGAGAGACACAGGAGAGGTCAGGGCCAGGTTTGAAACAGCCCAGTACTTAGACACACAGCAAAAAGGAGGCCTCATAACTCACAGATGTGGAAATCCCAACTGCCACCTGATCACCCGGACTATACCCTGGAGATAACCCTGCTAAAATCAGTAAAGGTACAGAAAGAAAGACCAGGTGTTTGTGTGACAGTTATTGCTATCCAAGGTCCTGCTCTCCTCGAGTTCCTATATGCCTCCTAGGTCATATCACCCAGTTGAGACATTTGTCTCTTTAGTCTCCAATGAAGTTAGTGCACTTAACAAGAAAATCCACACAGGTGAATTTCACCTTAAAAATAATCTTACAGTGGAGGAATCTAGGGCACTAAATTCCCTTAAAAATAATTTGTCCATTGTTATCAAGCCATCGGATAAAGGCGGCGCTATTGTCATTCTTGATCGGTCATACTATATCTCTGAAATTCAGAATCAGTTATCAGATCGATCTACCTACGAACCCATTACCAATGACCCCACTCCTCGGGTAGCATCACTCATTAAATCAGTAGCCAAACGGTATCACGATTTAGGCACTATTGATAAGAAACTTAGAGACTTCCTTAACAACCCACATCCTGTCACTCCGGTTTTTTATACCCTTCCAAAAATCCACAAGCATCTTACCTGCCCACCCGGAAGACCTATTGTTGCCTCGACAGATTCAATTCTCTCACCAGTAGCTAGTACTATCGAAAAAATCCTGTCCCCCTTCATTCCACTGACCCTTTCCTACATTAAAGACACCTCCCACTTTCTGGAAATTTTGACAGATTTGAACCATATTCCACCATCATCCTTCTTGGTCACATTAGACGTCAATAGCCTGTACACAAGCATTGATTATGACAGGGGTCTTCTGGCGGTCAACTGGTTCTTGGAACAATATACCCCTTTACCGATTGACCACAGATACTTCTGTCCGGACATGCTAAAAATTATTCTGGAACAGAATTTTTTCCTTTTTCAGGATCAATTTTATGTGCAGCGTAGGGGGACCGCGATGGGCTCTAACGTTACGCCCCCCTACGCTAACATATTCATTACACACTTTGATCACGTGTTCCTGATATGGAATGGCGATTTGGATTCCCTTCTCACTTTCCACACTGACATCAATAGCCTCTTACCCGGTCTCTCATTTTCCATACAACACGATGTTGAGAGGATCAATTTCCTTGATTGTCTAGTCATCAAGGACACTACAGGCCGGCTCTCCACTGACATCTATATCAAGCCCACGGACAGAAATAGCCTACGCCTACATAATTTTACGAGTAACCACCCTAGGCACACCAAACGGTCCCTTCCTATTTCACAGCACACGAGGGTTGAGAGATTAGTCAGCCATAGTGAGACTAAAACCATGAGGCACCAAGAGATGAGTAGAAAATTCACACAAAGAAGCTACCCACACGAGATAGCCACAAGAACTACATCAACGTCGGGACAATTACGGGATCCACAAGACCGTATTCATTTCATCAATACCTATCATCCCTTCTCACCCCTGCTTAGAAATATCATCTTTCATCATTGGCCCCTTTTGGGACTTTCTTATCCTCACATCAAAGAGTTCCAGAACCCACCACTAGTATGCTACAAGAAATCACAGAATTTAAAGAGCAAACTCGTCCGGGCTGACGTAGGCTCCGCCACAACTAATCCCCGACAACAGTTCATGGGTAACCCACAATTTGGGACTTTCCCTTGCCTGAGTTGTGCTCAGTGTTCCAATATCACTTGAGGCAGCACATTTACACACTCCAGAACCGGAAAAAATTTTCATATCAAGAATTTCTACACATGCGACAGTTCGTTTGTCATCTACTATATCAAATGTCCTTGCGGTCTCCGATACGTTGGAGAGACTACCCATCATATCAGAGACCGCATAAATAAACATAAATCCGATATCCGATGTGGTCGTACCTTACTGCCCATCCCCCACGATTTTTTGGCAGCAGGACATAACGTTTCCCAGTTAAAATATCAGGTTATTGACCAGGTTAGCATTTACCGCAGAGGAGGTGACAGGGTTAAACGCCTCTTAGAAACAGAAGCAAGATGGATACATACCCTGGGTACCATGGAACCCCATGGACTCAATTGGAAATATGAAACAGGTTTTTAGTGATCTTTTACTGACCTTTGACTACTCTGATACTCTGCACGATTGCTACTGTTCACATGAGGAGTTTTTACATAGCCTTATAATATGATATACCAATTGGTTAATTTCCTCTTGTTCATAGTTCTGCTTGTTAAATGCCCTCTCTTGATGTTGTACATTGCCCTCTCGTTTTCAGTTTTCATGATATGTGATATGTGATTTGTGCATGGTATATGCCTCTAATTCTCTTTTCTCTTTATTACAGAATTACATATCCCGTCCCTAAACACCTTCTGCCATCACTCAACAGTGATCCACTTCATCCTATAACCTGACAGCGATCCCATCCAGCACTGGAACCACACAGCATTAATGTATAGGCACCTACAGCACTTTCTCATTTGTGCCTCTATGCCCATGCATGATCTGCATCTCACCGTCTATCCCCCTTCACTTCCGCGTTCCAGGTACCGGAAGTGACGCGCCGCGCTTGCGATCCATGTCACAGCAATGTCTGTGGCTTCCGCGCATGCGCGGCGTGCGTTCCACGCCGGCACGCATCACTTCCGCATACCAATATCGTTAGTCACGTTTCTTATCGCGGTGACTACTTAAACCCGGCTAGTACAGCATCATGCTGCACAGGACGCACGGCACACCCGATCACTGGCACTCAGAGGGTAAGTGGCACACCCAGAAACTTCGTTATCTCCTATCTCCCTCCTAATCCTTCTTTTGTTAAAAAATCATTCCCTTTCTCTATTCATGGTCTCTCTCTCTTTCCTCCACTGTTCCCTCCAGACTACCTGTCCCACAGGATCTTCCCTATTCCTAAGGCTTCCATAGCCAGATCCTAGGTCCTCTCCTGAGCATTGGGGTAATGTTAATCCATTTAATTCCTTACCTTGTGATGATTTCATTGATTGTGGCTTATACCCTTTACTCTTAACCCTTTCAGGCTGACCCATAGCAATTAAGACGTTTAGTAACATGATTTCATTGATCTTAGAACCTGTTATGCTCCCATAATAAGGTAACCTGACAATCCATATATATATTTTTTTACACAGTGTGTAATTCACACCAATCTGACATCCTATATTATCTTATCTCTCGGAGATTCATACTACTATAGCCGTGTATCACTACATTGCCTGCGTTTTCCATTATAATGCTGACAGACCCCACTTTACAACCGTATACACGTATGCCTTATCCGAACCTCTTACATCTACTCACATGCACACTAATGTTGATAATATCACAGACTAAACGAATCTATGTTATCCCTCACATAGGTCTATAGTGACAGTCCACACAGTTTTCCTATAAAATGACAGATTCCGCCCTAGAATCTTACACGCAGGTATGCCTCATATATTTATTCTCTGATATTTATCCTGCCAATTGATAATAGCACTGTGGACTTATCAAATACATGTTATCCCATATATAGGAATTTCTGTGGCACTTGACACAGATGCTGTCATTATTATTATGATTCCAGGCCCTATCTAAAAGGTACGTCCCCCCTTATCTATACCACATAACCTATTAACAGACCTATACCTGTTATTTACAGGACTTTCTCTTGCCTGCCTTCTTTTTTTTCCATGTTTCAGACAGATACCCTTATCGAATCTTCTGAAATTCCTCTAATAATACTACACTCCATCTTTCCTACCAGATACGACTCTCTATGGGTGAGCATCTTATCCTCTGTTATTATGCTCTAATTGGTGCAATAGTTATATACGGGATATCTCACATCAAGTATATCTCTCCTCACAAATTAAGCCCCCCATTTATAACATTCTAAGGTCCTTGATCCTAATGTGACAATGGTCAATATGTTGTTTCTCCTCTTGCTTACATTATAATGTCTTTTTTTTTTTTTTTTCCAACTACTGTTGTAATTATATGCATTGTCTACCCTTCTGACATCTGTTTTTTCTATGTATTTTTCACATGTAAAATGTACCACAGTCTGATTGTCCAACTGGAAGAAGGCCTTAAGCGGACTTTACACACTGCGATATTGGTCCCGATATCGCTAGTGTGGGTACCCGCCCTCATCTGTTGCGCGACACGGGCAAATCGCTGCCCGTGGCGCACAACATCGCCCAGACCCGTCACACATACTTACCTGCCCGGCGACGTCGCTGTGACCGGCGAACCGCCTCCTTTCTAAGGGGGCGGTCCGTGCGGCGTCACAGCGACGTCACTGAGCGGCCGCCCAATAGAAGCGGAGGGGCGGAGATGAGCGGGACGTAACATTCCGCCCACCTCCTTCCTTCCACATTGCGGCCGGGAGGCAGGTAAGGAGAGCTTCCTCGTTCCTGCGGCGTCACTCGGAGCGATGTGTGCTGCCGCAGGAACGAGGAACAACCTCGTTACTGCTGCAGTAACGATTTTTGAGAATGGACCCCCATGTCACCGATGAGCGATTTTGCACGTTTTTGCAACGATGCAAAATCGCTCATCGGTGTCACACGCAACGGCATCGCTAATACGGCCGCATGTGTGTCACCAAATCCGTGACCCCAACGAGTTCGCATTAGCGATGTCGTAGCGTGTAAAGCCCCCTTTAGGCCGAAACGTCTTAAAGGTGGACTTTCTACCATTGTACAGCACGTTTTTCACTTGCTCACAATAAAGAAAAAATAGACAAAGAGAATTGAACTTGTGTCCGTCTTTTTGGGGATCTACACAGTGTGTCGGGGTTCACCTTTTTCTTGTCTACGCTTAATTATCCCAGAGCACCTGTTTAAGGTGACGCTAGGTCTTACTTTTCTCTGCTCTCACTACAGACTGTATTTGCCTGAACATGGGGAGCCACATTTCAGTGGCCTTGAAGATACCGATATCAAGACTTGTGTGGTAAGCTGTCTCCCTGTGTGTGAAATCTCAATCTTTTCCAAAGGTCCCGGGGTCCCACTCCACATGTGGGGAGCAATAACACCTCAGATGCGCCATCACACATGCCCCGGGAAACTTTATTCCACTGTAAATATAATCATCATCCCCTTTCTTTAAAGACACCGCCAGGGTCACGGAGTCGGACCCCGTCACCGCTGACATCCCCGGATTAGTCTGGCCCGGTTCCAAGTACCCCCGGCCCTGGAGTGGGTGTGTCAGAAACATATTGTAATGCTGCCACCAGGGGGAGCCAGAGCTCTGTAGCATAATACACTACACAGAGCAATGAGAACCAGGAAGTGAATTCACAGCGTTCTCATGCATTACCTCAAAGCACAGCTGAGAAGCAGAGCTGCAGAGCATGCAAGGAATAGTCAGACAGGCTGGGTCAAACACCGTACGGGCAGAAGCAGGACCGGAGGAACGAGCAAAAGCAGAGTCAAAGTCAGGCCAAGGTCAGTACCGGAGGAAGCAACCGAGTGGGGAAATAAGAGAGGGGACAGAGGACAGGAGGGACGACCAGGGGATGGAACACAGACAAGGGCACGGGGGCACAGGAACAGACAGATCAGGATATCACTCACAGAACCAGCAATCACAGGCAAAGCAGTGCTAAGCTTATAGCCGGCACTGGTTCACTGGAAATGCCAGCTTTTAAGGCATCCAGGGTCTGGAAGTGAGGCTCGAGAGAAGGCTCCGCCCCCTAGCCATGTGGACAGGGAGGCGAACCATGACACATATATAACAAGTTCCAACACATTAACTATGCACTGATGGAACTGCACCATCTACTGTCAGTTCAATGTAATGCCTCCAACACATGCTGTAAGTCTTAGTCCACCCGTTCACGTGCACTAGATTTGCTGCTGATTTTTCACAGGAAAAAATCAGCAGCCAATCTGCATCAAAATCCGCATCCCAATGATGTGGATTTTTTGTGCAGAATCACAGCAGATTTCTCTGTGTCACGTGGAAGAGGGAAATCTCCTGCAGACCGCATCAAAATCTGACAAAAGCTGCATGAAATGGTATAGGGTACATGTATGTGCATCTATATATACTAAAAACAAGAAAGGAGAAAAGGCGATCATAGAAGCCCAGACACACAATAAGATATAATTAAATTTTTTATTTTTTATTAGTATAAACAATCTGTTGCAATGTTTCAGAGAAATCCGGTGCCATCCAGTCTCCAAACGTCACGTGTGTGGTTGGCACCAAAGATCTCGATCTTGATCTCATCAGACCAGAGAACCTTGAACCAGTCTGTCTCAGAGTCCTCCAAGTGATCATGAGCAAACTGTAGACGAGCCTTGACATGACGCTTTGAAAGTAAAGGTACCTTACGGGCTCGTCTGGAACGGAGACCATTGCGGTGGAGTACGTTACTTATGGTATTGACTAAAACCAATGTGCCCACTGCCATGAGATCTTCCCTGAGCTCTTTCCTTGTTGTCCTTGGGTTAGCCGCCTTGACTCTTCGGACAAGCCTGGCCTCGGCACGGGTGGAAACTTTCAAAGGCTGTCCAGGCCGTGGAAGGCTAACAGTAGTTCCATAAGCCTTCCACTTCCGGATGATGCTCCCAACAGTGGAGACAGGTAGGCCCAACTCCTTGGAAAGAGTTTTGTACCCCTTGCCAGCCTTGTGACCCTCCACGATCTTGTCTCTGATGGCCTTGGAATGCTCCTTTGTCTTTCCCATGTTGACCAAGTATGAGTGCTGTTCACAAGTTTGGGGAGGGTCTTAATTAGTCAGAAGAGGCTGGAAAAAGAGATAATTAATCCAAACATGTGAAGCTCATTGTTCTTTGTGCCTGAAATACTTCTTAATACTTTAGGGGAACCAAACAGAATTCTGGTGGTTTGAGGGGTTGAATAATAAATGACCCTCTGAATAAACTTTTCACAATTTAAAAAAAAAAAAAAGAAATAACATTCTTTTTTGCTGCAGTGCATTTCACACTTCCAGGCTGATCTACAGTCCAAATGTCACAATGCCAAGTTAATTCCGAATGTGTAAACCTGCTAAATCTGCAGGGGGTTGAATACTACTTGTAGGCACTGTATAACAATTGTTGCTTGACCTCTATATATACATTGGCGGTATTTATCTAACTAGCTAAGATTCGCTTTGACAGGATTGTTATCAGCCATGTGGCCTTATTTACATCAATTTAGCTCACATATTGTATGGTGGATAATCTATTTTCCTCGATATATATTTTTATGAGTGAGAGTAATTGGAATTATGGATACTAAATTACAGATATATATTATGTTTATGAAATGTAATATATTTGTGACATTACCTTGTCTAGAGCATATATGAATATCATGCATATTATGTTGATCCTTACCACTGCCTGCACTAAAGATTGTTTATACTAATAAAAAATAAAAAATTGAATTATATCTTATTGTGTGTCTGGGCTTCTATGATCGCCTTTTCTCCTTTCTTGTTCACATGTTCATGCGATTTGCCCTCACACGTAGTCCTATCTGATGATTAGATTGATGGTTTCTACTATATATATAATGAATATCAGTTCACTGTATCTCACCCTTTTAATCTATATATACTGTAGCACTACAGCAGCAAAAACACACTAATATTCTGCCCTAGAGGAGTATGGACCATGGGTATATTATAGCCTAGGCCAACCTATACCCCAGCGTATTGTGCCACCCCCACGTCAGCAGCCGGGCTGCTCAGATCCGGATCCGCGGTGGCTCGAGGGGCGTCCAGACTCAGGGGTCATGCGGCCATTCAAAAGAAGGGGGTATTTACAGGGGATGGTGTATTTAGTGTTCATGACGCCACCCGTGGTGTGTGGTAAGGTGGAGTACCACCACTGCAGCTGGGGAGTACCCGGTGGCGGTGGAGTGGGCAGCTAGGTGTTTAACCCCTCCACGGGTAGGGGGAAGGCCCCGGGACTCGGTGATAGTGACGGGGATGTGCCGATGGGGAGGTAAGGGTCACTTGCTGTAACGCCTGCCTGGATCAACAGACTCAGGTGGGATGTAATGGACAGACCAGAGGGAAGCCACTCACCAAGCAGGACCCCCAGAACCCTGAAACCCTTTAACCCCTATACAGGGATTTGGAATTACACAGGACCCTGGAGATCACTACCTGTGGAAGGCTGCAGTCCGATGAGAGTAGTTGTCAGGCAGGGTCAAACCAGGAATAGCAGAACAGGGACAGAATCGTCAGGCAAGGACGTAATCAGAAAACGTAGCAGAGGTCAAATCCGGATAGGGCAGCGAGGTATAAAAACAGCAGGCAGAAGGGTAGTCAGAAAACACGAGAAGTCAGCACACAGGAATCACAAAACAAAATAGGGTGGACCAGGAGCCAGGAAATCAGAACTATCTCTGGCAGAGGTCAGCAGACAGGAGGGGAACTAAGAAGGGTGTGGTGTCTTCCCATTGGCTGTAGCTGAACGCTGGCAACTTCAGCTGGAAGACACACGCCACCCACAGTCAGCCAGTGGTACTGTAGATCCCAAGATAACCAAGCCCAGTGGATGATCGGAGCCTGCGCCCACCTGTGCCACTGGCATCGACTCCTCTCCCATCACCAGCACCATCCACGGCAGGAACACGGCGTTGCCTGGCGATCGGAGCAGAAGTCGCTGGAGCGGACTCCGGTGGTGACGTAACAGTACCCCCCCTCCACGAGGGGCCTCTGGACCCTCAAAACCCGGCTTGCCAGGAAATTGGAGGTGAAACTGCCGGACCAGACCCTTAGCATGAATATCGCTCACAGGGACCCATGACCTCTCCTCACGGCCGTAACCCCTCCAATGCACCAAATACTGTACCGCCCCTCTGACAATACGGGAATCAAGTATTCTCTGTACCTCATACTTCAAGTTACCTTCAACCAAAACAGGAGGAGGGGGGGCACTGACTGGGTGAATAGGAACACGATATAACTTGAGGAGGGACTTATGGAACCCATTCGATATCTTAAAGGATGGGGGGAGTTGCAGGCAGAAAGCTGTGGGATTAATTACCTCGATTATCTCGTCAGGTCCAATAAATCTCGGACCCAGCTTAGCAGAAGGGACTTTGAGTTTAATATTCCGTGTTAATAACCATACCTTGTCCCCAACTCCAAGGCTAGGGCCCTTGGAACGTCTCTTATTAGCAGAGGAGGCTTGACCAACCTTTTCCTTCTTCAAGTTCTCTTTCACTTCAGACCAGATAGCCTTCAGTTTGTCTACAGTTGATTGAGCCTCTGGAGTATCCACCACAGCGGAAGAAAAAGAACCAAAACGTGGATGCAACCCTAAATTGCAGAAAAAAAGGGGTAGTCTTGATGGATTCCTGATACTGATTATTGATGGCGAACTTAGCTAGCGGCAGATATTCCACCCAGTCAGACTGACGGTCAGACACATAAAACCGGAGATATTGTTCATGGGTTTGATTGGAACGTTCAGTCTGACCATTGGTCTCTTGGTGGTAGGCAGATGAAAAAGATAACTCTATATTGATCTTTTTACAAACCGCCCTCCAGAATTTCGAGATGAACTGTGTTCCTCGGTCAGAAACAATATTTTCCGGAACCCCGTGTAACCGCACAATATGCCTAAAAAACAACTTGTTAAGAGTTTCAGAATTGAGTAATCCGGACAGAGGAACCAAATGACACTGTTTGCTGAATCTATCCACTACTACCCAGAAAGTCTTCCCTTCTGAGGGTGGAAGGTCATGGAGAGATGTGTCCAAGGGCTTACTGGAGTAGGTAGGGACTGTAGAAATTCGGCAGGGCGGGTACGGGGTGCCTTGTCTCGAGCACAAGTTTCACAAGCCAGTACATATTCCTTACAATCTTTCGCTACGGTTGGCCACCAAAAATTCCTGGTTACTAGTCGGAGGGTATTGCCTATACCAGGGTGGCCTGAAAGCACAGAATTGTGGGATTCCTGGAGTACCTGTAGGCGAAGTGAGGGGGCGACAAACAGTTTATGGACAGGAGTGGTTTCAGAAGCTTGGTCTTGGGTATTATGGACCTCTTCTATCAAATCTAAGGAAACAGATGACATAATAATGCCTTTAGCTAAAATATGCACTGGTTCAGAGTTTTCAGACTGACAGGGACAGAAGCTACGGGAAAGTGCATCAGCTTTTGTGTTCTTCGTACCGGGCCGGAATGTTACCACAAAATCAAATCTGGAGAAGAACAATACCCACCTAGCTTGCCTAGGATTGAGTTTCTTAGCAGATTCCAGATAAATGAGGTTCTTATGGTCTGTGATGACTATGATCTTATGTTTGGCGCCTTCGAGGAAGTGGTGCCATTCCTCGAAGGCCCATTTAATTGCCAACAGCTCACGATTACCAATGTCATAATTTCTCTCTGTGGGAGAAAACTTGTGGGAAAAGAAGGCACAAGGACGAAGCTGAGTGAGAGACGGAGTACCTTGTGATAGCACTGCTCCCACTCCAACCTCAGATGCATCGACTTCTACAATAAACGGATGCATAAGGTCAGGCTGAACCAGAATTGGGTCTGAGGAAAAACATTGTTTTAATGTAGAGAAGGCATGGATCGCCTCTGGCTTCTAATCAACCACATCCGCCCCCTTTTTAGTCATATCGGTGAGGGGTTTGGCCATTTTGGAAAAATCTCTAATAAATTTGCGATAATAATTAGCAAACCCAAGGAAACGCTGCAAGGCTTTCAGAGACTTGAGTTGCACCCACTCCTTAATCAGTTGAAGATTAGAGGGATCCATGCGGAAGCCTTCTGCAGACAATATATAACCTAGGAAATTAACCTCTGGCCCATCTAACTAGGAGAGAAAAAAAAATGGATTCTCTCCATGCTGTGCTAAACCAGGTGCACACCCTTTCTGGCCTTGTTCATGGACTTGCACAGCAAGTGCAGGATCTCAGGTCTGCACAGGTGCAAGCCTCTGCAGCACCTACCTCATCGTGTCCAGAGTCCTGTCAACTGCAGGGGAGCAGATCACGTTGTGGAGCCAAACATGGAGTGCCTGGATCTCAGAGGCAATCGCTTCCAAGGCAGCAGCACAACCTGAGTGGGCTCCAGGATACCCACTCAGGTGCCAGGTACTCCCTGCAGACCATATGAGGTTAATGTTACCTGTCTCATTGACTCACCAGGGAAAATCTTTACGGCTGCAGGCCTTTGTTGATTGTGGCTCTGCAGCTAATTTCATACACACTATTGTAGCAAAAGAGCTGGGTTTGACTTTGCTAAGGTTGAATGCACCTATTAGAATATCTGCTATTGATAGTACTCCTCTCACTCAGGGTGTGGTTATTTTTGTAACTCCAGAGATCTCCATGCTTGTTGGTGCTCTGCATGTAGAATCAGTGTCATTTTTTTGTTCTTGAGAATCTGATGTCTGCAGTGGTATTGGGCATCCCATGGCTGAGCAAACTCAACCCGGTCATAGACTGGCACCAGGGTGAGAGTGTGCGCTGGAGCCCTGAGTGTCAGGAGACATGCATGTCTTTATCTGTTAACCTGAGTAGAGCTGAACCTATCTTCATACTTTATGCATTCAGGGAATTTGCTGATGTGTTTTCTGTATCTGAATCTGAAAAATTACCTCCGTACAGAGATTATGACTGCCCCATAGATTTGGTCCCCAATTCCCGACTCCCCAAGGGTAAAATGTATAATCTTTCTGGTCCGGAGCATCAGGCCATGAAAGATTATATAGCAGGCAGAAGGGTAGTCAGAAAACACGCAGAACTCAGCACACAGGAATCACAAAACAGAATAGGGCAGACCAGGAGCCAGGAAATCAGAACTATCTGTGGCAGAGGTCAGCAGACAGGAGGGGAACTAAGAAGGGTGTGGTGTCTTCCCATTGGCTGTAGCTGATCGCTGGCAACTTCAGCTGGAAGACACACGCCACCCACAGTCAGCCAGTGGTACTGCAGATCCCAAGATAACCCAACCCAGTGGATGATCGGAGCCTGCGCCCACCGCTGCCGCTGGCATCGACTCCTCTCTCATCACCAGCACCATCCACGGCAGGAACACGTCGACGCCTGGCGATCGGAGCAGAAGTCGATGGAGCGGACTCCGGTGGTGACGTAACACTTGCATACTCACTCAGTCCATAAAGCTGACACCAACAACTTAGTAAACCAAAGTTCTGGACACCGCTGCCACTGAGGGGAGCACGTTTGGGTCCCATTCCTGCTGGTGTTGCCTGATGATCTGTGACCTTTCCCTTGGCACTATGTTCTCTCCTTAGTTGGCTCCTATAGCTTGAAACTAGTCAAGTCCCGCTCCCCAGTGTGGCTAACTGAGGGAGCTTGCTCTCAGGGTTCACGCTTGGGATTTCCTGGACCGTTTTAGTGGAAAGTCCTATACCCCTCGTTGCGCTAGTACCCCGATTTTGGAGCAGGTGGAGAGCGTATCTTGAAGGCTTCGTCCTCGTCAGGTGAATTGTCAGGTTGCCAGAAGCTACTCCCTGACCTAGGGTCCTCGTACCCAGTCGTGCCCTGGTTCCAGCCCAGTGATGGCACAAGGCCGCCGGCTGTCCTCCATGACAATACCGTGCCCCTTATCACGATCCCCTGCGACCGGAGTCCAGCTCCTACCAGGCCCAGACCACCGTCTGCTACCTAGTACTTCCAAGGAGCCCAGCTCCTGACCTCCTCTCTCCTTCACTTCCAACACTACACTGGCCTACTCCTGACACTCCTGACCTCCCCTTAACCAACCCCCCAAGTGGGCGACCTATTCCACTCAGGCCGTCCACTGGTGTGTCTGGTGGGTGTGGTGCTGAGTGTTCCTAGGATTTTGATTAGCTGGTTTTGGTAACACCATTGGTTAGGGACCCGTAACCAAGAAGGAGGTGGATATTGCACAGAAGGGCAGAATGCACAATACCCTGTGACGACCTGATAGGCCAGGGCATCACAGTATAAAGTGGCCTAGGCCAGATTATACTCCTCTGGGCCAGAATATACCCCTGCTGCTGTAGATCAGATTTGTCACGCTTATGAGAACTATTGAGTGATATACTCAAGAATGGGGCCCAGACGTTGCATAGGAGCCCCAGACAGTGTACAGGGGGCACAGAGGGGCAGAGACAGCGCAAAAGGGCCCTGTGTGCTGTCTCTTCCCCCTCCTTGCGTGCTGTCTCTTCCCCGCCTTGCATGCTGTCTCTCCCCCCCTTGCGCAGTCTCTTCCACCTGTGCGCTACTTGGGGCCTCTGTGGGCTGCCTGGGGCCCTGAATCTGTCACTGCCCCCCTGTGTTCTGGCTGGGGCCCCATGTGCTGCCTGGGGCCCCCGTGTGCTGCCTGGGGCCCCGTGCGCTAGCCGGGGCCCTGATCTACAGCAGCTTGGGTATTCGGAGGGGTATAATCTGGCCTAGGCCAATTTATACCCCGGGGTATAGTTTGGGCTAGGTCAGAGTATAACTGGGTATATTCTGGCCCAGAGGGGTATAGTCTGGCCTAGGCCAGTTTATACCTCAGGGTATAGTTTAGCCTAGTGAGACTAACATTAAATCAGTAAGAGGGAGCTTAGCAGCCTAATAAACCTACACAGAAAACCTCCACAAAATTTTTTTTTAATAAAAAATAGTTATCTTTATTAACAAACTGCAATAAAATCAGATTAAAATTCAAAGGAAAAGTAGACACAAAAACACCATGGTCCAAGCGGTAATTAAATAGCAGAAAATGTTCTTAAAGTTAACACCCAAAATAAATCACATAAATAATGCAATATGATGCAATAATTAATAATACCACAAGGTGGCAGTCTTTACCTAATTGTATGCAAAGTTATACATACAATGCATTAATTCCTAATGCCACAAGGTGGCAGTATATACCCAGGACACGCAATATGTCTATAAGAAATGCAATTGTCATGGTTCACCTCCCCGTCCACATGGTTAGGGGGCAGAGTCTTCTCTCGGGCCTCACTTCCGGACCCTAGATGCCGTAAAAGCTGACATTTCCAGTGAACCAGCGCCGGCTATAAGCTTAGCACTGCTTTGCCTGTGATTGCTGGTCCTGTGAGTGATATCCTGATCTGTCTGTGTTCCGTCCTCAGGTCGTCCCTCCTGTTCTCTGTCCCCTCTTCTATTTCCTCACTCTGTTGCTTCCTCCAGTACTGACCTTGGCCTGACTTTGACTCCGCTTCTGCTCGTTCCTCCGGTCCTGCTTCTGCCCGTACGTTTTTTGACCCAGCCTGCCTAACTATTCCTCGCATGCCCTGCAGTTCTGCTTCTCAGCTGTGCTGTGAGGCAGTGTATGAGAAAGCTGTGTATTTACTTCCTGGTTCTCGTTGCTCTGTGTAGTATCTTCTGCTGCAGAGCTCTGGCTCCCCCTGGTGGCAGCTTGACAGCAATATGATGCAATAATTAATAATACCACAAGGTGGCAGTCTATACCTAATTGCATACAAAGTTATACATACAATGCATTAATACCTAAATCCACAAGGTGGCAGTATATATCCAGGACATGCAATATGTCTATAAGAAATGGTCTATATGAATTGTTTCCTCGGCGTGTGTTAGGATCCCTGTGGCGGCGGGCGTGCCTCTCTGTGTGACGTATTCCGGGTGCGTCATCGGAGGGGCGGGTCTGTCTTCACTCGGGCACTGACCTCGGTGTGGTGCGTTGCCCCGGCAGCCATAATTTCCTGCGTGATGGGGTTCTTTTGAGACAGCTGATTGGCTGTTTCTTATTTATAAGACACGCTACCACACGACTAACCACACCCCTTCTGAAGAAGCAAAGCGGCGAAACGTACGTCAAGGGGGGTCCCAGCGGTAAATATAAATCTTTATACCCTCTGATCATATTAGGTGGTGACCTTTTATACCTACTACTTTATTGTCTTTGAACTTTAATTTCTTTATCCCTGACTATGGTATGGTCTTATACTCCATTTGGAGTGTTATTAAACTAGCGTGGACCCTGGTTAGTGCAGCGATTCATATAGACCAGTGATGGCAAACCTATGGCACGCGTGCCACCAGGGGCACGCAGAGCCCATTCTGCTGGCACGCGCGCTGTGTCCTCATCCTGCTGCTTTGATCTGCTTGCGCGGTGGCGCCGGCAGTTCAAAGCTGTGATGGAGCGGAGGAGACATTTCTCCTCTCCCAGGCCGCAGGTCTGTTGCCTAGGAGACGGAGGAGCGTCAGTGAGCGGCGCCGGCGTAATGACGTCTTCTGGCCGCGTGGGAACTGAGGACCCAGCGGCGCTCAGCGGTGGAGTGGAGGCTGGAAGGTGAGTTGTGTTTTGTGTTGGTTTTTTTTTTAATAACTTGTGTGCGGCTGTGCCAAGGTGGGGATGAAGGGGCCAGTGCCAGCATGTGGAGAACATGCATGCCTGCATGGGGGGGAGAACACACATGCCTGCATGGGGGGGAGAACACACATGACTGCATGATGGGGGGAGAACACACATGCCAGCATGGGGGGGGGATGAACACACATGCCAGCATGGGGGGGAAACATACATGCCAGCATGGGGTGGAAACATGCATGCCAGCATGGGGAAAACATGCATGCCAGCATGGGGAAAACATGCATGCCAGCATGGGGAAAACATGCATGCCAGCATGGGACAAACATGCATGCCAGCATGGGGAAAATATGCATGCCAGAATGGGGGGGGAACATGCATACCAGCATGGGGGGGGAACATGCATACCAGCATTGGGAAAACATGCATGCCAGCATGGGGAAAACATGCATGCCAGGATGGAGGAAACATGCATGCCAGGATGGAGGAAACATACATGCCAGGATGGGGAAAACATGCATGCTGTTAGGTCCTGGTGGTGGAAGCACTGAACCGAACACCGGACCTCTCTAGTAAGGCAACCGGGCCGGTCACCCCACCAGAGGGCCTTGATGCACGGCAGCCGAAGCACTACGGGTAGCAGAACAGTCCATTCAGAGAAGCGGAATGAAGATGTCCCTGGGACCACAGAGTCCCTGAAGGTAGTGCGGGTGGCGAGGCTCAGGTTCGGAAGCCGGGATGATGTCAGGCAGAATCCGGAACCAGCTGAGCGAGGGAGTCGGTCACCACACGGGTCCAGGGATCAGAGACTGGAACCGTCGTGGTCAGGACCAGTTGGCATGGCAGGAGCGGCTCTACGAGACAGATAAAGTCAATACGGGACAAAGCACAGGGGGACCTGACTCCTAGCTTACTAAACACGAAAAACAGGCCCCACCCACTTGGAAAAGAAACCCCTTTATACCCTGTACCTGTGTAGTCAATATCCTATCAGTGGACGCTGGCCCTTTAAGAGAGGGTCAATGACCACGCGCGCGCCCTAATGCTCATGCGCGAGGCCCGGGTGCCAGAAGCCAGGGCAGGAAGCGGTGCAGAGGAGGCAGGAGTGCCCGGCAGAAGGCTCAGCGTCGCAGAAGGGTGCCGGGAGCGGGGATCAGGATGCCTGGAGGACGCAGGTGAGGGAGAGGGAGCAAGGAGGCTGTGGAGCGGAGGACCAGGAACTGTGGCACGGGAACCGGGGAGCGTGGCATGGGAGCTGGGAAGCGTGACACGGGACCCGGGGATATATATATATATACCATATATATATATATATATATATATATATATATATATATATATATATATAAATATATATATATATATATATATATATATATATATATATATATATATATATATATATATGCCATATATTTCAACGACTGTGTGTTCCATCTAAGCAGAGGAAGTGTATAGGGGGAAGTGTGTTCTGCCTATACAATCTGGTTCTTCCAGGCTAGAATAGTGAATCTATAAAAGTATTCCCTCTTGTTGTTACTATACTGTGGGATGCCTTCTCACAGGTTACTCCCAGTGATTTCAGAGTAATCAAATTGATGTAGCTACTGTAATGCTGATCTGATGAATTATTGATTTATCACCTGAGTTTTGGTTGTTGTGGAGGTGGATACAATGTGGAGAAACTGATACTCTTTTTAGAAAAAAACTTGGTGTCCGTATATGGACTGTTTCTCACGGGTTGTCTCTACCTCCATTAACTAACCAATATGCTTTTGGGAATACTATAACTGTTTAATTTACATTGATAATGTCGGTGTGCTTGCGCCAACCCCTCCCCCTGTTAGGAGGGTTGTAATTGTGATTACCACTTCCCTGATTGTTTGCTGTGCGAATACTCTTACTATTGTGTGTTTTTTAATGATATAAGGAATAATAAAGAGATTTTTTATTGACGCTATAGCATCCTAGTAATTCCTTGTGGGTTACCAGTGTTGATTCTATATGTCTAAGATGCTGTCTAAATAGGTAGTAAAATGTGGTTAGTGTGGTTTCTCAGTGATGTAGGCAGACATGGCCCTTGTTTCAGCAGGGGACAAGGGATATATCCGTCCTCGAGGAGGTGTGGTTCCCGGCAGTAGGTCGATGGCACAGTCGTAGGGATGATGTGGCGGCAGAACCTCTGACTCTTTTTTTTATCAAAAACGGCCGCGAAGGACCAATAGGCAGAAGGCAGTCCTGGTAGGGACTCCGGGACCGGAGGTCGTCGGATGGGCTGTATGGACTTCAGGCAGTTCTCGTGGCAAGAGGGGCCCCATCGGAAAATTTCGCCAGCACGCCAGCTGACCAACGGTTCGTGTGTCCGTAACCAGGGGAGTCCCAGCAGGATCTGATGAGACATGCGCGGGAGGACGTAGAGAGTGATTTTCTCAGTGTGCAGGGCACCGATACGTAGTTCTACCGGCTTGGTGATCCACGAGATGGTGTCAGAGAGGGGTCTCCCATCTACAGAGGCAATCACGAGGGGTTTGTCTAGTGGAATAACAGGCACCTGGTACTTGTCCACCGTAGCCTGCTGGATGAAATTGCCTGCTGCCCCGGAATCGAGGTACGCTTCTGCCGTGAACCGCGTCTCTTCCATTGTCACCTGAACAGTCCATGTAACCGGGTCTGAGAGAGTCCCAGTACCTAGGGTGGCCTCTCCTACCAACCCTAGGTTTTGAAGTTTCCCAGCCTCTCTGGACAGGAACGTAGCAGGTGTGTTTCCTCTCCGCAGTAGAAGCTGAGGCCCTTGGCGAGCCGTTCTGCTCGGCGTTGCTCAGACTGCCTCAGACGGTCAATCTGCATGGGCTCGTGGGCAGAGATGCCAGATGACGCCGACTGAGGAACGGCGGGCTTCAGCGGAGGAGAGGAGTGCCGTATCGGACGTCTCTCGCGGGACACCTCTTTGGATCGTTCCTGAAAGCGGAGGTCCACGCGGGTGGCTAGAGCGATCAGGGCATCCAGGCTGGAAGGGACATCGCGGCTGGCCAGATCGTCCTTAATACGACCGGAGAGTCCTTCCCAGAAGGCGGCAGTTAGGGCCTCATTGTTCCACCCTAATTCTGAGGCCAAGGTGCGGAAGCGGATGGCATATTGTCCCACCGTCAAGGTCCCCTGGCGTAGCCTGAGGAGTGATGAGGCGGACGCGGCGGCACGTCCGGGTTCGTCAAAGGTTTTTCGAAAAGCCTGCAGGAATTCCTGGATGTTAGTGGTCACAGGGTCCTCCTTCTCCCACAGGGGGTTCATCCAGGCCAGTGCCTCACCTTCTAGATGGGACATCACAAACGCCACCTTGGCTTGGTCGGAGGCAAAAAGATGCGGAAGCAGCTTAAAGAGGAGGGAGCATTGATTCAAGAATCCTCTGCAGGTCTTAGGATCTCCGGCATACCGGGGCGGAGAGGCCAAGCGCAGTTTAGAGGTCTCCGAGGAAGCTCCCACGGGAGCCGTGGACGTGGACTGTGATGCCAGGGACGTGGCTGTCGCTTGCATCGTATTCAGGCGGGTGTCCACTGAGGTCATGAAGGCTAGCATGCAGGATTGGGTCTCGCGTTGTCGTCTGAGTTCCTGCTGCAATCCGGCTAGCTGCGACGCCAGTGCTTCGGCGGGATCCATGGCCTGTTCTTACTGTTAGGTCCTGGTGGTGGAAGCACTGAACCGTACACCGGACCTCCCTAGTAAGGCAACCGGGCCGGTCACCCTGCCAGATGGCCTTGATGCACGGCAGCCGAAGCACTACGGGTAGCAGGACAGTCCATTCAGAGAAGCGGAATGAAGAAGTCTCTGGGACCACAGAGTCTCTGAAGGTAGTCCGGGTGGTGAGGCTCAGGTTCGAAGGCCGGGATGATGTCAGGCAGAATCCGGAACCAGCTGAGCGAGGGAGTCGGTCACCACACGGGTCCAGGGATCGGAGACTGGAACCGTCTTGGTCAGGACCAGTTGGCGTGGCAGGAGCGGCACAAGGCACAGGGGGACCTGATTCCTAGCTTACTAAACACAAAGAACAGGCCCCGCCCACTTGGAAAAGAAACCCCTTTATACCCTGTACCTGTGTAGTCAATATCCTGTCAGTGGACGCTGGCCCTTTAAGAGAGGGTCAATGACCGCGCGTGTGCCCTAACGCGCATGCGCGAGGCCCGGGTGCCAGAAGCCAGGGCAGGAAGCGGTGCAGAGGAGGCAGGAGTGCCCGGCAGAAGGCTCAGCGTCGCAGAAGGGTGCCGGGAGCGGGGATCAGGACGCCTGGAGGACGCAGGTGAGGGAGAGGGAGCAAGGAGGCTGTGGAGCGGAGGACCAGGAACCGTGGCACGGGAACCAGGGAGCGTGGCACAGGAGCCGGGGAGCGTGGCACGGGAGCCGGGGAGTGTGGCACGGGAGCCGGGGAGCGTGGCACATGGCAGGATGGGGAAAACATGCATGCCAGGATGGGGGAAACATGCATGCCAGGATGGGGGAAACATGCATGCCAGGATGGGGGAAACATGCATGCCAGGATGGAGGAAACATGCATGCCAGGATGGGGAAAATATACATGCCAGGATGGAGGAAGCATACATGCCAGCAGGGGTAATCAAATATGCCAGGATGGGGAACAACGCATGGCAGGATGGGGAAAATATACATGCCAGGATGGGGAAAATATACATGCCAAGATGGAGGAAACATGCATGCCAGGATGGGGAAACATAAATATGTGGTTCAGCAGTATGGGTATAGAGAACTATTTCAATAATAACTCCTAAAACTTAACTTTTACTGATTAAAAAATAAAAGACCATTGGTCCCATAAAATCACACATAAAAAACACACATAGAAAAACACATGAGTATTGGCTCACAAACTCAAAAAGGACCAAACTCATGTGAGGCACAAATATAGGTACTAATCCCCAGAGGCTCCACTACAACATAAGAATGAACAAGAGCACTAGGAGTACTGGTGCAAAAATAAAAAATTTATTTTCAATCTCAATAAATAACAACAAGTAGGAAAAAGGACATTTTCAAGCATAAGTTGGGGGAATAAATACCTAGGTCTTGTGGACCACAATAAAAGAGAATCTGTAATAGATCGGTGTAATGGAGCTTAAACTATGAATAGCCACAAATAGTGTCAATATAGGGAGTAAGGCAAGACACAAGAGGGTCACATTATATAAAGAATCCCTTGAAAAGGGCTATTTGTTTAGTAGCAGGTCAAGAGATCAGTATATTAGCCTGTATGAGTGTCACTGAGGTGCTTGCCTGCTCAGGGTGGTGGTACAGGGGAGCCAGACCAGGGAGGGATCTCCAACAAAGGCCTGGGTCCCGTGGACCCCAGCAAAGTGTTTGTAAAACCCTGTAATGTGGCTAAATTTCATAGGAGGAAAAGCCCTTAATTATACAGATATGTAATGCTACCAGATTAGGAAGGTACACATTAGTATCCATAAAGCCCTTTCAATAGGGTAGAGATGGGCCAAAATTAAAAAGTAATGTAAAGATGGGTTAGCAAGTAATAGATTTAGCACAAATCCACAGGGCGGGTGGAACGATTACCTAATCACAGTGGTGGTGCAGGGGAGCCAGGCCAAACCAGAGGGGAACCTCCGACAACCATTTCGCAGGACACTACCGCTTCTTCCGGGAGGAGTAAGTGCGGTGTGGGAAAGCCGTGCCGCCCTT
This sequence comes from Anomaloglossus baeobatrachus, assembly GCF_048569485.1. Taxonomy (NCBI): domain Eukaryota; kingdom Metazoa; phylum Chordata; class Amphibia; order Anura; family Aromobatidae; genus Anomaloglossus; species Anomaloglossus baeobatrachus. The sequence continues at coordinate 306,740,360 of NC_134354.1, forward strand.
TTGAATACCCGCCACTCGGTCATGTGATGTAAATCACATGACCGGATGCCAGAGGAGTCAGAGGCGCTCGAGCAGCCGTACAGCGACGTCCCGGACAGCGCACTAAGTGCACATGCGCGGGACACGCCGGAGGAAGCGCGGCGTCACGGCTCCCTGGCAGCAGGAGGGATGGAAAATGTGCAGACCGCCCGGATGAGTATGTGACGCCCTGGCAAAGCCAGGTTGTCACAGAAAGAGTTAATCCTCCTTGGTAATCTGATCTCACACCGGTGCAGCAGGACAAACCACATCCCCCAGGTTAAGAGAAAAGCAGAGCAGAGGGGAGGGGCTAGAGCAGAGTGTGTGGAGAGACAGACAGAAGAGGAGTCTGGAGTTGTAGCTCCCAGGCTGATAGTGAAGTGTGCTCCGAAAGGTCCGGGACAGGCTGCAGTGAGGAAGGGGCCAGAGGTAGCCGGAGCAGGGTAGTGGCCCGACGGTACCTAGGGTGACCCGGATCACTGCAGGGGAGTGGATTCCCCGTTCCCGGCTGAGGAGAAAGAGGAAGAGAGTGCAGAGAAAGGCACCTGGCTGCAGGGAAAGAACAGGAGCTGCTGCACCATGTGTGGGACACTAACACCCCCGTACCGAAGGCTGCGGACACCGGCAATTCCTAGTTTACCAGTGACTCTGTGTGAAATACTTGTGAGTACGCCCGTGCCCTCGGGCACCGCACCGCAGCACTGCGCCCTGCTCCCTGCTTACCCCATCACCGGGCCCCGGGACAACCAACCCCCTACCCACGGAGGGGAGAAATAACAACCAAGCTGCTCCCTGTCACCGCTCCCGGGATCCCCATAAAGAGCAGCGGTGGTGTCCACACAATCACCACAACCGTGGGTGGCGTCACGGACAATCTCCCTTACCAAACCCCCTTTTACTGTGGAGCCTGGGATCACAGACCGGGTCACGCCACCGTGATACCCACAGAAGCGACCTCGTGGCCCGGATCTGAGTACCCCCTGGTCCCCGGGCGACACATTTGGCGTCACGAACAGGATTGAACCCATCCAGTTACCTGGAGGAAGTGCGCCTTGCTCTGGACTGTCAGCGGTGTTCCGCTGCAAAAATTTTGAAAGTTGCCATCTTTGCTGCCATTTTGGGCGCGAAAATCTCCCGCCCAGCGCCTTCTTCCCCAAGCGGTGGGCGCGAAAAAGAGGCTCCGCCCCCTGAGAACGCGGGCGAAAGTGAAGCTCCGGAGGACCGGAAGCGAAAGGAAAACTTTAAAAGTTGCTAGAAGGACTGCTCCCGAGTACCAAGGGGGAGCAGGAAGAAGGAACCGCAGTTCATGTGACCAGGACTGTAAAGGCAGGGACGCCAGGACTTTGCCTAATTCCGTTCCTGGACAAGCAGTAGCCGCAACCCCGATGACATCTTACCCGGCTCCGGCAGTCCGCCCAGCCGCCACGGTGATGACGTCGGCTCCGGCAGTCCGCCCGGCCACAACGGAGGTGGCACCCGATTGGAAGTCTGCCCCAGATGTGGCGCCAGCCGCTCCCAGGTACCCCGTCACGGCTGTGGAGCAGCCGGAGTGCACCTGCAGAGAGGAGGAGCAGGCCAGTGAGAGATGGAGCCCTCGGCAGTTAGCGAGGCCGGTTGTAGCCGGCGCCGAGCGCATCCAAGTGGGCCTGGCTTCTGAGCAGGAGGCAGAGCACGGAACCCGTGCCCCGTACTGGGAGTGGCGGCAGCGGTAGTGGAGCATGGACGGCTACCCACAAGTTAAAAAGTTGACTGTTTTATGGACTGTCACCCCTGTTGAACGCCCTCAAGTTCAGGAGGAGGCCATCTGCTCCGCAGGTGTGGGGTGGCAGAACGGTTTAAAGTTTTAGAAAACGTACCTCCCGATGTGGGAAGATGTATGATTGTAATGTGTTGATTTTTCCAGTTTTAATAAATGTTGGTGGCCAGACGGCCCGAGGACGGGCCGTGTTTTACCAAGGGGGTGTGTGACGCCCTGGCAAAGCCAGGTTGTCACAGAAAGAGTTAATCCTCCTTGGTAATTTGATCTCACACCGATGCAGCAGGACAAACCACATCCCCCAGGGTAAGAGAAAAGCAGAGCAGAGGGGAGGGGCTAGAGCAGAGTGTGTGGAGAGACAGACAAAAGAGGAGTCTGGAGTTGTAGCTCCCAGGCTGATAGTGAAGCGTGCTCCGAAAGGGCCGGGACAGGCTGCAGTGAGGAAGGGGCCAGAGGTAGCCGGAGCAGGGTAGTGGCCCGACGGTACCTAGGGTGACCCGGATCACTGCAGGGGAGTGGATTCCCCGTTCCCGGCTGAGGAGAAAGAGGAAGAGAGTGGAGAGAAAGGCACCTGGCTGCAGGGAAAGAACAGGAGCTGCTGCACCGTGTGTGGGACACTAACACCCCCGTACCGAAGGCTGCGGACACCGGCAATTCCTAGTTTACCAGTGACTCTGTGTGAAATACTTGTGAGTACGCCCGTGCCCTCGGGCACCGCACCGCAGCAATGCGCCCTGCTCCCTGCTTACCCCATCACCGGGCCCCGGGACAACCAACCCCCTACCCACGGAGGGGAGAAATAACAACCAAGCTTCTCCCTGTCACCGCTCCCGGGATCCCCATAAAGAGTAGCGGTGGTGTCCACACAATCACCACAACCGTGGGTGGCGTCACGGACAATCTCCCTTACCAAATCCCCTTTTACTGTGGAGTCTGGGATCACAGACCGGGTCACGCCACCGTGATACCCACAGAAGTGACCTCGTGGCCCGGATCTGAGTACCCCCTGGTCCCCGGGCGACACAAGTACATAGCTAACCGTATAAATACGTGTGTACCCAGCGCACAGCGGACACCTCATGCACACCGCGCCCCCCCTGGTGATGGAATAAGGAAGGCAAAAAAGGTTTATAAGGGTGATTTTGTTAAAAATCCAGGTAGAATGTCACAGGTGACACACATCATCAAGTAAGACTGTCACTGAGCTCAGAAGGGGGACGCGTCACCACCAACGAGCATGACAGATACTCAAAATGGAAAGTGACACATGTGGAAATCTTAGATTAAATAAACCGAGATACTCTTTAGATTTGCCTTACCATAGTTCAAAAGGGGGGCAGGGTACCATGGGGATAAAGACATTAGTAAGTCTAAAAAGGGGGGGATAACATTAATATTATAAAGCCAAAGATAAATGGCACTGTAATAAGATGGGGGGCAACCACCATAACATATAATTAAACCAGCATATAAAAGGAATGCACAGTATAAGGAGAAAATGTGTACATTAAGACGTCAATTTATGTAACATGTATCATATTTAAGAATGTCGATATACATATTTAAAACTCCTAACAATCACAAGAAAAGGGAAGGGGGAAAGTATGGGAAGGAAAAGAGCTCTTTTTCCCGAACCAAACTCCTCCCACGTAGGTGCTCAGTGGGCATGCGCGGTGCCTTTAAATATGGCGGCGCCCATATACCGCGAGCACGGCACAGAATGCACATGTCTATGTGAGACAGGAGTGGTGAGTAGATTATTCTTTGCTAAAGCATCTGTTTGATTTTGTTTGGGCTGAATTGGAAATTAATGGGAACCATATTGTATCCCTATTATAGCCCAGGACTACTTGCAGTTTACATGAAGCTGTGTAAAAGCAGCAGAAACCTTACCAAAAAACTCCCCTGATGAGTGATAGACACGAAACGCATCGGGAGTAAGGGAGTACAAGAAAAATTATCTGCAAATGATTATTAAGGGATGGCTATAAATCCCATATGAAATTGCTTCCTAAGAAAGACGGACAGGAAATGATTATTATGAAAAGTCAACCCTGATGCAAAAAGTCCTATGCTGGGAACCAATCCTGTATCTACGACTGGGTGATACCTTTCCATTTTTTCATATAAGCAGAAGGTGATATGCAGTGTTGATACCTGCTTAATCTATATTGTCTCACTCTGATTCATTAAGCGATATTGCCATTTATTTCTCACTTATTTTCTGTCCCCATACCGAAATCCTTAGCTAGTCCAGATGGGCGGTTCCCCTTGGAGTGGTATTTGGAAATATTGAGTGCTACCATCAGACTGTGTTGTAGTGGAGCCTCTGGGAAATATAGGTACTATTTGTGCCTCACATGAGTTTGGTCCTTTTTGAGTTTGTGAGCCAATACTCATGTGTTTGTCTATGTGTGTTTTTAATGTGTGATTTTATGGGACCAATAGTCTTTTATTTTTTAATCAGTAAAAGTTAAGTTTTAGGAGTTATTATTGAAATAGTTCTCTATACCCATACTGCTGAACCACATTGATATTTGTTTATGGGAATTTGTTATTAATATCTAGCTTATAAAATAGGAAAACATACATACCAGGATAGAGGAAACATACATGCCAGGATGGGGAAAACATATATGCCAGGATGGAGGAAGCATACATGCCAGCATGGGTAATCAAACATGCCAGGATGGGGAACAATGCATGCAAGGATAGGAAAACATACATGCCAGGATGGAGGAAACATACATGCCAGGGTGGAGGAAACATGCATGCCAGGATGGGGAAAACAAACATGCCAGGATAGAGGAAACATGCCACGATAGGGTACATTTACCAGGAAGGGGAACATTTACCAGGATGGGGAACATGTTAAGATGGGGAATATTTACCAGGATGGGGAACATTTACCAGGAAGCGGAACATGCCAGGAAGATGGACATTTAACAGGATGGGGGTACATGCTAGGCAGGGGGACATTTACCTGGATGGGGGTACATTTACCTGGATGGGGGTACATTAACCAGGATTGGGAACATTTACCAGGATGGAGGACATTTACCAGGAATGGGGCACATGCCGGGATGGGGGAACATTTACAAGGATGAGCAATATGTCAGGTTGGGGTACATTTACCAGCATGGGGGAACATGCCAGAATGGGGGACATTTACCAGGATGAGGTATATTTACCAGAATGGGGCCATGATGGGGACAAATATACCAGAATGTAGGAAATATATATCAGGATGGGGGACATGTTTACCAGGAAGTGGCCCAGGAAGGGGGACATAACTACACCATGAAGGGGGAGGGGAGCAACTCGTACGTCTTTATGGGATTTCAAGATGTTCAGACTTTGAAATGTAGATGTGGATTACAGGGTGACCTCTGATTGCATTCCATGCTAAAATCTCTGTCTAATATGCTGCAATTTTTTCCAGAAAGATCAATCCAACTGCTATGTCTGAAAAGGGCAGGGGCTCAGATTCAATGTGTGGTAAGCATGAGCGCGATGCCCCCTGCTAAAGAGAAGAGAAGACTGCAAAGGTAAGGTTACAATCAATTATTTACATAAGGCTGGGGCCACACGGGGACTACTGCGATCCACTTGCATGACACTCGGCTCGTGCTGGCAGTACAGCAGAGCAGAGTGTCATGCGTGTGTCCTTGCAACTGAGGTCCGTTCGTGCGAGCAGACCTCAGCTGCGGGGGGTGGGCCGGCACACAGGAGGGGAAGGAGGGATTTCTCTCCCTCTCTCCTGCATAGCCGGCTATTGCCATTCTCGCACTGCACTAGCGGTACACCGGTGTACCACGAGTGCAGTGCGATTTTTCTCTCGCCCCATTCACTTGAATGGGTGCGAAAGAAAGAGACTCAGCTTACAATCGCAGCATGCTGCGATTGTTTTCTTAGTCCGATTAGGGCTGAGAAAATTATCGCCCATGTGTGCTGACACACAGGCTAGAATTGGTCCGAGGGGAATGCGATGTTTTATCGCACTCCACTCGCACTGTTTTTCTCGCTGTGTGGCTTAGGCCTAATAGGATTGGTTGGCACTTTGGAAAAAAAAATTGGGTTTAGGGCTACAGTTTGGGCACTCGGCCTGTAAAAGGTTCGCCATGACTGATATAGACCATTTCTTATAGACATATTGCGTGTCCTGGGTATATACTGCCACCTTGTGGCATTAGGAATTAATACATTGTATGTATAACTGCTTACAATTAGGTATAGACTGCCACCTTGTGGTATTACTAATTATTTCATCATATTGCATTATTTGTGATTTATTTTGGGTGTTAACTTTAAGAACATTTTCTGCTATTTAATTACCGCTTGGACCATGGTGTTTTTGTGTCTACTTTTCCTTTGAATTTTAATCTGATTTTATTGAAGTTTGTTAATATAGATTACTATTTTTTATTAAAAAAAAAAATTTCTGGAGTTTTTCTGTGTAGGTGTATTAGGCTGCTAAGCTCCCTCTTATTGATTTAAAGGTCGGTCTCATTAATTGTTTTGCTGTGGTTTTTCACAGAGTTGTTTCTAATATGGCTATACGTACTAGGAAATCTATTTGGATGACCCAGGCTAATAATGTGTTCAAAGGAGAAGTGACACAAAAATGTGAATTGGAGGATGGGCAAAATCAAGAATTAGTGAAAAATTTAAAGTATAAAACCAGGAAGAGACTACGTCTTTGGTGGGACAAAACATCTTTTGAAAATTATTTATTTAAAAAGGACTGATCCCCAGGGGTTTAAGGATCTGAATTTTACCAAGTTTCCAGGTGAATGAAGAAAGCTTTCGCTTGAAATGGGAGGAGATTTGTAACAAGTGTTTGAGGAATATGATGGAGATGTTGATTGAGTGTAACAAAGTGAATCTTGAATTATTGGATAAGGAGATTGAAGAAACACAGAAAAAAACTTAATTACATTTGAACAACTGTAGGAATGGAATCCCTTAAGAAGGAGTTGGATGAGGCACTAGTAAAATGGGAAAAAGAGGTACAAGACACAAAGTCAAAAAAGTTTTTGAGATATAAATGACTATCAAAATAAGAAAGTATATAGGTGGCCCTCTAACACTACTAAAGAAGTAAATTTGTCTTGTACGTCTTCGGTGTCATCTATGTCGTCTATGACGAGTAATCAGGAACCTAATGAAGGGCTGTACTTCAAACCGAGAAAACAGGAGAAACGAAAAGGGAATTACAGAGAAGGTCCCTTCACTAGGAACAATAAAAAACCTCTCCCCAAAGTGAGTGAAGAATCTAAATTACAGGTGATAAATCTTTCGGATAAAATTCTGACACCTCCTCAAATTGAGGTCCTTAGACTTTGTTTAACTTTTTCTCCATCTCCGTCCTTTAATTTATTTTTAGCCATAAAGGATCTCCACCTGTATGCAAGGAAATTGATATTTAAAAAGATGTTTTATTCCGAAGAGCAGTGGAATGAGGAAGAATTGCAGGCTATTGCCATCTTGAACGAATTGGCGGACAATGGTGAAATACATGAAATGGTAAGTGAGAGGGATCCCTTCAAACCTAAGTCAGGCAAATTTCCACCTTTGAGTCTACATCCGAACATTGAGATTTTTGTCAAACTTGTATCCGATGAATTCTCTAAGATTCCTAGGAAATCTGGATGCAGTAACCTTAGTAAAGAGCAACTAATGGCATTAGAAGAGCTTAAGAAAATGAAAGGGGTGGTTATAAAACCGGCAAAGGGTATATTGTGGTGTGGCGAAACAATATGTATGAGAAAGAGGCCCTACGTCAATTAAGAGATAGGAAGTGTTATAAAAGATTGACGTTTAACCCCCTGACGAGCTTTAACAACTCCTTACAGTTGATATTGGATGAAGCCTTGCTGGATCATGCGATCACTAAAGATCAGAAGGATTTCCTGACAGTAGAATGTCCAAGAATACCATGCCTATATCTTTTGCCGAAGACATATAAGGATGAAAAGGTACCACCAGGTTGCCCCATTGTTTCGGGGAAGGGGAACTTTTGTGAACCCTTATGCAAGTTTTTGGACTGGCATCTAAAACAGATTGTAATGACTCTGCCTTCTTTCTTAAGAGACTCAACCGATCTCCTTTTGCTTGAGGGGATTACTTTGGAGGATATGTGGATGGTGTCTTTGGACGTTGAAAATTTATACACTTCAATAAGACACGAAGATGGATTACAGGCAGTGAGATATTTTCTATTCATGAGTTCTTTGGGATCCAAATTGATTAATTTCTTGATGAAAGCCTTGGAATTTGCGTTGTCCCATAACTTCTTTCTGTTCAAAGAGATCTTCTACCTACAGCTCCAGGGAACGGCTATGGGGGCAGCTTTTGCGCCCTCATATGCAAATCTTTTCCTGGGGCTGTGGGAGACAGGTTTTTCTATTGGATGCAACTGAACAGATTGAAAAGGTCCTTCTATGGGCCAGATTTATTGATGACATCTTTTTAATCTGGCAGGGTACTGAGGGAGACCTGAAGAAATTTGTGGACAACTTGAATAGAAACTCATTAAACATCAAACTCACCAGCCATTATAGCCAGGTCAGTATGGACTTCCTTGACCTCAATATCTACAGAGATGTGAACAATATTTTGCATACAAAGGTATTTAGGAAGCCCACTGCTGTGAATTCACCTTTATCTGCCCAGTCATCCCACCCACAACCATTGATTAGAAACATACCTGTGGGACAACTTCTACGGTTGAGAAGGAATTGCTCGGATGACTCTACGTTTCAAGAACAAGCAAGAGAGTTATCTGACAGGTTTCTTGACAGAGGATACAGCAGGCGGGTTGTCAAAAGAGCATTCAATAGCGCATGGAATACTCCAAGGAAGGATCTTTTGATACCTCGTAAGAAGGGTAAAAATGATCAAAAGGTGAGATTCATCTCCCAGTACCACAACAATTGGAGGGAAATGAAGGGAGCTTTGGAAAAGCACTGGCTAGTTTTGATGGCAGATCCAATCCTCAAAAAGATTCTACCTGAAGATCCATCCATCACCTATCGGAGAGCTGACGATTTGAGGGACAAACTGGTGAGAAGCTACTTCATTGGTGATGATGTGAATAACTTATTTGGATCAAAAGGACCCAGATGGGTTTTTTTCCCTGTGGGAAGTGCATTGCATGCCCTAATGTTGTTAGAGCATCTGATTTCATCTCAAGTGATGGAAAAAAAGATTTCAAGATCACTAAACATATTACATGCGAATCTGAAGCAGTGATCTATTATGCAAAATGTCCTTGTAACCTTGTCTATGTTGGATTAACAACAAGAAAACTCAAAATGAGAATCCACGAGTATGTGCTAGACATCAATAATGCTTTGAAATCTGATGAAACTGCAACGCTGAAACCATTACCAAGACATTTTAAAACTCACCATGCATATGATGCAGCCCTTCTGAAAGTTTCAGGGATCGATCGAATTCTTACAAATCTGAGGGGTGGAGATGTAAAAAATGCTTGTCTTGAATGAAGACTCAGTCGATCTGGCGCCTCAATACGGTGCGACCATATGGATTGAATTAAGTGTTGAGTTTTGTTCCCTTTTTATGAGGAGTTACCTGGTTTTTACTGAGTCCCATCTTCCTTTTCTTTTAGTGTGTTGTGTGTGTTCTTTTAATTATTTTTAATTGTTTTAAATTGGTACTAACATCTATTCTTTCTATTGTAGTGTTTCTTATCCCGTATGCCTGATTTTTCTGATGAGTTGGATAGTTCTAGAGGCAGAATCCTGGATTGTGACGGAACGCTGCATATCCGTTACTATGGAGTTTCTTTTAATGGCTACTAGTGTCTTGGTCTATCACATTTTATTGTCTCTTATTGTTTTTCATTTGCATTTTTCTTTTAATATATGTACATATCTATTTATTTTATACACAAAGTTTTTCTATTTGTGGACATGTGTATACTTGTAACACTGCATGGGATATAAATAATTTGTATGGGATGAAAATAGTTTTCATAAAAAAAAAAAAAAAAATTTCTACAAATTTTTTTCATATTTTCAAATAAAAGTTCTTTTATATATTTCCCATTTTTTCACATTAATATATTTGTTATACACCCGTAATATATATACCGTATATATATATTATATACACCGTATTTTTCGCTTTATAAGACGCACTTTAGTTCCCCCAAATCTTGGGGGAAAGTAGGGGGTGCGTCTTATAAACCGAATATACGGGGGCGTATATATATATATATATATATATATATATATATATATATATATATATATATACATACATACACACTGCAGGGTACGCTCTGGAGCGGTGCTGGGGGCAGGTGACAGCTGCGGGCGGCAGCGTTCGATCTCCTGCTCCCGCTCATATAATTTGCACAGCCGCTGTCCACATCAGCGTGGTGCTGAAACTGCATCACGCTGAGGGGCTGGGGCAGCGGGGCATATTATATCTGCCTGCGCCCTCCTTTGATCGCACATGATCCTCCTGTGTTAGATATGGCCCCCGTGCTGCTGCCCATAGTAAAATAAAAAAAAGCTTTACTTACCTCCAGCGCTGATCTCCCGGTGTCCTGCTGCTGCTGTCTGTGATAAGGCACGCAGAGATGATATCACTCTGCCTTGCCGATCACATGACCGGCAGCAAGAACCAGGAAGTGGAGGAGGGAGGATTCGGAGCTCAACTGCGAGGAGGGAGACACAGGGATTACAGCGCTGAGAAGGTAAGGAAAGTGTTTTATTTTATTATGGGCAGCAGTATGGGGGGCATACCTAACACAGGGGAGATGTGCCATCTATAGTGGCCATGGGCAGCACACATGGGGGCCATATCAAACACAGGGGAGATGTGTCATCTATAGGGGCCATGGGCAGCACACATGGGGGCCATATCAAACACAGGGGAGATGTGCCATCTATAGTGGCCATGGGCAGCACACATGGGGGCCATATCTAACACAGGGGAGGTGTGCCATCTATAGGGGCCATGGGCAGCACAGGGGGATGTGTCCCAGCACAAGGGGGCTATATTCAATATAAGGGGGCCATATCCAGATTAAGGGGGGCTAATTTTAGGATGGGGGGCTATGAGGGACATATAACCTATATGGTTTGTTAGACGAACACTGGCATTATAAGATGGGCCCCATTTAACATTAAAAAAAAAAAAATCTCTTTTCCTTCACCAAATTTGGGGGTGCATCTTATAATCAGGTGCGTCTTATAAAGCGAAAAATACGGTGTGTGTGTGTGTATATATATATATAATATATAATATATATAATATATATACACACATACATTTCTATATACATTTTTTTATATTTTTTTGCATATGTCACTTTACAGTTTCATAAATAACTTTTTTATATGGTATGTATACACTTTACTTGTGTACTTCACTTCGTATATACATTTTCACTTGTTCACTTTCCCTAGAACGCATATTGGGGGGCCTTTTAGGCCCCCATGCTTACATTTTGGCTATTATCTGCAAAATTCCTTTGTTAGAATTTTTAAACTCCAGGTATTCTTCAAGTATGTCGTTGTTGATAATATCCAGTTGTTCATATAATTTTTTTCATAGGCATTATGGTGTAACAATGCTTGTTTGGTGAAAACTACATCTGTACGAATTGGGGGCCTTTTAGGCCCCCGCTGTTTTTATCATGTTCTCAGAAGTGTTTGTGTCTCAAGTTACTTTATTTGTACTCAGTAATGCTGGTGGAGGGGCCAGGGTGTGGATAATAACATGTGAGGATGTCATGTGATTTTTGGAGGGAGTTATAAGGCCATGACATCACCTCAGGTCCTCTGAATACAGTAATGAGCTGTGTATAGAGTACTGAGGACAGTATACACTGTGAGCTAATAGCTGAAGGACCTGTGATAAGATAAGCTGTTGAGAGGAAATCTGATTCATTTTCAGTTTCTGTTTCTAAGAAGCTTGCAAAGGCTAGAGCTTGTGAGCCACAAAAATCCAGAGAATTGTACACGACCTAAAAGTATAAAAGGTAAGAGCTGCTGAGGGTGAGAGGTAGAAGGGGGGACATTACACTTACAGTGTGTCACACACAAGCAAAGAGTGGACAACTCTGATTGTGTTCATTGTGTTTTCTTTTAGTTGCTAACATCTAGTCAGCAATGACACAGTCTTCCTCCAAGTGTCTGACTGACCAAGAGATTGAAGCGATTATGTTTCAAAGCGATGATGAAAGTGAACTATCTTTGTCTAATGAAGAATATCTGCCACCAGCTAATCAAACATCCTCATCCAGTGATTCTTCTTCTGATGATTAAGAAGTGAATCTAGTGGATCCTCAAAAAGTGATAACTAGAACATCCAAAACAAATGTTTTTTGGGACAGTAATCCTACATTAGTCGGACGTACTCCAATACACAATATTGTGAGACAGGCTCAAGGAGCTGTGGGAAGTCCCAGTTACTTTACCCCTAAAGATGTATTCTGTACTTATTTTTCTGACAATATTGCAGAAGAGGTCCTATTATGTTCAAACCTAGAAGGAAGACGTATCGCTTCTGCAAAAAATAAGTTCTGGAAAAATATCTCAAAAGAGGAACTTTATGCATATATTGGTCTTTTACTGCTGGCAGGGAGTCAAAAATCGTATGATGTCCCAATACGAGAATTATTTCTGGACCCACTTTCTGATCCACACTATAAGGCGACAATGTCAGTGGGCAGATATGAGGAAATTAGAAGAATCATTTGCTTTGATGATAAGCGAACTCGTGCAGCGAGGTTTGAAACAGACAAATTAGCCCCTATCAGTTATATCTGGAACATATTTATCACAAATTGCACAAAACTTTTCAATCCTAGTACTAATGTTACTGTAGATGAGCAACTTGTACCGTTCAGAGGACGCTGCAAATTCATACAGCAAGCCAGCCAAGTACGGAATAAAAATCTTCTGGATGTGTGAGTCTGCAAATTATTATGGCATAAATGGCGTAATCTACTGTGGCAAAGAGGTTGGTGCACCAGTACAGAAGGATCTGGGGTCTGAAATAGTCAAAACTCTTGCTGTTCCAATATTCAATTCAGGTAGAAACATCACCATGGACAATTATTTCACCAATGTTGAACTAGGCAATTTTCTGCTTGCTAAAGCTATTATACTTGTTAGTACCATGAAGCAAAACAGACGAGAAATTCCAGCAGCACTCAAACACAATCGTCAGCGAGCACTTTATGAGAGTGTCTTTGGATTCAATAACAAAGTGACTTTGGTATCTTACAAGGCGAAGGAGAAATCTGTAATTTTACTCAGTACCATGCATCACAATTGCAGTGTTGACAACAATAACCAAAAATTGAAACCAGAAATCATCCTGCATTACAATGCAACAAAAGGAGGTGTACATAAAATGGATGAGATGGTGGGAGAATATTCGTGTAAGAGGCAAACAAAACGATGGCCTGTAGTACTATTTTCAAATATGCTTGATGTAGCAGCCCTAAATTCATTCATTATTTATACAGAAACTCATCCGGAATTTCATGCACAGAGGAAGGACAGGAGATACATATTCTTGAAGGACCTTTGTCATGAACTTGTAATGCCTCACATGATAGAGCGAAGCGACTTGAAATGCTTGCCAAAGCAAACTAAAGCAATGAAACAGTGTGGCGTACTGTTTCAGATTATTCCAGAGCCAGGAGAAAGAAAACGAAAGCGTTGTTTCATGTGTCCAAGAAACAGAGAGGAAAACTGAGCGATATTGTTCCACTTGTAAGGAAACTGTTTGCAAAGAACACTTCTGAAAAAATAACATGTCAGAATTGTTTGGAAGAGTAATATAATAGAAAAGAAAGTTAGAATAAAAATGTAGCTGCAGCTAGTTTGCTATAGATTTCTATGCGTTTTTTGTGTTTTCATGTCTTTGCGTGAAATTTGGGGAAAAAAAAAAAGATTTTTTTGGTGTTTTCTGTGAAAAATTATAATTAAAATTTTGTCTACTATTCATATTTTATTGAGCAATTTTGAAATAAACTTGTGAAAGTTAAGTGTGTTTTTCTACATTATGTGCATGGGGGCCTAAAAGGCCCCCAATACGTTAATATGTATTTTTTTAACGTCATGCGTTCTAGGGCTATTGTATACTCAAGGGTTGTACAATTTTAGTATATTAATAATATTCATAATATTTTTATCACTTTTTTTATATATGTATACACATGTGGTGTTGTATTCATTTGTATATGTATATATTATGTACAATACTATGTATGATTTATGCATGTAATTTCTATCTGTCCGTAAGGGTATTTATTGTATACACTTATTTATGCTATCACTATTTACACTTGCTATATGTTATTGTAATACTTGTAGCCATTATATTTATTATATATATTTATTTATCTCAATACAATTATTCTTACTTTATTATTATATTCTGTAGTTATGGATATGCTGTACCTTGAACTCTTGGTCCGGTTTTCCACTCAGTGGGAATATACCGCTTTATCTCTGAACCACTGTGCTCGTGCGGTCGGGACGTTTCCTCGGCGTTTGTTAGGATTCCTGTGGCGGCGGGCGTGCCTCTCTGTGTGACGTTTTCCGGGTGCGTCATCGGAGGGGCAGGTCTGTCTTCACTCGGGCACTGACCGCGGCGTGGTGCGTTGCCCCGGCAGCCATAATTTCCGGCGTGACGGGGTTCTTTTGAGACAGCTGATTGGCTGTTTCTTATTTATAAGACACGCTGCCACACGACTAACCACACCACTTCTGAAGAAGCAAGGCGGCAAAATGTACGTCAAGGGGGGGTCCCAGTGGTAAATATAAATCTTTATACCCTCTGATCATATTAGGTGGTGACCTTTATACCTACTACTTTATTGTCTTTGAACTTTAATTTCTTTATCCCTGACTATGGTTCCCAGTCTTATACTCCATTTGGAGTGAGATTAAACTAGCGTGGACCCTGGTTAGTGCAGCGATTCATATAGACCATTTCTTATAGATATATTGCGTGTCCTGGGTATATACTGGCACCTTGTGGCATTAGGAATTAATGCATTGTATGTATAACTTTGCCTACAATTAGGTATAGACTGCCACCTTGTGGTATTATTAATTATTGCATCATATTGCATTATTTATGTGATTTATTTTGGGTGTTAACTTTAAGAACATTTTCTGCTATTTAATTACCGCTTGGACCATGGTGTTTTTGTGTCTACTTTTCCTTTGAATTTTAATCTGATTTTATTGAAGTTTGTTAATATAGATTACTATTTTTTTCTTAAAAAAAAAATTGTGAAGTTTTTCTGTGTAGGTTTATATAGTTTAGCCTAGGCCAGAATAAACCCGGGGTATAATCTGGCATAGACCACTTTAACCCCGGGTATATTCTGGGCGGGGGGGTTAATCTAGCCGGTTATACCGGCCCTATACTATGTTATCTGCTGTAGTCATAAGTGACAGGGATATACGGTGAGGGATTGACTGGATATTAAGGCTATGTTCACACATTGCATTTTTTTTGGCAGCATATTTAATGAGTTTGATGCAAATTTAAAGCGGATTGTACAGTTCCAGCAAAAGCTGAGATTTCATAAAGCTAATGCACACAATTATTTTGCCTGAATGAAATGGGAAACTGCTGCGTTTTTTTTTAAATAATGCTAAGTGTCGATATAACCAAAGGCGTGCAGGCAGTTTTTCTTTCTAGTTAAATTTGCCTTAGAAACATGTCATTATACAGCAAAGAATGTTGTCCCAGCAGCGGTCGAACCGCTCGGGTCCAAGTGTCATTGCTCATGGCTCAAGGGTCTCCGGACCCGGGGGCGCGGGGTCACTCTAAAATGTGATTGGGGGTTATTTACAGGGGATTAGATTGTGACACCACCCGTGGTGTGCAGTAATAAGGAGTACCACTGCTGCTGTTGGGAGTACCCGGGGTGATGGAACGGGGGCAGGCAGATGACGTTACCCTCCACGGGTAGGGAAGGTCCCGGGACTCTGGATAGTTGGATGGATTGCAGGGGACTGCAGGCTCGCTGGGGCAAGGGCTGATCAGGTACTCACTCCAAAGGAAAGCAGATGCTGACAACGTATTAAACCGAGTCTCTGGGTGCCGCTGCCCTCTTGCGGGAGCTCGTCCTGGAGCACTGCCTGATGATCTGGAGCCTGCTTCTGTGCAGAGATTTTAGTAGTCCAAGTGGCCCGTAAGCTTGAAGCTGTCCGGGCCTCGCTCCCCGCTTTTTGGTGTGAAGGAGCTGTGCTCTCAGGGCTCACGCTTTGGATTTCAGTGGGCTACTTTGGTTGGAAAGCTCTATCCCCTTCGTTGCGCTAGTGCCCCCGATCTCTGAACTTCATGGGGACAGTCCATAAAGGCCCTGTCCTCCGCAGGTTAATAGCCGGGTTGCTTAAAGCCTCTCCCTGACCTAGGGTCCAGTACCCAGACGTGCTTTCGGTCCCAGACCAGCCATTGTACTGCTGCTTACCGTTCTCCTAGACTAAGCCAGGCACCCAGTCCCAATATCCCGTGACCAGGTCTCCAACTCCTCTGGGTCCAGATCACCGTCTGCAACCCAATCTACTTCTCCCCTGAGAGCTGCACCAGAGATAAAGAGCGTGCAGTACCCTGTGACGACCTTCCTAGTCCAGGGGCGTCACACTAGCATTTTGTTCATCAAAACCAATGATAAAATTTATTTTATATGTTTTATTGTTAATCCATTAAAGGGGCGTAACACTCTGATAACATTGTTTTCAACAGCGACCTGGGAGTCAGAGAGGAGTCCAGGCATCTTCCCTATGCTGTTCCCATTTCATTTCAGCACGGTTTCCATTTATTTCAGTGATTTCCAGGACCCCTCAGACCTCCTGGGGGGGGTCTGCTAAAAAAATATTCAAAATTCCTATTGACTTTTATTATGATCATTACTCGAGACAAGCACCAGAGCATTAGAAATTGCTCGGCTTGAGTAACAAGCACTCGAGCATTTTAGTGCTCAGCCATCACTAGTAACTTCCCTTTTCCTGGGTTACTGTATTCTATTACTACAAGTTCGTCCTCTTTCTCATTAGAATGAGACATCTTTTCAGTGCCACAAGCTAATACAGCACCAAGCACTGCAAAGTCAGCCATTTTAATAAAGCAAAGCTTTTCTATTTGCTCCAAAAGCAAACTTCTGATTCACACTGCTATCTGTGCCTGTAATGCTACAATCAGACACTGAGTTCAAACTAGAGTTCACAGGCAGGTGCTGGAACTCAGAGCTGCTTGGCCATTTCTATTGCAAGTTCTTGAACAGCACAACTCTATGGTCACTGAAAAGGAGCCAGCTGCTTCCATAGAGAGACAGCCAGACAGGAAAAGAGACAGATAAGGAAAGACGCAGTCAGGGAAAGAGGCAGACAGGGACATTTACAATCACGAAATTTTGCAAAGATGCCTCATGTGACTCAGGGAAAATTTAAACCTGCAGTTTACAGTTACTCTCCAAAAAACCTGCCTCCATTAAAGTCAGTGGAGGTGGTGTGAGGGTAGGCCTGGGCTATAGGTCGTTTGTCCAAATGTTATAAAATTATCTGTGCGTGTAAATAATCAAAGTATAGATGTCGTTGCATAATTATCTGTGTGTCTATATGACAATCGCATAGACGCCATAATATGATTCTAAGATGTGCATACAGGAATGTGTTAACTAGATAAATCAAGTCAGAATGAACAATGAACAAAGAACTATTTAGAATATACTAAGAGAATCTGTAATCAGTTAAGGGCACTTTACACGCTGCGATATCAGTATCAATATCGCTAGCGAGCGTACCCGCCCCCGTCGGTTGTGCGTCATGGGCACATTGCTGCCCTTGGTGCACAACATCGCTTACACCCGTCACACGGACTTACCTTCTCTGTGACGTCGCTGTGGCCGGCGAATCACCTCCCTTCTAAGGGGGAGGTTCGTCCGGCGTCACACAGCAGCCATCCAATAGAAGCAGAGGGGCGGAGATGAGCGGGCGGAATATCCCGCCCACCTTCTTCCTTCCTCATTGCCGGCGGCCGCAGGTACAGTGATGTTCCTCGTTCCTGCGGTGTCACACATAGCGATGTGTGCTGCCGCAGGAACGACGAACAACCTGCGTCCTGCAACAGCAACGATATTTGGGAAATGGGCGGCGTGTCAACGATCAATAATAAGGTAAGTAATTTTGATAGTTAATGGTCGTTGGTGCGTTTCACACGCAACAACGTCGCTAATGAGGCCGGATGTGCGTCACGAATTCCGTGACCCCAACGACATCTCGTTAGCGATGTCGTTGCATGTAAAACGGCCTTAAGTTCTCACCATGAGAGATGTGGGAGTTTGACTCCTCCTTCTTGCTCAGCAACGTGTTAACAAAAGTATTTTCAGTAGCTGGTTTAAGCTGGTATTAGGAAGCAAGAAACATTCTGATGACGTACTGTATGAACAGTGCTGGATATCTCTGACCAATCAGGGATAATGTTGAACTGAATAACTGTGTGTATTTTACAATATACGAATCAGAAGACCATTGAGCTTCTCCCGAATAGAGACACGTCTCTGTGTGGTTATTGCTCCTCATACATACATCTGCGCAGATTGATTTGGACTCCGTCTCTGTGACCCTGAAAAAAACCCAATTTGCGGGTGATCCCTAAATTCCCAACCTTGACATTGGGAGCTACAGGTTTGTCATAGGAGCTGTGATTTTTGCTATAGGCAACGAAGGATATTCTTAGTATAATAAGCTTACGTGTGAGGTAATATATCGGTGGAGAGACAGATACCAAGAGAGACAGACAGGGAAAGAGACAGAGACAGACAGAGAAAGAGAGAAAGACAGGGAACTGATCACCTACAACCCCGGTAAGTGTTACATACTTTTTATTCACTACCGCTGTGGTTGTTCTTAGAGAGGAGGGGGTGACGGTCTGTATCGGTGTTAAAAGGTACCTGATTGTGACTCAGGGGTGGTGCCCGCTGGGGCCCAGTAGCACGAGCACACCCCTGAGGTGTGGATCGATAGTGTCACATGGGATCCAGAGGACGGATGTTAGGGAAAAAGGTGGTGGCCGGATATAGCCATTTAGACTGACCCGGTCTGTAATTAAAGATGCGGGGGGATACACCAGTGATCGGAGATAGGGGTTAGGATAATATATTGGTATATTTCTGCTGTTTTTGGAAGATCAGTGTCCTAATTTTTAGGAAGATCTGTGACCTGTTTTTGGGATATTTCTGCTGTTTTTGGAAGATCAGTGGTCTAGTTTTTAGCGAGATCTGTGACCAGTTTTGGGAGATATTTAGCTGAGGGAGCAGCTAGTATAGTTGTGGAACGTTTCAGTGCCAGCCGGACTGTGACGTGCACCATATAGTCATAAATTAGTGTAATCCGAGTAATGTAATCTAGATGGGTAGAACAGAAGAAGGTAAGATGGTCAAATGTGTATGTAGAATGTAGATCTTTCCTGTTGTCAAATAAGCTAGGCATGCTGAAGATAAAGTCTAGATCTGAGCTGACTGAATAGAATGGAGATCCCCGCACAGGTGAAGCTTACCAAGAAGCAGTGAATGGGCTTAGAATTGAGGAGTCCTTTAATTAGTAAAGAACTCCTCAATTCTAAGCCCAGTCACTGCTTCTTGGTCAGCTTCACCTGTGCGGGGATCTCTCCAGATGGACCATACCTCGGTGGCACCTGTCACGTCAGTGACTTTTATCACTTCTTGCATTCTTAAATCCCTACAGGAACAAGCGAATCAACAAGGAATGGAGTGTGAGATGCAGGGAGTCAGCTGACTGAGGAAGGTCTGTGGATAAAGGGCGGTAAGCTTTCTCTGCCATGAGATCTCTTCTTCATGATGGCCCAAGTAACATATGGACTAAAATCTGTGAAAGACAGATATCGGCGTGCACTTTGGTGACACCAGTGTTCAGTACCCAGGTGGGCAGACTCACCCAGTCTTGTAAAACACGTCCTTAAAACAATGTGATAAAAACTGTAAAGAGTTCGCAGAAACACACCCTGCACCTGCTCTACCCATTTTAGAGACTGCAGACTGATTATAGATGTATATCACAAGCACGTTCTATGCACGTTTGTGCGTGCTGTGTAGATTTCTTTCCAGGTTTGGTCAGAGGGACTCCAGTGCAGAAAACGATGTTATTGCTGATATTCCACATAATGAAGGTGGTATGTGAAAGAAAAAAAAAAAAAGGGTTTACAGAGGTAAAAGGAGGGTATATTTTATGGACAGAAAAAAAAAACAAAAAAAAACTAACAAGTTGTGAACCAAATGCGTGTTTTGTTTCGCTTTAGTAATAAACAGGTCTCTATGTACGATATTTTTTGGTTTAGCACAGGCATGCACAATTTTTATATGATTGACTAAATACTGTAATAAACAGGTGTATTTTCTAATTCCAGATCCTAAATCAGAGCTAGTAGCATATGGTTTTCAGTCAGAAGACTGATTAATCCTAAAGGGACAAGCGAGAAAGAGCCATGAGTTAAGACTAGATGAGCTGATCCAGCTTCTCCCAACCACAAAAATTTCGATGAAGCTCAACGGCAGGACAACATGGATTCATGCCTCGCATTGCAGAAGAGTCGATCCACCAGAGCTGCACTGAGCATATTACTTGTATTTATCCTTTTCAAAAGACCTGTACAGACCATCATTGCCAAAACAGTTAGAAGAGAGGATTTAAAGAGCCTTGAGACATGGGAAAGTCCAACTATAAAGGGTGAGGACTCGCCTAGGAGTCCTTGGTCTCAAACCGGAGAAGAAAAACCTTTCCCCTCTCCACCCATGCCTCAACGTTCAGTCAGGTAGGTTTTCCCAACGGATATTTCTTCCTAAGTGAACACAGTACCCTTAGTATTTGGAAATGGCAGAAGTGAGTCTTTGGGGGGCATTGTTGAGGGTACGAATTGAGTAACCTAAAATACTTAATTCAGCCATTTCTCAGACTCAAATATGTGGTTTAGTTGATGTAAGCTAATATATTTCTGAATGTTTTTGTTTCCTACTAACTCATATGAATATATTCAGTGATTCAGTTATTTTCCTTAATACAAAATGCCAGCTGTGGACTCTCTAATCTCGGGAACAGTTTTGGAAGAGCCCATCCCATCAGGCTGATGTCTCCCCAGTCTAATCTGCTGAGCACTGGCAGTGACACGCGAGTTAACGTCACACCTAACAAACCAATGGACCTGAAACAACTTAAAAAGAGAGCGACTACCATTCCACCCATCATTTTAGAAGGCTTCTCTGAGTCAGCGTCACAAACTGTTCACATGAAGCCTCATCATCTTTTGGTTCTTTACCAAGAGCAGATCACCAAGGTTCACGAGGTGGCCCTGGATGGACTATCACTGACCAAGTATCCTCCTTTTCATTTAATATCCGGAAAAAAGAACCACAGACAATCTGTAGCAAATGTTTTTTGGTTATGTGCTTGTCGCGGGCGGAGGAGGGGACGCTGTGCTCTCCCACTGCTCGGGTCCGGCTGCTGCTGCTCGGTGGCTCGAACGATAGGCCGGATCCCGGGGACTCGAGCGGCGCTCCTCGCCCGTGAGTGAAAGGGGATTGGTTTTTGGAATTGTTTATTGTCCGTGACGCCACCCATGGTTGTGGTGATTTTTAGTAGCACCACCGCTGCTCTGTATGGGGATCCCGAGAGCGGTGACAGGGAGCAGCAGAGTTGTTAATTCTCCCCTCCGTAGGTAGGGGGTGGTTGTCCCGGGCCCCAGTGAGGAGGTGGAGGATGGGGGATGGCAGGGCCGGTGCAGGGCTTGGATAGGCTTGGTGCAGGGTCGCGGGGGGCAGCGCTGTGCCGCACAGCACGGTGGTACTCACTCAGCCTGAGACGATGACACAGTTCTCGGTAAAACACACGGCTGGAAAGACTGTTCCCACGGACGGCTGCTGTTGCTTTTCCCCCGGTAGTTAACGGTGACTGTCTCTTTCCCTGCACCTACGTTCACTGTTGGTAGCGATGGATTCCCACCGGTAACCCACTCCCCGACTTGAATATGGGCCGGAGGAGCCCCTCTTTGCCTGCAGGTGCTGGCCTTGAGAAACTGGTGCCTTGGCGGTGGCGGTGTTTCTCGCATACGGTTGGAATGTTGCCTTCAATCGGGACTTAGTTGTTTGGAGACCCGGAGGTCCCCTTCACTGACAGATTTGGCAAATTCACGGCGACTTCTAGCCTTGCCGGGATCCGAAAGGCCCCTGCCACTGGTGCTGGCTTCTCCTTGTGTACCGGTCCGGTACCGCCGGGCCACCACCCGTCCGCGGTCCTTACGGCAACTCCAATCAGCCTCCACTGCAGACGGTCACCGCCGTCTGCTAACCTTGCTGTCTCGGTCCGGGGCACACACCCGGACCAACTTCAGGCTTCCAAACTGTCACTTTTCCTCTTTCTACTTTCACCTCACAACTCCTCTCACTTCCTCCTTCAAACTCTAACCTACACTCAACTGCCTGGTTTTCCCGCCTCCAGGACTGTGAACTCCTTGGTGGGTGGAGACCAACCGCCTGGCTCCAGCCCCTGGTGTGGACATCAGCCCCTGGAGGAAGGCAACAAGGATTTCAGGTTTAGCTTTGATGTGCCTAACTGGGGTGTAGGAGGTGGTGATGTCATTACCTGTGACCCCTGGCTTGCCCAGGGCGTCACATGCTGATCTCAAGATAAGATCTAGATTCAACCTTCCTTGGTCAGGATAATGTGCCCTAATGAAAGTAATGACAATTTTAATAGCCCCAATAAATCATGGAGTTACCGTTAATAAAAAAAAATAAGTATTTAAGGGGGAGCTAAAGCCTGTAGTGTTGTATTAGACAACAATCTAATGGAAGATATAATTATATATATATATATATATATATATATATATATATATATATATATATAATTTGGAGTCCCAAGGGGGGTGGGTCACAAATAAGTTCCAAATAAAATGTCCAAATGGGAAAATTTTAAAATTTAAGGTTGACAATAGTCACAAATATCTTATTCAGGGGGGAATGTGAGGGTAGGCCTGGGCTATAGGTCTTTGGTCCAAATGTAGTAAGATTATCTGTGTGTGTAAATAATCAAAGTATAGATAGCGTTACGTAATTATCTGTGTCTATAAGCACCAGAGCATTAGAAATTGCTCAGTTCGAGTAACAAGCACCCGAGCATTTTAGTGCTCAGCCATCACTAGTAACTTCCCTTTTCCTGGGTTACTGTATTCTATTACTACAAGTTTGTCCTCTTTCTCATTAGAATGAGACATCTTTTCAGTGCCACAAGCTAATACAGTACCAAGCACTGCAAAGTCAGCCATTTTAATAAAGCTTTTCTATTTGCTCCAAAAGCAAACTTCTGCTTCACACTGCTATCTGTGCTTGTAATGCTACACTCAGAGATGCTGAGCTCAAACTACAGTTCACAGGCAGGTGCTGGAACTCAGAGCTGCTTGGCCATTTCTATTGTAAGTGCATGAACAGCGCAACTCTATGTTCACTGAAAAGGGGCCAGCTGCTTCCATAGAGAGAGACAGAGACAGACAGCCAGACAGGAAAAGAGACAAACAGAAAGAGGCAGTCAGGGACATTTACAATCACGAAATTTTGCAACGACGCCTCATGTGACTCAGGGAAAATTTAAACCTGCAGTTTACAGTTACTCTCCAAAAAAACCTGCCTCCATTAAAGTCAATGAAGCTGGTGTGAGGGTAAGCCTGGGCTATAGGTCGTTTGTCCAAATGTAATAAGATTACCTGTGTGAGTAAATAATCAAAGTATAGATGTCATTGCATAATTATCTGTGTGTCTATATGTCAATCGCATTATATGATT
Organism: Anomaloglossus baeobatrachus; assembly: GCF_048569485.1. Classification (NCBI taxonomy): domain Eukaryota; kingdom Metazoa; phylum Chordata; class Amphibia; order Anura; family Aromobatidae; genus Anomaloglossus; species Anomaloglossus baeobatrachus. Next base: position 306,763,996 of record NC_134354.1, read on the forward strand.
CTAAGATGTGCATACAGGAATGTGTTAACTAGATAATCAAGCCAGAAAGAATGAACAATGAACAAAGAGCTATTTAGAATAATACTATACTATCTCTCGATAGAGAGATAGAGAGAGATATATCTCTCTATAGAGAGAGAGAGAGAGATATATCTCTCTATAGAGAGAGAGAGAGAGATATATCTCTCTATAGAGAGAGAGAGAGAGATATATCTCTCTATAGAGAGAGAGAGAGAGATATATCTCTCTATAGAGAGAGAGAGAGAGATATATCTCTCTATAGAGAGAGAGAGAGAGATATATCTCTCTATAGAGAGAGAGAGAGAAGATATATCTCTCTATAGAGAGAGAGAGAGAGATATATCTCTCTATAGAGAGAGAGAGAGAGATATATCTCTATAGAGAGAGAGAGAGAGATATATCTCTCTATAGAGAGAGAGAGAGAGATATATCTCTCTATAGAGAGAGAAGAGAGAGATATATCTCTCTATAGAGAGAGAGAGAGAGATATATTCTCTCTATAGAGAGAGAGAGAGAGATATATCTCTCTATAGAGAGAGAGAGAGAGATATATCTCTCTATAGAGAGAGAGAGAGAGATATATCTCTCTATAGAGAGAGAGAGAGAGATATATCTCTCTATAGAGAGAGAGAGAGATATATCTCTATATAGAGAGAGAGAGAGATATATCTCTCTATAGAGAGAGAGAGAGAGATATATCTCTCTATAGAGAGAGAGAGAGAGATATATCTCTCTATAGAGAGAGAGAGAGAGATATATCTCTCTATAGAGAGAGAGAGAGAGATATATCTCTCTATAGAGAGAGAGAGAGAGATATATCTCTCTATAGAGAGAGAGAGAGAGATATATCTCTCTATAGAGAGAGAGAGAGAGATATATCTCTCTATAGAGAGAGAGAGAGAGATATATCTCTCTATAGAGAGAGAGAGAGATATATCTCTCTATAGAGAGAGAGAGAGAGATATATCTCTCTATAGAGAGAGAGAGAGAGATATATCTCTCTATAGAGAGAGAGAGAGAGATATATCTCTCTATAGAGAGAGAGAGAGAGATATATCTCTCTATAGAGAGAGAGAGAGAGATATATCTTCTCTATAGAGAGAGAGAGAGAGATATATCTCTATTTAGAGAGAGAGAGAGAGATACATCTCTCTATAGAGAGAGAGAGAGATACATCTCTCTATAGAGAGAGAGAGAGATACATCTCTCTATAGAGAGAGAGAGAGAGATACATCTCTCTATAGAGAGAGAGAGATACATCTCTCTATAGAGAGAGAGAGATACATCTCTCTATAGAGAGAGAGAGAGATACATCTCTCTATAGAGAGAGAGAGAGATACATCTCTCTATAGAGAGAGAGAGAGATACATCTCTCTATAGAGAGAGAGAGAGATACATCTCTCTATAGAGAGAGAGAGAGATACATCTCTCTATAGAGAGAGAGAGAGATACATCTCTCTATAGAGAGAGAGAGAGATACATCTCTCTATAGAGAGAGAGAGATACATCTCTCTATAGAGAGAGAGAGATACATCTCTCTATAGAGAGAGAGAGATACATCTCTCTATAGAGAGGAGAGAGATACATCTCTCTATAGAGAGAGAGAGAGAGATACATCTCTCTATAGAGAGAGAGAGATACATCTCTCTCTATAGAGAGAGAGAGAGATATATCTCTCTATAGAGAGAGAGAGAGATATATCTCTCTATAGAGAGAGAGAGAGATATATCTCTCTATAGAGAGAGAGAGATATATCTCTCTATAGAGAGAGAGAGAGATATATCTCTCTATAGAGAGAGAGAGAGAGATATATCTCTCTATAGAGAGAGAGAGAGAGATATCTCTCTATAGAGAGAGAGAGAGATATCTCTCTATAGAGAGAGAGAGAGATATCTCTCTATAGAGAGAGAGAGAGAGATATCTCTCTATAGAGAGAGAGAGAGAGATATCTCTCTATAGAGAGAGAGAGAGATATCTCTCTATAGAGAGAGAGAGAGAGAGATATCTCTCTATAGAGAGAGAGAGAGAGAGATATCTCTCTATAGAGAGAGAGAGAGAGAGATATCTCTCTATAGAGAGAGAGAGAGAGATATCTCTATAGAGAGAGAGAGAGATATATCTCTATAGAGAGAGAGAGAGATATATCTCTCTATAGAGAGAGAGAGAGATATATATCTCTCTATAGAGAGAGAGAGAGAGATATATCTCTCTATAGAGAGAGAGAGATATCTCTCTAGAGAGAGAGAGATATCTCTCTATAGAGAGAGAGAGAGAGATATCTCTCTATAGAGAGAGAGAGAGATATCTCTCTATAGAGAGAGAGAGAGAGAGATATCTCTCTATAGAGAGAGAGAGAGAGAGATATCTCTCTATAGAGAGAGAGAGAGAGAGATATCTCTCTATAGAGAGAGAGAGAGAGATATCTCTCTATAGAGAGAGAGAGATATCTCTCTATAGAGAGAGAGAGAGAGATATCTCTCTATAGAGAGAGAGAGAGAGAGAGAGATATCTCTCTATAGAGAGAGAGAGAGAGATATCTCTATAGAGAGAGAGAGAGATATATCTCTCTATAGAGAGAGAGAGAGATATATCTCTCTATAGAGAGAGAGAGAGATATATATATCTCTCTATAGAGAGAGAGAGAGAGATATATATATCTCTCTATAGAGAGAGAGAGAGAGATATATCTCTCTATAGAGAGAGAGAGAGAGATATATCTCTCTATAGAGAGAGAGAGAGAGAGATATATCTCTCTATAGAGAGAGAGAGAGAGATATATCTCTCTATAGAGAGAGAGAGAGAGATATCTCTCTATAGAGAGAGAGAGAGATATCTCTCTATAGAGAGAGAGAGAGATATCTCTCTATAGAGAGAGAGAGAGATATCTCTCTATAGAGAGAGAGAGAGAGAGAGATATCTCTCTATAGAGAGAGAGAGAGATATCTCTCTATAGAGAGAGAGAGAGAGATATCTCTCTATAGAGAGAGAGAGAGAGAGATATCTCTCTATAGAGAGAGAGAGAGAGAGAGATATCTCTCTATAGAGAGAGAGAGAGAGAGAGATATCTCTCTATAGAGAGAGAGAGAGAGAGAGATATCTCTCTATAGAGAGAGAGAGAGAGAGAGATATCTCTCTATAGAGAGAGAGAGAGAGAGAGATATCTCTCTATAGAGAGAGAGAGAGAGAGAGATATCTCTCTATAGAGAGAGAGAGAGAGAGAGATATCTCTCTATAGAGAGAGAGAGAGAGCGATATCTCTCTATAGAGAGAGAGAGAGATATCTCTCTATAGAGAGAGAGAGAGAGAGATATCTCTCTATAGAGAGAGAGAGAGAGATATCTCTCTATAGAGAGAGAGAGAGATATCTCTCTATAGAGAGAGAGAGAGAGAGATATCTCTCTATAGAGAGAGAGAGAGAGAGAGATATCTCTCTATAGAGAGAGAGAGAGAGAGATATCTCTCTATAGAGAGAGAGAGAGAGATATCTCTCTATAGAGAGAGAGAGAGATATCTCTCTATAGAGAGAGAGAGAGAGATATATCTCTCTATAGAGAGAGAGAGAGAGATATATCTCTCTATAGAGAGAGAGAGAGAGAGATATATCTCTCTATAGAGAGAGAGAGAGAGATATATCTCTCTATAGAGAGAGAGAGAGAGATATATCTCTCTATAGAGAGAGAGAGAGAGAGATATATCTCTCTATAGAGAGAGAGAGAGAGAGATATATCTCTCTATAGAGAGAGAGAGAGAGAGATATATCTCTCTATAGAGAGAGAGAGAGAGATATATCTCTCTATAGAGAGAGAGAGAGAGATATATCTCTCTATAGAGAGAGAGAGAGAGAGATATATCTCTCTATAGAGAGAAGAGAGAGAGAGATATATCTCTCTATAGAGAGAGAGAGAGAGATATATCTCTCTATAGAGAGAGAGAGAGAGATATATCTCTCTATAGAGAGAGAGAGATATATATCTCTCTATAGAGAGAGAGAGATATATATCTCTCTATAGAGAGAGAGAGATATATATCTCTCTATAGAGAGAGAGAGATATATATCTCTCTATAGAGAGAGAGAGATATATATCTCTCTATAGAGAGAGAGAGATATATATCTCTCTATAGAGAGAGAGATATATATCTCTCTATAGAGAGAGAGATATATATCTCTCTATAGAGAGAGAGAGATATATATCTCTCTATAGAGAGAGAGAGATATATATCTCTCTATAGAGAGAGAGATATATATCTCGAGAGAGAGAGAGAGAGAGATATCTCTCTATAGAGAGAGAGAGAGAGAGATATCTCTCTATAGAGAGAGAGAGATATATATCTCTCTATAGAGAGAGAGATATATATCTCTCTATAGAGAGAGAGATATATATCTCTCTATAGAGAGAGAGATATATATCTCTCTATAGAGAGAGAGATATATATCTCTCTATAGAGAGAGAGATATATATCTCTCTATAGAGAGAGAGAGATATATCTCTCTATAGAGAGAGAGAGATATATCTCTCTATAGAGAGAGAGATATATCTCTCTATAGAGAGAGAGAGAGAGAGATATATCTCTCTATAGAGAGAGAGAGAGAGAGATATATCTCTCTATAGAGAGAGCGAGAGAGAGATATATCTCTCTATAGAGAGAGAGAGAGAGATATATCTCTCTATAGAGAGAGAGAGAGAGAGAGATATATCTCTCTATAGAGAGAGAGAGAGAGATATATCTCTCTATAGAGAGAGAGAGAGAGAGATATATCTCTCTATAGAGAGAGAGAGATATATATCTCTCTATAGAGAGAGAGAGATATATATCTCTCTATAGAGAGAGAGAGATATATATCTCTCTATAGAGAGAAGAGAGATATATATCTCTCTATAGAGAGAGAGAGATATATATCTCTCTATAGAGAGAGAGATATAATATCTCTCTATAGAGAGAGAGAGATATATATCTCTCTATAGAGAGAGAGAGATATATATCTCTCTATAGAGAGAGAGATATATATCTCTCTATAGAGAGAGAGATATATATCTCTCTATAGAGAGAGAGATATATCTCTCTATAGAAGAGAGATATATATCTCTCTATAGAGAGAGAGATATATATCTCTCTATAGAGAGAGAGAGAGATATCTCTCTATAGAGAGAGAGAGATATATCTCTCTATAGAGAGAGAGAGATATATCTCTCTATAGAGAGAGAGAGATATATCTCTCTCTATTAGAGAGAGAGAGATATATCTCTCTATAGAGAGAAGAGAGATATATCTCTCTATAGAGAGAGAGAGATATATCTCTCTATAGAGAGAGAGATATATCTCTCTAGAGGAGAGATATACTCTCCCTCTATAGAGATAGATATATCTCTCCCTCTATAGAGATAGATATATCTCTCCCTCTATAGAGATAGATATCTCTCCCTCTATAGAGATAGATATCTCTCCCTCTATAGAGATAGATATCTCTCCCTCTATAGAGATAGATATCTCTCCCTCTATAGAGATAGATATCTCTCCCTCTATAGAGATAGATATCTCTCCCTCTATAGAGATAGATATCTATCCCTCTATAGAGATAGATATCTATCCCTCTATAGAGATAGATATCTATCCCTCTATAGAGATAGATATCTATCCCTCTATAGAGATAGATATCTATCCCTCTATAGAGATAGATATCTATCCCTCTATAGAGATAGATATCTATCCCTCTATAGAGATAGATATCTATCCCTCTATAGAGATAGATATCTATCCCCTCTATAGAGATAGATATCTATCCCTCTATAGAGATAGATATCTATCCCTCTATAGAGATAGATATCTATCCCTCTATAGAGTAGATTCTATCCCTCTATAGAGATAGATATCTATCCATCTCTATATAGATATCTATCCATCTCTATATAGATATCTATCCATCTCTATATATCTATATAGCTATATATCTATATATCTATATATCTATATAGCTATATCTATATATATATATATATATATATATATTACACACATATATACACAAACACACACCGCCAAAAGTGTTAGCACCCTTGAAGTTGTTCCAGATGAAGTATTTTCCTCAAAAAATTACATTAGAGACATCACTAGGGGGTGCACAGACAGCACTGGGTGGCACGGACAGCAATTGTGGAGCACAGACATCACTAGGGGGTAAACATCACTGGGGGGGTACACAGCATTAGAGGGAACACAACACTGTGGGGGACAGGGTGCTGCACACAGCACTGTGGGGGGGGCTGCACACAGCACCAGAGGGTGGACTCCAGGCACACAGCAGGTCCTGACCACATCTGTAAGCACTGATGGGGAATCTGCCCGGTGGCCGCAGAAAACCTCATTGCAGGCCCGCGGTTCCAACCCCTGAGCTAAAGCAAGTCAGGGGCGCCATGCACCACCCATGGTGATGTTCAGCTCACCGAGCACCTACCTTTCCTAGCAGGATGCCGCGTCCTCGCCACCTCCGCGTTGCCTGCAGCAGCACTGTGATGAGGCACAGAGTGATGACTTCATCCCAGTGCTGTGTGATGACACGCCGCCTCCCTGTTCTGCTCCTCTGCCTCACTTTCAGCCACATGTCTAATTTGCATGCGATGCCCTAGAAGGGCTTCGCCTGCAATTTAGCAGTGTGTGCAGTGGCTGAAATGACACCGCTGGGCCCCTCTGCTGCGGCTGTGACTAGGGCCCAGTGAAGAGGGGATGCCTGGCCTGCCCGGGGCTTAACAAATCTAAGTAATTACCCCGGGCCTATCCGGGCCCCTCTCTTCACCGGGCCTGGTAGACCACGCACAGTAGTAACGCCCTGATGGCGGCCCTGTCCCTGGGTGCTACAAACCTTTTTTCCTGGCGTCACGAACAGGATGGAACTGGACCCAGTCAAACCGGGTGACGTGTGCCTTAAAAACTGTGTTTTATGGACTGTACTTTGTTGCTTGAAAAACTGCTACACAGGCGGACCTGCAATTGCCGATGATGTTGTAGAAACAGTTTCCAGAGACACTGGTGTCACCACCATCTGGTGGTCGAAAGCTAGATTGCACCAAAGATAGAATTATCCATATTGATGTCAAGATACTCACAGCGGTCCAATTCCTACATGTATTAAAACAGATTAAATAAATATGTGACTCCCCTGGACTATCAGGTCGTCACGGGGTATTGTACAATCTGCCCTCCCGTGCAATATCCACCTCCTTCTTGGTTATGGGTCCCCAACTACATGGTGTTGCCTACAACAGCTAATAAAAATCCTAGTTACACTCTGCACCACACCCACCAGACATACCAGTGGACGGCCTGAGTGGAATAGGGTCACCCACTTAGGGGTTGGTTAGGGGAGGTCAGGCGTGTCAGGAGGAGAAGGATAGAAGTGTGTTGGAAGTGAAGGAGAGAGGAGGTCAGGAGCAGGGCTCCTAGGAAGCTATCTAGGTGGCAGACGGTGGTCTGGGCCTAGAGGAGCTGGACCCCCGGTCGCAGGGGATCATGGCAAGGGGCACGAAACTGTCGAGGACGACAGCCGACAGCCTTGCACCATCACTGGGCTGGGACCAGGGCACGACGGGGTACGTGGACCATAGGTCAGGGAGTAGCTTCAGGCAACCTGACAATTTACCAGACCAAGCTGCAGTACCACATACACACCATGAGGGAGGGGTACTGGGTATAGAAGAACTATGGCATATATACTGTAATCCCTTTATTAATCAGTCTGGGCTCACACCAGCTGGCAATGCTGCAAATAATTTTGTTGGAAAATTTGTAAGATAAATCCACACCGAATCATGATATTCTACAGAATATTCTGCTGCTCCCTGCTCTGCTGCCCTAGACTGACCAGTGTCTCCCCAGGGTTTGACATTCTGCACATTGACCGGCCGGATCTCCAAAGTGTGTAATATATGCTATCAGGATTTCATTTGCCAATTTGAGTGGTCGTGTGATCGCTCACAAGTAATTTGCAGACTCTGTTTCTTCTGCAGAATGACGTCTCCTTCTGCTTCTCTCATTGTTATAATTTTCAATTTGAGAGAAACAGGAGGAGACGTCATTCGGTAGATGACCACACATTGCAAATCGCATGTGAGCAATCAGATGACAACTACTCAAATCGGCAAGTGAAATCCTAACAGAGCGCATATTACACGTGTACCTTTAGGATATGGCAGGTTAATATTGAGAATTACATTACATACTATACGTGACAGGTACAGGGCATATGTAGGTGTATAATAAATATATATGTATCTATTACATCCTACACATGCTCTGCACCCACTCTGACCGCAGCTGCAGGGTCCACTGGCATCACGTCACAGGCTCCCCCTGATGTCATTACACCTATCTGGGACCCACAGCTGCAGAGAAAGGGCGAAAAAGGGAGCCATTGACCATCCGCTCCTCAATGGTGTTCAACCATGCATCCGAGGAAATAGCAATGGCCACCATAACCAACACGCCCAGTTGTTTTGCTACTGCATAAATTACACCATTAAATCCTACAAAAATTGCGCTACACAACATATAAGAATTTAAATTTTATTATTACAAAAATTAACAATTAGTATCAGTAAGTGGACATGAAGTCAGCAGAGAATATACGACAAAAGACATTTGTTTCACAATAGTATAACAAAAATTATGTTATATACCAAGATAGACCAATTGCTAATGTACAATCCCCAATACATAAACCGATGTGGTTCCAAATAACACACCATAAATAGATGTTTAATAAGCAGGCAATGTGTATAATTAAACACCTGATAGTAAAGCAATAATTATCTCCATCAAAGGAGATTAAACAGTAAAACACTTAGCCCTGCACAACCAAATAGCTGGGGAACCACATAGATCCAATAAGGGGATAAACAAGTGAACAAAGCAAATAGACACTAATACGTTAAGCCATCAAAGTACATAGTATGTAATTACCCAAGGAAACAAAGGTCTTGTCTGGAAACTCCTACGCGCGTTTCGACGAGCAGTCTTTTTCCGGGAGAAAGTATACTTTCTCCCTGGAAAAAGACTGCTCGTCGAAACGCGCGTAGGAGTTTCCAGACAAGACCTTTGTTTCCTTGGGTAATTACATACTATGTACTTTGATGGCTTAACGTATTAGTGTCTATTTGCTTTGTTCACTTGTTTATCCCCTTATTGGATCTATGTGGTTCCCCAGCTATTTGGTTGTGCAGGGCTAAGTGTTTTACTGTTTAATCTCCTTTGATGGAGATAATTATTGCTTTACTATCAGGTGTTTAATTATACACATTGCCTGCTTATTAAACATCTATTTATGGTGTGTTATTTGGAACCACATCGGTTTATGTATTGGGGATTGTACATTAGCAATTGGTCTATCTTGGTATATAACATAATTTTTGTTATACTATTGTGAAACAAATGTCTTTTGTCGTATATTCTCTGCTGACTTCATGTCCACTTACTGATACTAATTGTTAATTTTTGTAATAATAAAATTTAAATTCTTATATGTTGTGTAGCGCAATTTTTGTAGGATTTAGTGCTAGTATTGCGCTGACATAAGGTCATAATTATTGAGGTTTCCCGCCCGGTTTGTGACCTTACATTTAGCAAGATGTTTGCTCTAGTATAAATTACACCATATACATGACACCAGGCCACCATCAGGGCATTACAACTGTGACTCCTGTAGGAGCCCCATGAGCAGAAGCCAGGAGGGGGTCCCAGCCGCTGACAGCCCAGGCCTTTCCCCTTTCATCCCTCTGCTCACCGGGCTCCAGGAGGTGGGCCCGCCATCAGGGCAATGAGGGGGGGCCACAGTCGCTCATAGAGAGCTGCTCTGCACTGATCTATGTGATCGGTGCAGAGCACGACAGGAAATGTACTGGAGCAGAGGTGAAGGACCTGTCAGATCATCCGACTAATGATGTGCCTCATCACATGACCGGTGAAATGGCAGGTCCTGTTCAGCTGCTGCAGCCTCCATGCAGGTCCCCGTGGTTTCTCTCCTGCTCTGCACCGATCAGGAACTGCAAGATGAGGTAATGTATAGTGTATGTAACTGTAAAAGTCTGTCTCTGTCTGGATGTCTCCGTCTCGCTTTCCCTGTCAGGTTGTCTCATTCCCTGTAAGTCTCTGTCTCTTATTCCCTGTCAGTTTGTCTCTCTCATTCCCCATCAGTCTGTCTCTCATTCCCTGTCTCTCTCATTCCCTGTCGGAGTCTCTCTCTCATTCCTTGTCAGTCTGTCTCTGTCTCCCCACAGACATCTTATTACCTCACACATAAGCTTCTGATACTAAAGACCCCATCACATGCAGCGATATCGCTTATGAACATACCCACCCCCGTCGTTTGTTTGTCATGGGCAAAATTGCTGCCCGTGACGCACAATATCGTTCAGAGCCGTCACACAGACTTACCTGCCTAGCGACGTCGCTGTTGCTGGCGAACCGCCTCCTTTCTAAGTTGCCGGTTCGTGCGGCGTCACAGTGGCGTCACTAAGCGTCCGCCCAATAGAAGTGGAGGGACAGAGATGAGCGGCCGTAACATGCCGCCCACCTCCTTCTTTCCTCATTGCCGGCGGCCGCAGGTAAGCTGTAGTTAGTCGTTCCCGAGGTGTCACACATAGCGATGTGTGCTGCCTCAGGAATGACGAACAACCTGCGTCCTCAACAATCAATGATTTTTTGAAAATGAACGACGTGTCAACGATCAACGATAAGGTGAGTATTTTTGATAGTTAACGGACGTTCATTGGTGTCACACGCTACGATGTCGCCAACAATGCCGGATGTGCGTCATGGAATCCGTGACCGCGGCGATATATCGTTAGATACGTCATTGCGTGTGACGGGGCCTTAAGAATGTCCTTTGTTGCCTATAGCAACCAATCACAGCTTCTATTAATGACCTGTAGCTCCCGGTGCCATTAAATTTAATGTAAGGAGGTTTTTTTAGCGAATAACTAAAGCATGGGGTTACATTTTCTCCTCAAAACAGTCTCCAACGTTCCTGAGTCACATGAGGCGTCTGTGCAAAATATTGTGATTGTAAATAAGATGGTACGGATTCCTTTGGCGGACATACACACACACACACACCAAAAGTTTGGTCACACCTCATTCAAAGAGTTTTCTTTATTGTCATGACTCTGAAAATTGTAGATTCACATTGAAGGCATCAAAACTATGAATTAACACATGTGGAATGAAATACTTAAAAACGTGTGAAACAACTGAAAATAATTTACTTGTGCAGATTTGGCAGGCTATGTCTAAGACTAAAGGCTACTTTACACACTGCGATATCGGTCCCGATATCGCAAGTGTGGGTACCCGCCCCCATCTGTTGCGCGACACGGGCAAATCGCTGCCCGTGTCGCACAACAGCCGTCACACATACTTACCTGTCCGGCGACGTCGCTGTGACGGGCGAACCGCCTCCTTTCTAAGGGGGCGGTCCGTGCGGCGTCACAGCGACGTCACTGAACCGCTGCCCAATAGCAGCGGAGGGGCGGAGCTGAGCAGGACGTAACATCCCGCCCACCTCCTTCCTTCCGCATAGCGGCCGAGAGGCAGGTAAGGAGAGGTTCCTCGTTCCTGCGGTGTCACACGGAGCGATGTGTGCTGCCGCAGGAACGAGGAACAACTTCGTTACTGCTGCAGTAACGATTTTTAAGAATGGACCCCCATGTCGCCAATTAGCGATTTTGCATGTTTTTGCAACAATGCAAAATCGCTCATCGGTGTCACACGCAACGGCATCGCTAATGCGGCCGGATGTGCGTCACAAATTCCGTGACCCCATCGACTCCGCATTAGCGATGTCGCAGCGTGTAAAGCCCGCTTTAGAACCTTTTTTAGGTGTGAAAGTCATCAGACATTGTTTAATACTTCGTGGACGTCCATCCAGCCTAGTGTTGGTTTTAACCTTATGGAATAAAATTGGTTTTTAACCTTATTTCTTGGACGTGATGATGGAAAGATTTTTTTTCTATTGCCGAAGAATGGATGGATGGATAGATGGATAGGCAAAACTAATTTGTATTTGGTCCTGCTAATAAAGCTTATTTGATTTGATATAGATACATAATAAGTAGATAGATAATAGATAGATATACATAAACAGACAGCCAGAATGGATGTACAGACAGACAGGTAGATATTGCACAGTATACAGGACACACAAGTTATACATCACGCACCCAGACAGCACATAATACATTACAGATATGATACACACAGCATGTTATACTCACATACAGTTACTTCCTGGGCTCCAGGATTTCAGCGAGGCTTCAGCAGCATCTCTGGTAAAGATGGGAAAAGAGAGGCAGCCGAGCCCATAGAAGGGGAGGGCGCCCCCTGCTATACACTGCAGAGTGGGAGTAGACCAGACACAGGGCAGAGGAGGAGGGAGGGCGTTCCCTGCTGGAGCCTGTGCAGAAGGGAGGAGACCAGACATAGGGCACAGAGGAGGGGAGGCATTCACTGATGAAGCCTGTGCAGAGGGGAGAAGACCAGACACCGGGCACAGAGGAGGGGGGGGGGGCGTTCCCTACTGGGCCTGTACAGAGGGGAGGAGACCAGACACGGCACAGAGGAGGGGGGCGTTCCCTGCTGCAGGCTGAGCAGAGGTGAGGAGACCAGACACAGGGCACAGAGGGGGGGGGGCGTTTGTGGCACCCCAGGGTTCATATGCCACAGTAACAACACAAAGGGTTAACTCCCCACATAACACCAAGACCTCCAGGCCAGAAAGGGGAGACCAAACTGCTCCCATATATATTCTGGTATGGAGTGTAAGTGGTCAGTTCAGTTCAGTTTCTGGGAGGACTGAGAAAGAAGGATCTGTTGGTTGGAGCTGAGACAAGATCACCACAGGGTCTGCTGACCAATTCCAGGCCAAAAGCCAAAGGTCTGAGGAGAGGAGACAGATAAAAACAGAGGAACATACCTGGGAGAAAGAGTATTGCTGAACTCACCCCAGTGGAGTGCACAAAACGGATACCGGATTCGAGGCTGTGCAGCTTACATATTGTACAGTTAACACTGGAGAAGTGAAAATTCCACATTCTTCATCTGTACCACAAACACAGCAACACAGCAGCATTCAGGAACAATACAAGTAAGGACTCAAGTTGCCTGTCAGGTCGGTAGCCGGGAGGGGAACAAGGCCGGCAGCCTAGTTTATACAGCAGCAGGGCAACACACGCACAGTGCAGATAAGGGAGCCAAAACGGCCCGGCTGGGTGGGAGAAACCCTGAACCCTGCATAGACTCCGTGGACATTACTCTGCTGAATGCTATCTTCAGTAAAGGCCAAAGAAACTGCAAAACCGTGAATCTGCTTGAATCTGAATCCCGCATAGACTATCACACCGCCCTGGGGAGAAGGCTCTACCCATGGGGAGCCATCCCATCTCAAGCTGCCATCCATTACCCCAGGGAGGTTCTGCAGCAGCGGTAGTCATCTCTGATCACATCCCATGGGTGGCGTCCTGTACATAACCCTCCTTCTATTGTAGAATCAGGGATCACAGACCGGGTCACGACACCGTGATCCCCTCCACAGAAGCAACCCCTTGGCCCCGTTCTGAGTACCCCCTTATCTCTGGCGACACACGTTCCCTGCTGGAGGCTGTGCAGAGGGGAGGAGACCAGACAGGGCATGGAGGAGGGGGGTGTTCCCTGCTGGAGTCTGTGCAGAGTGGAAGGAGACAGTATGTAGAGCTGAGAGCAGCGGAGGGCGTGCACCTAAGGAGCAGGAAAATGAAAGTGAATTGCTGCTCCCTGGGCGCCCCCTCTGCCATCTGCCTGCCGGCGCCTGTGCGATTGCACCAGTCGCACATAGATAAAGCCGGCTATGCCGGGGCATTCCCTCCTGCCCGTGGAGGGTTCTAACACCTGGCTGCCCCATTCCACCACCCCCGTGTACTCTCAACTGCAGCGGTGGTACTCCAATTACCACATCCCACGGGTGGCGTCATGAACTCTAACACAATCCCCTGTAAATACTCTTCATTTGAGTGGCCACATGACCCCCGGGTCCGGAGACCCCTCGAGCCATCGCGGATCCGGACAGCCCCGCTGCTGGCACGGGGGCTGCACACCTCAAAATTCCTGGCGTCACAAACAGGATACGAGCAGGACCCACTTACCTGGGTGACGTGCGCCTTAGAAGTCAAAACCGCGAGTCAAAAATCACGTTTCCCGCACTTTCCGCTATCTTCCGCCATCTATTGCTGCCAAAATGTCGTCTGCACAAAAGCGCACAAAGCCGAAGCCCCGCCCCTCGTCCTGAGAGTGAACCCGGAACCGGAAGTTCCCAGAGGGCCACAGCAGCGAAGAGTGCGGAGTGAAAACCGAGGGGGCGTGACGGCATGTAGCAGCGGAAGAGAAGCAGGGACGCCAGGACTCTGCCATAACGTTCCTGGACAGCGCAGAGCAAAGATGGCGGCGCGGAGCTGGTCACCGGAATGTGCTGTTCCCGAGACCACGACCTGGATTGAGGAAGAGATGGAGCAGCTTTGCAGAAGGATGCGGATGCAGTTCCTGTTTATACTGGATCACTGGAGGGAAGAGATGAGGAGCCTGGCAGTGGCTGCGCGAGCCCGCGAGATTGAAACCCCATGTGAAGTGAGGGTAAGCGGTTACCCAGTCCCTAATGATTGCCCTAATCCGGCCGGTACGGCTGAGAGATCCGGACCGCCCCCGCTCCCGGCAAATACTCCTGCCGGTTCCAGCACCACGCGGCATCCCAACGGCTGTTGGGGCCGCAAGAGTGCACTTGAAGCCTATGATACTCAGGGAGCCGAGGCCGGATGCTGACGCCACCTACTGGGAAAGGCATCAACAAAAGCTGTAGATGGAGATGACAACACGAGACCAGCGACGACAGGAGCTTGCTGCCCGCAACCGAGAAGAGAAAGAGCAGGTGAGGAGCGCTGCTTCCAGAGTCTGAGGGCCACGGTGCCGTGGTCTGGTGGATCGTTTTGATCCCGTGAAAGGATGGGGGTTCATCCGGGAGGCAGGCCTCACAGCCAGGGTGTTTGTGTCCCGACGGGATGTGGCACAGCACCTCCCCAGGGGACATCCCGTGCGAAATCTGGAGCCAGAGGATATGGTCACCTACACCCGACATTGTGGAGAGTGGGGCTGGTATGCCCTAGAGGTGACCAAGCATGTAATGTTGGAGGAAGAGTTTGTTCCGGCGTCAATGGTACGTAGTCGCAAGGAAGCGTGGCTACGGGACCCGGTAGTGTAAAATGTAACTGTACGTTGTTAGGTATCGCTGTTTCTTTTATTTTTCAAAGTTTGTAGTTTTTCATATAAAGAAAATGTTCGAAGATAAGTGTTTAATCAACAAGGTTTGAATGAACAGAGAAAAGTTACCTGATTAGCGAGAAGATTCTATAGTGTGTATACTCGTTACAATTATGCACCAACATTTATAGTAAATATGGACCATGGTCACAGGACTGGTTGTGACCAACACAGACTTGTGTATTGTAAATAGTTGCACCTCCTGTGCCAACCAGAATCGTCTTTTGCAACACCCGGGAATTTAACCTGGTCACAGACCCACAATAGGTATGCAGCGGGTCAGGTTGTTTGGGTGGCTGGTTGATGGGTGCCGGGACATTGGGACTTGACTGTCGCAGGAAGAGGCTGAAACGGAGCAGGTTGAGCCTCCGCTACTAATCTAACCGGTAGCGTTACACTGTTGGTTTAACAAACTGTAAAGTTACGTAACGTTTAAGTACCAAGCCTCCCTAATATGAGATGAACCTTTTTTGCAGTTTTGAAAAAAAAAATAAAACCTTTGATGTCTTGTAGCTCGAGGACGAGCTACGTTTAACCAAGGGGGAATGTGACGCCCCTGGACTATCAGGTCATCACAGGGTATTGTACAATCTGCCCTCCCGTGCAATATCCACCTCCTTCTTGGTTATGGGTCACCAACTACATGGTGTTGCCTACAACAGCTATTTTTTTTTTTTTAAATCAGATACTTTTTTATTAAAAAACAAACAGAATAATAAATCGGCATCCAAATTAAATTTATCTAGAACAGCTAATTAAAATCCTACGTACACTCTGCACCACACCAGAAAACATGAACAATAAAAGATCTTTAGAAATACCTTTTCTAAAGAACTCTTTATCTATGCTAGTGTATACAGGGACGGTTAGGCAGGGATTAGCAATATGCACCCAGAACTGCTCGTGATTCTGGGTGCATATTGGGCCTGACAGGTTCCCTTTCAATATTTGTATATTTTTTAATGCTGTCTGTTGTACAATATCTGTAATGTACAGTATGTTCTCTTATTGGTCCACCCATGTTAGTATCCCATTTATATGTATTTAATTGTTATAATACATGTGGAACTTGGACCGCTGTTAGTACCTTGACATTGATATGGATAATGCCATCTTTGGTGCAATCTAGCTTTCAACCACTAGATGGTGGTGACAGTGTCTCTGGAAACTTTGTTTCTACAACAACATCGGTAATTGCAGGTACGCATTCGTGTCGGTGTGGCCCTCCCCCAACCCCCCCACCCCTTCTGCACACCGTATCTCTATGCGCTGCGTCATCCGGGGTCATGGGCATCTCACATTATCGTACCCGAATCTGATGTGGTTCATGACAAAGCGGCTGAAGGGCGGTTCTGTTGCCATAAACGCTCATACGTCCAACACTGCATATTGTCTGCTGATTCCATTTGGACCTTTTCAACCTCCCCTCCCTATACATGACGTCCCCCCACTGACCAGGGCAGGCGCCGAAATGTGCGTCGGGTGGGCGCCGTTCCCCAGCTTTACACCGTGTACAGCGTGCACTTGCACGTTGGTAAGTTAACCGTTTATATTACTATCAATTACATGGTATAGGTGGTGTATAATGGTATCTATGTAGGGTTTAATGTAGGCCACAAGTTATCATTCTTCAATGTCTCTATCAATTATACAACCCCTGGCAAAAATTATGCAATCACCTAGCTGAGGGTGTTCATTCAGTTGTTTACTTTTGTTTAAAAAAAAAAAAACAAAACAAAAAAAACAGATCACAGACATGGCACAAAACTAAAGTCATTTCAAATGGCAACTTTCTGGCTTTAAGAAACACTAAAAAAATTCATGAAAACATAATGTGCTAGTCAGTAACAGTTATTTTTCAAGACAAAAAAAAAAAAGGGGGGGGGGAAATTATGGAATCACTCAATTGAGGAAAAAATTATGGAATCATGAAAAAACAAACAAAAGAAGACTCCAATATAATCACTAGTATTTTTTTGCACCACCTCTGGCTTTTATAACAGCTTGCAGTCTCTGATGTTGTGATTCAGTAACCGAGGAGGATCAAAAATGCAGAAACCCAAAAGGTAACCAGAGTGGCTGGAACCTTAACGAACTTTAGACCTAATCCTGACACACAACTAGAAGCAGCTGTGGGATGAGCCTACGATAACCTACTTGTCTCGACACAGCTGGAGAACTAAATATTCTTACAGATAGAAATATAAGAAAAGCTAATCTGCCTCAGAGCAATCTCCAAAGATATAGATAGCCCCCCACATGTAAAAACTACGGTGATATAGTAAAACACAATACAAAGCCAGAAAATAGATTTAGCAAAGATGAGGCCCAAACTATCTTTATAGGAAAGGATTGCAAAAGACTGCACTGTCTGCAGCCGTAAAAACCCTAATAAATCTCAGCACGCCTGATCTGGAAAGACCTGAGCCCACACAGGCTCTCCCCCACTATATCAGTACTCTGATGTTACTGGGATCCAAAAACCCTGATATAGATGAGGGACTGAATTTAATACCAAGCATGACAAAACACAATACATAGCAGAATCATGAAGCTAAGTATACAGACACTCCCAGCAGGGAATGATCCAATTCCACCAAGAACTCCACACAGGAAAAATAGGAATCAAGCATTAGTATCAAAACAGAAAAAAAAAAAAAAGGAGTTTAACTTTGACAAGTATTTGGATGACATGGAGCAGCAAAGTGTTGCCGCAAGGAAAAAGATTTCACTCCGTCTCCTATAGCAGCAGATTGACCAGATTTCACTAAAATCTTTCACTTGCTCTCAAAGAAATAGAAAAATTCAACCGTTCATCAAAACTGTGCATGAGGCAATTCCTTCATACCCGGAAATTGTTAGAGATGTTGCCCATGTGGTTATGGCTTTGCCTCCAACCCAAGTTAGTGTAGAGAGGTTGTTCTCTAGCCTTAAAATTATTAGGTCAGATTTGAGGTCATCTATGAAGGAGGAACTGATGAAAGCAATTCTATTTCTTAGAACAAATTCATAGACTGCACAAATGTTATTTAGTATATTTTTATTGAAAACTGTTTTTTGCCACTTACATAGTGTTCTAAAGTTGTATTCCAATAAATAATTTTATGTTCTAAATATCTTGATTATTGTATATAAAAATGATTAAAATGTCTAATGTTCACATTGCACTACAATACATTTTTCACTTAAATATAAGCAATATACTAAATGTTATTATTTAGTATGTTTTTGTTCAAAACTATTTTTCCACTTACATAGTCTTTTATATATAACACTATGTAATACACTAAGAAAGTGGAAACAATAAGCATAATGATAATGGGTGAAGAAAAACTCACCCGTCCCGTTCGTCGGCCACGGTTTTAAGGGAAAAGCTACGGTTCATGGGCGCCGTCATCTTGAATCCGAGTGCACATGCGTCCCCCAGTCACTTCCTGGTTGCTCTGCGCACGTCACCAGGGTCCCAGTGTCACTTCTGGACTTCGGTTCCTGTCTTCACTCCAGCGTGCTGCACAGCAGGGGGAAAAGCCTTCCAGCGGCCACCGTGAGTGCGCACATCTCCTGAGCGACGCAGGGCCGAGCTCCAGCTCAAGGCCCGCACCTCACCACCGCAGAGGCCCGAGACCGAAGGAGGGGGGTGCATCCAGGCCCGAACACCGGCTTCTGGTGAGTACCAGGCTTCCACACCGGGTCGGACTTGGGACAGCAATGGGTTATCCATACCAGAACAGGAAACCAAACTGATGCGGAGGAGAGGAACCGCCTTTTTATTAGTGGGCTTCCTGTCCTGATGTGGGCGGAACCTCTCAGGTGGTGCTGTCATGGGCGGAAGGGAAAAAAATAAAATAATGCATGGGATACCCTTTGTTTTGGATAACCAGCCAAGGTAAAGTTGACAGCTGAGGGTCTAAGCCCACCATTGTCTGTTTTACCCGCGCTGGTTATCAAAAGATAGGCGGGAGCCAAAGTCCTTTTTAAAGCTTTATTGTTCACAGAAGCAAACAGGCAACGTTAACATGCAGGTAAGCTTGTTGATTTGTTGAAAGGCTTCAGCCAACTTTATTAACATACGAACAGTACCCAAATTCCAAACGTGAACACAACTTTTTTTTTTTTTTAAATTAAAGTTCACGTTTGGGTCCAGTATGAACCCCTGACTTTACCGTTCGGGTTCGCTCATCCCTAGTTGTTAAAGGGAATCTCGCACCAGATTTTTGCTACACCATCTGAGAGCAGCATAACGTAGAGACAGAGACCCTGATTCCAGCAATGTGTCACTTACTGAGCTGTTTGCCGTCATTTTGATAAATGTTTTCTCTGCTGCAGATCTAGCAGTTATACAGAGCTCATAAATGGACTACCTGGCAGCATGCCAATTAGTCCTAGAATGATAAAAATCACTGTTTAATCAGCAGTAGATTATCAAACCTACACTGAGCAGCCCAGTAAGTGAAACACCGCTGGAATCAGGATCTCTGTCGCTATGTTATGTTGCTCTCAGATTAGGTAGCAAAAACCTGGTGACATACTCCTTTTAACAAGTCGTCATCATCAGACTGCAGACCATACATGAACCACGGGACTGATGATATGCAGGCAGGATCAAACAAACATTTACATACAGGTACATAGATGACATCTTATCTCATTCAGTTGTTGCTTTCTTTTCATCTCCATCTTGTCTAGATGCCATGATGACTTTTCACATCCACAGCTCATTTCTGGAGATTCCCTCTTCTCTAGTCTTCTGCAGCACATACTGACACAATTTCATTAAACATAAGGAGCATAATTAAAATGGTTTCTGCCCAACTATATCTGTCCATACTACAACCTTAAGCTTCTCATGGTATATGGCCTTCACATGGTCTGCCATAGTGAGCCATAAATTGCCACACTGTCTGTCATTATTAGCTATAACCCCCATACTATCCACCCTTATAAACCATGGTCTTTATGACTGTTTCATCTCTCCACTGTTTTCCCTTACACTCCATCTCCACACTGTCCGACCCCCCCATGCTAACCTTTATCCATTGCGCCCCCATTTAACACTGCTCCCTCTCCATATGTACTCTGTGACCCCACTTCACCCTTTGCCCTCATACTGCAGTCTATAAAGTTTACCCCCCCTCCTCAATATCTACACAGTATAATGGTAATCACAGCAACCCAGTTTGATATCCAAGAAAAGCCCTCATTGTATAGTAGTGTCAAAACAGCCCAACCCCAGGCAGTAGGCTGGTTTTCCCAGTTCACAATACAGTATAATTGCCCCCACTGCCCATTATATACAGTCAATATGTCTCCCACAACACTTCTCAGTATATCCACCACATCCCTACCCTGTATGGTCCCCACAGCTCCCTATCCAGTACGGTGGCTAAACAGTCTCTCATTATATTAGCCATATTCCCTCATACAATTCCTCTCATGAGGTCCCCCACAGCCCCGAATATTATGCCCCTCATATGAAGTCCCCAGAGCCCCTCATAGCATGAATCCTCAAATGATGTCCCTACAACCCCTTATGTCAAGGCCCCTCATATGATCCCCACAGTCACTCCCATTATGTCCTCTTTTTTTATATCCCCCATTTCACAGCCACAATATATATGAAAAAAGAAAAAAAAAAAAAAAAAAGGTAAAGCTGATACTCACCTAATCCAGGCTCTGTGGACACCACAGCCAGAGTCTCCTCTTCAATCTTGCTGCCCAAAATCCTCTGAGTGTGCTGCCTTAGACAGGCCGTAGGCCAGAAGTAGCCTTTATTCAGCTGGTGTTCCCAACAGGGATGGGGCCAATTACAGTTCCCCTGCTTGTGTATTGAGTGGCACTCAAAATTCTCATCTCATATACAGGGAGGGGCAATGGCCGGGGTGCAGGCAGAGAGGGTCAAGTGGTGTCAGTGACTGACACTGCTCACTGTGAGTGCACTCCGGCCGTCAGTGTGCTGAATGCCTGCGGCAGGAGAATGGGGATGGTCGGCCACTGGCATTCAGCAATATCAGTTTTTTTTGTTTTTTTTTTTTTCTTTAAATTGCTCCTCCTTGGGGAGACAATAGATAGCGTCCTAGGCGAATGCCTACACTGCATACCCCTTTTCTGAGCCTGGTCTACGTCAATTATATTGCATAGCAGCACAAGTTAGGTAGTGAGCAACCCCTTTAATTTTGACAATAGCTCTGAAAGGAATGTAATGGTTTAGAACATGCTGAAATATTGCCGACTTGCCACAGATATATTTATTTTCCTTAAACTGACTGCAATATAAATTTCACATGTGTTTGATGTGATTTCCTACTCCAGATCTATGCAGGTTTGTTATCCACAGCTTAAGGGTGCCCTCACACGAGCGTATAACTCGCATGAGTATCGGACCGCATCACCCGGCGCGCCTAGCTTTTCTGCTGACAGGAGCAGCTCAGCTGCATGTATTTCTATGCGGCTGACATGCTCCTGTCCGGAGAGTGTGCGGCCGCACCGAGTGATGCGTTCCGATACTCATGCGAGTTATACGCTCGTGTGAGGGCACCCTTAGAGTGATGCCATAAGCTTCTAGAGAGCAATGATCTTCTTCCATAGCCAAACATATAAGCGATTCTGAAAATAAAGTGAAGCACCATGCCAGGACTCCAATCAGAGGTCCTAAGGAACTAGATTATCAATGTGTTTCTTGACAAAAAGCAAGCTTTACTTTTGCAATTCCTTTACATAAAAGACAAGTGATTTCACTTTCTTCATCATGTCCACAATATAAACCATTTTAGATCATTCATACATTTTATAAAATAAATTAAATATTTCCATAAGTAAAAAATATTATTATGTAAGCAGGGCAAATATATTGTATCCAACGCCACATTATTGATGGGTATCAGTCTCACCCTTAGGAGCGGCAGCTTTGCACTTTGAGGGTCTTTATTAAAGTTACAAGAGGTAAGATCTACACAACTCTGCAAGACAGTAATACCCCCTTGTCAGACTTAACCATTACTATCAAAGTTGCAAAAGGAATTTCAAATGTCTTCAAAAGCAATCCGCAAAAGGTGCAGATAAACTTTAGTTTCAGGATTGAAATAGGATTTTTTTTTTCTTAAGTTTCTATTCATGATGACAAAATATTGCAGGCTGGATGTTTTTCCACACATGGCTACAGGACAAAGATTTGCTTCATGTTTTTATATAAAAACATAGAACTGAAATTATAAAATATAATCTGGCAAAATGCCTGCCCAAGTTATAAGGCACTTGTAAATGTACCATCTTGCAAACCTGAATCAAGAAAAAGCTGATGAAAGGAAACAAAATGTGAACAAAGCCATTCGAAGTGTGGGCAGGAGGTCTAGGCACAAGTCAAAATTTGGGCACTGAACCTTTGGGAAATAGCATACACTTTAAATAGTGTGTCAACGTTGCATATTTACCCATAAAGTAAGCCTCATATTTTGGCATAATGTAGGACCCATTAGATACACATAGAGCCTGAATGATGAAGGGGTTTGACAAAATTCTCATGCAGAACAGCCACAAAATTGTGCAACTTTTGGCATTTTCACAGCAGTTTTGACCAACTCTGACAAAGTGGACAGACCGTGAGAGGAAAGAAGAGTTTGTGACACAGATCCTACTCCTCTCCCCCACTTGTGATAAGTAAATTCCAGCAGTATGCTCAGCCTGGCTATGTGTTACATGTTTTTTTTTTCCCTACATGACACTTCCTGCTAATATACTGGTCAATGCTGGGGGGGGGTGGAGTAAAGACAAAAAATGCACTAAATGTGGAAGAAGAGAACGGGGCAAATGCACAAGTGTGACTGATGTGACCGTGACTACACAGGTCCAGGTATTTAACAGCCGCTTACAAAATCAGAAGTTTACCACTTGCTAATATACATTATGAATTATATGACTGCAATTCATTGACAATTGCTATATATTAAGGGCACCTTTCAGCATGTGTGATATTATCCGAATTACTCCCATTATATTGCTGCTCTGCACCTGCCACTTTATATATACTACTTTTGCTAGTAATCATTTCTTAATTTGTGTACCAGCATTTATTTGTATACTTAAATAAATTAAATTAGACAGTCACCAGATTGCTATGCACCAAAGGCATGGTGTGTCAGATATTAGTATCAATTAACTTTATTAACTTTACTTTGAGCACTTGTCCCTTTACGCTACAATGTTTTGCCTTCTGCTGCTACATAGCTGACACCTTGTTACTATTAGTGTTGTCATACCATATCTGGGACAGGTATCAGCCTTTCACATTTCTCAGTTTATTATATTTTTGGCATTGCTAATATTTCTGTTGCCCTCTGGTGGCCATTCTGCAATTTACAAATACCGATTTGTGATTTTTGCAATAGGTATGCATTTTGTACAATTCTTTCATTGTACTTTTACACATGTACTAATGTTCAATTGTAGCCACCAATATCTAATTTTACATCATTTGTGATTTTGTAAGCTGCCGTTTCTTCCTGGACCTGTTGGGACCGGTCCCATCAGTCACACCTGTGCCTTTGCCCCGTTCCGTTCTTCCACATTAGGTTAGTGCACTTTTTCTTGACATGTTTGGGGTTTTTTTATCATTATTCTAATACAAATTTAGTTTTTATATCTCAATTTTATTACCTCGTTGGTTTGTTTAGTTATTCTCTCCTGGTTATTTACAGATTGGTCTTCTGCACAAGCCACAATTAGCCCTTGGTACTCAGTTTATATTTACCAATTTTTTTTTTTATGAGTGCTATGTTTACAGCAGTTGCCTTGTGTGCCTGAACCTCCCTTTGTCCTTTCTAACCCCATAGATGACTTTGCTAATGCTCCCTTCGTCTAAAGCCTTGTTTACACAGTGCATTCTTATCTGCTTTTTTTTGCGTTTTTGCTGCAGAAATTTGAGAAAATTGTTGTAACCTTTCTGCAGACATTCCCCAGCAAAACCTATGGGGAAAAAATAAATAAATAAAAAAATAATAATAATAATATAGCTGTGCGCACACTGCGTTTTTTTCTCAAAAACATTCTTTCTGCAGAATTTCTTAAGAAAAAGAATGTGCATGTCACTTCTTTTCTGCAGGTTCCTGCCTTTTTTTGACAGATAATGGTAAAAAAAGACGCAGGGACCAACCTGCGGAAAAAAACAAACCAAAACCGCATCAAAAACGCAGTAAAAACGCATGTGGTTTTTGGGTGCATTTTTTGACCGCAAGTGCATTAATCTTTCAGACTCAAGAAATTTCATGAGAAAAATCCTTTTTCTAGTGTGAACAGAGCCTTAGAAAAATAAGAATTTAAAACATTACAAGCCAATATCTACCCAAAAGACAAAAGTTAAAATAAAAGCTACATTTTATTGAGTGCTGCAGCCATTTTTCAACGAGGTGGGTGAAATGTCCTCTCTTGGCTCAATCCTTTGCTCACACAGCCCAACAAAAAAGCTGCAGCTTCTACTGATCAGTGTGAGATCTCATTAGCAACAGAAGAGGAGGTACACTTACCACCCAGCCTGAAAAACAAGTTCACCTCCATTTTTTGAAAGAAGCTTATGAATGCACTAAAAACTCATGATCTCTGACATCTCTGTGTAGCTGGGCTCAGCTGAGAAAATGTTTAAAAAGCCATGTTCGAATGGCTGCCATTTAAACTACATCAGCCTCATCAGGGCGAAGAACTGTTTAACAATGTATGGATTTTTTTTTTTTTATTGAAAAAGGTGGGGACCTCCTCCTTTAGACAGTGGTTACACATCCATAAAGCTATCCAGTGCCATAGAATAAGATACTGTTAAATAGAAGCAGGAAAAGTATCCTTCGAAATAAACTTTTATCCCATTACTGGACCAAAAGTAGACTGAACTCAGACCTGAAATGTAATCATATAAATGCAGCTCACGCTTTCATCCACACTCCTGCTTACTGCATATCTTAAATTTCTTTACTCTCTGTGATCCTTTTACTTTTGTCATCCAATCTATAACCCATTTCATTTTTTTATTTTCCAGTTTAGACCTTCTTTGGATATCATTTTTAATCAGCATTTTTTATTTGCTCTTGACTTAACTATTTCGGGCTGTACACTATATCTACAGTATATAATTGATAGTGTGCTAAACTGTCCAAATATATTGTATTTTGGATACCCTGTTCTTATGCTTGCAAAAATATTTAATTTTTGCCATTTTAATTGGTTTTAAATATTTAGTGGTGCGTTTTTTTGTTTGCTACATTTATGGTTCATTGCATTATATGAGTATTGGTGCTTTACACCAGTCACTTTTCTTTCCATTCATTCTACACTTCTCGTGTTATAGCGAATTTACCTTCTTCCTTTGGCAGGGATCTGTCCATATCCCTAGAGCACTCATGCAAATTTAGCATAGAGGATATTAAATAGGTTGTCCACATTTTGCCCCATATCAAATGGAGTATGCAGACAAGGATACTTTAAATTATATATTTACATACAAACGTCACACTGCATTATTATACAAATACATACATGAAGACATTAGATTTCCTTAAATAAAAAATTAATAAAATGGCTGCAAATAAAGAAATGCTGAGGGTCTCTGACGGGGGAGGATTCTGTGCTCTTCCAACCCATGTTCAGACTGCTTTCTCGGCAAACGATGGTTATGCGGTTACATCCCTTAATGATGCCCTTTTGTACTGATGGTATCCACTTGTCCAGCCATGTACAACCTGGAACAAAGATATTAACCAAAAAAATTAATTCATTTATTATTTTCTGGTTATTACTAATTTGTCCTCCTAATTGCAACTTTTCAAATACCTATTTTAGGCTTATTGCAGGATTGGACAAAGTGCGGGCCGTGGGCCACATCCGGCTCTCTAGCTGTTACAGGCCAGAACATGAACTGAGACAGCAGAGGGGCTGAAACCAGTGAACAACGTGCCACACCGTGCCCTCCCCACCGCCCGTTTGCAGCAACTGCTGCTTGCCACCCGATATCTGGGGCCAAAGCAAAGCACGGGGAGAATGGGAGCGAGGAGAGTATGTGGGGTTTTTTTTTTTTTATCCCCCCCCCCCCCCTCCGTGTGCATAGAATGTTTGCATGTATGTAGAAGACGGGGGAGGGGGGGTGTTAAACGTATATAGGATGCATATATATTATGCTATGTGGGAGGTCAAAGTATAAAGGAGACTGTGGGGGCTCATACTGTACATAGGCTATATAGGGGCTCATACCGTATATAGAAAGGCTATGGGGGCCATATGTATACTGTATATGGGGCGTGGGACGAATCCTTTATGTAGGGAACTACATGAGGACTCATGCTGTATATGGGGGCTATGTGAGATCTCATCCTGTTTGTAGGAAGAAGTCTTGGCGTTCACGCTGCATATAGGGGGCTGTGTGGAGGCTCATACTTAATGTAGGGGATTGTGTAGAGGCTCATTGTATTTAGGGGGGCTGTGTGGAGGTCATACTGTATGTAGGGGGCTGTGTGTGTGCTTATACTATGCACAAGTTACGTGGAGGTTCATACTGTATGTAAGGGGCAGTGTGGAAGCTCATACTGTATGTAGGGAGCTGTGTGGAGTCAAATACTGTATATAGGGGGATGTCAGCATACTTACCGTAGTTCTGCTCAACATTAAGTGATTTTATAATAATACAGTATTCATTAATATGAATATTGAGTAAAATTAACCACACCAGAAACCACACCAGTACCTGTCTATCATGTGGCCCCTCAGGAAAATTGCCCACCCTTGGCCTATTGCATACAACTGTCATTCCTGAGGCATAAACCCCACAAGCCCATATACAGAGTTGCAATTTCCCCACCGCAGAAAGATAATGACACAATTAAGTTCTGTCAGTTGTCATGATATTTAAAGAATTTGGTCCAAATCTTAAAGAGAGTCTAATTATCAATGACAATAATATCCAATATAGAACAAGAGGGTTTGGGGGGGTTTTTGTCTACGAAAATTTCAGCTTCATTCCCAAATGCACAGTGAACATCAGAGGGTAATTGAAACAGCATAGTGTGTAGGAAGCAAACAATGTGACAGCACTACAAAAAGAGAGACAGAGCCTGGGACAACGCTGGGGGGGGGGGGGGGGGGGGGGGGGGAGAGAGAGTTTATACAGTGATGAGGTGGCAGGACACTACTCAACTCTGGTGGATTCTGTATTGTCCAGTCTTCAGACGCTCTACTAAGGACCAGTGGGAGTAAGGGTATGTGCGCACGTTGCTTTTTACCTGCTTTTTTGCTGCTTTTTCTTCTGCGCTGTTTATTGCCAAAATGGATGTGTTCTTCTATTCAAGCAAAGTCTATGGGAATTTGGGTTTCTTGTTCACACTATGTTGTTCAAAATGCTGCCTTTTTGTGGCAGAACTTTGGTCAAAAACTCAGCTTTGCAGTGCAAAACCCAAATGGCAAAAACAATTGACATGTTGCTTCTTTGAAAAGCTGAGTTTTTGACCAAAGTTCTGCCACAAAAAGGAAGCATTTTGAACAACATAGTGTGAACAAGAAACCCAAATTCCCATAGACTTTGCTTGAATAGAAGAACACATCCATTTTGGCATTAAACAGCGCAGAAGAAAAAGCAGCAAAAAAGCAGGTAAAAAGCAGGTAAAAAGCAACGTGCGCACATACCCTAAATCGGGGTTGTGCTGTTTGTGTGAGGTCATTGGTTGCATCACCTGATCTGCAGGAAGGTTTGGTCTGCTGCAATAACTCACAAGGATCCTTTGCAGTACAAGCAACACAGACTCCTCCACAGAAACTTGAACCTGGCTACATCACATATTATATACAAGAGCATGTGTGATTGGTACAGGGCTGTATTTTGCCTTCATGCTGCCCTAGGCACTTTAAGTGGTCGCGCCCCTTAGTGACAACGTAAAACTGAGTTTTCACACACAACATCTGTTTAAAGGCAGATCTACTCTGTAAAACACTTTAAAAAGTATCAATGAGAAACGAAGGGCACTAACCCCCCCCATAGGTTGAGTATAAAATATTCCCACCACACTGTCCCCACTTATATAGTGTGACTGTCACACTGCCCCTAATAAACACCACACTGTCCTCCCTTATAAATTATACCCACCACACCTTCCTCGATTATGAAATATGTCTGTACATTGTGAGGAGGGAGCAGCATGATGTGAGGACAATGTCCCATGCCTGCTGCCCCCTCCTCACAGTGTCCCATGCATGCTGCCCCCTCCTCACAGTGTCCCATGCATGCTGCCCCCTCCTCACAATGTCCCATGCATGCTGCCCCCTCCTCACAATGTCCCATGCATGCTGCCCCCTCCTCACAATGTCCCATGCATGCTGCCCCCTCCTCACAATGTCCCATGCATGCTGCCCCCTCCTCACAATGTCCCATGCATGCTGCCCCCTCCTCACAATGTCCCATGCATGCTGCCCCCTCCTCACAATGTCCCATGCATGCTGCTTCCTCCTCACAATGTCCCATGCATGCTGCCCCCTCCTCACAATGTCCCATGCATGCTGCCGCCTCCTCACAGTTTTCCCATGCATGCTGCCCCCTCTTTACAGTGTCCCATGCATACTGCCCCCTCCTCACAGTGTCCCATGCATACTGCCCCCTCCTCACAGTGTCCCATGCATGCTGCCCCCTCCTCACAGTGTCCCATGCATGCTGCCCCTCTCCATGAGCTCCTAATGCTGCCTTCCTCTTTTCCATAATGACACCTCCATGTTGCCCCACTCATGCTAAGACCACCACACTAACATTTATGCTGAGACACCCCCCCCCCCCCCACACACACACACACACACACACACACACACACAACTCCACTCTTGATATTGACTCCCTCCTGTATTGACTCCCTCCCGCTCCACTCCATACTGATCCCACACATGCTGCCCCTTCTCCATAATGAGCTCCCAATGCTGCCCCAATCTTATTCTGAGTCCTTACACTCCCCCCACCCAATCGATTTTGTCATTGCACTATGCCTCAACCCTTGTACTCTGTCTCTAGCATTAGCCCCTCACTCCCCCAGCATCAGCCTCTCTCTTCCGTCAGCATCAGCCTCTCTCTTCCCTCAGCATCACCTTCTCTCCCCAGCCTCCCCAAGCATCAGCCTCTATCATCCCTCAGCATCAGCCTCTCCCCCAGTCTCAGCCTCTGCCTACCCCCAGCCTCAGCCTGCTCCAGTCTCCACCTCAGCCTCCCTCCAGCCTCCCCCCAGTCTCAGCCTCCCTCCAGCCTCCCCCCAGTCTCAGCCTCAGCCTCCCTCCAGTCTCAGCCTCCCTCCAGCCACCCACCAGCCTCCCACCAGTATCAGCCTCTGCCTCCCTCCAGCCTCCCCCCAGTATCAGCCTCTGCCTCTCTCCAGCCTGCCCCCAGTATCAGCTTCTGCCTCCCTTCAACCTCTGCCTCCCTCCAGCCTCCCCCCAGTACCAGCCTCTGCCTCCCTCCAGCCTCCCCCCAGTATCAGGCTCTGCCTCCCTCCAACCTCCCCCCAGTATCAGGCTCTGCCTCCCTCCAGCCTCCCCCCAGTATCAGCCTCTGCCTCCATCCAGCCTCCCCCCAGTATCAGCCTCTGCCTCTCTCCAGCCTCCCCCCAGTATCAGATTCTGCCTCCCTCCAACCTCTGCCTCCCTCCAGCCTCCCCCCAGTACCAGCCTCTACCTCCCTCCAGCCTCCCCCCAGTATCAGGCTCTGCCTCCCTCCAACCTCCCCCCAGTATCAGCCTCTGCCTCCCCCCAGTATCAGCTTCTGCCTCCCTCCAACCTCTGCATCCCTCCAGCCTCCCCCAGTATCAGCTTCTGCCTCCCTCCAACCTCTGCCTCCCTGCAGCCTCCCCCCAGTACCAGCTTCTGCCTCCCTCCAGCCTCCCCCCAGTATCAGGCTCTGCCTCCCTCCAACCTCCCCCCAGTATCAGCCTCTGCCTCCCTCCAACCTCCCCCCCAGTATCAGCTTCTGCCTCCCTCCAACCTCTGCCTCCCTCCAGCCTCCCCCCAGTATCAGGCTCTGCCTCCCTCCAACCTCCCCCCAGTATCAGCCTCTGCCTCCCCCCAGTATCAGCTTCTGCCTCCCTCCAACCTCTGCATCCCTCCAGCCTCCCCCCAGTATCAGCTTCTGCCTCCCTCCAACCTCTGCCTCCCTCCAGCCTCCCCCCAGTACCAGCTTCTGCCTCCCTCCAGCCTCCCCCCAGTATCAGGCTCTGCCTCCCTCCAACCTCCCCCCAGTATCAGCCTCTGCCTCCCTCCAGCCTCCCCCCCAGTATCAGCTTCTGCCTCCCTCCAACCTCTGCCTCCCTCCAGCCTCCCCCCAGTATCAGGCTCTGCCTCCCTCCAGCCTCCCCCCAGTATCAGGCTCTGCCTCCCTCCAACCTCCCCCCAGTATCAGCCTCTGCCTCCCTCCAGCCTCCCCCCAGTATCAGCCTCTGCTTCCCTCCAGCCTCCCCCAAGTATAAGCCTCTGCCTCCCCCCTCCCCCCGCATGCGCAGATCTCCGGTCTGCATTAGACCCCCACGCTCCTTATGAATCTTCAGCTCTGTGAGCACTTACCTGATCCAGTGCCCGCCGCCATCTTCCTGGCTCATGTGAGTATCCTCTTCTTACACCTGCTTCCATCGCGGTGTCCTGCTGTGAGCTCTGCACGTGATGTCCACACAGCAGTGGTCGCAGAACAGAAGAAGGAGCTGATTGGCACGCGCATGTGACCCCGGAAGTGCAGGCGCCGGCAGTTCCGGGGTCAATCAGCTCCCTGTGCTCGGCGGCTGCAGTTTGTTTGCATTCGCGTCTTAATTGACGCGGACACAAATAAATGGAAATGCGCCTCTTCCCCCCTCCCCCCTCCGAAAACACAGCGGATTTAAATCGACTGTCTAACGGAGGGGGAGAGGATCTGTAAAAAAAAAAAAAAAAAAAAAAAAAATATATAAAAAAAAAAATTTTTTTTTTTGCTGCCAGAAGGTGCCGCCCACCACAACCTGCCGCCCCAGGCACCGGACCACGGGTGCCTAATGGTAAATACGGCCCTGGATTGGTATGCACTGTACTGTGAAAAGTCACATATAAACTGTGACAATGTATGTATGCATGCACAACCAGCAAAATAAGTATTAAACAAATCACCAATTCTCTAAATAAACAGATTTCTAAAGGTGCTAGTGACATGATGGAGGGATGAGGGTCAAATCCAACCAAAAACAACATCTGGAAAGAGCTTGTATATTTTCCCTATGTTTGCAAGGGATTCCTCCCACACTCAAAAGAGATACCGATAGGGAATGTAGATTGTGAACTGGAGTGACTTTACTTTGATGTGTAGCATCACTAGGTCTGTGATGGTCTGTCATGTGTTATCAGTAGCCCAAAATAATTTAACCCCTGAAAAACATCACTGTTTGGGCCACTGATCTCACATGACCTTCATAATGTCAATTAATCCCTTAGGCCATGTGTACATGTTGAGTGTTTGGTGAGTTTTTTTACATCAGTATTTGCAAGCCAAAACCATGAATAGGTAAAAAAAAAAAAAAAAAAAAAATACCTGAACAGAAACATGGGCACTATTTCTGTATGTGCACACATTAAGTATTTGGTGCAAAATCTGCATCTCTTAGCAATAAAAAAAAAAAAAAAAGCAGCGGCAAAAATAAGCATAATTGGGGCGGAGTTTTCCGACTCAGTGTGAGTGAAACGGCAACAAAAACACTAACAAAACTGACATGCTGTGATTTAAATCTGCACCAAATCAAAGCAAAGTGTGGACGAGATTTCAGGATTCTCATTCATTTTGCTGGCATCAGGAAATTGTGACAAGTCTGTGCATAAACAAAAAAAAAAATCTCTCGAAAAATGTGCACATGCTTTTCTACTGTAGCACTGCTAGTTCCACTCTTGGTTTTGACTTACAAAATCAAAAGGTAAAAAAACTCACCAAATAATCAACAAGTGCATATGGCCTTAAATACAGCAGTTCCTTGTTCAAATCTGTGAAAATGGTCTAAATTTGTTCACTTTGATGCCAGAACCCATTTTGGCCAGATTGGAGTGAACTTATTGTAAAGGGGGCATCGCTATTGCTAATGGTGGTGTGATACGAATAGCCCAAAGTCATTTAAATCCTGAAAAAACACCAATTACCGTATTTTTCGGACTATAAGACGCACAGGACCATAAGACGCACCCTGGTTTTAGAGAAGGAAAATAGGAAAATAAAATTTTAAGCAAAAAATGTGGTCATGACACGTTATCGGGCGAATATCTGCTGCTGACACTATTATGGGGGTAATGTCCTTAAATTCTCTACTAAAGGTACCCCATCCTGGTAATGATCCTCCTGCCTTGTGTATATATATGTCCCTCATCCTGGTATAGCCCCATCTTGCTATATACTGCCATCCTGGTATGTGCTCCCATCCTGCTATATACACCATCATCCTGCTCATATACCCCCATCATCCTGCTCATATACCCCCATCATCCTGCTCATATACCCCCATCATCCTGCTCATATACCCCCATCATCCTGCTCATATACCCCCATCATCCTGCTCATATACGCCCATCATCCTGCTCATATACCCCCATCATCCTGCTCATATACCCCCATCATCCTGCTATGTCCTGCATCCTGTGGCACACACAAAAAAAAAATAAACGTTTACACTCACCTTTCCTCGCTCCACGCAGCGTCGCTCCTCCTCCTGTCTGCCGTCAGCGCTGTGTTGAGCTGGCCACGATCCCAGCAGCATCGCGATGTCGTCCTGTCTGCCGGCGCGACTGTGTGGACACGTGCGCACAGCGATGACGTCATCGCTGTGAGCACCGCTAGTTTCCATACAGCCGCGGCCGGCAGACAGGAGTACATCGCGGTGCTGCAGGGAATGGTGAGTACAATGATTCACTGCACCCCGCGCTGATGATGATGATGCGCGGGGAGCAGTGAATACAGCCGAGCATGATCACTACAGGCTGTAGTTGCCAGGGGTGATCACGCGAGCTGGCTGTTTACTATGCGCGCGTCCCCGCCCATCACCCCGCCCACCTGTAGCACCGGCTTCAGCACTGAGAGATGGGCGGGAGGATGGGCGTGCATATGGAATGAGCGGGCCCACGTGGTCACGGCAGGCGCTGCTGCAGCCTGCTCGTGCCACTGATGACCCGTTCCACCGCAGCAACCTCATTCCCCGCAGCCCTATATTCAGACCATAAGACGCATCCCCCACTTTCCCCCAACATTTGGGGGAAAAAGAAAGTGCATATTATGGTCTGAAAAATACGGTACTTATTCAAATCTGGGAGAATTGACTATATTGCCCACTTGGATGCCAATTACTATGCCCAGAACTTGTTTGGCCCAGGCTTGAGTGACATGAATTTGCTGTGGGGCATCCCTGATTGGGGGAACGAACCTCACACTGCAGACACAAATTCATTTATCCCTTTCAACTACACTGTACGGTGCCCACTTTGATACACAAAAATGGGCAAGACTAATGAATTTTTTTGGAGGTGCCTTCACATCAGGGCATTGTGATTTTTGTTTAAACCGATCTAAAAAAAATTTGCCGTTTAAGAAACCAACTTCAGCCTCGTTTTCAATGATGTAAGGCTGCTTTCACACATCCGGTTTTTCCTGTGCGGCACAATCTGGCGCTTTGCAAAAAAAACGCAACAGTGTTTTTTTTTTACGCCGGTTGCGGTTTTTTTTTTTGCATAGACTTACATTAGTGCCGTATTGTGCTGCATGGGCTTGCGTTCCGTCCGGTTTTTGCCGCATGCGGCAGATTTAGCCGATGCGGCGACCGGATGAAACGTTGCCTGGCACGTTTTTTTTGTCCGGCAAAAAAAAAAAAAAAACGCATCGCGCCGCATCCGGCCGATGCGGCGCAATTTGCAATGCATGCCTATGGACTCCGCATGTAAAAAAAAACGTATGCAAAGGATGCGGTTTTGTCGCCGCATCCGTTGCATAGGTTTTAGAGCTCGATTGGTCGGCTCTGCTAAAACCGGAGGTGTGAAAGCAGCCTAAGACTCCCCAAAAAAAAAAAAAAAAAACAAAAAAAAACACCCATACAATTGTCCTTAATAAAAGACTAGTTTTCAAAATGATACGACCAATCACATTTAAAACATTTGCTGCATCTGGGTCTTTTATGTCAACTTAGACTATCCTAAATTTGATTTTTTTTTTTTTTTTTTAATTAAATACACTCCAGAAACTGAAATATAACAAACTCTTCTCTTCCAAGTTCCATCCCTTGTTTATTGGAGATTTGAGATTTTAACTTTTCTCCTTGTTAAAATGTCCTCTTGGTTGCTTAACTTCTTAAAAAGGTCAAAAGTTAGTATTCGGTTTGGGCTTTTTTTTTTTTTTTTAGTTCTAGCCTTTAAAGGGAACCTGTCAGGGGCAATATGCACCCAGAGCTACAAGCAGTTCTGGGTGCATATGCCAGTCGGCTCCATTAGCGTGTTAGTACACCTCTGTGGGCGTGCTAACATGCTAATGAATACGCAGTGTCAGAGGATGATCTCACCTCATCGCGTCCAACGGGGGATTTCGGCTCAGTGCGCATGACCCTGGAGTTTGGGTCATGCGCACTATGAAGCTGGGTTTACGCGTCCTGGCTTCAAACTGAAGTAGTGCGCATGACCGAATCTCTGGGGTCACGTGCACTGAGACGAAATTCCCCTGCCGGATGTGATGGCAGCAGAGAGGCGAGTGAGATCATCCTGTGACACTGCGCATTCATTAGCATTCCCACAGAGGTGTACTAACATGCTAATGGAGCCAACTGGACGGGAAACTAACGCCCTTGGGACTAGTCCCCTCGCTCATTAGCATACGATACCCCAATATGTCTTCATTCCCAGTGGTCACAGATACATTAGTGAAACTTATTTCTTACTGGCAATGGAAAACACACTGTAAATTATCTGGACACCAGTTATTTAATGTACCTTAGTCTCTTGTCCCAGTAGTTCCTGTTCTGCTTCATGTATCTCTTCTGCGGGATCATAGCTGTACAGGGGGAGTAGATGATGTCTGAGCCTGTCCACCCTAAACATATCGAATTGTATTAATACACAAGTTCAAACAACTCAAGCTTTTAGAAAAATACTATGAAATGGCATATTAAAAAAAGGAACCGGTCACCACGTTTTTTTCCTTAAAGGCTGCGGCCACCACCAGTGAGCGCTTATATACAGCATTCCAGAATACTGTATATAAGAACCCAGGCTGCTGTGTAAAATGTAAAAGACGCCTTTATAATGCTCAACTAGGGGGCCCTCCGGTCTGATGGACGCTTCTGTTCTTGGTGGGGCACCGCCTCCATTTTATGTTCTTGCCATTCTCCTTCCAGCGACTTGGGTATGACGCTTCCTACGTCATTCACACAGAGGCCGCCATTGCACTCCTACGCAAGCGCACTTTGATCTGTCCTGCTGAGGGCAGAGCAAAGTACTGTAACGCGCCGGCCTGAGAAAAGGTCAAAGATCGCCCGCACATGCACATTACATTTTTCCAGAAAAATTATAGAAAATACCGAAAAGTGACAGCAGTCTAAAAACTGGATCCTTTCAAGTGGTCAAAACCACATACAAGATGTTTATTAACTCTTTAGGTGCTTCACAGGAAGTAAAGCAATGTGGAAGGAAAAAATTTAAATTGTAACTTTTTCCCACAAAAATGTAACTTTAGCCCCAAATTTTGCATTTTCACAAGGGTAACAGGAGAAATTCCACAATAGAAGTAGTTGTGCAATTTCTCCTGAGTACACCAATACCCCATATATGGTGGAAACTCACCGTTTGGGCGCAAGTCAGGACTCAGAAGGGATGGAGTGCCAATTGACTTTTTGAATGCAAGATTGCTGGAATCATTAGCAGACACCGTGTCGCATTTGCAGAGCCCCTGATGTGCCTAAATAGTGGAAACCCCCCCACAAGGAAGCACATATTGGAAAAGGACCCCCCTCAAGGAATGCTCATCTGTGGTGAGCACCCTGAACCCCCAGGTACTGCACAGAAATGTATAATGTTGAGCCATGGGGGGTGATAAAAAAAATATATATATAATTTTGTTATTTTATTTTTCACTAAAATGTTGCGTTGTTCCCAAGCCTTTAAATTTTGGGGGGTAATGGGAGAAAACAAAATGATAAAATTTGTTACGCAATTTCTCCAGTGTACGCCAACACCCCACATATAGCCGAAAACTACTTTTGTGGCACAGGGCAAAGCTCAGAAGGAAAGGAGTGCCATATTATACTGCAGATTTTGGTAAAATGGTTTTAGGGTGCTATATCACATTGGCAGAACCCCTGAAAGTGCCAGAACAGCAGAACCCTTCCCCCATAAGTGACCGCCATCTTACAAACTAGATCCTTCAATTAATTAATCTAGAGATGCAGTGAGCATATTGACACCACATATGCCTCTACAGAATTTCATACCATTGGGCGGTGAAGAAAAAAAAATAACTACATTTTAACAAAAATTTTAGTTTTAGTCCCAGATCTTACATTTTTACACAGGAAAATGGGTAAGAATGGCAGAAAAATTTGTCACACAATTTATGCTGAATGTGGCAATACCACATATGTGGCTATAAAGTCCTGCTTAGCTTCAGGAGGGAAGGAGAGCTATTTGACTCTAGAAGTACAAATTTTAGTACAATAGTTTTGCGGACTCCATATACAGAGCCCCTAAGTGGCATCGAAGATTTTCTAAATGGATTTCGGTACACAGCAGTTGAACTGTTCACTGGCACTTCCCTGTTAGATTCCCCAGGCCATCCTCCTGCCTCTGGTCTGTGAATGACAGGTCACTGCTGAGACAGAGTCTGTCACACAGACTGGAAGCAGGCAGAGGGGCTGGGGAATCACAGATAGGGAGGAGAACACCCAGTTTGTAGTCCACATCGAAATTTAATTAGCAGAAAATGTCAAATGGTGATTAAAGAAAAATCCAAAAGCGGCTTTCTCCTCCAAAAGGTATTAAATTAATCAGTATTACAGCCATACATTTACATTTACTTTACAAAATCGTGCTAACAAGTTCCCTCCCCCAATCTCTTTCTCGGGTGGGTAGACAATTATTTTGTTTCTTCATTTACAACTATGTACTTTTCTGATGATTAATAAAAAAAAGAGGGCGAGAACAATAAAAAAAAAAACAAAAAAAAAAAACCCAAAAAACACAATTTGTAAGTTTATCATGGTCGTCAAGCATCTTCTAAAGCAGATTGTGGTTCACAAAAAATAACGACGCTAGCATTGTGTTTACCTTTTTCTCTTCTTTATATACATGATCTATAAAGTGAGAAAGAAGAAGTAGTACAGGTTTATAAGCACAGAATATGGATGAATATGTATGAAAGACAAATCGTGATACATAATTACGACAAAAACAATATAAAACAAGGCTAGACCCATGGCAACTAAGTCAGCACATGCAACCTGCTTTGGCTTCCTGCCATTATTTATTTTTTAAAGCAACCTTAATTCCAGGGTGCCGGACATGTGGAAAAAGGGGGTTACATCTAGTCATTGCTGAAAGTGTTGGCACCCTTGAAATTGTTGCAGAAAAGTATGTCTCCCAGCAAAATATTACAATTACACAATTTGTTATATACTTGGTTTTTTGCTTTGTGTTACAAAAAAAAAAAAAAAAAAAAGAAGAAAAGAAAATATCACAAAACAAAAGTTGGTGGCACCCTCAACTTAACCCTTTCACGACCGGCCGATTTTTCGCTTTCCGTTTTTTTTTTTCGCCATTCTTTTTCTGAGAGACGTAACTTTTTTATTTTTCAGTCAATATGGTCATGTGAGGGCTCATTTTTTGCGGAACGAGCTGTACTTTTAAATGAAACCATCAGTTTTACCATATTGTGTACTAGAAAATGGCAAAAAAATTCCAAATGCTGAAAAATTGCAAAAAAAGTGCGATAGCACTATGGTTTTTGAGATATTTTATTCACTGTGTTCACTATATGGTAAAACTGATGTGTGGGTGTGATGCCTCAGGTCAGTGCGAGTTCGTAGACACCAAACATGTATAGGTTTACTTTTATATAAGGGGTTAAAAAAAAATCGGAAGTTTGTCCGAAAAAAGTGGCGCACGTTTTACGCCATATTCCGTGACCCGTAGCGTTCTCATTTTTCGGGATCTTAGGCGCAATGACGGCTTATTTTTTGCGTCTCGAGCTGACGTTTTTAACGGTACCATTTTTGCGCAGATGCTACGTTTTGATCGCCTCTTATTGCATTTTGCGCAAAAGTTGTGGCGACAAAAAAACGTCGTTTTGGCGTTTGGAATTTTTTTGCCGCTACGCCGTTTACTGATCAGATTAATTGATTTTATATTTTGATAGATCGGGCGTTTCTGAACGCGGCGATACCAAATGTGTGTATATTTTTTATTTTTTTAACCCTTTAATTTTCAATGGGGCGAATGGGGGGTGATTTGAACTTTTAGGTTTTTTTGTTTTTTTTTAATTTTTTAAAACTTATTTTTTTACTTTTTTTTTTTATTTTACTAGTCCCCCTAGGGGGCTATTGCGATCAGCATTCCGATCGCTCTGCAGTATCTGCTGATCACAGCTGGAAGGCTGTAAACAGCAGATACGCTGTCTTTCTCTTTTGCTGTGCCCCGGGCACAGCGAAAGTGAAACCAATTCATGTGTAGTACAGGAGTCATCACATGACCCTGTACTACCATGACAACTATCGGGAGTCACGTGATCGCGTCACGTGACTTCCGGTTTCGGCGGTAAGTAAAACTTTACCGCGATTGCGCTTATAATGGCGCTGTCATGTATTGACAGCGCCATTATAAGGGGTTAATCGGCACGAGCAGATAACGATTCTGCTCGTGCCTAGCAGGCACACATCTCAGCTGTGAAAATCAGCTGAGATGTGTGCCGATCGCGGCATGCTGCCGCCGGAGGACCGCGGGCAGTAAGATTATGTCCTTTAGGACGTAATTTTACGGCCCGCGGTCGTTAAGGGGTTAATATTTGGTTGCACACTGGTGATGAGCAAGCACTAAAATGCTTAAAGGGAAGGTATCGCGGTTTTTTATTTTTGTATTAAAAATAGTGATTATAAAATCAAGTATTTCTAATACAAAAAGAAAATCGCAGCTTATTTAGTTTTTATTTAATTCTTAATTTTACTGGAGGCACTGGGGGCTGCCATGCTGGATTTGCTGTGTGTGTAACGACAGCAACTCTTTCCTTTATGGCAGCCCCTGTGCATAGAGAACAGTAGTCGGGATCCGACCCCATACAGTACGTTACAGTGGGCGTCTGCTGTGACCTGGACGCGCCCCCTGGGCTGTCCAGATCACAGCAGAGGGAGGAGATCAGCACCATTATTGTGGAGCTCACAGCGTGTGGTGTTTGCTCCACTGTACCCCTGTCAACCGCCGGATGTGTGAGTACCGCCTCCCCTCCCCTCGTTACAGTCTCCGATGACAACCCATCCCTCCGTTCTCCCCAGCCCCTGCTCTGCCCCCGTCCCTTCCCCCCACCATTACTGTCTCCAATGACACCCCCTCCCTCTGTTCTGCTAAGCCCCCGCTATGCCTGCTGCCGCATCTCCCCCCGCCGCTGGTGTGTGTGTGTGTGTGTGTGTGTGTGTGTATGGCACAAGGTCCCCATCAGGGGTGATGTGTGTATGTGGCGCACAGGGTCCCCATCAGGGGTGATGTGTGTATGTGGCGCACAGGGTCCCCATCAGGGGTGATGTGTGTATGTGGCGCACAAGGTCCCCATCAGGGGTGATGTGTGTGTGTGTATGTGGCGCACAAGGTCCCCATCAGGGGTGATGTGTGTGTGTTTGTGCGCGCGCCTCTGCATGTGAGTACCTGTGTGTGTACCGGTGATACTGTCTGTAGGGTTGTGTATCTAATCCTATCCTGTGTGATACTGTCTGCTGAGCTGTGTATCTAATCCTGTCGTGTGATACTGTCTGCACGGCTGTGTATCTAATCCTCTCCTGTGGGATACTGTCTGCTGAGCTGTGTATCTAATCCTATCCTGTGTGATAGCCCTGCTGTCCGTGGTGACACTTTAGACATTTGTGGTCATCAACAAAATGGCTATGCACTGTGTCCCTACATGTCATTCTCTGTTATCTGTTGTAAACACTCAGATTGGGAGGGGGGAGGCATGCCATCACACACAGGAGAGCAGACTCCGCCCATTTTACTGCAGGCTGTAATGTGAGCTTTTTATACAGTCGGATTTCTGTAGGATTTCAGCAGCTGCTCCCCCTAGTGTTTAACAGTGGAAAATATCAAACTTAAATTTTTTTTTATATTTTGCTCAATTAAAAACAAATAATATTTAAACAAAACATTACAAAATTATTACTTTATATTTTTTCAGTTATTGAAATTTTTTATTTTTTTTGACGATTCCCCCTCAACCAGTTTAAAGGGAAGGTAAGGGAAGCTAAAAAAAAAAGAAGAAGACAACGACTTCCAGGTCGCTGCTGGGAACTTCATACATTTAAAAAAAAAAAAAAAAAAAAAATTGTGGTCCCCTCCATATTTTGATCACCAGTCAAGGAAAATCAGAGAGCTGGATCAGGCTGGGAAGGTTCATGGTTAAAGATAGCACTTCTGAGCCTAAAAATACCAGCCGGCAGCCAACACTGAATTGGCGCATCACATTAGATGCACCAACTCTAGCGCTTTGCCCTGTCCTTCCCGATTGCCCTGGTGCGCTGACAATTGGGGTAATATATGGGGTTGATGACAGATCACAGCTGTTATCAAGCCCCAAGTTAGTAATGGGGAGATTGTTATGAGACACCACACCCCATTATTACACTGTAAGTCAAGAGAAAAAACAAAAAACAGACACTGAACAATCCTTCATTTAAAATAAAATATACACAACCCATCTTCCACCCTTTAACCCCCAAAACACCCCTGCAGGTCTGACATAATCCACATGACATCCCTAGACTATCCCGGCTCTCAGAGTCTGCAGTGATGAAAACCATTACAGATCACTGCAGACTCTGGGAGACACTGATGGCAGTGGGGACCCAGCTGTGAGGTCAGCGAGTTCACCGTATTGCTGAACCTGGCGCCACAGCAAGGAAAGTCCAGAAAGGATATTCATGGTGATATGTCGAAGACATTGGGAGGTGGGGGTTGGGACCAATACCCTTTATAAACCACAATTAAGAACTGGGTTGCCAAATTTAAAACGGGCCACTTCAGCACCAATAATTATGAACGTCCTGGACTACAGAGAGTGGTTGTTCCAGAGACTGTCGATGCTGCGCACAACCTCATACTGAAGAATCAACAAATTTAAGCTAACGCAATAGCAGACATCATGGGGATTTCCCATGAACAAGTTTGTGTCATTATCCATGAACATTTGGACATGAGGAAGCTATCTGCAAAGTGGGTCCCCAAATGTTTGACAACAGATCAGAGAAGCATGCGAGTGAAAACCTCCCAGTACATGTGTCAGCGTTTCCGGACAGATAAGAACTGCCTGGATCCACTGGTCACTATAGATGAGACCTGGGTTTATTTGCATGACCCTGAAAACAAGCAGTCAAAACAGTGGAGGCACAGTGGTTCTCCTCGTCCAAAAGAGTTCAGGGTGCAAAAATCAGCCACTAAGGTGATGGTGTCTGTGTTCTGGGATAAGGAGGGCGTGCTGCCAGTGGAATACCTTCAAAAGGGTTCCACCTTCAAGGCCAGGTATTACATTGAACTTTTGGACCAATTGAAGGCAGCTCTGAAAGCTAAACGGCGCGGCAAGCTGTCTAAAGGAATCTTGTTCCTGCAAGACAATGCCTCCGCTCACACTGCCCAAGTGACCATGGCAAAACTGGCAGAGCTGGACTTCCAGCTGGTTGACCACCCACCTTATTCACCAGATCTAGCTCCCTCCGACTACCATCTGTTCCCAAACCTGAAGAAACGCCTCAAGGGTACCATATTTCACACCACTGCTAAAGCCATGGCTGCTACGGATGCCTGGTTTGAGTCACAACTGAAATCCTTGTCATTGTTAACAGACTTGAGTGGGCAAATACCCATATTCTATGGCGCCTGGCACCTTGAGAGGTGTCCTCTTCACGGCTGAATCCCCGTTTCCACTGTACAGG
Organism: Anomaloglossus baeobatrachus; assembly: GCF_048569485.1. NCBI lineage: Eukaryota > Metazoa > Chordata > Amphibia > Anura > Aromobatidae > Anomaloglossus > Anomaloglossus baeobatrachus. The sequence goes on from NC_134354.1 coordinate 306,806,484, forward strand.
GCATATGGCTGACTGCATGTTTGGAGTTGTGTGGGTGAGTGGTTTGCTAACATCACCTCATGTTGTAGGGGAAAAAAACCAAAAAAAACCCCAGCTGCTCAGTAAAATTTAAAAGGGAACCTGTCAGGTGCATTATGCCCCCAGAACCATGAGCAGTTCTGGGTGCATACTGCTAATCCCTGTATTTAGTACCATGCATAAAGAGAACTTTATAAAAAGTATTTCTAAAGATCTTTTATCTTATGCTAATGAGGGCGGAGCCTAGTCCCAAGGGCGCTACATCGACAGACTAGCCAACCCTCTTAGCATGCCCACAGGGGAGTAATAACATGCAATTCAATGCATCGTCACCAGCGGTGACGCGCGAAGCTGTGTCCGCTACCACTCTTTTGAATGCCCCAGCACTTCCAGTCATGAGCAGTAGACCTCTCTGAAGCCGGGACACATACAGTCATGGCCAAAAGTTTTGAGAATGACACCAAAATTATATTTTCACATGATCTGTCGCCCTCTGGTTTTTAATTGTGTTTGTCTGATGTTTACATCACATACAGAAATATAATTGCAATCGTACAGGATACAGCCAGGCCCCTTTCTGTTGGGCCTTGCATTGTAGAGTGTCTGTCCGTGCATGATACACAGTGGGGTACGGCTTGGCAGCCCGCCTGATCTAATAGAAGGGCGTCACCTAATAGGCTGCGGGTTTGTGACTGTGCCATCTGCATGTGAACAGCGCTCTATGCAAGCCACTAGTGTGCAGTTTTATCATCTAGCATTCGCCTCCCCTCCATTCCATGGAGGTGTGTGTGTGATCTGCTTCTCCTGCACCTGTGATGCTTCCACATTAGTGGGAGTTTAGCTGTATCCTGGTAGAGCATTAGCTTTTGGCCTGGGCGATGTACACACTGCAGCCCAACTTGCTGTGAGTAATACTTGTATAAGCAATGCTTGCATTTTGCCAGAATTTGTTGGTTTTTGTTTGTCCACCCGCCACTTGATTATTGCCCACAAGTTCTCAATGGGATTAATATCTAGGGAGTTTCCAGGCCATGGACCCAAAATCTCTATGTTTTGTTCCATGAGCCATTTAGTGATCACCTTTGCTTTATGGCAAGGTGCTCCATCATCCTGGAAAAGGCATTGTTGGGAGAAGTTGCTCTTGGACAGTTGGGAGAAGTTGCTCTTGAAGGACATTCTGGTACCATTCTTTATTCATGGCTGTGTTTTTAGGCAAGACTGAGTGAATGAACAGCAAAGCAAAAATTGGTGTTAAACAATTGTGGTCACAATTTTAAAATATAACTGTGTGGTATAGAGGTATTTTTAACTTTAATATTAAAAGTTATATTTTAAAATTGTGACCACAATTGTTTAACACCAATTTTTGCTTTGCTGTTCATTGACCACTGGTAAGCAACGACACATTTGTTTAAAGACTGAGTGAGCAGATTCCCTTGGCTGAGAAGCAACCCCACACATGAATCGTTTCAGGATGCTTAACAGTTGGCATGAGACAAGACTGGTGGTAGCGCTCACATCTTCTCCTAATAAGCTGTTTTCCAGATGTCCCAAACAATCGAAAAGGGGATTCATCTGAGAAAATTACTTCACCCCAGTCCTCAGCAGTCCACTCCCTGTACCTTTTGCAGAATATCAGTCGGTCCCTGATGTTTTTTCTGGAGAGAAGTGGCTTCTTTGCTGCCCTCCTTCAAACCAGGCCTTGCTCAAAGAGTCTCCGCCTCACAGTGCGTGCAGAAGCACTCACACCAGCCTGCTGCCATTGCTGAGCTAGCTCGGCACTGCTGGTAGTCCGATCCCGCAGCTGAAACAGTTTTAAGATACGGTCCTGGCGTTTGTTGGTCCTTCTTGGGCGCCCTGGAGCCTTTTTGGCAACAATGGAAGCTCTCTCCTTGAAGTTCTTGATGATGCGATAGATTGTTGACTGAGGTGCAATCTTTGTAGCTGCGATACTCTTCCCTGTTAGGCCATTTTTGTGCAGAGCAATGATGGCTGCACGTGTTTCTTTAGAGCTAACCATGGTTAACTGAAGAGAAACAATGATACCAAGCACCAGCCTCCTTTTTAAAGTGTCCAGTGGTGTCATTCTTACTTAATCATGACTGATTGATCGCCAGCCCTATCCTCATCAACACCCACACCTGTGTTAATGGAACAATCACTAAAACAATGTTAGCTGCTCCTTTTAAGGCAGGAATGCAATGATGTTGAAATGTGTTTTGGGGGTTGAAGTTCATTTTCTTAGCCAATATTGACTTTGCAAGTAATTGCTGTTAAGCTGATCACTCTTTATGACATTCTGGAGTATATGCAAATTGCCATTAGAAAAACGTAAGCAGTAGACTTTGTAAAAATTAATATTTGTAGCATTCTCAAAACTTTTGGCCATTACTGTACACTCTGCTTCATTCTGCACATAACTGGAAGTGCCTGGCATTCAGAAGCACGGTCACAGGGAACACAGGTACATGCATCACCGCTGGTGACGTTGAATTGAAGGAGTAAATGTAGACAACAATAAGAAAAAGTAAACTCCGGCACACAAGAGAGTCTTTTGCACAAAAGGATTGAGGTTCACTTTAATGATAAAAACTATATAAAAACACACACACTTGTGTATACACACTCCTAACATTTCGACTTTTTAACGCAGCCTTCATCAAGGGTTATCTGGTTGTGGTGTGAAAATTTAAATATAATATAATATAATATAATATATATATTATATACATATACACACACACACACACACACACACACACACACACACACACACACACACACACACGGCCCCCTTGAATTTTTCAACCTTTTCCCACATTTCAGGCTTCAAACAAAGATTAAAAATTTTATGTGGGACACAATTGAGAAGTTGAACAAAATGTATTGCTTATTTTCAACTTTTTAAAAAAATAAATAACTGAAAATTGGGGCATGCAATATTATTCATCTCCTTTAAGTTAATACTTTGTAGCGCCACCTTTTGCTGCAAGTCGCTTAGGTTATATCTCTATCAGTTTTGCACATCGAGAGACTGAAATTCTTGCCCATTCTTCCTTTGCAAAATAGCTCGAGCTGAGTGAGGTTGGATGGAGAGCATGTGAGAACAGCAGTTTTCAGCTCTTTCCACAGATTCTTGATTGGATTCAGGTCTGGACTTTGACTTGGCCATTCTAACACCTGGATACATTTATTTGTGAACCATTCCATTGCAGATTTTGCTTTATGTTTGGGATCATTGCCTTGTTGGAAAACAAATCTCTGTTCCAGTCTCAGGTCTTTTGCAGACTCCAACAGGTTTTCTTCAAGAATGGTCCTGTATTTGGCTCCATCCATCTTCCCATCAATTTTAACCATCTTTTCTGTCCCTGCTGAAATAAAGCAGGCCAAAACCACGATGCTGCCCCCACCATGTTTGACAGTGGGGATGGTGTGTTCAGGGTCATGAGCTGTGTTGCTTTTACGCCAAACATAGTTTGTCATTGAGCCCAAATAGATCAATCTTTGTTTCATCTGACCAGAGCACATTCTTTTCCATATGTTTGGTGTGTCTCCCAGGTGGCTTGTGGCAAACTTTAAACACTTTATGCAAGAGTGGCAAGGAGAAAGCCATTTCTCAAAGATATCCATAAAGGCCAGATTTGTGCAGTGTACAACTGCTAGTTGTCTTATGGACAGACTCCCACCTCAGCTGTAGATCTCTGCAACTCATCCAGAGTGATCATGGGCCTCTTGGCTGCATCTCTGATCAGTCTTCTCCTTGTTTGAGATTAAAGTTTGGATGGACGGCCGGGTCTTGGTAGATTTGCAGTGGTATGATACTCCTTTCATTTCAATATGATCGCTTGGACTGTCCTCCTTGGGATGCTTAAAGTTTTGGAAATCTTTTTATAACCAAATCCGGCTTTAGGGTATGTGCGCACGTCTCTGCGTTCTATTTCGCAGCATTTAAGTCACTGCATGTGCGTTTCAAAATGCAGCCGAAAAGCTGCGTTTTGAAAGTATTGTGCATACGGAATTTATGCATTCTGGATGCTTGCTCTGCCATAGACAGGAACGCACAAAAGAAGTGACATGTTGCTTTTTAGAACGCAGCGTTTTGGCAAAATATTTCAGCAGCCAAATTGTTGCGTTCTAAAACAGAACGTGCTGACGGAATTTGCACAATCTTCATAGATTGTGCTGGGGACGCAGGACGCATGCTTTTACGCTGCAGTGCAGAATGCAGTAAAAGCATGAGGGAAAAAAAAAAAAAAAAAAAAGAAAAAAAGCACACGTGCGCACACTTCCTTAAACTTCTCCACAACAGTATCACGGACCTGCCTGTGGTGTTCCTTGGTCTTAATTATGCTCTCTGTGCTTTAAACAGAAAACAGACTATCACAGAGCATTTATGCAGAGACTTGATTACACAGGTGGATTATATGTATCCTCAGTCATGTAGGACAACATTGGATCATTCAGAGATCCTCAATGAACTTCTGAAGTGAGTTTGCGGCACTGAAAGTAAAGGGGCCGAATAATATTGCACGCCCCACTTTTCAGTTATTTATTTTTTTTAAAAAGTTTAAAATAAGCAATAAATTTCATTCAACTTCACGAGTGTCCCACTTGTTGATTCTTCCCCGTAACATTAATTTTTTTGTTTGAAGCCTGAAATGTGGGAAAAGGTTGAAAAATTCAAGGGGACCGAATTCTTTCGCAAGGCAGTAATAAATAAATAAAAAAAAATATATATTATATACACACACATACACACCATGAACAGGGGTGATGCGGATACTGGTCGCGCTGGTGTAGGGATGTAACGCCCTTGGGACTAGTCCCTGCGCTCATTAGCATAAGATAAAAGATTTTTAGAAGTACTTTATTATTTATTAAGATCTCTATTTATGCTAGTGTATATAGGGATGGTTAGGCAGGGATTAGCAATATGTACTTAGAACTGCTCGTGGTTCTGGATGCATATTGCACCTGACAGGTTCCCTTTAAAACTTAGCTTTATTAAGAATAAAGTTAGAAAGAAGAAAGTTAAAAGCCATGGAAAAAAAAAAATCTTAATGAATGACCGGTAATGGGATTTTCAGTAGCCCATGACAGCGGAACCTCTCTCTCAGGTGGTGCAGTCATGGGCGGAAGGGAAAAAAAAAAGGAAAAAAAAAAAAAAAGTCCATTTAGCTATTTAGCTCTTTAAATAGACCAGGTGTGTCTACGCATTTCAGGCACAACATGCCTTTAATCATGGCATTGGTGGTGCTGGTATCTCCATTTTTTCTGCTTCATTATATGTACCTCAATACTGGTCCAGGATTTTCAGGCACTGCTATTATTCATTCATGAGCTGTCTTTTCTTTGTTCTCTTATCACCTCATGTTGCAGCACGATAACTCACAGCCCCATATTTCAGCTGAAAAAGAGACCTACCCCAAAAAAAAGCCCTAGCAGGGTTTTTGGCCTTTTTGCGAGTATCCTTATACAAGCCCTACTCCAAAAAGAAACCCTAGTTGTGTACCATACCAGAATAGTGCCCTGAAATAGGGAATGTGCAGCCCTTTCAGGATATGTAACTTTTATTGGTGTACGCTGCCCTTTTGTGTAAAGGTCCAGTCACACTAAGCAACTTACCAGCGATCCCAACAACGATAGGGATCGCTGGTAAGTTGCTAGGAGGTTGCTGGTGAGATGTCACACTGCGACGCTCCAGCGATCCCACCAGCAACCTGACCTGGCAGGGATCGCTGGAGCGTCGCTACACAAGTTGCTGGTGAGCTCACCAGCAACCAGTGACCAGCCCCCAGCGCCGCGTGGAAGATGCTGCGCTTGGTAACTAAGGTAAATATCGGGTAACCAACCCGATATTTACCTTGGTTACCACTGCACGGAGCTACACGTGCAGAGAGCAGCGCACACTGAGCGCTGGCTCCTTGCTCTCCTAGTTACAGCACACATCGGGTTAATTAACCCGATGTGTGCTGCAGCTACATGTGCACAGAGCAGGAGCCGGCACTGACAGTGAGAGCGGAGGAGGCTGGTATCAAAGGTAAATATCGGGTAACCAAGGACAGGGCTTCTTGGTTACCCGATGTTTACATTGGTTACCAGCCTCCGCAGAAGCCGGCTCCTGCTGCCTGCACATTTAGTTGTTGCTGTCTCGCTGTCACACACAGCGATCTGTGCTTCACAGCGGGACAGCAACAACTAAAAAATGGCCCAGGACATTCAGCAACAACCAACGACCTCACAGCAGGGGCCAGGTTGTTGCTGGATGTCACACACAGCAACATCGCTAGCAACGTCACAAAAGTTGTTCGTTAGCAGCGATGTTGCTAGCGATGTTGCTTAGTGTGACGGGGCCCCAGAGGTTTATAGTCACATGCCGGCTAGTTAATGGAAAATTGTTTACCCCTGCCGGCTGAAGTGATTGGAATGTTTGTTAATGGCAAATATTCACCTCTTCCCCTATGCCCGCCCACCTCTCTAGCAGTGTTCGTGATTCAGCCAGAATGCTGTTATTACTGCCCAAGGATTGCATCGCAATCTTCGGGCTCTCTAGAGAGGCTGTAAGTGTTAAAAGGGAGGCCGACATGACTGGGTTAGGACGGGAATAAAAGGGGGATTAAGTGATTGGGGTTAGGCAGGGGTTAAAGATATTTAGAGGGGGCAGAAATAGAGGATTTTGAATTGTGCATTGGGGATGTAGTTAGCGGGGGTGGGAACAATTAAGGGGTTTATAAAGGGGTGGTCAGTTAGTGGGGTCATCCATTTGGGCACAGAAAACGGAACAATCTGTACTTGAGTGCCAGCTTACCTGCCCCAGAAAATGGAGTCTGTGGATACCATTCCTCAGCAGCTTAGGACCGCTGCCGCTACCGCTTATGGGATCAGACTGGCTCCAGGCTTCAATGAACAGCTTGATGCAAGGGGCTGGGGATGCTCCAGCTCAGCCATCCCCCGAACCACGCCGGCCGCGGAGGACCAGGCCTCCGGCACGCCTAAGCCCAGAAGCTACCCCCAGGGTATGGCACCGATTAAGGAGCCCCTCACGGGACCCTTCAGGTTAGGGCGCCGCCAGGCCCGCCGCCTCACGCCGGTCCCGTCCTGGGAAGAATCCTGCTTCACGGCGGGGCCCGCAGCAGAGGGAGCTGTCGGCCTCCCTCCCATCTAGGGCAATGCAGGAAGAGCCAGGAACGGTGACGGCAGGGGCTCAGGAGCCTGTATCACCCTCCCGGCACAGAGGAGAGGGAGCACGGAGACCACAGGCCGGGGTCTCTCAGCGTTGGACATGGAGCGGGCAGCAGTCGGCTGGCCCTTCCTCCATGGAAGAAAACAGATCACGCCCCCCTGCAAGCGATGGGTCCGCAGCGCTGTCTGTCTCCAGCCAGCAGATGCAGACCCGCCCCCCCCGACGATGACAACTTCCGGCCAGCCGGGGCTGGCCCTCCCACAGCCAGTGTCAACATCCTGCAACCAGATGCTGGGCCTTCCTGCTCAGGCGATGTCTCCCGGCCAGCAGGTGCTGGGCCTGCCAACGCATGGATTACATCCCGGCCAGCAGGTGCTGAGCCTGCCACCGCACGGACTACCTCCCGGCCAGCAGGTGCTGAGCCTGCCACCGCACGGACTACCTCCCGGCCAGCAGGTGCTGGCCTGCCATTCCAGGGGTGATTACCCAGTCAGCAAGCGTTAGGACTGCCACAGCAGAGGATGCCTAACGGCCAGCAGCTGCTAGGCTTTTCCCCTCTAGTTAACATGAATGCGGGCAGTGCTGAAGACCAGACATCAGGATCACCTCACCCAGTCTATAGTGATACGCTCGCATTGAGCCTCCCCCCTCAAGGCCGTGGGGGCTCTGCTAAAGTCGAATCTGAAGATCCAGGAAGGCGTCAGGAAGGAGTCAGGATCTTCGGCTGCTGGGCTCACAGCACACAGGCAGCCAGGTGAGAACCCTTCAAATTTTTCTCTTAACTCCATATTACCCTCGCTTTTACAAGTTCTGCGGTAGTAATGTAAAAGTGGTGTCAGCAATTAATTCATTGTCAGCGGCGTCTCCCCCGGTAGTTAAGGTGTTGCAAAAACTTGTTCTTTTGTGTTTGTCTTTAAATGCTTGATTGGTGGTAGAATTTGAAGCGGGAGCACATAATCTTATCGCGGATTCAATTTCTCGTTCACAGACGGAGCTTTTTCAGAGATTGGCACCTGCAGCAGAAGCCTTAGGTTCGGCTTGTCCAATAGAGTTGTGGGTTCTGCCAATTGAGCGGCGAGGAAGCTGATTTCTGGATCATTATCAGGTGGTACCTGGTCAGCCTACTCACAGGCTTGGAAGGTTTGGGAGGATTGGAATTTATCTGTAGGGGGCGACATGGAGGAGGATGGTCAGTTGTTATTGCTAGTAGGCCATTGTTGGGAAGCCGGTTGGTCTGTTCCTAAAGTTAAATTGTTTTTTAGCTGGTTTAGCCTTTGGCTTCAAGGTTAAGGGCCTTAAGGATGTAACAAAATCCTTTTTAGTCGTGCAAGCGCTAAAAAGGTGGAGGAGAGGTTGGAAAGTGGAAGATAAGAGAAGACCAATTTCTTATGACTTGCTGTTGATTTTGGGGAGACAAGTGGAGAGTGTTTGTACTTCTATTTGGGAGAAGAGTCTCTAAGTTAGCCTTTTCCTTGGCATTCTTTGCAGCTTTGCGGTTATGGGAGCTAGTGTGCACCTCCAGATTTAAAAAGAGATGGTCTATTGAGGGATAGCGTCGATCTTTATGAGGACAGAATCAAAATATTAATCAGTTATTCTAAAACCGATCAGATAGGAAAAGGTTTCAGAGTTGTGTTGTTTGGAGTCCCCGGATCGGCGATGTGTCCGGTCCGTTGTTTAAGGGAATTTGGTACAGTAGCTGGTGGAACTAACGTTCCGTCGTTGGTGCATGCGGATGGTTCCTCATTGTCTCGTTTTCAATCTATATCTATTTTCAAACGTTGTTTAGAGCGGGGGGGGTTCTCTTCAGTGGATTTTGGCAGCCATTCCTTTAGAATAGGGGCAGCTACTGAAGCACCCAGGAGAGGGCTCAGTGATGAAGTGGTAAAGAGGATTGGAAGGTGGGAATCTGCAAGATTCAAGTCGTATGTGCGAATTGACAGGTTGTGAAATGTTAAATGTTTTACTTTATGTTTAAGTGACCGGTTTCTTCTTAGTTTTTTCTTTTGTTGTTCCCTCAGGTGCTGGCCCTCTCCTAGTGTGGATCATGGGGCATTCTTTTGTCTTCTGGGCGGCATTGCGTGCTGCAGTTCACCGAGCGGTAGGCAATTACATTTCTCTAGGGAGGATGCTATACTACGCTGGATTGGAAAACGTGGCATGGCGTGGAAGCAGTTCCTGCCTGAATTTCATTTTTTTGCGAGACTGGACCGTGTTGTGACCGTGCTAGTATTGCACATCGGGGGCAATGATCTGGGAAAAAGATCTTTTCGGGAGCTGATAAAAGATATAAAATTTGATCTCTTGTGGCTATGGGCAATGTACCCAAAGGTAACAACAGTGTGGTCGGATATTGTCCCAAGGAAGGTCTGGCGAGATGCAAGGTCCGTAGATAGGATAAATAAGGCGCGCATTAAGGTAAATAGAGCTGTGGGTCGCATTACGGCCAGGAACGGGGCAGTGGTGGTCCGTTATCCGGATTTGGAGTCGGGGGATGGGGAATTTTGGAGACAGGATGGAGTCCATCTAAATGTGGCAGGTTTGGACATATGGTGTGTGTCAATACAAGAAGGCATTGAGGTCGCTCTAAAGTTGTGGAGGGACATAAATGTTTGAGGTTTGCAAAACATTTATGCTGGTGGCGAAGGGGAGGAGGGTCCTCGAAGTTGGAATTTGGGGTTTGTGGCGGAACGATGGGGGGGGACCCGTAAGGTTCTGGACCCCTCATGTGGACTCTTTACATGCCGGCGGGTAGAAGAATCCAGTGATAGGCCGTGGGTTGGGGGCGTGTGTTCAGATGGGGCCAGGTTGTTGGTTAACTGGTTCCTCCGAGCCGGTGCTTGAGCGGCTGGGGGTAAAACATCAGTTTGGCATACAGTTTGGGTAGAATACCAGTCGGCAGGTTTTTGGGGCTTCGAGGACCACCCTCCGGTTCTGTTGAGTATATTTATGTTATTTATGTTGTTTTGTTACAATAAAGGCTGCTGTGGCCAATAAAATCCATATTGTTATGCAGTCTCTTTATTTTAGGGAATGTATTGGTGGGGGGTTTATTTAAAATCTTCATTAATGACTCGACCATACCCGTTGTCATGAACTGAGTGTGTATGTCAAGCGTAGGCGAGGAGAGCAGCCGACCAGTCCAAGGATTGTAATGCTATCCTCTGGCAGTAATACAGCAGTCTAACTGAATCACTAATAGAAGAATTCCTGGCACTTCCTAAACTGAAGGTCTGAACTGGTGCAAACTGCACGTAGCATACAATATCCAAGATAACAGTTGCACTCATTTTATTTTGGATATTATATGCCATGTTCAGTTTCCACCAGTTCAGACCTTCAGTTTAGGAATTGTTGGAAATTCTTCGATTTTGAATTATGGAGTCATGTCCTTTGTCAGCACACTCTTCCCAGTGACCTCTTTTGCAGGTTTTTTTCTAGCCCATATAAAAGATCAGGATTGGCCTCGTTATATAGTATAAAAAGGTATTATGTTGATCCTTCGACAGTAGTCAGTTACAGCTCTCATCGTTGTTGATACAGTCTTGAGTTTTGTAACTCCCCATATTTTAGGATTTGATCTGCTAACAATTCCTCAATACAATGCTTGTGTTCTGACATTGTGCTTTATTTTGTACATTACGGGGTTTCCTGTGTTAATAAAAGTTACATTTGAAGGAAGAAAAAAAAAAAAAAAAAAGGATCAGGATTGACATGAAAAACAGGCAAAAATTTAGATTAGGACCAAGTTGAGAGTTACACCTTGGTGTGGTAACTGGGCTCAAATAAGATTTGGCCAATTTGTAAAGTAACTAATTTTTTCCTCAATTTTTTTCCCATGTTGTCTGGGAAATGCATGTTCTCATTTCAATATTCACTATTTACACCCTTCAGTTATTTTTCCCTCCCCTTTACTTGAGTGCAATTGTTATTTTGGATAACAATCACTGACACACGGCAAAGAGAGGGGAGAGATTATGGGCAGGAAAAAGGGGTGAATATTCATTTCCCATTAACACATTCCAATCACTGATGCAAAAAAAAAAAAAAAAAGACGTCCTCTGAAAATAAGCCCTAGCACATCTTTTGGAATGATAATAATAATAAATAATAATAATAATAAGAACAATAACAATAATAATATTAATAAATATATATAATTGCCTTATTCTGTCTTGCTCCAAAATTATGTCGTTACAGTGACAACCGTCGCATTGGCCGCTCGCCTCGGCTCTGCCCCCCAGCACGGATTGGCCGCTCAGCCAGGCTCCGCCCCCCGCACGCATTGGACACTCGCCCTGGCCCCGCACACAATTCCCTGAACCCACACGGAGCCTTGACTCCCAGGTGACTGCTGCAGCCCCGGAAGCCCACACTGGCAAGACAAAGTGGAGAATAGCCGGATGTGTGAAACCACTAGCTTACCCCGGCTCCCGGCACACATGTGACGGAGCCGGCGTAGGCTGGTAACCATGGTACACATCGGGTAACTATAGAAACCGCTTTCCTTAGTTACCCAATGTGTAACATGGTTACTAGCTTACCCCGGCTCCCTGCCCATTCAGATAGTTTGTCTCCCATTGTCAAACACGCCGATGCGTGCTGCACAGCAGGAGACCATGAGCAAAAAATGAACCATCATTATTCAAGACTTACCGATTCTATTATTATTCAATCTGCTAACCTACATACACATTCTAGACTACCCGATACGTTAGAATCGTGCCACCTTCTAGTATTATTAATAATGACCATCTCATTTTCAAGGAAAAAACTGTACACAATTCCTGGAAGCTGAAAACATCCCAGTTCTTGTATAGCCAGCATACTCCCTGGACATGTCACCCACTCAGCACGATTGGGATGCTCTGGATGGGTGTATATGACAGCATGCACAAGTCCCTGCAAATATCCAGTAACTTCGCACAGCCATGGAAAAGGAGTGGACCAACACTCCACAGGCCACAATCAACAACCTGATCAACTAAATACAAAAAGGAAAATGTGTTGCACTGCAAATCACACAAGACACTGACTTGCTTTCTGATGCTCCAGAGCCCCTTCCCCCCTCCCCAATACTGTAAAACTGCACATTTTAGGTTTGTTTGTTTTTTTTTTTTTAATGGCCAGCTTAAGGCCAGTTTCACACATCCGGCTTTTTGCAGTTTTGCCGGATCCGGCGCTCTCCCGTACAGATAATACAGTACAATGACAGCGCTGTAACTTCCGGGTCACATGCGCCGGTCACATGACAGCATGTGACCGGCGCTTGTTGCGCTGTCATTGTACTGTATTAACTGTACGGGAGAGCGCCGGATCCGGCAAAACGGCAAAAAGCCGGATGTGTGAAACCGGCCTTAGACATCTGTGAAATACTCATGCTGTTCAATCAGCATCTTGATATGTCACACCTGTGGAGACAAATGGATTAACTCGGCAAAGGAGAAGAGTTCAGTAAGGCCGGTGTCACACTTGCGAGTGCCCCGTGTGTAGCTCGCATGAGTCTCGTGGTGCATCACCTGTCACAGACTCACATTCTCCTCACAGGAGCATCTCAGCTGCATAGAGATGCATGCAACCGACCCGCTCCTGTGAGGAGAGTGCGAGTCCGTGACGGGCGATACACGTGAGGCACTCGCAAGTGTGACACCGGCCTAACACAGATTTTGACAAATTTGTGAACTATATCAGATGGATATACTTTTGTTAATTTTAATTGATCTAAAGCGGGAAGGGTTTATTCTGATTTCATGTTGAGAAAAACATGCAGGTGTGACTTTTTAGATACTTCATGAAATATTCTGGAGTCAACTGTATTTCTGGGGCAAATTTTCTTTACATAAAGCATTCTTTTTTTTGGGAGGGGGTGGTATTTTAGATTGTCATTAATATGTATATTGTAGGCCTGGTAAGGCAATAAGTGAGTACATTATGAGATAAACCCACTCCCAAACAAAAAAAATAAAAAAAAAAATGTTTTTTTTCACCTTATCCTATGCATTGGAAACTACTGTGCTGGAAGGAGAGTTTGGGTCGTTTGTATCACTGCTAGGCATTGTAGGCTTGTTCCTGCTGCACTCTGTTCTAACACTATATATGTGGCCCATATTGTCGGCTGAGACATTGTTGGTGTGGGTATCCCTAAATGTGGATCCAAGTGTGCAATAATGAATTAGGCCGGAAGGTAACTGGATACATAGTCACTTTAAACAATGTTTGTGTTTTTCACTTTCACCCCAATAATACTTCAATTTTTATTTACCCCCTATGATCCCTACACCCAGTAATGAACTATTCATCTCTCCCTCCATCCTTCCCACCCATCTCACCTCTTCCTCAGATCTGTTCACATAACACCCTATGTATCCAGACACACGACCACCTCATGGCTGCTCCTGCTTCCACCTGCTAACACTCTGCTTCTCCTTACTGCTGGAGATCTCTCAAAAGCCTGGCCCTCATCACATCCCCAAAGTCTCTTCTAACTGCCATCCACGACACATTTTCGAAACCCTTCTAACCTTATACGCATTCACCCAGCCCCCACTCCCCCAGTCCCTCTAACAGAAGCTCTATGGAATACTCGCTCTGTCTGCAATGAACTTTCCTACACTCATGATCTTTTCAACACAAACTCTTAGGCCGGTTTCACACATCCGGCTTTTTGCCGTTTTGCCGGATCCGGCGCTCTCCCGTACAGATAATACAGTACAATGACAGCGCTGTAACTTCCGGGTCACATGCGCCGGTCACATGACAGCATGTGACCGGCGCTTGTTGCGCTGTCATTGTACTGTATTAACTGTACGGGAGAGCGCCGGATCCGGCAAAACGGCAAAAAGCCGGATGTGTGAAACCGGCCTTAGACATCTGTGAAATACTCATGCTGTTCAATCAGCATCTTGATATGTCACACCTGTGGAGACAAATGGATTAACTCGGCAAAGGAGAAGAGTTCAGTAAGGCCGGTGTCACACTTGCGAGTGCCCCGTGTGTAGCTCGCATGAGTCTCGTGGTGCATCACCTGTCACAGACTCACATTCTCCTCACAGGAGCATCTCAGCTGCATAGAGATGCATGCAACCGACCCGCTCCTGTGAGGAGAGTGCGAGTCCGTGACGGGCGATACACGTGAGGCACTCGCAAGTGTGACACCGGCCTAACACAGATTTTGACAAATTTGTGAACTATATCAGATGGATATACTTTTGTTAATTTTAATTGATCTAAAGCGGGAAGGGTTTATTCTGATTTCATGTTGAGAAAAACATGCAGGTGTGACTTTTTAGATACTTCATGAAATATTCTGGCGTCAACTGTATTTCTGGGGCAAATTTTCTTTACATAAAGCATTCTTTTTTTTGGGAGGGGGTGGTATTTTAGATTGTCATTAATATGTATATTGTAGGCCTGGTAAGGCAATAAGTGAGTACATTATGAGATAAACCCACTCCCAAACAAAAAAAATAAAAAAAAAAATGTTTTTTTTTCACCTTATCCTATGCATTGGAAACTACTGTGCTGGAAGGAGAGTTTGGGTCGTTTGTATCACTGCTAGGCATTGTAGGCTTGTTCCTGCTGCACTCTGTTCTAACACTATATATGTGGCCCATATTGTCGGCTGAGACATTGTTGGTGTGGGTATCCCTAAATGTGGATCCAAGTGTGCAATAATGAATTAGGCCGGAAGGTAACTGGATACATAGTCACTTTAAACAATGTTTGTGTTTTTCACTTTCACCCCAATAATACTTCAATTTTTATTTACCCCCTATGATCCCTACACCCAGTAATGAACTATTCATCTCTCCCTCCATCCTTCCCACCCATCTCACCTCTTCCTCAGATCTGTTCACATAACACCCTATGTATCCAGACACACGACCACCTCATGGCTGCTCCTGCTTCCACCTGCTAACACTCTGCTTCTCCTTACTGCTGGAGATCTCTCAAAAGCCTGGCCCTCATCACATCCCCAAAGTCTCTTCTAACTGCCATCCACGACACATTTTCGAAACCCTTCTAACCTTATACGCATTCACCCAGCCCCCACTCCCCCAGTCCCTCTAACAGAAGCTCTATGGAATACTCGCTCTGTCTGCAATGAACTTTCCTACACTCATGATCTTTTCAACACAAACTCTTAGGCCGGTTTCACACATCCGGCTTTTTGCCGTTTTGCCGGATCCGGCGCTCTCCCGTACAGATAATACAGTACAATGACAGCGCTGTAACTTCCGGGTCACATGCGCCGGTCACATGACAGCATGTGACCGGCGCTTGTTGCGCTGTCATTGTACTGTATTAACTGCACGGGAGAGCGCCGGATCCGGCAAAAAGCCGGATGTGTGAAACCGGCCTTACTCGGCATTCCTGAAACCTGGTTCAACCCCCTCTGACAGTCTCTCCTGCTGCACTTTCTTATGGTGGTTTCAATCTGTCTCATACCCCCCCACCCCCACCCCGCCCCAGTAACAAACATGGTGGAGGAGTTGGATTTCTCCTGTCAGAAAAATGCCCCTTCATCCTACTCCTGGCACCCTCCATTACTCTCCCATCTTTTGAAGTGCACTTCATCTGCATGCATTCCCCCTCCAACCTCCAACTGGCTGTCATTTCGCGCCCCTCCCCCAGGCTACCCACAAACTTTGACGACTTCACCACCTGGCTACTTCACTTCCTTTCTACCAACATACCCACCATCATCATGGGTGATTTTAACCCCTTCGACACTTCCCACTCATTTGTCTCTAAACTTCTAACACTCACTTTCTCCTTCGGCCTCACCCAATGGTCCCCTGCAGCTACCCACAAAGATGGCCACACGGTTGACCTCATCTTCACTTGCCTCTGTTCCCTATCTGACCTCTCAAACTCACTACTCCCACTTACTGGATACAACCTACTAAAATTCTCTTCCCTCTCTTCTCCAAGTACATAACCCCCCTTTCACAAACTTTCACACCCTCGCAAAAATATCAAACACCTTGATTTACAATCACTTTCTCAGTCCCTTCTCCCTCTTGCAGACATTTATCTTAACACAATGCAGATGCTGCTGTCACTTTATATAACACCACCATCTCTGCAGCTCTCAAATCTGTCGCCCCCTTACACATACCAAAACCCGCACAATCAACATGCAACCCTGGCACATGAGCCAGACTAAAGAATTGAGACTGACTTCCAGAATTGCTGAGCGCAGATGGAAGAGGTCTCATTCCACTGAGCACTTCGTCACATACAAAAAGTCCCTCACCACTTTCAAGTCTGCGATAATATAGGAGGAGGATGTCGGGCACTGCAGCGCATATGCCAGGCAGTGGAGCCGTACTCACAGTTCTGGAGCGGTCAGCTGTTCATGGACATAAGCTGTTCCTGGGTTAAAGATGACCCCTACAATGTATTCTAAACTACACTGCCCGACTTGTCTACCTGTCCCCCGCTACTCCCCGACCTCTCTGCCAATCCCTTCACTGGCTTACCATTGCCCAATGACTCCAGTTGAAACCACTAACCATGATCTACAAATCCATCCACAATCTGTCTCCTCCCTACATCTGTGACCTAGTCCCCCGGTACTTACCTGCACGTAACCTTCGATCCTCACAAGATCTGTTCTTTACTCGCTCTCATCTTCTCTTCCCACCATCGCATCCAAGATTTCTCCCGTGCATCTCCCATACTCTGGAATGCTCTGCCACAACATATCAGACTCTCGTCTACCTTGACAAGCATTTAAAAGAAACCTGAAGACCCACCTCTTCCAACAAGCCTACAACCTGCAGTAACCCTCAGTCTGATATAGTGCCACACGACCAGCCCTACCCTCACCTACTGTACCCTCACTCATCCCTTGTAGACTGAGCCCTCGCAGGCAGGGTTCTCTCCTCCTGTACCAGTCTGTGCCTTGTTTTGTTTATGATTATTGTACTTGTCCCTACTATGTATACCCCTTTTCACATGTAAAGCGCAATGGAATAAATGGCGCAATAAAAAAAAAAAATATAATAATAATAATAATAATAATAATAATAATAATAATAATAATAATATAGCCACATATCCGCTGCAAATAATGGGTAGTGTTTGCTATAATTTATAATTAAGCAAAATCACGAATACGGCACTCCTGGGGTTATGACAGGTGCTCAGATAGGATCCTACTCTGGATTCACAAAGAAAAAGAATCCAGCACTCAATAGTGAGGCAAACAACAAATTGGGGGTCACACGGTGTTAGCGTACAATATAGATGACCTTCCTCATACATACTGTCACACGTGCAAGGAGGGGGTGCTGTAGATGGCTGTTTGTCACAGCTCAGGGGTCAATTCTGGTGTCTGAGGTAGACGCTGTACGCTTGTGGATAGAGGTGATCGCTGTAGTGGGTGGCTATCCAGTGCGATAGTATATGTATGAGGAAGGTAATCCTGACCGAAACGTCAATATTGTACACTACCAAGGTGTCAACCCAATTAAAAGGGATCTTTTTTGTTTACCTCACTATTTCGCACCAGATTTTTTTTCTACGTATTTTATAATTAGTGCAGATTCACACTGGCGTATGGCTCGCACGAGTGTAAAGCAAGAAAATCTCACATTGCACTCTGCCCCATTTAAGACAATGGTGCAGCTCACATCTGCAAGTTTTTCCTCATCCTTAAATTGGATTAAGTGGGAAGAAAATAAATAAATTAAGTAAATAAATCGCACTATGCTTCAAGTGTCAGCAAGTCTCAGATCACTCGCAGCCATACAAGTCTGTGGGTACAAGTTAAATATAAGACTGCACTCGGATGACATCCAAGTGCAGTGTGCTATATGCACAGCCTGACAATGGAAGAGCTAGTGCGATCACTATCTCCCTCTCCTCTGCAGCTGTGATCCAATCACAAGATTGGATCACAGTATAATGTCACTCAGATCACGCTTGCAGCAGAGTGGGAGCCGAGGGTCATTAGCATATCTTATGTGATGCGTTCACATAGGATGCCATACACTAATGTGACTCCAGCCTTAGTGGGGGCCAAAGGGAAGGGCTCCTTCTCTTGTGCATCATCTTAATTTGACATTACTTCTGAATACAGAAGCAGCCAACATTATGGGCATATATATCGAGCAGAGTGTGCCTGCATGTGGTGTGGCTTCATACTGCTCTCTGTGGCCATGGCTGCCACCTGTACCTAAACAATGTTGCAGCAGAGCATTGCCAAGTCAGAGTGCTGTCACCACCTACCAGACATCTGACCCCGGAAGAGGCCAGCCACACAGGTGCACTCCCCGCACATCACATCTGACCCCAGCCTTCCAAGCACAAAAGTGGCCCACCGTTGCCAAGACTACCTCCTCTCCACCTGACCAGAGGGAAGAAACAGCCTGGATCATTGCCAAAGGCAACTCCGGGCCGCATCTCCTTTTGCCCTGAAAAAGTCTCCTCAGGTACATGCTCCTTCACCCCGCAGAGCCGTAGGTCTCTTCTTCCAGAAACTGGAAATGACACTGAGGCGCATGGAGAAGAGGTGAATAATCGCTCAGTATACAGTGCTGTCCTGGTGAAGGGTAAAAATGTGGATTTCTCCAGAATAAAACATCAGATGCAAATATCAAGGTAAAATTGTATTTAACTTCATAGGACCTTCATGTCCATACAGACAGCTTAAAAAGGTTTGATCCTACTGACAGATGCCCTTTATACAAAAATGTTATTATTATTATTATTATTATTATTATATTAACAATAATAATAATAAAAATAAAATAAATATATTATTATTAATAATAATTTAATAAATGTTAATTTTATAGGAGGACCAATAAACAGGATATGTTTTTTCAGACGGAAGGAGCCTTGATGGGGTCACGTTTTTCACCTTCTTGGCAGTTCTTTTCGTTTCCTGGTGGGAAAATGTCACCCTTCATGGAGATCGAAATCCTTTTTCCCCCGGAGTATTGTCTAGTATGGTCGATATTCTCATTATTTGGGGGGACAGCATGGCGACCATACCAGACTTTATTCAATACATTAATGTGAATGATGTTAATCTGCAATTAACAGCTAGTTTTTCCAAATTTTGGCTCCACTTTTTAGATATTAAATTAAGTGGTAATGCAGCTACTGGTCACATTGATATGAGTATTGCCGCAAGCCTGTTAGTGGAAACACTGTACTGCAAGCAGCAGCCATCAAAACCATATGATAAAAGCCATCGCCTATGGAGCGCTTTTAAAGGACAAAACGTTTATGTTCGAAATTAAAAGTAAAAAAGTGGTTGAAAGATTAAAATCTAGAGGATATATTAAAAGTAACATCTATAAAATCTATGCAGAGGGTAAAAAACAAAACTGCAATGATTTTTTTGGTCAAAATAAAACCACTAATGTTAATTCTAAAAATCAAATTCCCACTTTTAGTACTCAGTATAGCAACCAATACTAGGACATTTATAAAAATATTGCCATTTTTTGCCGGTACGAAATATTAGGTTAAAGTTTAGATAATGGTCACAGAACAGAGACTAAAAAAGGCAATACTCTTGGAAATATGCTATCACCTAGCAAAAATGACATTTTTGTGTACTCACCATAAAATGTCTTCCTTGGAGCCTTTCATTGGGGGACACAGACAGTGGGTATTATGATATCTCTAGAGAGGCGTGACACTAGATTTGAAAAAGTGTTAGCTCCTCCCCCCACAGCATATACCCTAGCTAGACAGGAAACTAGCTCAGTTTGGTGTAAAAGCAGTAGGAGAAGGACAACCAAAACCACAAGGGTGGGAGCCGTGTCCCCCAATGAAAGGCTCCAAGGAAGACATTTTACGGTGAGTACACAAAAATGTAATTTCCTTTCTCGCCTTTTCATTGGGGGACACAAACAGTGGGACGTCCCAAAGCAGTCCCTGGGTGGGAACTGAACTATTAACAGTGTATAACATCAGACTAAGAGCTGACTAACAACTGCAGTGAACATAGATCAAAACAATGTCAGAAAACCGAGCAGTGGCCACTTATAAATGGGCCACTGCTGCCTGAAGGACTTGTCTTCCAAGAGCAGCATCCACGGAAGCATGCGTATGCACTCTGTAGAATTTTGTAAACGTGTGCACACTGGACCAGGTAGCGGCCTTGCAGAGTTGGGCCGCCGAAGCCTGATGGCGGATAGCCAAGGAAGCACCCACTGCTCGCGTAGAGTGGGCCCGCACAGATTGAGGAGGAACAAAACCTCGTGCTTTGTAAGCCTCACAGATACCAGTCCTGATCCAATCAAGAAATCGTGGATTTAGAAGCGTGGTTGCCCTTTTTGTGTCCTTCTGAGAGGACGAAGAGAGCATCGGACTTGCGCAACGGCGCGGTTGTGGAGATGTAGATCCGCAGAGCCCTGACAAGATCTAGAGAGTGTGAAGGAGTGTTTTTCAAAAGGAGTGGACCGGGCACAATGACGGCAACACAATGTCCTCGTTTAAGTGGAAAGAAGATACGACAGGAAAGGGCTGCAAGTTCGGACACTCGCCTGATAAAGGTAATGGCAACTAAAAAGGCAACCTTCCAAGACAGTCGTTGAAGAGAGATTTCTCTCAGAGGTTCGAAGGGAGGAAGATGAAGAGCTCCGAGAACCAGATTCAGATCCCAGGGATCTAAGGGGTGGTGATAAGGAGGGACCAAATGCGCCACCCCTTGAAGAAAGGTACGGACCCGAGGACGAGAAGCCAGCTGCTTCTTGAAGAATATTGACAAGGAAGAAACTTGTCCCTTAAGGGTACTGAGAGCAAGTCCCGAGTACAGACCGTCTTGCAGAAAGGCAAGAACATTAGGGATTGAAAAGGCAAGGGGCGACCGATTAAGACGATCACACCAGGAAAGATAGGTCTTCCAGGTCCTGCGATAGATACTGGCAGAGGAGGGCTTCCGAGCATTAAAGCATGGTATGAACTACCTTAGACGAAAGACCTGATTTTGCTAGAATCAAGGATTCAAGTGCCACGCCGTCAAATGCAGCTGTGCTGTATTCTGGTGGAATATTGGATCTTGCGACAGAAGATCCGGGTGGTCGGGAAAACGCCAGGGAGTGTCGCCGAGAAGTTGGAGAAGCTCTGGGTACCAGGCTCTCCTGGGCCAATCCGGGGCCACGAGGATCACCGGAATTCCCTCCGCTTTGATTTTCTTGATTACTCTCGGAATGAGAGGAAACGGAGGGAAGATGTAGGGTAGGCGAAACTGCGCCGATCGCTAGCGGGTCTCTTGATCGGGATATGAAGGGATGTATTTTGGCGTTCATCCGAGACGCTATGGGGTCCACATCTGGGAGTCGCCAACGAAGAGTGATCTGATGGAACACTTCGTCATGGAGGGATCATTCCCCTGCCGCTAGACCTTGCCTGCTGAGAAAGTCTGCGGCCCAGTTGTCTACCCCCGGAATATGGACAGCTGAAATAATGGGGGATGTGCTTCTCTGCCCAAAGAAGAATCCTGGATACTTCTTTCATCGCTGCCTTGCTGAGAGTTCCTCCCCAACGGTTGATGTAAGCCACAGCTGTGGCATTGTCTGACTAGATCCGAACAGGGAGGCCCAATAGTAAGGGCTGAAAGTTCTGAAGGGCCAAAAATATGGCTCTGATCTCTAGAACATTGATGTGCAGGGAGCGCTCGGAAGAAGACCAGCGTCCGTGAACAGTGTGGTGGAGAAACACCGCCCCCCAGCCTATCAAGCTGGCATCAGTCGTGACTACTTGCCAGTGGACAGGGCGGAAGGACTTCCCTTGAGATAGGGATGAGACTGGAGTCCACCAGACGAGGGAGCTGAGCGCAGTCCGAGATAGGCGGACTGACCGGTCTAGAGAAGCTGAATTCTTGTCCCAGGAGGATATAAGATCCAGTTGTAGAGGACGCAGATGGAATTGGGCAAAGAACACGGCTTCCATGACTGCCACCATCTTGCCTAACACTCTCATTCCATTCCAAAGGGATGTGTAACGGCAAGAGCGGAGGGATTGGGCGGCCCGGATCAGGGAAGACCTCCTCTCTTCTGGAAGAAAAACCCGGGACTGAGCCGTGTCTATCAGCATACCTAAAAAGGTGATGCGCTGATGAGGAATGAGGGATGACTTGTTGAAGTTGATAAGCCACCCTAGCCTTGACAGCGTGTCTAGGCAAATCTGCACGCTTTTTGAGCAAACTTGAGGAGAGCTCCCTTTGACAAGAAGGTCGTCCAAATAGGGAACGACCAGGACGCCTCTGGGGTGTAAAATGGACATGACGGCCGCCATAACCTTTGTGAAGACGCGAAGGCGCGGTGGCCAGCCCAAAGGGGAGGGCCCTGAATTGGAAATGACGGTGTCCTATGGCAAAACGAAGGAACTGTTGATGAGATTCCCATATGTGTATGTGTAAATAAGCATCTTGAACGTCTATGGAAGCTAGGAATTCTCCAGGTTCCATGGCGGCTAGCACTGCTCTCAATGATTCAATTCGGAAGGTCCGAATCCATACGAATCTGTTCAGCCGTTTGAGGTCCAAGATAGGACGGACAGAGCCATCTTTTTTGGGAACGAAAAAAAGGTTTGAATAGAAACCTTTGCCGCGCTGTTCCAGGGGCACTGGAATGATAACGTTTGCCTTCTGTAAAGAGGCTATGGCCTGAAATAAGGCCTTGCTTTGCGTTTTGGACTTTGGAAGACGAGAACGCAGAAACCTGTTGGCCGGCAGGTAATGGAAATCGATCTTGTAACCCGAGATGACGATTTCTCGAACCCAAGCATCGCAAGTGTGGTCTAGCCAGATATCCTGAAAAGGCAGAAGCCACCCTCCAACAGGAGTTGGATCTGAGGGATACCTGGCGTCATGCTGAAGGGGCCTGTACAGGGCGAGGTCCTTTGGGTTTAGGTTGCTTGGAGTGGGAACGCCAGGAAGAGCCTGATGGTTTTGGGGGGGCAGGCCGAAAAGGGCTGCCTGCACCAAGGAGATTTTTTAAAATTCCTGGATACAGGCCGCTTTTGTGGTAGAATGGTACTTTTACCACCCGTCGTCTCAGATATGAGTTTGTCCAAGAATTCTCCAAACAGACGAAGGCCATGGAAGGGGAGTGTGGATAGGGATTTCTTGGAGGCACTGTCCGCATTCCATATCTTTAGCCAAAGGACTCTGCGGGCAAAGACAGCATTGGCTGCCGTTAGGGCTGACAAACTAGCTGTATCTAGGGAGCCGTGAAGAAAATAATCAGAGGATAGAGAGAACAAATCAAGGATCTCAAAAGCCTCCGGAGGAATATTACAAGAACGAAACATCCTGCGCAGGTTCTTACTCCACACACCCATAGCTCTCGCGACCCATGTCAAGGCAAACAGGAGGCGAAGAGAAGAGCCCGAAGCCTGGAAAATAGATTTCACCGCAGCATCAACTGCTCAGTCGGCAGTCCTTGAGAGACGCGTTGTCTGAAACAGACATGACCGTGTGTTTAGCCAGTCTGGATACTGGCGGATCCACAACGGGGGGTACTGACCAGGGCTTAACCATTTCAGATGGCAAGGGATAAGCGAATGAAAAGAAGGGTTTTTATTAAACCTTCTATCAGGGTGATCCCACCGTTTAGATATAATTTGACGAAAAACCGGATCCTGGGCAAAGGACTTAGGATGCTTCTTGGCCCGCTTGATTGCCGACTGAGAAGTCGGGTCCGGAGGCTGATCAGAAATCGACAGAGTGATTGACAGCCGAAATTAGTGTGTCTTCTATATGCCTAGACTCAGAAAGGACATCTGAATCAGAATCAGAGTCTTGAGAATCGTGACTACTAAAAGTCACGGAACCGCGGTCAGACTGATCATCGTCCGAGTCGGATGAGGCGTAGAGGTCGCAATAGCGCCTTTTGGAAACAGCCTTTTTAGGTTCTGGGGAAGAGGGACCAGACGAAGCAGGCGGGCTCCTCTGAGGGAGCTGAGCTGGGGGAAGGCTGTGGGAGCCTGTGGAAGGCTGGGATATCTGAGCGGCAAGGTCCTCTTATCCTTTTAGACATTAGAAGAGCCCATGCAGGCTTTACGTCATCAGACGGGGGTGCTGCCTGGCCGGTGGCCGGAGCAGAATCCAAAGACTGCACGGCATCTTGGTCCGGCAACGAGGTCTGTTGTGACACGGTAGTAGGGGCATCGCAGCCCCGGCATAGTGGATAGCTTCGGCCATTAGAAAACGAGCGTCCACAGATGGTACAGGCATAGTACAGGTCCGTAGAGGTTGCCTGGGAAGGTTTATCACCCTTGCGGTTACGCATATCAGCAATAGAGTCCTACAGCCCTATAGGAATAGAGTTATGCCACTGTTATATGAGTGAGGAGCCACTAGCAGTATTATAAAAGGACTGCGATGCACAGCCGGTATATACCGATAGCAAAATGGCATATACTGTCAAACAGTCGGCATATACCTGCAGGCAGAGCCAGTATATACCGCTAATAGCTGATATACACCGCTAGCCAGCAGGCACACACCGCTAGAGAGAGACAGCGATATACCGCTGAGCAGAGCGGTACATAGCGCTGCAGAAGTGCAGAGCCAAGGAGGCGATCTCACCCGTATCTGCTCCCCACGTGGAAAATGGCGTCCAGCGTTCCTGGCAGCATGGAGGAGTGAGACGGCCCCCAGAGGCTTATTGGTCCCAGGGCTGGGACGAAAACGTGACGGTCAATCAGAAGGAGAGCCGCTACGACTGAGGGAGCGGCTTTCAGAGCAGTGAGAGGGGGCGTTGCTAGAATGCAGGCCGACGCAGGGGGCTAAATTAATGAGGCTCCCCGGGATCATGGCCTGCATCGCCCCACCAGCGCCTTTTCAGGTGGTTTGGAAGCAGGGGACAGATGACTCGTCGTCTCCCTACCTGCTCCTGGCTCCGTCTGAAGACGCGTCGGTCCGGGGATGCGGGGATCTCTGAGACGCATCTTCGGCTCAAGGCTGAAGCAGGTCCTCGGCTCTGCTTAGCCCTCTGGAGCTACCTTGGTCTGAGGTGCTTCCAGGGAGCCTGGAGGGGTACGCAGACCCGACCACTTGGGCGCGAGGGAAGACTGACGGCTTGTGCACGCCAGGTTTCCTCTGCCCGTACGCGGGGGGGAACGAGGGTGGCAAGGCACCCTGGTATTGCCCCATAATCAAAAATAGAATGAATAAGAAAAAACAAAATAAAAAATAACAGAATAAGCTGGCCTAAAGCACCTGGTAGGGCTCAGGCCAGACATGTCAGCCTCCCTGCTGACACTAGAAAAAAAACTGAGCTAGTTTCCTGTCTAGCTAGGGTATATGCTGTGGGGAAGGAGCTAACACTTTCAAATCTAGTGTCACGCCTCCCTGGAGACATCATAATACCCACGGTCTGTGTCACCCAATGAAAATGCGAGAAAGGAATAATGCTTTTAAAAATACGTGGTTACCACTTTGTGGTTTTTTAAAATGTGGCAAAAATTATAACATGTGCCCCCTAGCTGTCGAGAAAAAAAAAAAAAAATAGGATG
Organism: Anomaloglossus baeobatrachus; assembly: GCF_048569485.1. Classification (NCBI taxonomy): domain Eukaryota; kingdom Metazoa; phylum Chordata; class Amphibia; order Anura; family Aromobatidae; genus Anomaloglossus; species Anomaloglossus baeobatrachus. Next base: position 306,832,174 of record NC_134354.1, read on the forward strand.
TTTTGCTGCCCAATAAGAAAACATAGTATACGAAGTTTTATTAATTGTGATTTGGATCACTTAATATATTGCATTGCATGTACTATATGCAATTTAAAATATATTTGACCAGAAGAAAAATAAAAAAAGGCTATCAGAGCAGGTTTAGAATATTCTAAAGAAAAATAACACTCCGGGGCAACAAAACATTTTCTTGACATGCATGGAGGCGACATGACAGGTTTAACATGTTATGGTTTGGAGAAAGTCATCTGCCCCATTAAGGGTGGTTATTTTTTTTCTTCCAAAGTGTTGATTTTTTTTTTTTAGAGAAACGCATTGGATCCTACTACTAGATACCAAACAACCTAATGGAATGAATTTCCGTAAAGATATAATTAGTACAAAAACATAGTCTGTCTGTTATATTCGTGCAAATGTTCTGTGATTTTTCATTGGCTGATGATGATTTTAAATGTGTGTGCGTTGCTGGAGTTCAGTATCTATGACTAAGGGTGCAAGTAGCGCTAGAAACGCGTCAGAGGGCTTTCCAGCGGAACATGTCTTTTCAACTATGCCTGAATAAAAGTATCAAGGATTTTATTATGGTTTCTCACATTTTTTTCCTTTTGGAATATTTTTTGGTACTTTATCGCTTGGGGCAGCAGAGTCATGTGAGGACCATTAAACGTATGGTGTTTGGACTCATATTTGCGGTGAGATCCCTAAAAACGTTTCCCGTTTTTCTTCCTTGTTAAACAGGATATCTGGTAGACCCTGAGGCCATCACTTGCCATGGCAACTATTGGCACCCCAACTGGCGTCAAGTCATGGAGTGCCGATGGGATTAAAGCAAGAACCCCCCCCAACCTCTTCTACCTTTGTCAGAAGCATCTAGATGGCAATTGACAGTGGCTTAAAAATATTCATGATAGTCTGCATCACAATGATTTTAGGAGTTTATAGCTGACAACCACAAACCTGTTTTCGGGGTCCCCAGCATTATACACATTCTCCTGTGGTGTAAAAGGTGATGCTAATGAATAAGGCACCTCAAAGCTCACCATAAAAAGGCATAATTGTGATTGTTAAGCATATAAATCACCTACTCCTACCAACAATTAAGGAGGAGGGGGGCAGCACAATCAGCATTATGTCTATAAAAGTCAGATCAAAATATAAAATGTTTGATCCCCCTTCAGTATTTCAAACCACTTTTTTTTCCAGTTTTTCAGAAAGTTATATGGTAAAACGAATGGTTGCATTCAATACGACAGCTCATTAAACATGCTCTATATTTGGCTGTTGATGAAAAGGAGGAAACACAAACTGACTTCTAGTTACTGGTTAAAGCCCCTAGTAACAAGTTAGTTCAAGCTCACACATCCCGTTACTGCTCAGTTATGCTACAAAGCTTGGTTACGGGCTCCTAACTTTGGAGCTGGCCCCAAGATCTAGCCAAGCCTCATCCATGCCTGTAATGAAAAGAGAAGGCACGAATACTCACCACAGCTACAATGACACCAATCACGGTAATAAGGAAGAAAGGAACCAAAACAATTCCTCCCATAGAATCCGCATCCATATTACTTGATCCTGGATCTGTAGAGTTACTCATGGTGGCAGTGAAGGGAGCATGAGGATGGGAAGGAGAAAGTGCCGCAGACAAAACCTAGTAAAAAGATAAAATCGGAAAATAACATATTGTGAGTAATGGCAGCAATAGTACAGAATTAAATTTTATACTAATAACATTGTACAGAGTTTAGGTGACAAAAACTAAATTGACCACAAACTGCCACAACATATGGAGAGGCCTGGGTATCAGGTTAGCCCAGTCCGGTGAGGCCATAGAAAAAGTTTGTGAAGCCTTACATCTAAAAGAACAGGGTTGCCAATTAAAGGCATTTCAATAAGTCAGAGGGGACATATTTTTTCATATGTATTTTAGTACATACTGTATATAGCTTTCTCCTCCTGATCATATGCATGGCCCATGCCATTACACAGCTTATTGCTGCTTGAGCACATCACCCTACTAAGGCAGCAGGCAGTATATTCCAAGAAACCTGGACCTGCAAAGGGCAGCAGCGTGATCAATAGTAAACCAGTCTATGTTCACAGGAATAAGGCAAGGTGACCAAAGTCTGAGAGCCACAGCAAGAAGACATGTTAGACAATGAAGATTGCATCACTGCTCCTGGCTGATAACGGATATAGCCTTCTGGTTGTGATGATAATATAGTGTCATATCTTGTATAAATATCATAGATCGGTAATTCTGTGCATTAAACTGCAGAGTTGTACTTGTGTTGTATACACTACCTCCACCAGTCGATCCTCAGTGTTGTGTAAGCACTGCCAACATCAGGCAGAAACAATGAATGGTGGAGCGGTCGGTTAATCCCCTGTGCAGTGTAAAAGCTGGTATCAGTCCGAGGTGTAATCTAAATGCTGCCACTAATCCAAGTGGAACACAGCATATCCTGAGTGCAGAAAACTTAAGCTGGGTTTACACACAGACTTTCTAGCGATCCAACCTGCGATCTCAACCTAGCCGGGATCGCTACAAAGTCTCTGGTGAGATGTCAAACATGCAGACCTGGCCAACGACCTAACAGCGATCCGGACCTGCAGAGAGACTAGCTGGTCGTTGGGGACGTGTCAAAAAAGCAGGTGAACTTCACCCAACTTCATTTAATGCCGCGCGGCTCTGTGTGCCGTGTAAATAAATAAATAATTAAAAAATCCGGCCTGCGGTCCCCCCCTATTTTAATACCAGCCAGATAAAGCCATACGGCTGCAGGCTGGTATTCTCAGGATGGGGAGCCCCACGTTATGGGGAGCCCCCCAGCCTAACAATATCAGCCAGCAGACGCCCAGAATTGCCGCATACATTAGATGCGACAGTTCTGGGACTGTACCTGGCTCTTCCCGATTTGCCCTGGTGCGTTGGCAAATCGGGGTAATAAGGAGTTATTGGCAGCCAATAGCTGCCAATAAGTCCTAGATTAATCATGTCAGGCGTCTCCCTGAGATTCCTTCCATGATTAATCTGTAAGTGACAGTAAATAAACACACACACACCCGAAAAATCCTTTATTAGAAATTAAAAACACAAACACATTCCCTCATTACCAATTTATTACCCACAACAAAGCCCTCCTTGTCCGGCGTAATCCACGGTCCTCCAGCGTCGCATCCAGCTCTGCTGCATGCAGGTGACAGGAGCAGCAGAAGACACAGCCGCTCCTGTCACCTGCACGCAGCTAATGAAGAGAGCCGTGTGATCGGCTGAGCTGTCACTGAGGTTATCTGGATCCAGCGGTGGATCCAGCGGTGGCCGCGGGTAACCTCAGTGACAGCTCAGCTGATCGCGCTACTCACCTCATTTGCTGCGTGGAGCTGACCGGAGCGGCGGTGAGTAGCGCGATCAGCTGAGCTGTCACTGAGGTTACCCGCGGCCACCGCTGCATCCACCGCTGGATCCAGGTAACCTCAGTGACAGCTCAGCCGATCACACGGCTCTCTTCATTAGCTGCGTGGAGGTGACAGGAGCGGCTGTGTCTTCTGCTGCTCCTGTCACCTGCATGCAGCAGAGCTGGATGCGACGCTGGAGGACCGTGGATTACGCCGGACAAGGAGGGCTTTCTTGTGGGTAATAAATTGATAATGAGGGAATTTGTTAGTGTGTTTTTTAACTGTAATTTACAGATTAATCATGGAAGGTATCTCGGGGAGATGGCAGCTATGGGCTGCCAATAACTCCTTATTTCCCCGATTTGCCAACGCACCAGGGCAAATCGGGAAGAGCCGGGTACAGTCCCAGAACTGTCGCATCTAATGTATGCGGCAATTCTGGGCGGCTGCTGGCTGATATTGTTAGGCTGGGGGGCTCCCCATAACGTGGGGCTCCCCATCCTGAGAATACCAGCCTTCAGCCGTATGGCTTTATCTGGCTGGTATTAAAATTGGGGGGGACCTCACGCCGGATTTTTTAATTATTTATTTATTTTACTGCACAGTATAGACACGCCCACCGGCTGCTGTGATTGGGTGCAGTGACACAGCTGTCACTCAGCGTGTGGGCGTGTCTCACTGCAACCAATCATATTTGCCGGTGGGCGGGGAAAAGCAGGGAATACGAGATTGTTTAATGAGCGGCCGGCTTTTTCAAAAAAGGAAAAGCCGCTGGAGCAGAGTGAACGCCGTGCAGGGCCGGTGATCGGGGATCGGTGAGTATGAGAGAGGGGGGGACACTTCAGTCACTCGGGGGATTAGCGGTCACCGGTGAATCCTTCACCGGTGACCGCTAATCAGGACGCTACACAGACAGAGCCGCGGAGTCGCTGTAAAGTCCCCTTTACACACTGAAACTTGCTAGCGATGTATGCTGCACAGCGGGAAACAAAGGACCTAGGAATGGTCCTGAACGATTTGTAGCGATCACAACTTCACAGCAGGGGCCAGGTCGCTGATAGGTTTCACACACTGCAATGTCGCTGGGGAGGTCGCTGTAACGTCACAAAACCGGTGACGTTACAGCGATGTTGCAGTGTGTAAACCCAGCTTAAGTGCTGTGAAATGTTTCTCAATTTCTCACATATCCTGTTGATAGGCTAGTAGATGTGTTAGGGTGAACTCAGATCACTAGTTGCCTGCTGCCTGTCCTAATTGGTGTGAATCAAGTGCATGCGTAAAGAAATCACACCAGACACAGTCAGATGTGAAATCTCTTCTTGACTACAGTAAAGATGACACCGAACAGAGCGAGGAAAAGCATGCATCCTTTTGATATAGGCTAGGGGCGTACACAAGTTCAGATATGCCCATTTAGTGGGACAGTTCATGGGCTAGCCAATGGGGAGATCTGTTGCTGTTGATGGGTGGGTCTGACTTCAGTGGATCAGTCCATGGTGATGGTGATGGGAGGGACGTCATCTGATGGATCCATGCGGATGGTTTGGTCTGTGATGTCATCGGGGGCCAGCTTTGAGTTCCTCTTAAAATTGACTGGCTTATATATAGAGAATTGATTTAATTGAACACACTTCTCACAGTGCTCTAAGTCCAGAGGTTAATTAAGCATTTCATCTTATGGCTCTCCTCCACAATCCCCCCTAAATACTTTATTAACCTTCTGACCACCCGTGGTCCTCTAACACATCAGCTCTAATGCTTTAACTGCAACTTTTTTCATTTTGCTATCCGCTATACAAGCAATGCTAAGCCTTTGCCCCCACAGATACAGACTGTTGATCAGAGTTGATCACATCCTGCACAAACAATTCACAGAGACATAGGTAACGTCCCAGTCCTTAGAACAGACTATTTAATGCCGAAGAGCTTACCCAGATTGAGATTAATCGATTAGAAAGAGTAAAGCAATTGTAAGAATAAGCTTCTTACCGTTATGCTGCAGCTTTTAGCATTACTGTTTCTGAAAGACTGATTCTCAGTCAACATGTGAGTGCTGTCCACGTCTTCAAGACTTTTCTACCTGAATACACCTGATTGTATCACAACACTAATGGATCTCTTCTTGTCTTGGGTCCATAATCTACCACCAGGAGGTCTTTAACAAAATTTCCCTTACACATGGATCTGATTACCTTCAGTAACACAGAGTAGCACTTTTATGGCTTCAAATACCAACAAATAAGACAATACCAGTTACCTACAAGTGTGTGTTATCCTTAAAAAGTCACTTAAACGCTTAAACTAATTGGTTGGTTCAGGTCAGATAATGTTTTTCCCAGCATGAGCCCTTATTTGTGTAATGTTCCTGTACCCATTGTTCCCTTATTTTGGTTATTTCCCATGTATCATCCCCAATCTAGAAATTCTCCATAAGGTTCTATGTGAGATAATCCAGCACTATGTGTGTTGTGTCCCTCATTCTGCTGGTACGATGGACTCTTTACAGCAGCTGTTGTCTCCAGATGGGTTTTCCCTCAAGCTTCATGGAAGTCGCTGTGGTTGGGATAAGCTGGATCGGCCCATCTGATTCTGACTCATGGCGCATTCTGACTTGTCTTTTTAGGGTCACCCAGTCTCCTGGCTTGAGACCACGTGCTCCTGACACTGATTTAGGATCTGGAATTGGAGGATACACATGTTTAACCCCTTAACGACCGCCAATACGCCTTTTAAACGGCAACAAATCAGGGTACTTCTTCAAAACCGCCGCTTTTTAACAGCGGTCGGAAAAAAGGGTCTAGCGCCCCCCAGAGTCGGAAAATTTCCGGGGTCTCAGCTGCCGGGGGTAGCTGAGACCCTGGAGATCATGATTCAGGCCGGTTTTTCCGGTCCCCGATCCCCGGTACACACCATTTACCGATGATCACCTTATAGTAAATGACCGCGCCGGTAAAAAAATCATTTATCTCCCATCTGGCATAAACAAACATGTCAGATGGGAGATAAATCTCATCACTGGTCCTCTCCGGTCCCCCGGTGTCGCGAAAGTGTCCCCCCAGACACCCCCCTTCCTCCCGAAAATCCAACATCCAACATACGACAGAAAGCTGCTCCCCAGGCCCTGCCAGGTCACCCCTTATTACCCTTCCGGTGTTCCCCGTATCTGTCTCAGCTCTGATCCCCCGCGGCCCCCTCATCCTTCACAGTGAACGCCGGTCACACGTTCAGAGCACGGCTGTCAGCTCAGCTTCCTGGTTTGCTTTCAGAGACGCTGGCTCACTGCTCGCATTCTGCAGCTGTGACCCGGGGAGGGTGGGTGCAAATTCTTTGCACCCACTCTCCTCACATGGAGGGTCTGCACTCCTAGAAAATAGGGGATACATTCCCTGAATATGCCCCCATATTCTAGAAGGTCCAGAATCGCCGCGGGACTTTCACAATGGATTACAGGGACCCGATTTTTTTTTTCTTTTTAATAAATTGGTGAAAGAGGGAATGAAATAAAAATATTTTTTTTTTATTACTGTCAATTAGTTATGTCTGGTATCAAATAGACGCCGTGACATAACTAATTGCTGGGCTTGATGCCAGGTGACATTACACATCTGGTATCAAGCCCATTTATTACCCAGTTTGCCACCGCACCAGGGCAACGGGATGAGTTGGGGCGAAGCGCCAGGATTGGCACATTTAAATGGATGCGCCACTTCTGGGGCGGCTGCGGCCTGCTATTTTTAGGCTGGAAAGAGTCCAATAACCATGGCTCTTCCCACCCTGAGAATACCAGACCCCCCCCAGCTGTCAGCTTCACCTTGGCTGATGATCTAATTTGGGGGGACCCTACGTTTGTTTGTTTTTTTAAAATTATTTATTTATAATTAATTAAAAAAAAAAAAAAACTGCTTGGGGTGCCCTTCAAATTGATCACCAGCCAAGGTGAAGCTGTCAGCTGTGGTTTGCAGGCTACAGCTGTCGGCTTTACCCTAGCTGGCTATCAAAAATAGGGGGGACCACACGTCATTTATTTTAATTTTTTTTTTCTTTTTGGGCCAAATACAAGGCTAGGCAATACACTCGGACCATGTGGGATTTATACAGGGACGCGAGGCGAAGGACAACGTGTGTAAGACTATCTCGTTAATCGCCGGGGCAGGGGCGTGCCCCGGTGGAGTGGGCCTGTTATCAATAGATGCAGAGAAGGCCTTTGACCGCGTACACTGGGGTTTTATGGAGGCGGCCCTTAGACTGGACTGAGGGGAGGTTTCTTAACTAAAATAATGGCCCTCTACAACGGCCCTACAGCACGGATTAAAGCTAACGGCTCCCTCTCAATCCCATTCCAGATCCACAATGGTACTAGACAGGGATGCCCGCTATCCCCATTGATCTATGTCATTGTTATGGAACATTTGGCAGTGGCTATCAGGAAGAACCCCAGTGTGCGGGGTCTGAGCGTAGGTGGGAAACAATACAAAATGGCCCTTTATGCAGATGACTTGTTGCTACATATCTCAGAACCCCATATCACCTTCCCCTCAATTATGATGGAATTTGAACGTTATGGGGACCTCAGTAACTTCAAGGTCAACTACAAAAAAAATGGAAGCCCTAAACATCTCATTGCCAGCGTCGGAAGTCCAAACATCCCAAAACAACTTCCCATTCAAGTGGCAGGCACACTTATTAAAAGTACCTGGGAATTCAGATACCTTCCGACCTCAGTAAACTGTACATACTAAATTACCAAACCTTATTAGACAAGACCCTTAGGTACCTCAACACATAACAAAAAACCTCTATCTTGGTTTGGAAGAATTAACACCTTTAAAATGGACAGCCTCCCAAGATTCTTATATGTATTCCAGGCTGTACCCATCAACCCTCCATTAAGCTTTTTTTAAAACCATGAAATCCGCTCTTATAAAATTTATATGGAAGCAAGTAAAACCCAGAATAAAGTTCCTCACCCTTACTAGACACAAGCAAGAAGGGGGGGGCAGGGTTGCCAAATCTACGACTTTATCAACAAGCGTCGGTGCTGGTCAGATTGTTTGACTGGCACTTACAGACAGACGCAAAACAGTGGGTGGAACTGGAGCAAAATTGCACACAGACACCTCTGAAGAACCTCCCATGGGTGGGACAACGGGATAAGACACATATTGAACACAAGGGGGTTTTGGTGAAGGCAACGTTGACGTTGTGGGATAGGTTGAGAACAAACAGCAGGCTGACTAAACCCCTCAGCCCATTGACCCCTATCTTCAACAACCCGGAGTTTCTTCCTGCGTTGGGGGTGGAGAGGTTCCTTCGTTGGCACCAAAACGCTGATCTTCGAGTGGCTCACTTACTACAGGACACACATATCCCCACGCGAGAACAGTTGGAGGCAAGGGATCCTCCCATGAAACTCTCTTGGTTGCAGTATGGACAGCTGCGGTCCTTTTTGGGGAAATGGAGGGCCGAGGGCCAACACCCTCACCTGGCGTCGCCAACAGTGTTTGAAGGTTTGTTCCTAAGGGATTCACCCCCCCATGTGATCTGAGTGAGAGATTATATATATATATATATATATATATATATATATATATATATATATATATATATATATATATATATATATATATATATATATATATATATATATATATATGTAAACACCTTAACGGACAGACTGATCACCCGGGCCCGGACTATGTCCAGGCATGGGAAAGGGAATTGGGAACTACGCTTTCAAAGGGGGACAGACAAAAAAAACTTTCCTCTTTACACATAAAATGTCGGTGGCAGGATTTGCTCAGGAAAAGAATTACAAGATTCTGGCACGGTGGTACCTTTGCCCTATCAAAATTCACAAGCTATTTCCTTCAGTTCCGGATAAATGCTGGCGCTGTGGAATTGAAAAAAGGGGACAATGTCCCACATACGGTGGAAATGCGATAAACTCAAACCCTTCTGGGACGCGGTATTCGGGGCCTACACGAGAATTACAAGAACCCAGGTCAGACCTACCCCTCAGGTGGAGATTCTCTCCATGCTGCCAGGGTCCATGGGGGCACAAAAAAACAAAAAAAAAAAAAAAAATCTCCTCAGGTTTTGCCTGATTGCATCTAGATCAGTAATTCCCAGATACTGGCGGAGGACGGAGACGCTACCTGTCGGGGACTGGTTTAAAGAATTCTCACACATAGCCCTAATGGAAGAACTTTCTGCAATAGCCAATGACACTACTGACACCTACACCCGGATTTGGCAACCTTGGATCATGTTCAAGGAAGCTCAGGATTTCTCGAGGCTACTGGCTCAGTAAAGGAGAATCTAAGGGCAAGTCACATCTACCCTTAACCCCATCACCTCTCGCTCCCCCTCACTCTACCCCTCTCCCCTAATCTCCCCTTCTTCATATAGCCCCCTCTAAACCACGCACTCCCCCCCACCCCCTTTTTTTGTGCGCGTCTTTCTTCCCTCTCCCTTTCTCCTCTATCTATTGTTGCATAGTTTTCTTCTTTGTTCTCTTGCTTTTCTCTTCCTTCTCTCTCTTGGTTTTTTTATCTCTACTGGCTAACACGGTACAAAGATATATTTTACTTCTCTCTCTTGGTACTTTTCCCTCTTACACTAGAACATCTCACTTCTCTCTGTTCTGCCTCATACACATCTTCGGTAATCAAATCCCCTCTGGAACTTCATTACCCTACACCGTCGACGCAAAGCTTACCCCCTACTATCATGTACACTTTTTTTTCGATCTTCACTCTTGTCCTCGTCAGGCAGAAGACATTCTGTTAACAAAGGGGGCAAAGCTTATGATCCTCCCCAGACTGAGCAAAAGGAAAATAGCATAGTTTCAAATTAGAGTAAGATAGTGAAATCGAAATAGGGAGCAATGTTAATGTAGAGTAAATGATAAGATCTTGATTAGCATTTTAGTAATGGAGGATATAGGATGGGTGGACCCGGAGTGGGACCACATATGCAAATTGTCTATTTAATCCTCTTCTATTTTACTACTTTCTAACCATTTTTTACAAGGCTGTTTATGTTTTGTTGTGAAAATTCAATAAAAACAGATCATAAATACAAGGCTAGGCACCCTTTAGTGCCACATGAAAGGCACTAAAAGAGAGCCAGCTTAGAATATGCAGGGGGTGGGACGTTATATATGTTTGACATCTATCCATTCATCCATTGTAGCATTTTACGCTATGTGCCCACAATCAGGGTTTGCAGCGTTTTGGGCACAGCGTGTTTTCCCTGCATCCATAACGCTGCGTTGTGCAGTAGAAGCACAGTGGAAGTATTTTTAGAAATCTCATGCCCACTGTGCTTCTTTTCTCCGCAGCATAAACCGACCTGTGGCGCAGCATCCCGAGCCTCAGCATGTAAATATATGCTGCGGAGATGAGTGTTCTCTGCAGGTAGAATAGAACTAAAAGTCCACAGCAGCCTGAACCCAAATCCTGGGCATGGGCAGCTGCGTTCTCCCGAGGACAACACTCACATCTCTGCAGGAAGGCTGACACTGGGTACTACAGTCATGGCCAAAAGTTTTGAGAATGCTACAAATATTATTTTTTACAAAGTCTACTGCTTAAGTTTTTCTAATGGCAATTTGCATATACTCCAGAATGTCATAAAGAGTGATCAGCTTAACAGCAATTACTTGCAAAGTCAATATTGGCTAAGAAAACGAACTTCAACCCCCAAAACACATTTCAACATCATTGCATTCCTGCCTTAAAAGGAGCAGCTAACATTGTTTTAGTGATTGTTCCATTAACACAGGTGTGGGTGTTGATGAGGACAGGGCTGGCGATCAGTCATGATTAAGTAAGAATGACCCCACTGGAGACTTTAAAAGGAGGCTGGTGCTTGGTATCATTGTTTCTCTTCAGTTAACCATGGTTAGCTCTAAAGAAACACGTGCAGCCATCACTGCTCTGCACAAAAATGATAATCACTTAGTGACTCCTCTAAAGAAACCACTGAAATGCCATATGTCTTAAAAACTTCATTTTATTAAATCATTTAAAATCCATGACAGTATATGTTTGGCAAAAAATTAGGGCAGTAGAAATCGCAAGTGCAAACCCCTCCTAACTAAGAAGGGGTGAATGCGGGCATACAAGAACATACGCACAGGTCAATTACCGGCATACAAAATATTCGTATTGTTAAGCTGTCAGCTAAACAGATAAATTGGAAAAAGAGTACTTAGAAATATTTTTAACATTGCCAACACGACAATACCAGAAAATACCCAAAATCTATTCCACCGACAGTCACATTCAGACATGAGTCATGTGTAGATAGGACGCCACCCATATATTTGTGTAGCAGAACACTAACCGTGAGGTGGAGCCCAAGGGAGAGGTACTACCCTCCAATTGGTCCACATTGTGCCCCCAAAATAGTACAGAATTGCGGGCCCCTACCCCCTATCAGGTTCAGCCCCGCTACCACTGAGGGGTTAACCTGCTTGCATTCACTACCTCAAACCATGTGCAGGGAAACGCTATTAACAGTTACCTTAATAAGCAGCCAATATGGCATTAAATTATAAGCGTTCCTCCCTACACACGACCCGACTCTTCACATAGGAAGTAAATGCATTACATGACCACAATAGTGACAAAGTACAGACCTGAACAATGTGCAAAATATGCCTGCAGCCGCCTCGACGCGTTTCACTAGCTGCTTCTTCTTGGAGGCAGGTGTACTTACAGGATATCGGAGGCCTATTTTATACCCGTATCTAATGGATATCGGGAGCAGGTGTTGCAGAGCAAACATGTTTTCTTCGGCGCGGACGCCACCATGACACCCGGATACCGGAAGTGACCCTGCGCTTTGTTCCGGTTGCGGGGAAAAGCTGTCAGTCACGGCGACCATGGCAACGCGATGCCACGGCCGCCGCGCATGCGCAGCCCGTCACCGCCTCACCGTACTGGAGCGCAGGGAATCCCAGTGTCAGGTTTGGCCGCGCGCAGCATGTGTAGCGCTATAACATTCAATGGGACTTTTATAACTAATCTCTTAAGTGCCTCTACCCATCGAAGAATAACAATATATATAGAGCACCAGGTTGTGGATTTTACCGGGAACACATTGCTAATACAGTAATTGAATCTCATAGTATCTATCAATATTGAACATAACAGAAGTATTATAACAATAGTAGAAAGGGGACAATTTACATTTTAACTCCACTATTAATGACATTGATACCCGCATTGAGTAAGTAAAAATAACAATAACAAGTTATTTCATATTTCCACAGCAGGCATTAATATTATACCCCATATGGGTGCTATATGAGCCATATGAGCATCACCATGTTATTTGGCAAAAATACATCACTGTTATATAGTCCAAATCAACACTGTATATTATCCAAGGGCAATTACAGCCATTCCATCTACCTGCTACTAATATATACAGGTTATTGATAGATTCATTCAGAAAGCCACGGAATCCGCGCTTCACATGCTGCGCGCGGCCAAACCTGACACTGGGATTCCCTGCGCTCCAGTACGGTGAGGCGGTGACGGGCTGCGCATGCGCGGCGGCCGTGGCATCGCGTTGCCATGGTCGCCGTGACTGACAGCTTTTCCCCGCAACCGGAACAAAGCGCAGGGTCACTTCCGGTATCCGGGTGTCATGGTGGCGTCCGCGCCGAAGAAAACATGTGTTTGCTCTGCAACACCTGCTCCCGATATCCATTAGATACGGGTATAAAATAGGCCTCCGATATCCTGTAAGTACACCTGCCTCCAAGAAGAAGCAGCTAGTGAAACGCGTCGAGGCGGCTGCGGGCATATTTTGCACATTGTTCAGGTCTGTACTTTGTCACTATTGTGGTCATGTAATGCATTTACTTCCTATGTGAAGAGTCGGGTCGTGTGTAGGGAGGAACGCTTATAATTTAATGCCATATTGGCTTCTTATTAAGGTAACTGTTAATAGCATTTCCCTGCACATGGTTTGAGGTAGTGAATGCAAGCAGGTTAACCCCTGAGTGGTAGCGGGGCTGAACCTGATAGGGGGTAGGGGCCCGCAATTCTGTACTATTTTGGGGGCACAATGTGGACCAATTGGAGGGTAGTACCTCTCCCTTGGGCTCCACCTCACGGTTAGTGTTCTGCTACACAAATATATGGGTGGCGTCCTATCTACACATGACTCATGTCTGAATGTGACTGTCAGTGGAATAGATTTTGGGTATTTTCTGGTATTGTCGTGTTGGCAAATGTTAAAAATATTTCTAAGTACTCTTTTTCCAATTTATCTGTTTAGCTGACAGCTTAACAATACGAATATTTTGTATGCCGGTAATTGACCTGTGCGTATGTTCTTGTATGCCCGCATTCACCCCTTCTTAGTTAGGAGGGGTTTGCACTTGCGATTTCTACTGCCCTAATTTTTTGCCAAACATATACTGTCATGGATTTTAAATGATTTAATAAAATGAAGTTTTTAAGACATATGGCATTTCAGTGGTTTCTTTAGAGGAGTCACTAAGTGATTATCTAGATATGATGTCGTCTGGACAATGATATAATGTGGTACCTGTGGTATGTCTGCACAAAAATGGCCTAACAGGGAGGAGTATCGCAGCTACAAAGATTGCACCTCAGTCAACAATCTATCGCATCATCAAGAACTTCAAGGAGAGAGCTTCCATTGTTGCCAAAAAGGCTCCAGGGCGCCCAAGAAGGACCAGCAAACGCCAGGACCGTATCTTAAAACTGTTTCAGCTGCGGGATCGGACTACCAGCAGTGCCGAGCTAGCTCAGCAATGGCAGCAGGCTGGTGTGAGTGCTTCTGCACGCACTGTGAGGCGGAGACTGCTTGAGCAAGGCCTGGTTTGAAGGAGGGCAGCAAAGAAGCCACTTCTCTCCAGAAAAAACATCAGGGACCGACTGATATTCTGCAAAAGGTACAGGGAGTGGACTGCTGAGGACTGGGGTAAAGTCATTTTCTCAGATGAATCCCCTTTGATTGTTTGGGACATCTGGAAAACAGCTTATTAGGAGAAGAAGAGGGGAGCGCTACCACCAGTCTTGTCTCATGCCAACTGTTAAGCATCCTGAAACGATTCATGTGTGGGGTTGCTTCTCAGCCAAGGGAATTGGCTCACTCACAGTCTTGCCTAAAAACACAGCCATGAATAAAGAATGGTACCAGAATGTCCTCCAAGAGCAACTTCTCCCAACTGTCCAAGAGCAGTTTGGCGCCCAAACAATGCCTTTTCCAGCATGATGGAGCACCTTGCCATAAAGCAAAGGTGATCACTAAATGGCTCATGGAACAAAACAGATTTTGGGTCCATGGCCTGGAAAGTCCCCAGATCTTAATCCCATTGAGAACTTGTGGGCAATCATCAAGAGACGGATGGACAAACAAAAGACAAGAAATTCTGGCAAAATGCAAGCATTGCTTCTGCAAGAATGGACAGCTATCAGTCAGGAATTGGTCCAGAAGTTGATTGAGAGCATGCCAGGGAGAATTGCAGAGGTCCTGAAGAAGAAGGGTCAACACTGCAAATATTGACTTGCTGCATTAACTCATTCTAACTGTCAATATAACCTTTTGGTACTCATAATATTATTGCAATTATATTTCTGTATGTGATGTAAACATCAGACAAAGACAATTAAAAACCAGAGGGCAACAGATCATGTGAAAATATAATTTTGGTGTCATTCTCAAAACTTTTGGCCATGACTGTAGATGCCGTGTCGCTGGATCATGGCCACATAGCCTAACAGTGAGAATATTGTTGCTACAGCAACATTTTTGTGAAGTACCTGTGGATTCAAAACGCTTACTATACTCCTGAATAAAATCCTTGAGGGGTCCAGTTTCCAAAATGGAGTCACTTGTGGGGGGTTTCTAATGTATAGGTACCCAAGAGGCCCTGCTAATGTGACATGGTGCGCGCAAATTTATTTCAACTTTTCCAAAATTCAAATGGTGCTCCTTCCATTCCAAGCCCTCCCATTTATCCAAACAGAGGTTTTTGGCCACATATGGGGTATCCCTGCGCTCACAAGAAATTGGATAATAACCTGTAAGGTCCACGTTTTGTTGTTGCCTCTTGAAAAAGTGAGAAATGTGATGCTAAAGAAACATTTTTGTGAAAAAAAATGAAAATTTTCAATATAGCAATCTAAGCTTAATCAAATTCTGTGAAGTATTCGTGGATTCAAAATGCTCAATATACACCTAGATAAAAGCCTTGAGGTGTCTTGTTTCCAGAATGGGGTCACTTGTGGGGGACCTCCACTGTTTAGGCACAATAGGGGCTTTCCAAATGCGACATAGTATCCACTAATTATTCCAGCCAAATGTTAAGTCAAATGGCACTTTTTCCCTTCCAAGCCCTGCTGTGCACCCAAACAGTTGATTTCCACCACACAAGGTATCAGCATACTCAGGAGAAATTGCACAATAAATTTTATGCTGCTTTTTTTCCTTTGTTAAAAAAAAAAAAAAAAAAAAAAAAAAAAGCTATGTGGTTGAAGTAACAATTTTGTGGTAAAATTTTAATTTTTTTATTTTCATGGCTCAACGTTATAAACTTTTGTGAAGCACCTGGGGGTTCAGGTTACTCACCAAACATTTAGATAAATTCCTTGAGAGGCCTAGTTTCCAATATGGGGTCACTTGTGGTGTTTTTTTGCTGTTTACGTACCTTAGGGGTCCTCCAAATGCGACATGGTGCCCGCAATCTTTTTCAGCCAAATTTCCCTTCCAAAATTCAAATATTGCTAATTCGTTCCAAGCCCTCCCATTTGTCCATACAAAGGTTTCAGACCACATGTGAGGTATCACCGCGCTCATAAAAAAGTGGGTAACAAACATTTGGGTCAAATTTTTGGAATTACCTCTTGAAAAAGTGAGAGAATTTATGCTAAAGCAACATTTTTGAGAAAAAAAAAATGACAATTTTCAATAAGACAACGTAACGTTATCAAAATCTGTGAAGTACCTGTGGGTCCAAAATGCTCACTATACCCCTCGATAGAAGCCTTAAGGGGTCTAGTTTCCAAAACGGGGTCACTTGAGGGGGGTTCCTGCTGTTTAGGTACCTTAGGGGGATCTGTAAATGCAACATGGTGCCCGCAATCTGTTTCAGCCAACTTTGCTTTCCAAAATTCAAATATTGCTCCTTCTGTTCCAAGCCCTCCCATTTACCCAAACAAAAGTTTCTGACCACATGTGGGGTATCGGCGCGCTCATAAGAAAGTGGGTAACAAAGTGTGAGGTCCAATTTTTGGTGTTACGTCTTGAAAAAGTAAGAAAATTAGTGCTAAAGCAACATTTTTAGGTAAAATGTTATTTATTTTTTTTCATTCCACATTACTTTAGTTCCTGTGAAGCACCTGAAGGGTTAAATAAACTTCTTGGATGTGGTTTTGAGTACCTTGAGGGGTGCAGGTTTTAGAATGGTGTCACTTTTGGGTATTTTCTGTCATCTAGGCCTATCAAAGTCACTTCAAATGGGATGTGGTCCCTAAAAAAATGGTTTTGTAAATTTTGTTGAAAAAATTGGGAAATTGCCGATGAACTTTGAACTCTTCTAACTTCCTAACCCCAAAAAATTTTGTTTCAAAAATTGCGCTGATCTAAAGTAGACAAGTGGGAAATGTTATTTATTAACTATTTTGTGTGACATAACTCTGGTTTATGGGCATAAAAATTAAAAGTTTGAAAATTGAAATTTGACAAAAAAATTAAAAATTTTGCAATTTTTTCACAAAAAAAAAAAAAATAAAAAACATCCTAAATTTACCTCTAGCATGAAGCCCAATATGTCACAAAAAAAAAAAAAAAAAAAAAAAAACAATCTCAGAATCACCAGGATCCATTGAAGCGTTCCAGAGTTATAACCTTATAAAGTGACACTGGTCAAAATTGCAAAAAATGGCCTGGGCATTAAGTACAAAACTGGCTTCATCCTTAAGGGGTTAACACACTATATAGGCAGTTGTATACGGCTCGTACATCACTGGTCAGGATATCACACTGTATCTGAAGTATCTCGAAGAAATATAATCACGTTCTAGGTGCTAAACCAAAAATATCTTATCTAAAGATCTAATTATTAAGGAAAAAGGAAAACGAACATTTGTTACATGATTTGCCAGCGTTCACCGTTATCTTGTGGATCGTTACATGTTTATGTTATAATCATTAAAATTCCAAACAACATACATCCATGTGACTATAGACACAATTAAATATTCCAATAAAGGAGGGGGCAGGGATTGGGGCAATAGCCCTAAACTCTCCCTACCTCGCAGCGGAGGTCCGCACCCTATAAGGCGAATTGGCGCCCCCGCTCACCGACGGCTCACCCTCCCTATCCCTACACTGCTAAGCTAATACATGCTGCTAATGTCAGTGAGGGAATATAGAAACTGTGAGATACAGGGGATAAAAGAGGCATCAATATGCAATTATATATATCCAATTCATTCCCAAAGATTAAAAAGTAAAACTCTATATTTTACATAGCTGTTTGGTAGCTTAAATCAATATGATACAGCAAATTCAAGGACCAAACCCTAAAAAATTAAATATCTCACGTGTAACATGTACCCACTGTATCAATATAATAATAATGCCAGTTAAAGTCATGAGGAGATCTCGTCCAATCACAGACCCTTCACTGTCCAATTCACACTCAGACTAATAAAAATAAACGCATATTTGTCACACTTAGCATGAAAGAAGCCCAACGCGTTTCTCCCTTCTTCACAATGGCAGACAGGGGTTCATCAGGGGCATCCCCAGGTACTGTAAGATCTCTATAATGACCTCTGCTATAGAATACGTATTTTTACCACTTTTTAGGAACTCCATCTTTACATGCCACCATCATCATGAGTTTTTCAGCAGTAATGTTTTCCATACTGGATATGTTTCACAGCAGGCCTGAAAAGAAATTCACACAACACGCACAAAACTCATATAAACCTACTCATGGTAGATGTATATGACTAATCTGCAATCACAGGAGCAGTAGAGCAGATGAGGGGGGTGTTTCTACGAGGTCTTCACAGTTTTTCTACCTTAATAGGCACACATCTTACAAGACTGGATGTATCTGGCCACCTGGGTACTGAAGCAGTGGTGCCGCCCATATCTTGAGCACCACCACACTCTTTGTCACGTGTTCATTGGTTACCTGGGCCATTATTGAATAGAGCGCTCATGGCAGAGAAAGCTTACCGCCCTTTATTCACAGACTTTCCTCAGTCACTGGCTCCCTGCGTCTCACACTTCGTTCCTTGCTGAATCGCTTGTTCCTGTAAGGATTTAAGAACACAAGGAGTGACAGATGTCACGGACGACGTGACAGGAGCCACCAAGGTACTGGTACTGGTCTGCATTGGTAGAGGACTCTCAACTCTAGGCCCATTCACTGCTTCTTTGTTGTCTGCTCCATCAGTCACCGGCTCTTTTGATAACAGGAGAGTGCCTGCACCTGGGCTCATATACACTCTCTATGGTCTTTATAGATTTATCACGTCACACTAGAAAAGATCCGCTGCCTATATGCACATTTTTCTATCTTACCCCCCCTCCGCTCTACGAACCACAGCGATCACAAATCTTCATCTCGTTCTCCTATTCCGATGGGAGAGGAGCGAGTGGTTTGATTTTTATTACCTCATGTTGTGTAACCTCAGCATATCCAGTGTAGAATCAACTAGCATCTTGATATCTGGATCCATCTATGGAAAAACTTAAAATCTGCATTAGCCATGGGCTCATCTGAGACATGTTCAAAACCTGACAATTCTTGTTACATCAGAGCAATCATGAGATATATGTAAATCTGCTGTATCCTCCATTACAGATAAAAATATAAAGAAAACCTAATAGAAAAACTCAATTGATGAACAAATTAAAACCTTTAAATAATGTGTGATTTTCCACATATCTTTCTCCCCCTTTTTGAATCTATTATCCAAAGCATAATTAGATTCAAAAAGTGTGTGGCCCCGGAGCTCTACATTTAGGCATAAAAGTCACATTGTGTAGATTAGGTACAATCAGGAACAACATAAATATATTATGTATAATCTTATAATGCAAATCCATTTCAATGACTTTTCAACCTTCGCTTGAACCACAGAAATCTGCATTACAATCTTTAATTCTATAAAAAGAAAGCAGACAATTCAATACATTAAATATCAAACACAGAATTCCATAAATCATCCACATACCTTAAACCAAAATTAGTAATTAATTAAGATTATTATATATTAGTATTATTATTAATAATAACAATAATAACGTAACACAACCTCTGGATAACAGACTTCTATGCTCCACAGACATGTCCACAGTTAATTTTTTATTCCTTTAGGATAAAATTAGTAAAATAAACTAGTTTCAGTTACGTTTTCTGATACACTTTACAATGAATTAAATGTGGAAAAGCCCCCATGTTTGGCCTGCTTTTTTCACAGCTGACTCACAATATATCCCACTGCAAAGTGAGATAAAAATCCTGTTCCACAGGTTTGTTTGTTTTTTTTCCTAAAGTTTGCGCCTTCCCCCAAAAACCAGAAGCACACTGCTCATTTTCGCTGGACACAAGTGAAGTCTCCCTCCTATTGGATTTTTTTTATTATTATTTTTTTTAAAAACATGCAACTCAGGATTTATTCGCCACATTCATAACTGGAATATGTATTTGTCGCAAAGGTACGTTATTTAAAAAAAAATAAATTAAAAAAAAAAATGTATCTTAATGCTTTCTTAATCTATCATTTTTAATATTGTAATGTATTTGAACATATTGATCCCTAAGTCTCGCACGGCAAATATTAATTTTATCTAATTCATTACTAATTTGATATTCTTTTTATGACTGTCCCGACTCCCAAATATTACTTTATCAATATGTGCAGTTCCCTCTACTAACACTTCATGTGGCTGCAGTTTTGTCAACTTCACTGAAGGGCTCCACACAGATTTACTAACAAAATTGCCACTGCCAGAATAGCACATGGCTTCTTTGTGTAAGGGCGGTTGAACCACATGAGAGGGGGAAGGGAGAAACGGATTTTACTTCTGCTAAACTTACAAGTTTAACCAATTATCCTTCCTGCCTATATTCCATACTTTATACATATACACACAGATTTACAGAGACACAAAAATGAGTGTTTTTAACTGTAGTTGGACCAGGACTGTGGATAAGTATGTACTACTCCATTGTTCAAACTTTCATGCAACCTATGGTCTTCTGGTTACTTTACACATCCCCCTACTCACTCTCTGTCTTTGTCTCAATCATGCCTCAGCCATGTGCTTCGTCCACCATTTTAAAATCTGACCTAAAATGGCTGCCACCAAAAATAGCACATGGTTTTTCACAGGATTGCGGCCTAGAGTCACCACATCTCAACAAAGTCCACTCTCATCCGGATTTTTTCCGACCACAACTACTCACAACTTCATCAATTTCTCCATCTTTCTCTCAAGATAAACAACACCAAACAAGCAATCTTTCTCTATGCATACCAGATAAAAACAGAAACAAAAAAAAGATGGGGGGAGATGACTCACAACTGAAACACTAAAGAAAACCTAGGGTTTGCAGCATACACTTCCAAATCCTTCCTTACTGTTATGTGGTCCCTGTCTGATTTCTGCGTTCTGTAATTCACAAAGACACCTCCCTAGATATCCCTGACTTCTAACTGCCTCAATCTAGCCCCATACCCGGCTTCTGTGTAGCCCCGTACCCGGCTTCTGTGTAGCCCCGTACCCGGCTTTTATAGAGGCCTGGTACAGGGCTACACAACACCCAGGCTCCTGTAATAAGCCCCATTTGGATGTCTTCTACCCAGCATTAACTAGGCCTTGTACAAAACCCTATTCATCAAATCTGAGTGCCCGTGAAAAACACGTGCCTAACCTGACCAATTAAAACCTGCGCTATATCTCTAGGCCTCATGCCGAGTCATTCACTCTAGGCCTGAAGCCAAAACTCTATTTACTACACCTCGAGCCAAGTCATTCACTCTAGGCCTCCAGCCAAGAACTCAATTTACTAGGCCCCGTGTCGAGTCATTCACTCTAGACCACGTGCCAACCACTTAATGTACTAGGCCGAGTCACTCACTCTAGGCCTTGTACCAAACCTTATTAACCACTCAAGGCTCCACTAGAACCACAAACCGTATCACAGGCAACAACCACATACCATACCACATGGAGCATCCTCCACGTTTCCAAACACTGTTCAAAAACCCACTTGCTATCCTAACTACCAGTCAATCTCCCCTCAAGACAAATACACAAGAGGCAGCAGGCAACTAAATATGTGATGGTTCTTCCACAATTAAATATGGCCAGCAGCGGAGAAACTCTTCTGCCGTCACAGAGATCCCAAAAACCGGACACGGTCAGGCAATCAGTGCCACACACCCTGAGACACACAAGTAAGACTTCAGATTATAAAAAACAGCAGACTTACCATGTGTTCTCGTATAAGAGTTGATCAGACTCTTGGCTCAGGGTATCCAGCATGTCCTGCCATTCCAATCGCTGGTCCTCAAGAGTGCAGCGTTTCTCCTATACTGGCCCCACATTGGGCACCAATAATGTTAGGGTGAACTCTTAATCAGAGATCACTAGTTGCCTGCTGCCTGTCCTAATTGGTGTGAATCAAGTGCATGCGTAAAGAAATCACACCAGACACTCGGATGTGAAATCTCTTCTTGACTACAGTAAAGATGGCACCGAACAGAGCGAGTACAAGCATGCGTCCTCTTGATATAGGTTAGGGGCGTACACAAGTTCAGATATGCCCATTTAGTGGGACAGTTCATGGGCTAGCCAATGGGGAGATCTCTGTTGCTGTTGATGGGCGGGTCTGACTTCAGTGGATCAGTCCATGGTGATGGTGATGGGAGGGACGTCATCTGGTGGATCCATGCTGATGGTTTGGTCTGTGATGTCATCGGGGGCCAGCTTTGAGTTCCTCTTAAAATTGACTGGCTTATATATAGAGAATTGATTTAATTGAACACACTTCTCACAGTGCTCTAAGTCCAGAGGTTAATTAAGTATTTCATCTTATGGCTCTCCTCAACAGATGTAGTTTCCCAAACCAACGAATAGACAACCCCTTCAATAACTAAATGGTATACTGACAGGCTTTTAAAAAAAGGTGTTGAAATTACCAAAGAGGTTATAAGCTATAGATAGGCAAGATACCACAAGGAGCCCTCTTAACCAACCCTTATTACGACAATGGTGGTGATGTTATTGAGGCAGTTATCTGCATATACATATTTGTAAACTACAGTAAAAACAGGGCTGTGGAGTCGGTAAGCCAAACCTTCGACTCCGACTCCGACTCCGACTCCTCAAATTCTCTTGCACCGACTCCGACTCCGGCTCCGACTCCGACTCCGGCTCCGACTCCGACTCCTACATATATTGCTTAGTTAGGTGAAAAATTTATTGTAGTACATGAATATGTGTATGTGAACATCAGACATTTAATAATTTTTATGATACGATAATCAAGATATTTGGATAGAACATAAAATATATTTATTGGAATACAACTTTAGAACACAAAAAAACTGTAATAAATTGTAAATATGTAATACACTATGTAATATACAGTAGATTACATATATATCTTGTGTGTGTATATACACTGTGTGTATATATATATATATATATATATATATATATATATATATATATATATATATATATATATATATATATTATTTACAATTTATTAGTTTTTTGTGTTCTAAAGTTGTATTCCAATAAATATTTTATGTTCTATCCAAATATCTTGATTATTGTATCATAAAAACAATTAAATGTCTGATGTTCACATTGTACTACAATAAATTTTTCACTTAAATATAAGCATTATACTAAATGTTATTATTTAGTAAAATATTCAGCACATTCTGCATTGCACTCCTGTCCCCAATTTATTATATATTTTAGGAGTCGGAGTCGGTGCATTTTATACCGACTCCGACTCCGACTCCGACTCCACCAAAATGAGCTCCGACTCCGACTCCGACTCCACGACTCCGACTCCGACTCCACAGCCCTGAGTAAAAAGCCTCTTTTTTAAATTACATCTGTATACAAGTTTTATTAAACCCTTCCAGACATTAAATGTACCAGTAGGTCCTATAATGTGGTGCGTTCCTGCAAATGTAAGAAGTGCATCCTAGTGATCGCGCTGGCACAGGGGCTGCGCACGCGTGATCACTGCTGGGAGCCTGTCTTAAATGACAACTGAGCTTCAACTGTCTCATCCAGGGCAAGTCCCAGCATCACCCTTAGCTGTTTAACCCTCTAAATACCACAATCAATATCAACTGCAGCATTTAGGAGGCTGGGAGAGGGAGGTGGCTCACTTTCCCACACAATTGGGACCTCTGCAACGTGAGCACGTGGTACCCATGATTGCCATCGCAACCCGAGGTCAGGTGGTGACCTCCAGGTTACCTGGCAAGTGGCTATGGTGGCCTCTTAGACCATGCTAATGGCACAATCAGGCGTTCAGTCAGTGTCACACCAATAGGTTTAATGCATTGCACCAGCGATAAGACTAATTCATGTCCCATGATGGACTATAATGAAAAAAAAGATATAAATTTAAACTATGTTTACAATTTTTTATTAAATCCCCCCCCAACAAAAAAAAAAAAAAACAAAAAAAAACAAACATACCAATAAACAAGTATATTTATGTATAAAAAAAAATATATCTATATATCTCTCTCCATCCATCTCTATATCTATATCTATTCACACATACATATATTATATATATACACACACACACACACACACACACACACACACAGTATAATATATTTTCGTAATAAATCTTTATTTCTATAGCGGGGGGGGGGGGGGGGGACAACCCTGCTCGTGAGAGCTTATGATCTACAATGAGATGGGGGGGAAAAGGCGGGGGGGGGGGGGGAGACACAAGGTACAAGTGCTTATTTACAATGGCAATCCAGCCATTTCAAAGAAATGGGTGATGGATAATGGCTGCCTGGACCAGTTTGTCAGAACCTTGAGATGCATTTGGGTGCCATGGAGTTTGACGTGGGGTTATGTTCTGAGAAGGCGTGGAGGGACTGTGTGAATTTAGTTTGGCTAGGAAATGTGATAGGCCACCCTAAAAAGATGTGTTTTTTAGGGAGCACCTGAAGCTGAGTAAGTTGTGATTCGTCATAGCTTCTTGGGGTAGAGCATTCCAGAGGATTGATGCAGCTCGAGAGAAGTCTTGGATCTGGAGTGGGAGGTTCGGATTAGTGTGGATGTTAGTTGAAAGTCATTTGCAGAGCGCAAAGAACGGGTGGGGTGATCGACAGAGAGGAGAGTGGAGATGTAGGGGGGTGCCGCACTGTGGAGAGCTTTGTGGGTGAGAACAAGCAGTTTGAATTTGATCCTGTGGTATAGAGGCAGCCAGTGCAATGACTGACACAGAGAGGAGGCATCAGAGTAGCGGTTAGCCAGGTAGGTGACCCTGGCGGCTGCATTAAGGATGGACTGTAGAGAAGAGAGTCTAGTTAGCGGGAGACCAATTAATAGAGAGCTACAGTAGTCGAGGTGGGAGTGGATCAGGGCCACGGTGAGGGGTTTTGTCATTTCCATTGTGAGAAAGGGGCGGATTCTAGAGATGTTCTTGAGGTGCAAGCAACAGGAGTGGGCAAGAGATTGTATATAGGAGGTGAAGGACAGATCGGTGTCAAGTATAACACCCAGACAGCGAGCCTGCTGCCTAGAAGTTATGAGAGCGCTAGAGCGAGAGAGAGCGCTAGAGCGAGAGAGAGCGAGAGAGAGCGCTAGAGCGCTAGAGCGAGAGAGAGCGAGAGAGAGCGCTAGAGAGCGCTAGAGAGCGCTAGCGAGCGAGAGCGAGCGAGAGAGAGCGAGAGCGAGCGAGAGAGAGCGAGAGAGAGAGAGCGAGAGAGAGCGAGAGAGAGCGAGAGAGAGCGAGAGAGAGCGAGAGAGAGCGAGAGAGAGCGAGAGAGAGCGAGAGAGAGCGAGAGAGAGCGAGAGAGAGCGAGAGAGAGCGCGAGAGCGCGAGAGAGAGCGCTAGAGCGCGAGAGAGAGCGCTAGAGCGCGAGAGAGCGCTAGAGCGCGCGAGAGAGAGCGCTAGAGCGCGAGAGAGAGCGCTAGAGCGCGAGAGAGAGCGCTAGAGCGCGAGAGAGAGCGCTAGAGCGAGAGAGAGAGCGCTAGAGCGAGAGAGAGAGAGCGCTAGAGAGAGAGAGAGAGCGCTAGAGCGAGAGAGAGCGCTAGAGCGAGAGAGAGCGCTAGAGCGAGAGAGAGCGAGAGAGCGCGAGAAAGAGAGCGCTAGAGAGAGAGAGCGCTAGAGAGAGAGCGAGCGCTAGCGCTAGAGCGAGAGAGCGCGAGAGAGAGCGCTAGAGCCAGAGAGAGCGCTAGAGCGAGAGAGAGCGAGAGAGCGCTAGAGCGAGAGAGAGCGAGAGAGCGCTAGAGCGAGAGAGAGCGAGAGAGCGCGAGAGCGAGAGAGAGCGAGAGAGAGCGCGCTAGAGCGAGAGAGAGCGCTAGAGCGCGAGAGAGCGCGAGAGAGAGAGAGCGCTAGAGCGCGAGAGAGCGAGAGCGCTAGAGCGAGAGAGAGCGAGAGAGCGCGAGAAAGAGAGCGCTAGAGAGAGAGAGCGCTAGAGCGAGAGAGAGCGAGAGAGCGCTAGAGCGAGAGAGAGCGAGAGAGCGCTAGAGCGAGAGAGAGCGAGAGAGCGCGAGAGCGAGAGCGAGCGCGAGAGAGAGCGCTAGAGAGAGCGCGAGAGAGAGCGCTAGAGAGAGCGCGAGAGAGAGCGCTAGAGAGAGCGCGAGAGAGAGCGCTAGAGCGCGAGAGCGAGAGAGCGCGAGAGAGAGCGCTAGAGCCAGAGAGAGCGCTAGAGCGAGAGAGAGCGAGAGAGCGCTAGAGCGAGAGAGAGCGAGAGAGCGCTAGAGCGAGAGAGAGCGAGAGCGCTAGAGCGAGAGAGAGCGAGAGAGCGCGAGAAAGAGAGCGCTAGAGAGAGAGAGCGCTAGAGCGAGAGAGAGCGAGAGAGCGCTAGAGCGAGAGAGAGCGAGAGAGCGCTAGAGCGCTAGAGCGGAGAGCGAGCGCGAGAGAGAGAGCGCGAGAGAGAGCGCTAGAGAGAGCGCGAGAGAGAGCGCTAGAGAGAGCGCGAGAGAGAGCGCTAGAGAGAGCGCTAGAGAGAGCGCTAGAGAGAGCGCTAGAGAGAGCGCTAGAGAGAGAGCGAGAGAGCGCTAGAGCGAGAGAGAGAGAGAGCGCTAGAGCGAGAGAGAGAGAGAGCTGCGAGAGAGAGAGAGGCGCGCGAGAGAGCGCGCGAGAGAGCGCGCGCGAGAGAGCGCGCGAGAGAGCGCGCGAGAGAGCGCGCGAGAGAGAGCGCGCGAGAGAGCGCGCGAGAGAGCGCGCGAGAGAGCGCGAGAGAGAGCGCGAGAGAGAGCGCGAGAGAGAGCGCGAGAGAGAGCGCGAGAGAGAGCGCGAGAGAGAGCGCGAGAGAGAGCGCGAGAGAGAGAGCGCGAGAGAGAGAGCGCGAGAGAGAGAGAGCGCGAGAGAGAGAGCGCGAGAGAGAGAGCGCGAGAGAGAGAGCGCGAGAGAGAGAGCGCGAGAGAGAGAGCGCGAGAGAGAGAGGCGCGCGAGAGAGCGCGAGAGAGAGAGCGCGCGCGAGAGAGCGCGAGAGAGAGAGCGCGCGAGAGAGAGCGCGCGAGAGAGAGCGCGAGAGAGAGAGCGCGCGAGAGAGAGCGCGAGAGAGAGAGCGCGAGAGAGAGAGCGCGAGAGAGAGAGCGCGAGAGAGAGAGCGCGAGAGAGAGAGCGCGAGAGAGAGAGCGCGAGAGAGAGAGCGCGAGAGAGAGCGCGAGAGAGAGCGCGAGAGAGAGCGCGAGAGAGAGCGCGAGAGAGAGCGCGAGAGAGAGCGCGAGAGAGAGCGCGAGAGAGAGCGCGAGAGAGAGCGCGAGAGAGAGCGCGAGAGAGCGCGCGAGAGAGAGCGCGAGAGAGCGCGCGAGAGAGCGCGCGAGAGAGCGCGAGAGAGAGCGCGAGAGAGAGCGCGAGAGAGAGCGCGAGAGAGAGCGCGAGAGAGAGCGCGAGAGAGAGCGCGAGAGAGAGCGCGAGAGAGAGCGCGAGAGAGAGCGCGAGAGAGAGCGCGAGAGAGAGCGCGAGAGAGAGCGCGAGAGAGAGAGCGAGAGAGAGAGAGAGCGAGAGAGAGAGAGCGCGAGAGAGAGAGCGCGAGAGAGAGCGCGAGAGAGAGAGCGCGAGAGAGAGAGCGCGAGAGAGAGAGCGAGAGAGAGCGAGAGAGAGAGAGCGAGAGAGAGCGCGAGAGAGAGAGCGCGGAGAGAGAGCGCGAGAGAGAGAGCGCGAGAGAGAGCGCGAGAGAGAGAGCGCGAGAGAGAGCGCGAGAGGAGAGCGCGAGAGAGAGCGCGAGAGAGAGCGCGAGAGAGAGAGCGCGAGAGAGAGCGCGAGAGAGAGCGCGAGAGAGAGAGAGAGAGAGAGAGAGCGAGAGAGAGAGAGAGCGCTAGAGCGAGAGAGAGCGCTAGAGCGAGAGAGAGCGCTAGAGCGAGAGAGAGCGCTAGAGCGAGAGAGAGCGCTAGAGAGAGAGCGCGAGAGAGCGCGCTAGAGCTAGAGAGAGCGCTAGAGCTAGAGAGAGCGCTAGAGCTAGAGAGAGCGCTAGAGCTAGAGAGCGCGCTAGAGCTAGAGAGCGCGCTAGAGCTAGAGAGAGCGCGCTAGAGCTAGAGAGAGCGCGCTAGAGCTAGAGAGAGCGCGCTAGAGAGCGCTAGAGCTAGAGAGAGCGCTAGAGCTAGAGAGCGCGCTAGAGAGCGCTAGAGCGAGAGAGAGCGCTAGAGAGAGCGCTAGAGCTAGAGAGAGCGCTAGAGCTAGAGAGAGTGCTAGAGAGAGCGCTAGAGCTAGAGAGAGCGCTAGAGCTAGAGAGAGCGCTAGAGCTAGAGAGAGCGCTAGAGCTAGAGAGAGCGCGCTAGAGCTAGAGAGAGCGCTAGAGAGAGCGCTAGAGCTAGAGAGAGCGCTAGAGCTAGAGAGAGCGCGCTAGAGCTAGAGAGAGCGCGCTAGAGCTAGAGAGAGCGCGCTAGAGCTAGAGAGAGCGCGCTAGAGCTAGAGAGAGCGCGCTAGAGCTAGAGAGAGCGCGCTAGAGAGCGCTAGAGCTAGAGAGAGCGCTAGAGCGAGAGAGCGCGCTAGAGAGAGCGCTAGAGCGAGAGAGAGCGCTAGAGAGAGCGCTAGAGCGAGAGAGCCCGCGCGCTGGAGCGAGAGAGAGCGCTAGAGAGAGCGCTAGAGCGAGCGAGCCCGCGCGCTAGAGCGAGCGAGCCCGCGCGCTAGAGCGAGAGAGCCCGCGCGCTAGAGCGAGAGAGCCCGCGCGCTAGAGCGAGAGAGCCCGCGCGCTAGAGCGAGAGAGCCCGCGCGCTAGAGCGAGAGAGCCCGCGCGCTAGAGCGAGAGAGCCCGCGCGCTAGAGCGAGAGAGCCCGCGCGCTAGAGCGAGAGAGCCCGCGCGCTAGAGCGAGAGAGCCCGCGCGCTAGAGCGAGAGAGCCCACGCGCTAGAGCGAGAGAGCCCGCGCGCTAGAGCGAGAGAGCCCGCGCGCTAGAGCGAGAGAGACCGAGCGCTAGAGCGAGAGAGACCGCGCGCCAGAGACCGCGCGCCAGAGACCGCGCGCCAGAGACCGCGCGCCAGAGACCGCGCGCCAGAGACCGCACGCCAGAGACCGCACGCCAGAGACCGCACGCCAGAGACCGCGCGCCAGAGACCGCACGCTAGAGGGATAGCTCACCTACAGTGTAGCAATCCAAGCTCCCATCACCACAAAGCTCTGATATATATATATATATACATGGGCCAGATGAACCAGGACCCCTGGCACAGCTCTCCCAAACCCAACTGGACAAAATAACCAATCACACCAGCCTGACAAGAACCAGAATCAGGAAGATGGTAGACGAGGGTCAGGAGAGGCATGTCAATGACTGGAGGACCGACATCAACACCTCACAGAAACTGACCACGTACCAGAGTCTACAGAGAGACTACAGACTGGCCCCATATCTGGAAAAACTCCCGGACCCCAGAGACCGCAGAACCCTGAGCCGATATAGACTCAGTGCCCACAGTCTAGCCATCTAATCCGGCCGACACAAGCAGAGCTACAAGCCCAGGGAGGACAGACTGTGCCAACACTGTGACCTGGAGGCCCTGGAGGATGAAACCCACTTCCTGCTGCACTGCACCAAGTACTCAGCAGTGAGGGACACTCACTTCAGGAGACTCTCCCATCTCTTCCCGGATTTCAGCTCCATGAAGGAGGAAGAGAAAATATATATCCTGCTGGGGGAAGAAGAGAGCGCAGTGGAGATAGCAGCGCGGTATGTGAGCGAATGTCAGAGACACAGAGAGAGAGACACAGAGAGAGAGACACACACAGAGAGAGAGACACACACAGAGAGAGAGACACACACAGAGAGAGAGACACACACAGAGAGAGAGACACACACAGAGAGAGAGACACACACAGAGAGAGAGACACACAGAGAGAGAGACACACAGAGAGACACAGAGAGAGAGACACAGAGAGAGAGACACAGAGAGAGAGACACAGAGAGAGAGACACAGAGAGAGAGACACAGAGAGAGAGACACAGAGAGAGAGACACAGAGAGAGACACAGAGAGAGACAGAGAGAGACACAGAGAGAGACACAGAGAGAGAGACAGAGAGAGAGACAGAGAGAGAGACAGAGAGAGAGACAGAGAGAGAGACAGAGAGAGAGACAGAGAGAGAGACAGAGAGAGAGACAGAGAGAGACAGAGAGAGACAGAGAGAGACAGAGAGAGACAGAGAGAGACAGAGAGAGACAGAGAGAGACAGAGAGAGACAGAGAGAGACAGAGAGAGACAGAGAGAGACAGAGATGTCGGGTTTAGTGAGGTTAGAAGATGGAGGGAATAGAAGTAGTTCAGTTTTGGAAAGGTTAAGTTTCAGATAGACAGCAGACATGACGTTGCAAACTGCAGTCAGGCAGTCACTTGTGTTCTGTAGTACAGCGGGGGTGAGGTCACGGGATGAAGTGTATAGTTGTGTGTCATCAGCATAAAGATGGTACTGGAAGCCAAATCTACTGATGGTCTGTCCAATTGGGGCAGTGTAGAGGGAGAAAAAATGAGGGCCGAGTACTGAACCTTGAGGGACCCCAACTGTGAGAGGAAGAGGAGACGATGTGGAGCCAGGAAATGATACGCTGAATGAGCGGCCAGAAAGATAGGAAGAGAACCAGGAAAGCACAGTGTCCTTTAGGCCGATAGAATGGAGCATAGAGAGGAGATGGTGGTCAACAGTGTCGAAGGCGGCAGAGAGGTCAAGAAGAATAAGCACAGAGTGGTCACCATTACGTTTTGCTGTCAGCAAGTCATTGGTCACTTTGACGAGGGCAGTTTTTGTTGAGTGTAGGGGGTAGAAGCCAGACTGTAAAGGATCTAGAAGAGAGTGAGAGGAGAGGTAGCGGGTGAGATGGGAATAGACCAGGCGCTCCAAGAGTTTGGAAATGAAGGGGAGATTGGAGACTGGTCTGTAGTTGTTTGCGCAAGATGGGTCAAAAGTAGGTTTTTTTTAAAAATGGAGTAATGATAGATTGTTTAAGGGAGGAGGGAAAAAAGACAGAGAGAGACAGATTGAAGATTTTAGTTTGATGAGTAGTGATGACTGGAGCAGGTGTGAGGGGAAGGGATCAGTAGGGCAAGTGGTAGGATGGGAAAAGGAGCCTGGAGACTTCTTCCTCTGTGACTGAGTCAAATGTGGAGAGTGAACCGGATGGGATGGGGGTGGGGGAGGCTGGGGAAATCACAACACTTGGTGACTGGGAGTTGATCTCTTGCCAGATGTTTTCTAATCTCTTTGTGAAGTACGAGGCCAGATCATCAGCATGAAGGTCTGTGATAGGGGTCTGTGATTTGGGACTGAGGAGGGAATGAAAGGTGTCAGAGTTTTTTGGATTGTTGTATAATAAGGAGATCAAGGTGGTGAAGTAGGTCTGTTTGGCAAGGTGAAGGGCAGCGTTGTAGGTTCTTAACATGAATTTGTAGTGCATGAAGTTTTCTGGTGTGCGGGTTTTTCTCCATAGGCGTTCGGTACTCCTAGAGCATCACTGGAGAAGTCGAGTTTGCGATGTGAGCCAGGTCTGTTTTACTCTGTGTTTGGTCTTTCTAAAGGTGAGGGGCACTACTTGATCTAGGGTACTTCTGAGTGCATCATTGTAGTGGTTTACAGCCAGATCAGGACAGGAAAGCGAGGAGATAGGGGAGAGTGAGTGCAGAGCGTCTGTGTCTGAGAGTCAATGGCCTGTAGGTTTCTGAATGTGTGATAGGTGAGAGTGTGCTGGGATGGGCGAGGGTTAGTGAGCTTGAAGGAGAGAATGTTGTGGTCAGAGAGGGGAAGAGGTAAGTTATCAAAGTGAGAGATTGAGCAGAGCCGGACAAAGACCAGAGTGTTACTGTCTTCATGTGTCTCAGAGGATGAGAGCTGTGAGAGGCCAAAGGAGGTTGTTAGAGATAGAAGCTGGGATGCAAAAGGGGAGGTGGGGCCGTTCATGGATATGTTAAAGTCTCCTAGGATAAGGGTTGGTAATTCTGAGGACATGAAGTGCAGCAACCAGGCTGAAAAGCGGTCAAGGAACTGGGTGGGTGAGCCTGGGGGACGGTATATGACTGCTACTCTGAGGGAGAGAGGATAGAAGAGCCTGTGTGGACCTCAAAAAATGGGAATGAAAGTGATGGCACTGGGAGGGGGATGGGGGGGGGAGAGAGAGAGAGAGAATGACCTGGAAAGTGCACTGTGGTGACAAGAGTAAGCCGACTCCACCACCATGTCTGTTCTCAGGTCTTGGTGAATGGGAAAAGTGTAAGCCACCAAGAGAAATTGCAGCAGGGGAAGCAGTGTCCGAATCCTGAATCCAGGTTTCAGTGAGGGCCAGCAGATTAACAGAGTTATTGAGAAAACATACATACATACATATGGACACATATTATTATATATATTACATACATACACACATACACTGCAGGGTCCGCTCTGGAGCGGTGCTGGGGGCTGGTGAAGCTGCGGGCGGCAGCGTTCGATCTCCTGCTCCCGCTCATATAATATGCACAGTTGCTGTCCATCAGCGTGGTGCTGAAACCGCATCGCACTGATGGGCTGGGGCAGCGGGGCATATTATATCTGCCTGTGCTCCCTTTGATCGCACATAATCCCCCGTGTTAGATATGGCCCCCATACTGCTGCCCATAGTAAAATAAAAAAAAGCTTTAGGGTACCTTCACACTTAGCGATGCAGCAGCGATCCGACCAGCGATCTGACCTGGTCAGGATCGCTGCTGCATCGCTACATGGTCGCTGGTGAGCTGTCAAACAGGCAGATCTCACCAGCGACCAGTGAACAGCCCCCAGCCAGCAGCGACGTGCAAGCGACGCTGCGCTTGCACGGAGCCGCCGTCTGGAAGCTGCGGAGACTGGTAACTAAGGTAAACATCGGGTATGGTTACCCGATGTTTACATTAGTTACCAGTGTGAGCAGGGAGCAGGGAGCCGCGCACACTGAGCGCTGGCTCCTTGCTCTCCTAGCTGCTGTACACATCGGGTTAATTAACCCGATGTGTACAGCAGCTACATGTGCAGAGAGCCGGAGCCGGCAGCACAGGCAGCGTGAGAGCTGCAGAGGCTGGTAACTAAGGTAAATATCGGGTAACCACCTTGGTTACCCGATGTTTATCTTGGATACAGCTTACCTCAGCTGTCAGACGCCGGCTCCTGCTCCCTGCTCGCTTCATTTGTCGCTCTCTTGCTGTCACACACAGTGATCTGTGTGTCACAGCAGGAGAGCGGCTTTGAAGAAAACGAACCAGGGCTGTGTGTAACGAGCAGCGATCTCGCAGCAGGGGCCAGATCGCTGCTCAGTGTCACACACAGCGAGATCGCTAATGAGGTCACTGCTGCGTCACAAAAAGCGTGACTCAGCAGCGATCTCGGCAGTGAGCTCGCTGTGTGTGAAGCACCCCTTACTTACCTCCAGCGCTGATCTCCCGGTCTCCTGCTGCTGCTGTCTGTGATAAGGCACGCAGAGATGATATCACTCTGCCGTGCCGATCACATGACCGGCAGCAAGAACCAGGAAGTAAGGAAACAGGAGCTCAACTGCGAGGAGGGAGACACGAGGAGGGACAGCACTGAGAAGGTAAGGAAAAGAGTGTTTTATTTTATTATGGGCAGCAGTATGGGGGCCATATCAAAACACAGGGGAGATGTGCCATCTATAGTGGCCATGGGCAGCAGTATGGGGGCCATATCAAACACAGGGGAGATGTGCCATCCATAGTGGCCATGGGCAGCAGTATGGGGGCCATATCAAACACAGGGGAGGTGTGCCATCTATAGGGGCCATGGGCAGCACAGGGGGACGTGTCCCAGCACAAGGGGGCTATATTCAATATAAGGGGGCCATATCCAGATTAAGGGGGGCTAATTTTAGGATGGGGCTGTGACGACATGGACACTCACTGCCTAGCATGGGTTAAAGTTTCTTAAAATTCAGCCAGACATATTGTTCTTCCGTGTGTTAACTCATGTTTGCTAAACTATTGTTTGGGACCAGACCCATCCAAGCAATCATTATAATGTAGTTGGGTATTGCTAATCTAATGTAAATTACCTTAGTAGCCGTGTGTGTATAATATATATATATATATATATATATATATATATATATATATATATATATATATATATATATATATATATATATATATATATATATATATATATATATATATATATATATATACATATACATACATACACACACACACATATACATACATATATATATACACATATACATATATACATATACATACACACACATATATATACACACACACACACACACACACACACACACACACACACACACACATATATCTATATACACACACACACACACACACATATATGTATATATACACATACACACACTTTATTGCATTGTGGCAAATATTGAGACACCACTTCCAAATTTTCAGTTTTTCTGATTTTTCTCTTTATAGGTATTTGAGTAAAATGTAAATTTTTTTCTTTTATTCTATAAACTACTGACACCACCGAATTTCCAAGCAATACATTTTTTATTTATTTTCTGAAAATGAAAAATGGTCAAACAAAAAAATGCATTGCTCTCAGACCTCAAATAATGCAAAGAAAACAAGTTCATAATCATTTAGAAACAACAATACTAATAATGTTTTAACTCAGGAAGAGTTCAGAAATCAATATTTTGTGGAATAACCATGATTTTTAATCACAACTTTCATGCGTCTTGGTATGATTTCCACCAGTCGTTCACACTGCTTTTGGCTAGAATCACACTTGTGCGTGTAAAATCGGACAGAGTCTTATCCTAGAAAGTAGCATGAGCTCTGTTCAAGGCTTGATCAGTGTGCAATGCAACAGCAATGCGATTCTGTGATTTTTCTCATGATTGTAGTCAGTGTGCAATCCGTGTTTGATGCATATGTTATCCGTTTTTCTTCTCAGCAGCTGTCATCTGCCATTCAGCTCTGCTACATGGCCGCTGACAGCAGACACAGACAGAGCTGCATGGTCAGAATGAAGTCGGATGAACTTCACCCGACTTCATGGTCAACTCGCGGCTCTGTGTGTGTCGTGGCCTGATTTTCGGTCACCGGTGAAGGTCTCACCGGTGACCGCAAATCCCCTGAGTCATTGAAGTGATTTCCGCTATCAGCGGTGCAGTCACTGAGGTTACCCGCGGCCACAGCTGAAGTCCTCCAGCTGAGATCTGTGGCCGCGGGTAATGTGAGTGACAGCACCTCTGATCGCGCAACTCACTTCAGTCGCTGCGGGGAGCTCACAGAGAGCGGTCGTGGTCTGTGACCGCTCTCTGTCAGCTTCTGATGTAGCAGAGCTGAAAGCGTCGTGGGACCTCTGTGGATTACGCCGGACCTGGAGGGGTATTTGGGGACTTGAATAAAGTGGTTAAAGAGGGTGGGTTTTTTTGTCATTTATTTCAAAGAAAATAAAGACATACACCCAAAAATCCTTTATCTTACAGGTTAATCGTGGAAGGTATCTCGGGAAATGCCTGCCATGATTAATCTAGGACTTAATGGCAGCTATGGGCTGCTGCCATTAACTCCTTATTACCCCGATTGCCAATGCACCAGGGCAATTCGGGATGAGCCGGGTACAGTCCCGGGACTGTCGCATCTAATGGATGTGGCAATTCCGGGCGGCTGCTGGCTGATATTTTTAGGGTGGGGGCTCCCCATAACGTGGTGCTCCTCATCCTGACAATACCAGCCTCCAGCCGTGTGGCTTTACCCTGGCTGGTATGTAAATTTGGGGGAACCGCACACCGGGTTTTTTTTTTTATTTATTTTACTGCACGATATAGACCCGCCCACCGGCTACTGATTGCTTGCAGTGAGACAGCTGTCACTCAACATGGGGGCGTGTCTAACTGCAACCAATCAATCATAGGCGCCGGTGGGCGGGGAAAGCAGTGAATACTAGATGGAATAATGAGCGGCCGGGTTTTTCAAGAGACGAAAAGCCGCCGGAGCTTTGTGACAGCCGTGCAGCGCCGCGCCGGTGCGTATGAGAGAGTGTGTGTGTGTGGGTGTGTGTGGGGGGGGGAAGGGTTAGACAGAGAGAGAGACCGACAGAGACCAACTGGCAGAGAGAGATTGACCAACACCGACAGACCTCACTCATTTCTAATGTTTTCTGCAACATGCGATAAATGTATGTAGAAAAAACGCATGTCACTAGGATGGTGTGAGTGCCGTCCGTGTGACATCCGTTTTTTCCACGCACCCATAGAGTTTCATTGGAGAGACACGCGCCAGAAACTCACCAAAACGCAGCATGCTGCAATTTTTTTCTCAGTCCGATTTGGACTGAGAAAAAAAATAGATGGGAGCTGCCTCATTGATTAACATTGGTCCGAGTGCAATGCGAGAGTTTCTTGCATTACACTCATGCAAGTTAGTCGCAAGTGTGAAGCTGGCCTTTGGGTGACCTTTTGCCACTCCTAGCACAAAAATGTAAGCAGTTCTTCTTTGTTTGATGGCTTGTGACTATCCATCGTCCTCTTGATTACATTCCAGAGGTTTTCAATAAGGTTCAGGTCTGGAGATTGGGCTGGCCATGACAGGGATTTGATGTGGTGGTCCTTTATCCACACATTGATTGACCTAGCTGTGTAGCATGGCGCATTGTTCTGCTTATAAAACAGTCCTCAGTTGGGGGATCATTGCCTGAGCAGAAGGAAGCAACTGTTTTTCCAGGATAACCCTATATGCAGCTTCATTCATACATCCTTCGCAAAGATTAACCTGTCCAATTCCAGCCTTGCTGAAACAGCCCCAGATTATCACCGATCCTCCAAATGTCACAGTGGGTACACAACACTGTGGCTTGTACACCTCTCCAGGTCTCCGTCTAACCATTGGACGACCAGGTGTTGGGCAAAGTTGAAAATTAGGTAAAGAAAATTCAACAAGCATCTTTGCGAAGGACGTATGAATCAAGCCACATACAAGGTGCGTGCGTTCCTACTCCACCCCCCCCTCCTCATCCCTTCCATCAATGTTTTTAAACACTGGATTCTGGTCTCCATTGACTTATATGGGTATCAGATTCTGGACCAGAACTGTATTTTTTTTTAAAAAAAAAAAAAAACAAAATTTGCAGGGACCCGCCGGGCCCGGTTATTTGCGAGTCCGCTCATCTCTACCTACCACGCTTTTATGAAGGCGTAAAAAGACAGACACCACTGGGTTATAATCCAGAATCCACGGTGTCTCCATCTGCCTCATTATAGTTAATGTTCCATCAGGGGTTCCATCTGAGCGCAGATGTACGCGCCAAGGCTCTGTCGTGGCTGTATACTCCTTCCAGGTCACGCATTCACTTCCGGAGCCGATGATTGAATATGCACTGCTTTCCCCGCCCACCAGCGCCTATGATTGGTTGCAATACTAAATAGGATAACTGAACACTAATATATATATATACTATGTATTTTTTTGGCTTAATATATATATATATATATATATATATATATATATATATATATATATATATATATATATATATATATATATATATTATATATTAAGCCAAAAAAATACATAGTACATAAGGATAAGGCTGCACATCAAAGTCAGACAATAGTATAATGCTATAAGCATACCGAAAAACATTGAAGCATACAATGAAAAATGCCACTTGCTAACTTGAAAGTGTGAATAATGAAATGCATATCTGCCATGAATATTAGGAAAAAGGAGATATTTAACAATGAGATGACACACAGTTAGGGTCACAGAGCTAGGGACCCCAATATAGAGATATACCTTGACGAGTTTTTAGGGCTCAGTTACATTGATCAATGCGATAGCTAAATATCTCCTTTTTCCTAATATTCATGGCAGGTATGCATTTCATTATTCACACTTCCAAGTTAGTAAGTGGCATTTTTCATTGTATGCTTCAATGTTTTTCGGTATGCTTATAGCATTATACTAGCTGACTTTGATGTGCAGCCTTATCCTTATGTACTATCATTGGTTGCAGTCAGACGCACAGCCATGCAGATCGTGCACTAAAAATAAAAAAGGTAGATGCTAGAATGTACAGGCTTCTTCGATGTATGACGTAATTTGACACATGATGGGGGGGCAGTGTTCAAAATGCAGCCCGATGTTTTCCAGACAAAATAAACAAACATTCTGTTTCTAAGTCCACGTGGGCATGGAGTTATTTATTATAGAAGCGGGGGCCTGGGGGTAAGACCCCAGATTGAGGGGGGGGGGGGGGGTATCAGGAGGAAGCATTGCTATGCTCACCAACCAAGTTGGTCACACCTACTAACCGTCACTGTTAAAGTACTGGCGGGGTGCAGGACATGGCCCCATACTTTATGCAGGAATGCTTCGAGGTCACCATAGGTCACCTGAACTGAGTGACGTCACTGCTGCCAGCCGGGTCCTTCTTATCAGTGTTTCCTGGAGCCTGGAGAAAATCGGACATGTTTTCGATCTCTCTAGGCTCTGATGTAGCAGACCCAGGATGGTTATGGGACCTTGTGGGGATTACATCGGGCCTGGAGGGGTGTATTTGGGGTTAATAAAGTGATGAAAGAGGAATTTTTTTATCTTATTCCAAATAAAGGATTTTTCTCGCTGTTTGTGTATTTCCTCCCATCACTACTTTTGGGCTTGATGACAGTTGTGCACTGATATTAACCCCTCATTACCCTGATTTTCAGCGCATCAGTACAATCAGGAGCTTGCGTAAAGCACAGAGCTTGTGGCATCTAATGGATGGGACAATCTTGGGCAGCTACAGGTTGATATTTTTAAGCTGGGGGGGCCTAATATCTACAGGCCTCCCCAGTCTGAGAATACCAGCCCCCAGGTGTAGTGATACCAAGCCATGATTAAGCAGATCAAAACTGGGTCCAGCACTAGGGTATCTTTGAAACCGCGCAGATACAGATTTTTACAGTCCAGGTCCACTCATCACTAGCAGTAGGCCATAGCTTTGCGCACTTCTGAAAAGATGTAGCATTGGATTCATCAGGGATTTCATCTGAATCACATAGTTTGGAGAATTTAGATGTAAGAGTTCAGCATAGAGCAAAGGATAAATGTGATCCAAAAGGTCATGGAAAATGTTCCCAATAAAAGCTTCAATTCAGTTGACTAAGGGTACTTTCTCACTTGCGTTATTTTTTTTTTTTTTTGGCGCAATCCGTTAACGGATTTAGCTGTTTCCTATAGACTTGCATTGATGATGGATTGTGCCAAAAAGTACCTGCGTTGCTTCCGTTGGCCGACGCTCCGTTGCTTCCGCTCGGCGGAAGAAACGCTGTATGTAACGTTAAATGCTTGCGTCAAAATGACGCCGACCTGCGGATTCCGTTGCTTCCGTTAAAATTTATAATGGTTCCCTATGGTAGCGGATTCTGTTGCTAAGTGCTTAACAACGGAATCCGCTGCTGGATTTCGCTATTTTCTTCTGAGCATGCCCAGACTAAAGACCAATCACTATGTCAAGGTTCCTCATCTGGAAAGCTATATAAGAGAGCCCTAATTCAAAGCAGCAAACAATGCCTTTGGACATAGAGCAGCTG
The DNA here is from genome assembly GCF_048569485.1 of Anomaloglossus baeobatrachus. Lineage (NCBI taxonomy): Eukaryota > Metazoa > Chordata > Amphibia > Anura > Aromobatidae > Anomaloglossus > Anomaloglossus baeobatrachus. The sequence continues at coordinate 306,871,824 of NC_134354.1, forward strand.
CTGTGACCATCTCTGAAGAAATCAGACCAGGAGAAAATATCTGGGAGAACTGGAGAACAATTGCGGAGGTGAGAAAAATCAGCGACCCATAGTCCCCATATTTTGTTTACCTCTCTTTTTTTTTTGCACCGTCTGTTTCACCGTTGATGTAGGGTGGGGCTATTGTTTGGTCATGGGAGGTGGGTTAGGGTGGGGCTATTGTTTGGTAATGGAGGTAAGGTTTGTTATTGTGCTAATTTTAATTTGTGGGTTTATTTTTTTATTTATTTTTTTTTGTGCATTGGCTCACAAATAAACAAACAACCAAATTTTTATTTGGCAAAACTCATACAAAAATTGTGGGTTTTTTTTCTGCAATAGACTAAACACCAACCAGCGGCAGCAACCCAGCTAGCCAGACGCCCAACTTTCTAAGTACCCATGTAAGTACCGTATTTTTCGGACTATAAGACGCACCGGACTATAAGACGCACCCTGGTTTTAGAGGAGGAAAATAAAATTTTAAGCAAAAAAATGTGGTCATGACACACTGTTATGGGGCGAGGATCTGCTGCCTACACTGTTATGGGGGTAATGTCCCCAAATTCTCTACTAAGGTGCCGCATCCTGGTAATGATCCTCCTGCCTTGTATATACAGTATACGTCCCTCATCCTGCTATATACAGTCATCCTGCCATATGGCCGCATCCTGCTATATACTGGCATATGGCCGCATCCGGCTATATAACCCATCATGGCATATGACCCCATCCTGCTCAGATGACACCATCCTGCTCAGATGACACCATCCTGCTCATATTATACCCCCATCCTGCTCATATTATACCCCAATCCTGGTGTATGGCCATATCCTGTGGCACATAAAAAAAAATAAACGTTCATACTCACCTCAGCTCACCTCACTCCCTGCAGCATCGCTCGTCCTCCGGTCTGTGTCAGCGGCAGCGCCGCTGAGGAGCCGTCCCAGTTACCCTGCTGCATCGCGATCATCTCCTGTGTCTGTGCCGGTGGCGGCTGCATGTGGACACGTGCGCACAGCGATGACGTCATCGCTGTGCGCGCCGCTAGTCTCCACACAGCCGACGGCACAGGAGATGATCGCGATACAGCAAGGTAACGGGGAAGGCTCCACTCAGCGGCGCTGCTGCTGACACAGACGGGAGAACGAGCGATGCTGCAGGGGAACGGTGAGTACTGTACACTGATTCACTGCTCCCCGCGCTGATGATGATGCGCGGGGGGCAGTGAATACAGCCGCACATGATCACTCCAGGCCGTAGTTGCCAGGGGTGATCATGCGGGCCGGCTGTTTATCCCCCGCCCATCATCCCGCCCACCTGTCAGTGCCTGCTTCAGCGCTGAGGGATGGTGGGCGGGGGATGGGCGTGCATATTAAATGAGCGGGTCCACGTGGTCACGGCAGACTGCTACAGCCTGCTCGTGTCCCCGATGACCCGCTGTACCGCAGAACCCTTATTCCCCGCAGCCACATTCAGACCATAAGACGCACCCCCCACTTTCCCCCAACATTTGGGGGAAAAAAGTGCGTCTTATGGTCCGAAAAATACGGTATCTCTTCAGCCCAACTGAGCAGGTGAGTGGTCCAAAGCTTTATATTTGTAATGTGTGTGTTTTTTTCTCCAATAGAACAAAAGGAAAAGATTCTATAGAAGGTCTTCTGATGACAGCCCCCCTGAAAGGAGTCAGCGAGTGGAGGTGAAATTTTCAAGTAATTTTTTTTTTTTTTTTTTTTTGTAATATGTTGAATGGAACTAGTACTAACAATTTTTTAATTTGTATTTAGGAGGAGGCTGATGCCGAACTGGGGGTGCCAGAAGCAGGACGGGGTGGAGAAAATAGTCGCGAAGGCTCGCAGGATGTAAGTATATCCACTACAATGGCATCATAACCATTACACTACACATGCTAACACGACAAATTTACAAAAAAAAAAAAAAAAAAAAAAAAAATCACAAGTTGCTATCATTACCATATCATGCATGACATATTTAAAAGTAAAACTATACATTTGTCTATCTGTAATGTATTTTTTCAGGTTGCACTGCCTGTCCGTCGTAGAGCTCCTCCCAGGGGCTCCCGGGGTCGTCGAGGGCGCGGCGGTGGTCAACAGAGTGAGTATTTTTTGGTAACTAAAATTGATATAATGCATTATAATTAATATCAGGTTTTTTTTTATATTTTTTTCGTCCTTGTCACAGGTTTCACAACGGCAGCAGGACGAGGAATCTGATGGGGAGGAAACTGGTTTAGATGTGGACCTCCTCATCAACCTCGTCCATGCCCCAGCAGCCATTGTGGGACATGCAAGACCACCGCCATGCTGATTCTGTCATCACCCGACGGCTCTGGGAACAGGTTGCCTCCAAAGTAATAGATGGATGGGAGTGTTGAGGATAAGAATTAAGTATTTTTGGATACTCAATTCAGCCATTTCATAGACTCAGGTATATAGTTTAGTAAATGTAAACCAACACACATTTATGCATGTCTTTGTTCCTTAACACAGTATATATCAATATATGTAACTTGAAGATGGCGGTCATATCCTGTCTACACCCAAAGGAGATGATGAACAAAGAAATTCCTGGAGCCTGGACTGACCAATCAAGAAGAGGATATGCAGATCTACATGTCTTGAAGCCCCGACCTACGATACTTGATTGGACTGTATTTTGTCCACGCCCTTCACTTCTGAAGAGTTGTGAAAAGTTTTAAACAATAAAGTTCAGTTGCCTCAGTGCCAGTCATGAAGATAGATGTAACTGACCCACTGTCAGTTATATTTTAGTCTCGTGTGCACACATGACACTAGAATTTGAAACAGCAATCAGATCCCGAGAGACCCTTTGAGTCTCATCATAATCATCGTTTTAACCTTATCAGTTGGCGCGCCAAGCGTGGAGCCACCGAAAAGAGCGAGTCAGATCTTCCACTTTCCGGCCGTCTGGGCGCTACGCCACAACTATCCAGGTGTTGCTCGATAGAGGACTTTATCACCCTCCGATCCGCGGTAAGCATCATATAGATTGTGTGTGCTGTTTTACCTGTGGTTCGAGAGACACCTGGCGAAAGGGGGTGGTCACTAGTCCGGAGAATGGTAGTGCACCGGAGACCTAACAGTGTGACTGTCACTCGCCGGTGACCTAGAGAAGGACCCAGCCCCAATAGGTGCTGAGCGTAGGTTTTAAAGGATCCGACTGTGTCTGTATTTCTGAGTTGTAAACAGGGGCTTTCAGCTCCGTAGAAAGATTGTAAATTCCTCGCTCTGACTTAGTTCTCAAAAAATTAATTGTCTGTTACTGTTCACAAAAGGGCTCTGCTATAGGCAGGAACAGAGAGCGGGGTTGAATTACGCAGCCTACCTCCCTGTAGTCTTTCACTGAGAACAAAGGAAGCAAGGAGAAAGGGGGGGGGGAGGGGTGTGTTAGCAATCCCCCACTGCTGTAGTCTTTACATTGAAAGAGAAGGGGGGTGGGGATCAGCTAGCCACTGCCTTTACATTGGGAGCAAGAAGGAGGGAGACAGAGGGAACTGTTTGCAGGCATGACAGTCTGTTTTGGAATTTGGAATAGAAACTAACTGGTTTATGCTTTTCAGTATTTTGTAATTGCTGTTTTGTTTTGGAACAGAGAGATAAGGGAATCGGCGTTTCCCCCAGTGTTTTTAAACACATCGATTTCGGTGTTTATAGCCGGAAATAGGAACACGTGGAGAACGGTATTAGTATCCACGTGTTGGATGCTGAAAATCGCGTCCTCTTTACACGGGAAAGAGGGGGAGGGATTTCGGTGTTGGAGGAAAGTGTTTGAATCAGCTATTCCCCTGAGTATAAACTCATGCACTGCTATGTAAGACGCCGGAGAAATAGGGACGTGTGAGGAACAGTATTGTATTCACACGTTGGACGCCTAAGTGTGTCCTTATTATATAGCAGGGGAAGTGGGGAAAAAGGATTCAGTTGGAACTGGCCGGTCCAATTAGAGCACTTTGTACACTCTGTTGAAGAAGAGATTGTTTTTTTCTTACAGGAGCTGAGAATTGCAAGAGGTATAAATTGGTGGGTTATGATGGATATGGGTAGTGCAAAGAATCTATGATGAGATTGTGAAGTTATCACTCCTTAGTTCAGTTTCAAAAGATTCTCCTAACAGGATCCTTTTTCCAAAGGAAAGATGGGGAAAATATGAGAACGCCCCCTCCCTTCCCAAGCTGGAATGCACACTGCCCGTGCATCTGTAAAGGTGGGGCTAGACAGCTTTCTGGAGGAGAAAAAAAAAAAGAGACAGGGGGGAAAAAAAAAAAAAAAAAAAAAAAAAAAAAAGCGGAAAAATATACGAAAAATTGTAAAGAATTGTGTAAAGTAGTTGGACGACCACCAGATGGCAGGCTGCAACCCATATTAATCTCCAATGAGGGTATACTGAAGGACAAAGGCCCCATTCACTGTCTGTTGCTGTTTGTAGAATTACTAATGTTTTCCTCTAGCTGTAACTCATTGTTCTCCTTTAGAAGTCATTATATCTGGTACTAAACAAACCTCTCCTTTGTATGCTGTAATGCATGCTGGTTTACAGGCACTAAAAGTAACACCCCTAGTTCACTACGTAGTTCTAGCCACTCCCATTACACCCAGGGAGTCACAACATGGATGCTACACCCGGAAGTCAGGTGCCTGGAACTTCCTGTGGCACCCATCTTGCTACACCCACTGATTGCAGTACACCTCGCAATGGCTCTTTGTCCAAAGCTCTCCACCCATCCCTGGTGGGAGGAAGTGTGTTCTCTAGTATATATATATGACTAACACATTTGAATAAGTATAAAATAGTATATTTGCTTACTCAGCTATCCAATACATGCAAGTCAAAAATAAATAAGTGAAACTTTTAAAGCATTGATAAATAGAGGAATTTGTCCACATACAATCAATTGGTATTTTAGAAATCCTGCAGCATTATATCAAAATAGAATAGAGGAAGGTATACATACATTATATATATATATATATATATATATATATATATATATATATATATACACACTTGTACTGTGTTAGTTAATTTAAAACAACATTTGTGAACGACTTACCCCTACTGATGTTAGAAGGTATTATATCCATTTGTAAGTGCATTGAGCAGTGTGTCCGAGGAGTGGAGTGAGCGAGAAGTTTGTCCAGGGTTTAAAACAAAAAGGATGAGGGTTTTTTTTTTCCTTTCTCTGGCTTTTAGTAAGAGATAAGAATGGAATGTGTCTTTCCCCAATAGTGACGTAAGTTCTGTTTAACCCTTAAGCTGGGTTCACACATAGCGACAGCGACGTCGCTGTTACGTCACCATTTTCTGTGACGCAACAGCGACCTTGTAAGTCGCTGTTATGATTGCTGCTTAGCTGTCAAACACAGCAGCGATCATAGCGACACGCGTCGCTATGCTACATGTGCAGAGAGCAGGGAGCCGCGCACACTGCTTAGCGCTGGCTCCCTGCACTGCTAGCTACAGTACACATCGGGTTAATTACCCGATGTGTACTGCAGATACATGTGCAGAGAGCAGGGAGCTGGCACTGGCAGCGTGAGCGGCGGACGCTGGTAACGAAGGTAAATATCGGGTAACCAGGGAAAGGTCTTCCCTTGGTTACCCGATGTTTACCCTGGTTACAGCTTACCGCAGGCTGCCAGATGCCGGCTCCTGCTCCCTGCTCGCTTTATTTCGTCGCTCTCTCACTGTCACACACAGCGATGTGTGCGTCACAGCGGGAGAGCGACGACCAAAAAAATGAAGCTGGACATTCAGCAACGACCGGCGACCTCACAGCAGGGGCCAGGTCGTTGCTGGATGTCACACACAGCGACAGTGACGGGACGTCGCTGCTACGTCACAGAAAATGGTGACGTAGCAGCAACGTCGGTCGTCGTCGCTGTGTGTGACACCACCTTTAGAGTTCAGGATTTCACATTCTTAGTTTACTGCTTGTACCTGACTGTTTAAATTAATTTTATAGGGAAAATAAGATCAGATATGCAAATTAGTTTGTGTTTTGTTTTTTTAATGGTGATTTATTCGAATATATTTTTATTTTGTGACCCTATCCCTTTTTTTCTGTTTGTATGATTCTTTTTAAACAATTTATATTTCCTTTTGCAGGTTAGCAATCTAGTCACAGCTGTCACCTAATCATGTCTCAGTTATTTCTACTATCAAAGGTTTTTTCTTTATGGATAGTGTTTAACGTAAGGTTTTAATATTTCCCAGCAATGTATATTGTTGAAAATATAAAAGTTATTTTCAGTGTTTGTTCAATTTTAGTAGGTAGCTAATTTATTATCTGCTGTCTTATTCTTCCTTTTAGGGAATACCAGTATAAACATTCTGAATTTTGACACATTGGTAAACAAAAAACTAAACAAGGGGGGGAATAAGGTATTAATTATATTCTCCAGTTTCTTCGAGGGCACAGCAGGCATATTAGATAGGTTTTGAAGCCGACTCTTCCCCCGCAGGTTATGTTTACTAGATTATTATGGAGGCATATCTGTTAACTGAAATAGGAAGTCTTGTTTTTTTTTTTTTTTAAAACATTTTTTTTTTTTATTAAACTTTTAAACATAACAGAAAGGGAAGCAATAACTTGTTCAAAGAATTAGACAGTGTACATGACATTGATATGCTCAACATTCGAGCAGTGTACCTTGCAGATTACTATAGTGGTAGTTACAACCTTTTTAATTTAAGCTATATGAAAAAAAAGGAAAAGAAGACATGTACACAAAGAGACAATGAACAATGAGTGAGAATGTGAACCACTCCACAATTATGCCTCTGTGATGGTATCAGCCACCGATTCCATATAATGCACATTAAGTAATTGCTGATGTCCCTAAAGCCCCCAATGTCCCCCCCAGGTCTTCCAGACAGTACCATTCCGTATGGCGAAAAGGACTGACTATTTTCAGAATTTCCTGAGGACTATAGTGGAACCCTATAAACTGTTTCCACAGCGGAAAAACTTTCCCTGCTGATTTTTCTTTGCTCCTTTCAGCTTCTAGCAATTCCAGCCCTAATTGTTTCATTTGAGATATTATTGATCCCATTGATGGAATATTTGGTTTAAGCCACTCGCTAAAAAGATTTCGTAAAGCCACAATTAAAAATGTGTGAATATTTCTAGGGATCTTCACTTTGTCTATCCCAAGTTGAGATTCAGATTCAGGGGGACGAAGCTGATGGAAAAGCAAAGCCTGTGGCGATTGTGGAAGTTTTGTTCCCCAACATGCCTGGATCTGGTCTCCAAAGACATACAGATAGGGACTCTAGATTGTGAGCCCCAATGGGGACAGTGTTGCAAATGTATGTAAAGCGCTGTGGAATTAATAGCGCTATATAAATGAATAAAATTATTATTAATTATTATTATTATTAGCTTCCAGTAAGTTACTACTTCTGTGCATTCCCACACCCCATGCCAAAGGTTTGTATAGGGCACCTTACATTTAGGACATGCTGTAATTCTGTCAGGGCAGCTATGGGAAGGCGGGATGTTAAATCCATACAGCGCTGTGTGCATGAGTTTAAAATAAGTCTCCCTCCATCTCTCACACAAGATGGATTTTCTCACCCGTTCCCACCCTTGCAGTATTGTCTCAGCTATATCCAGATCTCCGGTCCACCTCTCCCATGTCCTGAACAGTTTACTGTGTCTTGCTTTCAAAAATTTGTGTCTTATGTTACCATACAGTGAGGAAATGCTCACCATCTGGGTGCATTGGCCAATAATTTCATCTAGGGCATGAGAGGTAGCTTCCTTTTCTGTCTGAGTCTGGATTGACAGAAAGACCGGAGCTGCAGGACCTGCATGAAATGCTTACTATGTATCTGAAATTTGAGCATGATTTCTTGTGGAGACATCCATTTTTTATCCTCTAAACTCATAATACTCCCCGCTTTCCGTAAATGGTCACTTGTCTGTCCAATTACCGCCCTGACCTCTGCTCCCTGGGGGAATTCGGGGTGGCCAAATATTGGCATATGTTTAGAGATCAAGAAGGGCAGTTGGAAAGCTTTCCTTACTATTTTCCAGCACATTATAGTGTCCCTTAGTAGAAAGGAGGATTTTACCGACTGTGGCAGTTTGGCTTGTTTAGTGTGGATAAGAGCGGTTAGGTCCCAGGGGGCGGCTAACTGTCGTTCTAGATGTGTGTTTGAGTAACAACTCGTGTCGTGCATCCAATCCACCACATGCCTGAACAAAGAGGCGATATTGTAAGCACGTATGTTTGGGAAATTAACCCCTCCTTCATTTCTTGATAGCATCAATTTTTCTACAGCGATTCTGGGTCTTTTACCTGTCCAAATAAAGTGTGTAAAGGCCTTCTTCAATTTGTTTATGTCTGAGTGTTTTAAAATCAGGGGTAGGGTTTGCAAGGGGTATAGGAGTCTGGCAAAGATAATCATTTTGATCAAATGACATCTACCCAGAAGGGATATTGGTAAGTGATGCCACCTTTGCAATTCCTCCAATATTTTACCTATCAGGGGGGTATAGTTTAGTAAGTATAATTCATCTGGTCGCCTCCCTATCTTTATACCCAAATACGATATATGTGACTTTGAGACACGGAGCTCCAAACCCAGCTTCCTCCAGTGCTCCAGGGGTGTTTTTTCTCCTAGTTCTAAAAGTTCGCTTTTGTTAATATTGATCTTGTAGCCCGAGTATTCCCCAAATTTCTGAATAAAATCAAAAATATCTCTTAACTGTGCTAGTGGTCGTGACAGGAACAATATGACATCATCTGCAAAAAGAGCAATTTTGACTATATCCTTGCCTACTTTAATTCCGTCAAATAGATCAGTCTCCTCCACATATCTAGCAAAGGGTTCCATGGCCAGGTTAAATAGCAATGGTGACATTGGACAGCCCTGTCTGGTCCCTTTGTGTAGGTGAAAAGGAGCAGAGAGGAATCCAGGAGTATGTATTCTGGCTGTAGGGCTGTTGTATACCCCGTCCAAGTATGTTCTAAATTTGCCTTTTAAATTGAAAGTGTCCAGTGTCGCCCCCAACCATTCCCAACTGACATTATCAAATGCTTTCTCTGCATCTAGAGTTAGGAGAGCTGGTCTGTCACCTGAGTGTTGCTGTCGGCCCACCACATCCAACACTGTCAAAACCTTCCTTATGTTCTTAACTGCAGCCCTCCCTTTAACAAACCCCACCTGAGCCGGTTTCACCAACTGAGGAAGCACCCCTGCCAAACGCTCAGCCATTATTTTAGACATAATTTTTTGGTCTAGGTCAATTAGTGAAATAGGTCTGTAGGAGCCTGCCTCTAGGGGGTCCTTTCCTTGTTTCGGTATTACTTTGATGTACGTCTCTTTGGATCTGACTGGAATGTCCCCTGTTGTCAAAATAGTGTTGTAATAAGTGGTCAATGTCGGGGAAATCTGTTCTTTAAGTGCCTTATAAAACTCCCCACTATATCCATCAGGTCCGGGTGCCTTCCCATTCTGAAGATGACTAATAGTTTGCTTTACCTCCTCTTCCTTAATATCCGCATTAATTACATCCAACTGCTCCTGTGTAAGTTTTGGGAGAGATAAATGTTGGAGAAAGGATCTGCCCTCTGTTATGTTGGTGTGTGAGGATTTATATAGGTCTTTATAAAAGTCTTGTAGTATGGCATTTATGTTTTTGGGATCGGAAGTTACCTTTCCTTGTCTATCTTTTATTCTGACTATGGGAGATACTTTAGAGTGCCCCTTCGCTAATCTCGCCAATAATTTACCCGCCTTGTTACCATATCTGAGTAATTCAACTTCTTGTCTAGTTCGATGCATCTGCTCCCTTCTGTCTAACCACATCTCAAACTCTTGTTTGACCAGTTTCCAATGTTCTCTATTTTGAGCTGAGGGATTCTGCAAGAACTCCGTGTAAGCTTGTCTGAGTTTTGCACTCGATTCGGAATACCCCTCCTTCACCTTTTTCTTGAGGGAAGAGACATACATTAAAATTCTGCCTCTCAGCACAGTCTTTGCCGTATTCCAAAACAGAGCAGTTTGATCTATGTGTTCTCTGTTGTCAAATATAAACTCCTCCCACCAGCAGCGCAATTTGTCATTAAATCCCTCATCCTTCGTAAGGAAGGCTGGAAACCTCCATATAAAGTCTGTCCCCCTAACCACCTTGTCTGTCAGTTCCATACCCACTGGGGCATGGTCTGATATGACCAAATCATATATTTCAACCGATTTCAGTCTATGCAATAAACTCTCAGAGGTCAAAAGATAATCGATCCTTGACCAGGATTGGTGGACATGGGAAAAATGAGTAAACTCTCTAGCGTCAGGATGTAGCCAGCGCCAGACATCCCTCAACCCAGTCTGGTTAAGAAGAGAAGGGAGTGCATTTTCTTCTCTATGAGGGGCCCTGCTCTGGCTCCTTCTGTCCTCATCTATTTTATGTACTGTGTTAAAGTCACCACCGGTGATTATCAGAGGTGAATTGTCAAGAATAATCTTCCTTTCTATATCTTCAAAGAAGGATTTATTTGAACTATTAGGACCATAGATGTTTTGTATAGAATAGGTTTCTCCCCCATGATCTATAGTGACCCGAACCCACCTCCCCTGGTCGTCACACTCCTGGGACAATAGCTGAAACGCAAAATTCCGGTGGAATAAGATCACTACCCCTGCATGTCTCCCCTGTGCTGCCGAACCCACTACAGTCCCAACCCAGAATCTTTTAAGTCTGAAAAAATCTTCTTTTCCCAAATGAGTTTCCTGAAGAAGAACGATATCTGGGGAGAATCGTTTGAGGTGTCTCAATACCTTAGATCTTTTATTCGGGGACCTCAGGCCTTTTACATTCCAGGAAATGATAATCATAAGGGTCCCTGTGGAATCTATTTACTGCTTTTTACTGGTCGCTTGTGGAGGTGTTGCACAGCACTCTGAGTCTCTCAGTGACTCTTAAAAGAAAGAAGAAGATGTTAGAAGAAGAAACAAAAAAATAGAAAAACACAGCAAAGCAATCAACAGTTAGTCAACAGTAACTTTAAATTCGTAGTGCACTGTAGTGTGTTCCCAACTCTACACACCACCAAAAGTGCTCTGGACTTCACTTTTTTCTGAAGATGAGTGTGCTTGGTTACACAATCATAATAAAGAAGCTCATCTTGCACCATAGGAAATAGATACAAAAGAATACCAGGGTGCCGTCCATATCTCTTACTTACACCCACCCAATTTGACCAAGTCGGTTATTTCGTTACTTCCCTCGCCGAACCACAGGATACATCCCCAAGGAAGGAGGGTATAGATTGTGTGGACAAGCATCCCCCGGCTCGGCGAGTCACCCATGTCCCAAGGCAGCCCATAATCCTCCCCCACTAGATCCCTGCCAACCTTTGCTCACAAAGATAGTTTGTTCAATAACTTGATATCCCCACCAAGACACTGCGGCATAACTCCAGTCTATTAAAAGGAAAAGTAGGTAAGAGGATGAATCAAGGCGTCAGACAGACTGTCACTGAGGTTTTTCATCTTCTGTGGTCCGTAGATCTCTGAGATTTCGGTGACTGTTGCCGTTCGTCCCCCTTCCGATCTCTTCTTCTCTCTGCAATTTTTGCCGATTGTAATATTTTTTCCATGTCTCTTTCTGCATCCTTTGCCGAGTTGTAAACAATACTGTTGCCATCCTTTTGAAAAATCCTCAGCAGGGCCGGATACTGAAGCGTAAAACTTCTTTTGGCTTGAAATAGGGAGACACAAATCTTGCTAAAGGCTCTTCTTCGCTTGGCCACGTCTGCAGAGTAATCCTCGAATAAGAGGAGCCTCATACCTCTTATGATCAGTGGTTGAGTTTGCTGTCTATAAGCCCTTATGATGTCAAATTTATCGTTATAGTCTAGAAATTTCATAATCACTTGGCGTGGTCTTAGTGCCTGATCTCCGGATTCTCGATTATGGGAACGCAGGTCTGGGCCCACCCTGTGAGCTCTTTCAACTCTACATCCTCTGTTGATTCCCAAGGCTGTCGGCAGATCCCTTTCACACAAGCGTTGCAGTTCGGCAGTCGGGACCGCTTCAGATAGCCCCACTAATCTTAGATTGCTGCGTCTGGATCTATTTTCGAGATCTTCAACTTTGTCTGTTAGTCGTTTTGTCTCTGCAACAGTTTCTTCCAGCTGTGAAGACATTTGTTTATTTTCCTCCTCCAGAGATGACACCCTCTGCTGCAGCTCCTCTATCTGTCCTTTATGTTTGTTTAGTTCTCCCCGGAAGTTATGGAGGGCATTCTGGATAGCTTGCTCCAAGGTTTTCTGAATCCCTGGCATGATGTTGGCTGTGACCTCCGCCGCCATATTTTTGTAGTCTATCGTTTGCGGTTGCTGGGCATCCTCCCTGCTGCCATCATTAGGATTGTTTATTGAGTCATCACTGAAGGCACTGTGGAGCGATTGAGATACATCCGCAAGGACTTGTTCCTCCAAAAGGGCTTGATGCCATGTCTCCCTCCCTTTTGCTGCCTGCTCTGACCTCTGCTTGGCGATAATGGTCTGATTTTTGCGCGCTACGTAGAAGGTAGCGATCCATAGGTCGCTGGTCCGCTGGCTGGGAGAAAAGTTCCTCTTTATCAGGAGGGGAATACCCAGTTGAAAATTGAGGATCCTGTTTTAGGATTTATTTATTTACTTCCAGTCCTCTTAGAAGCCAGCAACCATTACATTGGGTGCAGTTCTTTATGTTGGCCACTGGGGGAGAGTGTTATTTGAGATTTTTTTTTTTTTCTTCAAAGTGAGGTGCTATGACTGCCTCAGTCCACCAGATGTCGCTCTTTTCCCCAAACAGCAATTCACTGAGTAATGGCTGAAGCAGAACTGTTTCCCGCCCAAATATGGTCGAGGTGATCAAAGGAGCCTGGAGCAGTCTAGCAGCCACCTCCTCCACTCCTCTGCTGCCTCTTTTCTGCCAGTCTGTCCTCTGAGAGTCCCTGGTCTCTCCCTGCCTCAGATCTTCCTCCCTGCTACAGGTGGCAGGCTTTCCTCCTCAGCCCAGGTGAGAGCACTGTCTGGCTTGCCCCCAGGGAATGAGATCACCAGTGGGGGGTCACTCCAGTGCCTCAGAATCACGGCCTGTCCCAGAGGGGGGGGGGTAGGGGTATATGCAGGGCTCAGGTCTCCAGCTTCCCTCACTGCACGATCTATAGTGGCACACTGCTGCAGAACTTCCCTCCTACCTCCTCCACGTTGCTTCAGACAGAGAGGTGATTGCAGTGTCTGCTCCCCCGCTCCCCTCCTCGGTCACAAAGTTCTCCGGTCTCAGATCTAGCAGATACTCGAGTGGTGGGGGTTATATGCAGGGATGGCTTATACCCGGTGGCAGGTCTGCCTTAGGACGCTGGATGGGGACGGATCTTGCCCTGGCTTTCAGTTTGATCTCTGGCTGATGCTGGAGCTCTTCACTGCACGTCTTACATCCTCAGCGCAGGAGTCGGAAGTCTTGTTTTGTATGTTTATTTATTTAGTATTTTCAGTCATGTGAAGTATAGATGACCACTAACTGTATTATGGTCAGAGTTAAAGTTATAAGAATGATCTAATGTATATTTTTTAGTTTTTTGTTTTCATTAATGGAACAAGATGTTGGTAGATTCTACACTGGATATGCTGCGGTTTGCACAACATGAGGTAGTCTAAATTTGAACCACTTCTTCCTCTATCGGTACAGGTGAAAGTGACGCATGAATGCCTCTCTAGATGGGTAAAACAGGAGTGGGTAAGAGTCTTTAGAGGTGTTTGTAGGTTGTAGATCTTTCCTGTTGTCAAATGAGCTAGGTATGCTGAATATAAAGTATAGATCTGAGCTGATGGAATCGGATGGAGATCCCCGCACAGGTGCAGCTGACCAAGAAGCAGTGAATAGGTCTAGAGTTGAGAGTCCTTCACCAATATGGACCATGCCTCGGTGGCACTTGTCACATCAGTGACTTCTGTCACTCCTTGTGTTCTTAAATCCCTACAGGAACAAGCAAATCAACAAGGAATGGAGTGTGACATGCAGGGAGCCAACTGACTGAGGAAGGTCTATGGACAAAGGGTGGAAAGCTTTCTCTGCCATGAGAGCTCTTCTTAATGATGGCCCAGGTAACCTATGGACTAAAATCTGTGTAAGACAATTGTCAGTGTGTGCTTTGGTGACACCAGGGTTCAGTACTCAGGTAGGCAGACTCACCCAGTCATGTAAGACATGTGGCTAAAATGAAGTGAGGAGGAAAAAACTGTAAAGAGTCTGCAGAAACACCCTACACCTGCTCTACCCATTCTTCGAGACTGCAAACTGATTATAGATGTATACCATGAGCACGTTGTATGCAAGTTTGTGTGTGTTGTGTAAATTTATCTCCAGGTTTGGTCAGAGGCATTCCAGTGCAGAAAACGACGTTGTTGCCGAGAAGCACATGAAGGTGGTATGTAAAAAAAAAAAAAAAAAAAAAAAAAAAAAAAAGTTTACAAAAAAGGTGTATATTTTATAGAAAAGTGGAAACTGGCAAATCGTGTACAAAATGTATGTTTTGTTTTCTTTTCGTAATAAACAGGTCTTTATGTAAGATGTTTTTTGGTTTAGCACAGGCATGTACAATTTTTATATAATTGACTGAATAGTGTGATAAACAGGTATATTTTCCAATTCCAGATCTTAAAATCAGAGCTATTAGCATATGGTCTCCAGTCAGAAGACTGATTGATCTTAAAGGACAAGCGAGAAAGAGCCATGAGTCAACACTAGATGAGTCGATCCAATCCGCAGAAACTTCAATGGATCCACGCCTCGCATTGAAAAGGGTCAATCCACCAAAGCTGCACTGAGTGTCCTGCTTATACTTATCCTTTTCAAAAATTCTGTACAGTCTCAGACCATTATTGGCAAAACAGTTAGAAGAGAGGACTTAGAGAACCTTGGGACATGGGAAAATCCAACTGAGGACTTGTCTAGGAGTCCTTGGTCTCAAACCGGTGAAGAAAACCCCTTTCCGCCCATGCCCCAACGTTCAGTTAGGCAGGTTTTCCAATAAGTCTTTATACCTCTCTTCCTAAGGGAACACAGTACCCTTAGAATTTAGAAATGGCAGAAACAAGTCTTTAGGGGGGACTGTTGAGGATAAGAATTGAGTATCCAAAAATACTTAATTCAGCCATTTCATAGACTCAGGTATATAGTTTAGTAAATGTAAACCAACACACATTTATGCATGTTTTTGTTCCTTAACTTAGACTTATGATTAAGGACTCTTTTTGGTTTTACGGTGTAGTCACAAATGCGTAAAGTTTCCATGTATTGACTTCTACCTCGGCCTCCACGATGTTTTTAATATTTCTAATAAAGGATTATGGAAGTTTTCTCCTAACGTAGAACCAGTGCCGGATCATTTTCTTCCTTGCTATTTTCTTTGTTCCTTAACACAGTATATGTATGTATAAAATATATATATATGTATGTCTTGAAGCCCCGACCGATACTTGATTGGACTGTATTTTGTCCACGCCCTTCACTTCTGAAGAGCTGTGAAAAGTTTTAAAACATTAAAGTTCAGTTGCCTCAGTGCCAGTCATGGAGATAGATGTAACTGACTCATCCTTTATTTTTTTTTTTAGTCTCGTGTGCACACATGACACTATAATTTGAAACAGCAGTCCGATCCCGAAACATCCTTTGAATCTCCTCATCATATTCATCGTTTTAACCTTATCAGGAGGATCTCAATGACAGGACAAAATCCAAAGCAGGTAAGTAAACTACTTCAAAAAATCGGTGTTGTCAAATTCCCTATTCAAGGGTTAACCTTGTGTTTCTATTTTATTTTCAGTGCGACGTCTGATAATCCTGAAGCGATCACGTAGTGACCGCCACCGGAGGGACAACTTGGAGATGCAGGCTCCAAGTGGTTCGGCAGGACGCAAGGGCTCCCAATACAGATATGCCAGAGCCCTTGTGTTCCTTAGAAGCACGATGCTGCCAAGAAGGTAATTAAAAACTGGTTTTGGTTGATTTTGTAATGTATTTGTCAAAAAATTGTCTCCAACAGCATTTTAGTGTAAAGTTCATAACCCAATTTGCATTGATTTTTTTGTCCTTTTGTTTTTCACACACAGAACATTCACGAACACATTGGAGCCTGCATCCGGCCAGCACCCTCCTGGAGTGATCCCACAAGTGACCGTTACCAGTGACCCCTCTGACATGTCTGGTGATCCCTCTTCTGCTCTCTCCATCCCTTCCACCTCTACTTCTCATCCCTCCCTCCCTTCCACCTCGACCTCTCACCCCTCACAATCTACCGTACCATCTTTCCCATCTTACCCACCCTGCCCCTCAGCATACTGGCAGACCTCATTACATGAGGCTGGTCAGCGTGTAGGTATTCCCTTATCCAACCCCTCTGACGCTTCTGACACTAGAACCACGTTAGGTTCTGGGCGACAGCGACAAAGGGGACAGGATAGGGGCAGCATCGAATTCTTACATCTGAATGCAACTATCCATAGTTTTATTAAAGTATTATCTGACCAAATTATTGCTGGCTTCAACCTGATAAACCATAGTTTACAGGAGTTGACCAGCAAGATGGATCAGGTGCTTTCAGCTGTAAGACATACACCTAGCCAGCATTATTTTCATTCAGTAATCAGTCAGCTTTATAAGACGCACCTGATTATAAGACGCACCCTCAAATTTGGTGAAGGAAAAGGGTTTTTTTTTAATATTAAATGGGGTCCGTCTTATAATGCCAGTGTCCATCTAACAAATCATAAAGGGTATACGTCCCTCATAGCCCCCCCATCCTAAAATTATCCCCCTTAATCTGTTTATAGCCCCCTTGTGCTGGCACACGTCCCCCAGTGATGCCACATGTCACCCATTGATTGCACACGTCCCCTATTGATGGCACAAGTCCCTCTGTGCTAGAACACGTCCCCTATTGCTGGCACACGTCCCCCTGTGCTGCCCATGGCCCCCTATGGATGGCACACGTCCCCCTGTGTTAGATATCGCCTCCATGCTGCTGCCCATAGTAAAATAAACACTTTACTTAACCTTCTCCAGTGCTGTCCTCCCTCGTGTCTCCCTCCGTGCTTCTGATCTCCTGTACTTCCTGGTTCTCAGTGCTGGTCATGTGATCGGCACAGCAGAGTGATATCTCTGCGTGCATGATCACAGCGGCAGCAGGAGACCGGGAGATCAGCGCTGTACGAGGTAAATAAAGAGTTTATTTTACTATGGGCAGCAGCATGGGGGCCATATCTAACACAGGGGTTTCATGTGCCATCAAAGGGGGGCGCAGGCAGATATAATATGCGCCGCTGCCCCAGCCCATCACCGCGGTGCGGTTTCAGCACCACAGTGATGGACAGCGGCAGTGCATATATTATAAGCGGGAGCAGGAGCTCTAACGCTGCCTGCCTGCAGCTTTCACCAGCCCCCACCTCCCCTGGACTCTAGTAGAGATATTATATATTATATTCAGCTCAGAGCTTTTATCAAGGTAATGCTGTGTATAATACAGAAAAAAAGAGAAATAAAATATAAAACTAAATCAATGATTTACATATAGAGTGTACAAAGGTATATATCACTCCATTGTATACAATTGTTTACATCACACGTTATATACACAGGGAATTTGAAAAAAATTCAAAAATTGTTGGCAATCACATGAGAAAATAAAGCATACAAAGAAGGTTGATCATAAGGAATCATCATCATTGCGGTACTCGTAACCTAGCTAACAAGGGAGTATAAAAGGCATAGACCATATGTTATATGGATCAGAACGTGGTTGGGGGATTTGCCTGAACAGAAAAAGAGTACATTAGGATACAAGAGCAGATTTAATTGCATTACCTTGATAAAAGCACTGTGAGCTGAAACGTCGGTTTAGTTGAAAAACCTTTTCTTGCCTGCAATAAAAATCACCTGCAGAGAACTTTGTTTCATATTATTCTTTTTTTGAGTGTGCCGAAGCTCGTTTTTCTACTGGATTTCGATTTTCCTTCTGAGCACCTCTCCACCACAGTGTTCGTGAAGCCAGGCTGACTCTTTCTACAGTCATATACACTGACATACATAGATACAGTACACAGACATTTTTATATATTTAGATATATTTCTAATATTGGGAAGGCGGCAACAGCCTCATTCACCTCCCCGCTTGTCTTCATCCAGCTCCTCCTAGATTGGTGGCAGTCACTAACAGACAAGGCCACACAGAGCACACTAACACTGCTGTATATACATCACAAGAGGCTGGGGACATACACATTACTGGGGGGCATACATATTACTGAGGAAAGGGGTATACCGCACCAGGGTGGAGGGGGACATACAACTCTGGGGGTATAGTATGCAGCCCCCATAGTCCTCCATATAGTGTTATGAAGCCCCTATAGTCCCCCACATGGCACAATGCAGCCCCCACATGGTAGTATACAGCCCTCATATTGCACAATGCAGACCCAGATAGCATTAGGCACCCTCATGTAGTATACAGCCCCCTTAGTTGTCTGGCCACAGTGATTGTACATCCTCACTTCTTCTCGTTCCCCAGCTGCTCCGGTCTCCTCGGCGTGTCCACTGCTGTCGCTCTGACCTCTCTGCAGGCACGCACTGTTGACGTCACTGTGCTCCGATGCTGATCTGTCAGAGCACCGACAGACACAGCAGGGAGAATGATGAGAGAGGCAGAGCGCCGCTCCATCTCATCATTGCTCTCAATTGTATCGGCAACTGCGATGCCAATACAATTGAAAGCACGATTCTCGGCGGTGAGGGGTGTTAGGCCGGTGACAGCGCGGGCACCACTCCCCTGTGGTGAGGTAATTCCCATGTGACCAGAAGGGGCGGGGCCTCAGCCAATAAAGCTGGATACCAGGTCACATGGGTATGACCTCACAGGTCTTTAAGCAAAGTGATTTGTTTGTATAATACCATAGAGAACAGAGAGGGAGGAACATGCAGGGGGGTGGGAATCCATCTGAATACCCACACAGAGATTATCTGCTCAGTTGCAAATGTCAATCAAGAAGCTGGTGATTTTTTTATAGTTTACTTTCTTGGATTTGAAAACCCATACATGTGAGCTGACCACTAATGGTATGTAGAGAATCAGCCTGATCGTGCCAGTACTGCACTGGCTTTAGCTTATATACGAAAATCCTGGTTATTGGTTCCCTTTAAGGCTATATGGGCACGCTGCAGTTTTAACTGCAACTAGTCACAGAGAGCCTGGAAATGTAGAAGAAAAAAAAAAAAAAAAAAAAAGGTTGTAATGATGGTACGTCTTTCCCACAATTTTGTTAGGCTATTTGCACACACTGCAGTGTTTGTCGCGTTTTTTGGGGTTTTTTTAGTGCAGTTTTGTTGATAGAACTCTCACTTTTAACTTCCGAGTAAAGTCTATGAGAAGTCAGACTTGCTGTGCGCACGTTCCAGTTTGTCAGCAGTTTGACAAAATTTTGTGACAAAAAAGCAGCAGCATGTTCATTCTGCTTGTGGTTTTGTCAACTTTTGTCACCCATTGAAATCAATGAGGGAATGAAAAACCAATGGCAAAACGCATGATTACAAATTGTTTGCATACGTTTTACCCACGGTTTTGTCAACAAAAACACAGGTCATGAACTTGGTTACAGAATGACAATCAATGCTGGAGTGATTTTGGGGTGTTGGGGTCCGTCTCCCCCAAGCGCTACATAGTCATCCATTACTGGGGTGGCTGTCACACTGCTCCTGTGGCAGCTTTTTGTTCTTCCCGAGACAACCGCTCATTAAGCTCATACATATTCACTGCTTCCCCACTTACCGGCATCTGTGATTGGTTGCAATCAGACAGCTGTCACTCAGCATGGAGGCGCATCTGACTATAAGGCTACTTTCACACATCAGGTTTTTGCCATCAGGTACAATCCGGAAAAAAACGGGTAAATCGGATCCGGTACCGCATCCTTTTTATCCCCATAGACTTGCATTGTAACCGGATTGTACCTGATGGCTTTGCGTTGCATCCGGTTTTTTCCGGATGCGGCAAAATTTAGCAAAGCGGCGGCCGGAGGCAACGTATCTTGCAACGTTTTTTTGTCCGGCAAAAAAACCGCATCGCGCCGGATCCGGCGCGATACGGCGTGTTTTACAATGAAAGCCTATGGACGCCGGATCCGGCGCAATGCGGTAAAAAATGGATGCGGCTACCGGATCCGTTTTTGTAAACTGCGCATGCACCAAATTAATTAAAAAAGCTGATCCTTCAAAAAAAAGGACAAACCGGATGCAAACCGTATCCACCGGATCCGGTTTTGTACGCATCCGGCATAACGGATCCGTTAAAAACCGGATCCGGTGGATACAGTTTGCATCCGTTTTTGCCGGATCCTTTGCATCAGGAAAAAAAAAGGATTGTGCCTGAATGCAGAAAACTGATGTGTGAAAGTAGCCTAACCAATCACAGACGCCGGTGGGTCTGTATTGTACAGTAAAATTAAAAAAAAAAAAAAAAAAAAAAAAGAGTTCAGCCCCCCCTCCCCTCCAATTGTTTGAAACTCAGCCAAGATAAAGCCCCACAGCTGGGGGCTGGTATTCTCAGACTGTGGAGGCCTATGGTTATTAGGCTCTCCCCAGCCTAAAAATAGCAGCTGCCTGGAATTGCCGCATGCATTAGATGTCACAGTCCCGACACTTTAACCAGCTCTTCCCAAATTCCCTGGGGTTGTGGCAATCGGGGTAATGAGGAAATTAATGGAAGCCCACAGCAGTCACTAAGTCCTAAATTAAATATAAAAAAACCTTTAGATAAGAACCCATAAGGATACAATAAATAAAGGAAATTATAAAAATATTTTTATTCAATAATTAAAACAAATATTTATTACAAATCCATAGAAGTGCAAGGCAGGAGAAAGTCCCATAAATTAGAGCAGCAGTTTACTAGGAAAAGAAAGTGCTTAGTGCAAAGACCACTATTTAAATACATATCTGTTTATCATACATAATGTGCACAGTGCAAAATTAATATCCAGGTAATATGATATATATGATAGATATATGGTATAATTAACCTGTATATCAAAGAACCAAAGTGTAAAGATGTATAATTTCCTTTACAAATTAGTACCTTCAATATGGTCAGTAAATGAACCAAAGTATGCTGCTATGCCCCGACGTACTTTTCAGCGATCCTTTCCTCATCCTTTCCTTTATTTATTGGATTCTTACCTAAAGGTTTTTTTGATATTTATTGACATTTAATGGTGATTTTATACGGACATTTTGATTAATAAGTCCTAATTAGTCATGGCAGGGGTCTATGAGACACCCCCTCATTATTAATCTGTAAATAAAAGTAAATAAAACACAATCACCTAAAAAAAAAAAAAAAATCCTTTATTTGAAATAAAAAGGCAAAAAAAGGCCCTCTTTCACCCCCGAACATCCCTGCAGGCCCGAAGTAATCCACACAAGGTCCCATGGCGATTCAGCTCTGCTACATCCCTGTCCTTTCAGAGCGAATGGCATAGAACATGACTGCCCGCTGTGAGCTCCACACAGTAATTGAAGTGAACCGCGCGATAAGCAGTGACGTCACTCAGGTGATCTGCGGTCACAGCGGAAGTCCTTGTGTCCTGGAGTCCGCGACCAAAGTGAGTCACAGGTGGAGGACTCCCCCAAGTGATTTCACAGCTGATCGTGCAGCTCACTACCCTTGCGCTTGGAGCTCACAGCTAGCAGTCTTGTTCTATGATGCTCGCTGTGAGCATCAGATGTAGTAGTGCTAGAAGAGTCATGGGACCTCATGTGGATTATTTCGGACCTGGAAAGGGTGTATGGGGAGTTAAAGTGGTGAAAAAGAGGCTGCTTTTTTGTCTTTGATTTCAAATAAAGGATTTTTTGGGTGTTTGTGTTCTTTTACAGATTAGTGATGAGAGTGTGTCTCAGACCCCTGCCATCACTAATCTTGGACTTAATAACAGCCCATAGCTGCCACTAACTCCTTATTACCCAGATTGCCACTGCACCAGGGCCAAGGTACAGCACACAAATAAGGGCTGATATTAGGGTGGGAAGGGCCATGGTTATTTGGGCTTTTGCAGCCTAATAATAGGAGCCCGCAGCCGCCGCAGAAGTGGTGCATCCATTAGCTGCTCCAACTATGGTGCTGAACCTGGCTCTTCCCGTTGCCCTGGTGCAGTGGCAATCAGAGTATTTAGGAGTTAATGGCAGCCCACAGTTGCCACTAAGCCCTAGATTAGTAA
This sequence comes from Anomaloglossus baeobatrachus, assembly GCF_048569485.1. NCBI lineage: Eukaryota > Metazoa > Chordata > Amphibia > Anura > Aromobatidae > Anomaloglossus > Anomaloglossus baeobatrachus. Next base: position 306,894,143 of record NC_134354.1, read on the forward strand.
TGGGAGGATTTATCACTAATCTGTAAGTGAAAGTAAACGAACACAAACACCCAAAAAAATCCTTTATTTGAAATCAAAGACAAAAAGGCTATTGCCTGCCATTAACTCCTTATTACTCTGACTGCCACCGCACCAGAGCAAATCGGGAAGAGCCGCGTAAAGTGCCGAGACTGTCACATCTAATGGATGTGGTAATTCCGGATGGCTGCAGGCTGATATTTTTAGGCTGGGGGGCGCCCAATAACCATGGGTCTCCCCAACCTGAGAATACTACCCCCCAGCTGTTGGGCTTAATCTATGATGGGAATCATAATATTGAAAGGGGGCGGGGGAAATCTTACGCAAATTTCTTTTTTTTTTATATATATATTTTATTGTACAATATAGACCTGCCCACCGGCGTCTGTGATTGGAATTGTCAGACATGCTGTTATTCAGTGCGGAAGCTCGTCTGACTGAATCTAATCACTGACGCCGGTGGGGAGAAGTAGTGCACATTCAATGAAGGGAATGATTGGGCCGCCGGAGCAGTGAATGATTGGGCCGCCGGAGCAGTGAATGATTGGGCCGCCGGAGCAGTGAATGATTGGGCCGCCGGAGCAGTGAATGATTGGGCCGCCGGAGCAGTGAATGATTGGGCCGCCGGAGCAGTGAATGATTGGGCCGCCGGAGCAGTGAATGATTGGGCCGCCGGAGCAGTGAATGATTGGGCCGCCGGAGCAGTGAATGATTGGGCCGCCGGAGCAGTGAATGATTGGGCCGCCGGAGCAGTGAATGATTGGGCCGCCGGAGCAGTGAATGATTGGGCCGCCGGAGCAGTGAATGATTGGGCCGCCGGAGCAGTGAATGATTGGGCCGCCGGAGCAGTGAATGATTGGGCCGCCGGAGCAGTGAATGATTGGGCCGCCGGAGCAGTGAATGATTGGGCCGCCGGAGCAGTGAATGATTGGGCCGCCGGAGCAGTGAATGATTGGGCCGCCGGAGCAGTGAATGATTGGGCCGCCGGAGCAGTGAATGATTGGGCCGCCGGAGCAGTGAATGATTGGGCCGCCGGAGCAGTGAATGATTGGGCCGCCGGAGCAGTGAATGATTGGGCCGCCGGAGCAGTGAATGATTGGGCCGCCGGAGCAGTGAATGATTGGGCCGCCGGAGCAGTGAATTGGTAAGTATGAAGAGTTTGCTTCTACCCTTTTGCGCTGGATTCTGGTCCCCATAGACTTTTTATGGTGACCGGCATCTGGCCAGATACCAGGGATCAATCCCCTGCCAACCCCGAGTCAGCGGGGAATTGATCTGCCAGACCTCAAACGCAGGACAAAAAGGCAAAAAGAATTGGCATACTGCATCTTGGCTGTCCTCAAACACAAAGCCAAAAAGATGTGCTGTGCAGACAGCAAAATAGAAATCACAGACTTTGCTGGGGGAATAAAATGCATGCATTTGGGTGCATCTGTTGTGACCACCACCTTCACAAAAAAAAAACAAAAAAAAAACAAACACCAAAAATACAGTAAAAGATGCTGTGTGCGCATGTAGCCTTATAGGATTGCACTTGTCCATGTAAAACGCAAGTGGAGCCGAGGCCTTAAAACGCAAATCTATGCAGTGTCAGATCGAGACTTAATAAACATATTGTAAAAGACTTCCAGATCACACAAAGAATAGAGTGCACTAGATACAGTTGTGCTCAAAAGTTAAATACCTCAGCAGATTTTTTTGCTTTCTTGGCCTTTTTTCAGAGAATATGAATGATAACACAAACTTTTTTCCACTCATTGTTAGTGGAAGCCATTTATTATCAAATTACTGTGTTCTCATTTTAAATCAAAATGACAATCAAAATCATCCAAATGACCCTGATCAAAAGTTCACATACCCTGGTGGTTTTGGCCTGCCAACATGCACAGAAGTTGACACAAAAGGGTTTAAATGGCTAATAAAAGTGACATCCTCTCCAGTGACCTGTTTGCTTGTAATTAGTGTGTGCGCGTAAAAGCTGAGTGAGTTTCTGGGATCCAGACAGACTCATGCATCTTTTATCCTGCCACTGACGTTTCTGGATTGTGAGTCATAGGGAAAGCAAAATAACTGTCAATGGATCTATGGTAAAAGATAGCTGAACTGTATAAAACAGGAAAGGGATACAAAATGATATCCAAGGACTTAATAATGCCAGTCAGCAGTGTTCAAAGTGTGATTAACAAATGGAAAATCAGGGGCTCTGTAAAAACCAAACCACTTTCAGATAGACCAACAAACATTTCAGCCACAACTGCCAGGAAAATTGTTTTGGGTGCAAAGAAAAACCCACAAACATCAGCTGAAATACAGGACTTACTGAAAACTAGCGGTATGGCTGTTTCAAGATGCACAATAACGAGACACTTTAAGAAAAATGAGCTGTATGGTTGAGTCACCAGAAGAAATCCATTACTGTGCAAATGCCACAAAGTATCTCGCCTACAATATGCCAAACAACACAGAGACAAGCCTCCAAACTTCTGGAACAAGGCAATTTGGAGTGATGAGACCAAAAATCTACCTTTTTGGCCACAACCATAAATGTTACATTTGGAGAGGTGTCAACAAGACCCATGATAAAAGGAACACCATTCCTACTGTAAAGCACGGAGGTGGAAATAAATTATATATATATATATATATAATCCAGCACAGTCTGGTATTCAATTAAAAGCTTTTCTTCTTTATAAGTAAATCGGTAGATTATAATAAAATCCAGGGACATGCAAATTCATATTCTATGGCCCCAGCTCAGAGCCTCATAAACAACTACCATAAAAGAGGACAAGCTGTCATTGATGTTAGAGGGGGCAATACACGGTATTACGAACTGAGATATGTAAACTTTTGAGCACAACTGTAGACCGTCTGAACTGCGGTGAAGTCACTCAGAAGAGGCACAGAATGGCTCTGGACACCAGAGAGAGCAACAGTAGGTGAGTACTAACAAGAACTTATGTACAGGTTTAATTAAAAATAAATAAAAAGCATCTCATCAGTAACAACTGCCATCTGTCTCCGTAATGGGAAAGTCTTCACTGATTTGGATTACAGATTTTACGTTAGAATTTTGATAATGACTGATCAATTCTGGAACATAAAGAAGATTTCCCTGATAAGATATACCGTATTTTTCGCTTTATAAGACGCACTTTTCCTCCCAAATGGGGGGTGCGTCTTATAAAGCGGTACCCGGGGTGGGGGGGGTCCTGTCTGAGGCGATCGGACGGCCGGGTGCCTGTGGCTGCATGCAAGCGGCCGGGTACCTGTGCTTGCGTGCGGTGGCAGCCGGGTACCCGTGGCTGTGTGCGGGCAGCAGCGGTTGCTGTGTGGGGTCGGCAGCCGGGTACCCGTGCTTGCATGCGGTGGCAGCCGGGTACCCATGGCTGTGTGCGGGCGGCAGCCGGGTGCTGTGTGCGGGCGGGAGCCGGCTGCCGCCCTCACACAGTCACCCGGCTGCCGCCCTCACACAGTCACCCGGCTGCCGCCCTCACACAGTCACCCGGCTGCCGCCCTCACACAGTCACCCGGCTGCCGCCCTCACACAGTCACCCGGCTACCGCCCTCACACAGTCACCCGGCTGCCGCCCTCACACAGTCACCCGGCTGCCGCCCTCACACAGTCACCCGGCTGCCGCCCTCACACAGCCATGGGTACCCGGCTGCCACCGCACACAAGCACAGGTATCCGGCGGCTTGTACGCAGGGTGGGCGGGCATCCTGCTGGCTGCCACTCTGTGCATGCGGTGCAGGCGGCAGTCGGGTGCAGCAAGTTACCAGTTGTCCGCGGTCCCACTTTCAAATGATGGCGCCGGTGGAGCTCTTGGATGAGAGCTCCATCTGCGCACGCGCTGCTCCGGGAGTCAGCGCGTGCGCAGATGGAGCCCTTGGATGAGAGCTCCATCTGCGCATGCGTCGCTCCGGGCGCCATTACTTGAAACGGGACCGCGGACACACTCCACCACTGAGCACTCCCTGCCGCTCCCACCACTGAGCCGTCGCCGCCACCACTGAGCCGGGACCGCGGACACACTCCACCACTGAGCAGTCCCTGCCGCTGCCACCACTGAGCAGTCGCCACCACTGAACCGGGACCGTGGACACTCACTGCACCGGCCTGCTGCACGGCTCAACCGCCACGGCTGCTGCCGCCACCACGGACCCCACGGCTCCTGCCACCGCGGACGCCACCGCGCCTGCAACCACGGACCCCGCTGCCACTGACCCGCCGCGCCTGCCAGCACAACCTGTGCCTCCTGTGACCCCGCTTCACCACCACTGCTGCCCCCCTCCGGTAAGAGAACACCGGAGCATAAGACGGACCCCATTTTTCTTTTTTTTTACCTTTTTTTATGTCTAAGTTTGGGGTGCGTCTTATATTCCAGTGCGTCTTATAAAGCGAAAAATACGGTATTACAAAGCTGATTATTTTCATGTGTACTATTGATTTAGGAAATTAAAATTTTAAACAGTGGTAACACTTTAAGGCTTCATTCAGACATTGTTTTTCACGTGTGTTGTGTCAGTGTTGACTAGAAGCAAGGAATTTTGTGGATTTTTTTGTCAGCGTGATTCCAGCAGAGTTGGTTTGGCATGCTGACTGTTTTGAATAAGATGGAAGTGTAGTTTGAACCCCCAGAATCAAGTTCAATAGTGAGACCCATGCACCCCAATTCAACACAGCCTGTGAAAGGCCAACAGTTCATCTGGAGAAGACAATGGTGTGCATGTAGCCAATCACAGCGTTTCCGCCATACACGTAGCCTATCATGGGAGTCACACAGCATTTCCGCCATACATGTAGCATGCATGATAGAAAAGGACATCCATGGTAAACAGTTATAAGGCCAATTAGATGGAGTAGTAAACCGCAGTAAGGAGTACACACTGCATTAGGCACAATGTAAGCGTGAATGTAAGGGCTAGTCCTATCCAAGTTCCCGGTAAGATTGGGCACGGGCCTTTTGGCACACTAAACTGGTGCTGCTATCTGCAATTAGTGTGTGGAAAATATCACTTGTCGTCAGTTATCCTATTCAGTTCCATTGGTCAGTCTATAGACTGCTGCCTGGGCACAGAACCCTGCACTGGGTGGTAGGCCGCTCCAGGACCCACTATCGCAGACCTGGGCAAGGGGCGGCCCGCGGGTCACATCCGGCCCGCCTACTGTCTGTGACCGGCCCGCCCATTAGATCAGAGTTGGAGACGTGGTGCCGCTTCTCCTGCAGGGCAGGAACTTTTCAAATGACACACGCACGCTGTACTGACGACATCAGGGCGCACGTGTGTCACAGAGAAAAGTGCCGTGCAGGGAACAGAGGACAGATTCCTGCGTTCCGCTGCTACACCGTGCGGAGCTTCAGGATCGGTCCTCTGTTCCCTGCGGCAGCTTTCTCTGTGACACACGCGCGTCCTGATGTCGGCAGTACAGTGCGTGTGTCATTTTGAAAAGTTCCCGACTGGACAGAGACGCAGCAGCGGGGGCAGGGGCCGTACAAGAACAGCAGGGGCAGTACCAGGGAAGAAACAGCTCAGCGGGGGACCCGTACGGAGGTGCCTGAGGAGGGAGAGGTGAGTGGTCACTAATAACCTGAAAGGAAGGGGGGGGGGGGGTAACTGGTGTAATATTTGGGTGTAGTGATGTAATGTATTACAGGTGCAGTATATAGTGCTGTAGTGTATTACAGGGGCAGTATATAGTGCTGTAGTGTATTACAGGGGCAGTATATAGTGCTGTAGTGTATTACAGGGGCAGTATATAGTGCTGTAATGTATTACAGGGGCAGTATATAGTGCTGTAATGTATTACAGGGGCAGTATATAGTGCTGTAATGTATTACAGGGGCAGTATATAGTGCTGTAGTGTATTACAGGGGCAGTATATAGTGCTGTAGTGTATTACAGGGGCAGTATATAGTGCTGTAGTGTATTACAGGGGCAGTATATAGTGCTGTAATGTATTACAGGGGCAGTATATAGTGCTGTAATGTATTACAGGGGCAGTATATAGTGCTGTAATGTATTACAGGGGCAGTATATAGTGCTGTAATGTATTACAGGGGCAGTATATAGTGCTGTAGTGTATTACAGGGGCAGTATATAGTGCTGTAGTGTATTACAGGGGCAGTATATAGTGCTGTAGTGTATTACAGGGGCAGTATATAGTGCTGTAGTGTATTACAGGGGCAGTATATAGTGCTGTAGTGTATTACAGGGGCAGTATATAGTGCTGTAGTGTATTACAGGGGCAGTATATAGTGCTGTAGTGTATTACAGGGGCAGTATATAGTGCTGTAATGTATTACAGGGGCAGTATATAGTGCTGTAATGTATTACAGGGGCAGTATATAGTGCTGTAATGTATTACAGGGGCAGTATATAGTGCTATAATGTATTACAGGGGCAGTATATAGTGCTGTAGTGTATTACAGGGGCAGTATATAGTGCTGTAGTGTATTACAGGGGCAGTATATAGTGCTGTAGTGTATTACAGGGGCAGTATATAGTGCTGTAGTGTGTTACAGGGGCAGTATATAGTGCTGTAGTGTGTTACAGGGGCAGTATATAGTGCTGTAGTGTGTTACAGGGGCAGTATATAGTGCTGTAGTGTGTTACAGGGGCAGTATATAGTGCTGTAGTGTGTTACAGGGGCAGTATATAGTGCTGTAGTGTGTTACAGGGGCAGTATATAGTGCTGTAGTGTGTTACAGGGGCAGTATATAGTGCTGTAGTGTGTTACAGGGGCAGTATATAGTGCTGTAGTGTGTTACAGGGGCAGTATATAGTGCTGTAGTGTGTTACAGGGGCAGTATATAGTGCTGTAGTGTGTTACAGGGGCAGTATATAGTGCTGTAGTGTGTTACAGGGGCAGTATATAGTGCTGTAGTGTGTTACAGGGGCAGTATATAGTGCTGTAGTGTGTTACAGGGGCAGTATATAGTGCTGTAGTGTGTTACAGGGGCAGTATATAGTGCTGTAGTGTGTTACAGGGGCAGTATATAGTGCTGTAGTGTGTTACAGGGGCAGTATATAGTGCTGTAGTGTGTTACAGGGGCAGTATATAGTGCTGTAGTGTGTTACAGGGGCAGTATATAGTGCTGTAGTGTGTTACAGGGGCAGTATATAGTGCTGTAGTGTGTTACAGGGGCAGTATATAGTGCTGTAGTGTGTTACAGGGGCAGTATATAGTGCTGTAGTGTGTTACAGGGGCAGTATATAGTGCTGTAGTGTGTTACAGGGGCAGTATATAGTGCTGTAGTGTGTTACAGGGGCAGTATATAGTGCTGTAGTGTGTTACAGGGGCAGTATATAGTGCTGTAGTGTGTTACAGGGGCAGTATATAGTGCTGTAGTGTGTTACAGGGGCAGTATATAGTGCTGTAGTGTGTTACAGGGGCAGTATATAGTGCTGTAGTGTGTTACAGGGGCAGTATATAGTGCTGTAGTGTGTTACAGGGGCAGTATATAGTGCTGTAGTGTGTTACAGGGGCAGTATATAGTGCTGTAGTGTGTTACAGGGGCAGTATATAGTGCTGTAGTGTGTTACAGGGGCAGTATATAGTGCTGTAGTGTGTTACAGGGGCAGTATATAGTGCTGTAGTGTGTTACAGGGGCAGTATATAGTGCTGTAGTGTGTTACAGGGGCAGTATATAGTGCTGTAGTGTGTTACAGGGGCAGTATATAGTGCTGTAGTGTGTTACAGGGGCAGTATATAGTGCTGTAGTGTGTTACAGGGGCAGTATATAGTGCTGTAGTGTGTTACAGGGGCAGTATATAGTGCTGTAGTGTGTTACAGGGGCAGTATATAGTGCTGTAGTGTGTTACAGGGGCAGTATATAGTGCTGTAGTGTGTTACAGGGGCAGTATATAGTGCTGTAGTGTGTTACAGGGGCAGTATATAGTGCTGTAGTGTGTTACAGGGGCAGTATATAGTGCTGTAGTGTGTTACAGGGGCAGTATATAGTGCTGTAGTGTGTTACAGGGGCAGTATATAGTGCTGTAGTGTGTTACAGGGGCAGTATATAGTGCTGTAGTGTGTTACAGGGGCAGTATATAGTGCTGTAGTGTGTTACAGGGGCAGTATATAGTGCTGTAGTGTGTTACAGGGGCAGTATATAGTGCTGTAGTGTGTTACAGGGGCAGTATATATAGTGCTGTAGTGTGTTACAGGGGCAGTATATATAGTGCTGTAGTGTGTTACAGGGGCAGTATATATAGTGCTGTAGTGTGTTACAGGGGCAGTATATATAGTGCTGTAGTGTGTTACAGGGGCAGTATATAGTGCTGTAGTGTGTTACAGGGGCAGTATATAGTGCTGTAGTGTGTTACAGGGGCAGTATATAGTGCTGTAGTGTGTTACAGGGGCAGTATATAGTGCTGTAGTGTGTTACAGGGGCAGTATATAGTGCTGTAGTGTGTTACAGGGGCAGTATATAGTGCTGTAGTGTGTTACAGGGGCAGTATATAGTGCTGTAGTGTATTACAGGGGCAGTATATAGTGCTGTAGTGTATTACAGGGGCAGTATATAGTGCTGTAGTGTATTACAGGGGCAGTATATAGTGCTGTAGTGTATTACAGGGGCAGTATATAGTGCTGTAGTGTATTACAGGGGCAGTATATAGTGCTGTAGTGTATTACAGGGGCAGTATATAGTGCTGTAGTGTATTACAGGGGCAGTATATAGTGCTGTAGTGTATTACAGGGGCAGTATATAGTGCTGTAGTGTATTACAGGGGCAGTATATAGTGCTGTAGTGTATTACAGGGGCAGTATATAGTGCTGTAGTGTATTACAGGGGCAGTATATAGTGCTGTAGTGTATTACAGGGGCAGTATATAGTGCTGTAGTGTATTACAGGGGCAGTATATAGTGCTGTAGTGTGTTACAGGGGCAGTATATAGTGCTGTAGTGTGTTACAGGGGCAGTATATAGTGCTGTAGTGTGTTACAGGGGCAGTATATAGTGCTGTAGTGTGTTACAGGGGCAGTATATAGTGCTGTAGTGTGTTACAGGGGCAGTATATAGTGCTGTAGTGTGTTACAGGGGCAGTATATAGTGCTGTAGTGTGTTACAGGGGCAGTATATAGTGCTGTAGTGTGTTACAGGGGCAGTATATAGTGCTGTAGTGTGTTACAGGGGCAGTATATAGTGCTGTAGTGTGTTACAGGGGCAGTATATAGTGCTGTAGTGTGTTACAGGGGCAGTATATAGTGCTGTAGTGTGTTACAGGGGCAGTATATAGTGCTGTAGTGTGTTACAGGGGCAGTATATAGTGCTGTAGTGTGTTACAGGGGCAGTATATAGTGCTGTAGTGTGTTACAGGGGCAGTATATAGTGCTGTAGTGTGTTACAGGGGCAGTATATAGTGCTGTAGTGTATTACAGGGGCAGTATATAGTGCTGTAGTGTATTACAGGGGCAGTATATAGTGCTGTAGTGTATTACAGGGGCAGTATATAGTGCTGTAGTGTGTTACAGGGGCAGTATATAGTGCTGTAGTGTGTTACAGGGGCAGTATATAGTGCTGTAGTGTGTTACAGGGGCAGTATATAGTGCTGTAGTGTGTTACAGGGGCAGTATATAGTGCTGTAGTGTGTTACAGGTGCAGTATATAGTGCTGTAGTGTGTTACAGGGGCAGTATATAGTGCTGTAGTGTATTACAGGTGCAGTATATAGTGCTGTAGTGTATTACAGGGGCAGTATATAGTGCTGTAGTGTATTACAGGGGCAGTATATAGTGCTGTAGTGTATTACAGGGGCAGTATATAGTGCTGTAGTGTATTACAGGGGCAGTATATAGTGCTGTAGTGTGTTACAGGGGCAGTATATAGTGCTGTAGTGTGTTACAGGGGCAGTATATAGTGCTGTAGTGTGTTACAGGGGCAGTATATAGTGCTGTAGTGTGTTACAGGGGCAGTATATAGTGCTGTAGTGTGTTACAGGGGCAGTATATAGTGCTGTAGTGTGTTACAGGGGCAGTATATAGTGCTGTAGTGTATTACAGGTGCAGTATATAGTGCTGTAGTGTATTACAGGGGCAGTATATAGTGCTGTAGTGTATTACAGGGGCAGTATATAGTGCTGTAGTGTATTACAGGGGCAGTATATAGTGCTGTAATGTATTACAGGGGCAGTATATAGTGCTGTAGTGTATTACAGGGGCAGTATATAGTGCTGTAATGTATTACAGGGGCAGTATATAGTGATGTAATGTATTACAGGGGCAGTATATAGTGCTGTAATGTATTACAGGGGCAGTATATAGTGATGTAGTATATTACAGGGGCAGTATATAGTGATATATTATATACACACACACACACACACACACACACACACACACACAGTATTGGATAGAATTGAGTTAATTATATCAGTCCGGCCCTCTAAAAGGATCCCAAGTTCTCATGCGGCCCTATGAGAAATTTAATTGCCCACCCCTGCACTAGCGGGTCTGGTGTGTTGCAGTTTTTCACCTTTGTGCGGTTTTCTTTGCAGATGAGAAAAGCTGTTACACAAATGGGAAACAGACACTGATCTAAATAAATGAAGGTCAATACTGGCAAAAAAAAAAAAAAAATCTATACATCTCTACCTTTCTTTTCCTCACACCCCAGAAAACCTGACATGACTGATGCCCAATTGAGCCATCACCGTTACTCCGTAGCCATAATACCCGTGCACCGGACACTCGGCAGCTCCTACCAGTCACAACCAGTCACCTGTCACAGAGGACATCCCCTAAGGTAGTCACTTCATGCTTTATGACTCTGACCAAAGTGCAGCCACCAATGGGACGATCCGTGCCTCGGCTTACCGTGAGCTATCAGAAAGCACCAATGACCGTACAGGAGGAGTCTGCACAGAGAGGACATAGAAAACAATGCCGCTGCCAGAGACACACGGAAATAGCCATCAGCACACACTGTGGACACAACTAGCGGCCGGCCAAAGCCACACAGCACGACCTGCACACAGACATCATGGAGGACCGCCGCGATAACAAGGCACATAGCTCGCAGCCTCACTCAGCTCTGCTCTGCTCTGCTCTGCTCTGCTCTGCTCTGCTCTGCTCTGCTCTGCTCTGCTCTGCTCTGCTCTGCTCTGCTCTGCTCTGCTCTGCTCTGCTCTGCTCTGCTCTGCTCTGCTCTGCTCTGCTCTGCTCTGCTCTGCTCTGCTCTGCTCTGCTCTGCGCCACTGTGCTTGCACCCGGAAGTCTGGCTTGCAAGCCACAACCAATGAGTTGTCGAGGGCGTGGCTTATGAAAGACGCCTGCGAGTGGGCGTGACCATGGGTTTGTGTCCATGGTGAATGTTTATGCCTTCCGCTATAATTACATTGTGATCTGTTGATGGTTCCGGACACGCCTGACGCGAATACGTTTGTGAGGCTGACGCTGACAACGTTTGTAAGGACAATGGCCTCGGCGTCCCCGGCCTCCAGACCAAGCGCTACTTGGGACCAGGCTGACGCTGACTACATCCGTGAGAATAATGGCCTCCGCGACTCCTGCCTCCAGACTGAGCGCCACTAGGGGACCGGGCTGACGCTGACTACGTCTGTGAGGACCATGGCCTCCGTGCAGTGGCGTAACTAGAGATTGATGGGCCCCGATGCAAAGTTCGGAACCGTCCCCACCCCTCAACGTACCCCAACACTTGGGGTACGGGATGACACTGACACTCCGGGTACATGATAATCACGCTGACACTTGGCTCTTACCCTCAGCACCCAGGTTTCCCATGATCTAAAATCCCTCTATCAGCACCCAGCTTTCCTCTGTACTGACATCCAGGGGCGTAACTACAGCGGTCGCCATTGCGACTGGGCCCGGGAGGTTTGGAGCCCGGCAGCCTCCCAGCAGATCAGCAGCCAGCTCCTTTCAGTGAGAGAGGAGCTGCGCTGATCTGTCACAGACCACGCGGCTGCTATTTGACCCGATGCCACCGCCGACATCGGGCACCCCTGCCTGGTGTCAGCGGTGGCACCGGGCCCCCCTGCCTGGTGTCAGTAGCTGCAGCGGCTTCCCCATCACCGCACAGAGTAATGATGAAGCATAGCGCGGCCGGTGCTGCGCTATGCATCATCATTCTCACCCTGTGCCTGCGCGGTGATGTCACTCCCGTGCGACTGCTGTGCTGAGTGCACAGAGGGCAGGATACCGACCGCAGCATCGGGAGAGGGGAGGACGAGCAGCGGTGGAAGAGAAAAGCGGTGAGGACAGAGCAGCGGCAGGGGAGCGAGGAGAGAGGTGAGGACAGCAGCGGTGGAAGGAAGAGAGCGGGTGAGTACTTGTTTTTTTTTTATATAAATTAGCGAGTACACCGTTGCCAGAGTTTTGGGAAGGCTGCATTATACATGGAGGTCTGGGGAGGCTGCATTATTATACATGGAGGCCTGGAAAGGCTGCATTATACATGGAGGCCTGGAGAGGCTGCATTATACATGGAGGCCTGGAGAGGCTGCATTATTATACATGGAGGCCTGGAGAGGCTGCATTATGCATGGAGGTCTGGGGAGGCTGCATTATGCATGGAGGTCTGGGGAGGCTGCATTATACATGGAGGCCTGGAGAGGCTGCATTATACATGGAGGCCTGGAGAGGCTGCATTATACATGGAGGCCTGGAGAGGCTGCATTATACATGGAGGCCTGGAGAGGCTGCATTATACATGGAGGCCTGGAGAGGCTGCATTATACATGGAGGCCTGGAGAGGCTGCATTATACATGGAGGCCTGGAGAGGCTGCATTATACATGGAGGCCTGGAGAGGCTGCATTATACATGGAGGCCTGGAGAGGCTGCATTATTATACATGGAGGCCTGGAGAGGCTGCATTATTATACATGGAGGCCTGGAGAGGCTGCATTATGCATGGAGGTCTGGGGAGGCTGCATTATGCATGGAGGTCTGGGGAGGCTGCATTATGCATGGAGGTCTGGGGAGGCTGCATTATACATGGAGGCCTGGAGAGGCTGCATTATACATGGAGGCCTGGAGATTCTGCATTATACATGGAGGTCTGGGGAGGCTGCATTATTATACATGGAGGCTTGGGAAGGCTGAATTATACATGGAGGCCTGGAGAGGCTGCATTATACATGGAGGCCTGGAGAGGCTGCATTATACATGGAGGCCTGGAGAGGCTGCATTATACATGGAGGCCTGGAGAGGCTGCATTATACATGGAGGCCTGGAGAGGCTGCATTATACATGGAGGCCTGGAGAGGCTGCATTATACATGGAGGCCTGGAGAGGCTGCATTATGCATGGAGGCCTGGAGAGGCTGCATTATGCATGGAGGCCTGGAGAGGCTGCATTATACATGGAAGCCTGGAGAGGCTGCATTATGCATGGAGGCCTGGAGAGGCTGCATTATGCATGGAGGCCTGGAGAGGCTGCATTATACATGGAGGCCTGGAGAGGCTGCATTATGCATGGAGGCCTGGAGAGGCTGCATTATGCATGGAGGCCTGGAGAGGCTGCATTATGCATGGAGGCCTGGAGAGGCTGCATTATGCATGGAGGCCTGGAGAGGCTGCATTATGCATGGAGGCCTGGAGAGGCTGCATTATACATGGAAGCCTGGAGAGGCTGCATTATACATGGAGGCCTGGAGATTCTGCATTATACATGGAGGCCTGGGGAGGCTGCATTATACATGGAGGCCTGGAGAGGCTGGCTGCATTATTATACATGGAGGACTGGGGAGGCTGGCTGCATTATTATATATGGAGGTCTGGTGGGGCTGCATAATACAAAATGAAGGACACCTTATACATGGAATATAGGGGTGCATTATGCATGGAGGCGTATGGGGCTGCATAATACAATATGAAGTTTTATGGGGTTGCGTTATAATTCATATAGGACTATTGGGGTGCATTATAATATATGAAAGACCTTATACGGATCCTATATGGAGCCTACCTTATACATGGACTATGGGGGTGCATTATAAAACATGGAGGACTATGTGGTGCACTATAATATATGGAGTACTATGTGGTGCACTATAATATATGGAGTACTATGGGGTGAATTATAATATATGGAGAACTATGAGGTGAATTATAATACATGGAGAGCTATGAGAAATTCATGATAATAATTGAAGGGCTACTTTATACATGGAGGACTATGGGGGTGCATTATAATAGATGGAGGATTATGTGGTGCATTATTATATATTGAGTACTATGGGGTGAATTATAATGCATGGAGAACTATGGGAAATGCATTATAATACATGGAGGACTATGGAAGTGTATTCTAATATATGAAGGGTTATGTGGCCAATTAGATACCCTTTATACTAATTGGAAGCCTATGTGGGGGCCATTATTGTATTTGGAGAACTATATACAAGGGGGGACAAAGGTATAATCAGGGGATGGGAACGTTTTGTGCTGAGGGAAAAAGGCTCTTTCTTTATCGTTCCTATGGGAGACCCAGACATTGGGTGTATAGCTTCTGCCTCCGGAGGACACACAAAGTACTACACTCAAAAGTGTAGCTCCTCCCTCTGAGCCTATACACCCCCTGGAGAACCAGATCTAGCCAGTTCATTGCTTTGTGTTCAGGAGGCATACATCCACACATGCATTCTCATCTGATTTTTCATTTTTGGAAAGAGTTTGAAGAAAAGCGGGTCCAAGCTTGGACCCCCAGCATGTCCCTTCTCACCCCACTGTGTCGGCGGTGCTGTTAAGGTTGATTCCAAGACTGGAGCCTTACATGCCGTACTCCTTCACCATCCCTCCGGGGCTCTGGCTTGAAGTGGGAGTCAGCACGGTTCTCCATGCTTGGCAGGAGACCGGTCTCCATCCGCAGCCCTTCAGGATCCTGCTGGACGGAGCACTCACCCCCAGGGACTTGGAACCCTGCGTCTCAGCAAGCTAAGTACCTGAGAGGTTTATATTGTGGGGGTCCCTGTACTTTATTGTGGTGGGAGAGTGTGCTGAGTGATTTTTGTGACATTTCCGGCGGGTTCTCTGGCTGTCGCCTGAGAACCGCGCCGAGGGTGCCTGCGCGCCGGCCGCACCTCTCAAATTTAGGCCCCGGCTTCGCCGGAGGCCTACTTTCGGTTTCACTGCCCTCGCATGTCATTCATGCAGAGGGACAGTGCGGCTCCGCCCAGCGGCCGTTCTACATAGGGGAGGGACACTCCTCACTGAGTACATGTCTCCTCCCCTGTAAGTCTCTTTGGCCCTCCAGATCCCGCTCTCAGAGTGAGTCCCGCCCCCTCTCTTCGCTCCGGCGACATTTTCTCAGCGTTCTTCCCTGCGATCAGCGCTGCCTGCAGCATCCCTGCTAAGGTGCTTGGGGGTCCGGACTTTAGGATCTGGAGGGCATACAAACCGCTCCAGCGGTCTGGTAAGCCACAACCTCCGGTTGTGGACCTTCTGTATATACTCTATGGGGGTCATTCTGGCAGAGCCCCCACTTCAGCAGCATGTCACACACGAGGAGCAAGACTCCAAAGCTGTACTCAGTATGCACTGCATGTAAGCTCGTGCTGCCTGAACCGAGCACATATCCACATTGTGGTGCCTGCTCTAACCTGTCGATGCCTCAGCCTGGAATCGCACCCCCAGTGGTCGCTCAGGCTGCTCCTGCTCCTGTGGCTGAACCCCCGGCTTGGGTAGAATCCCTTTCTAGGTCTCTCTCCCAGTCTTTTGCCGACTCCATGGGACAGCTATCCAGGACTTTGCTGAGCATGCATCAGCCCCCTTCACAGGGTGCCTCTGCTGCTAGGGCTCTCTCAGCGGAGCTCACAGAAGATTCATCATCTGCCCCCAGACCCCGTCCTCCTAAGAGGAGACGCAGGGCTCCCTCTCCTTCCTCGTCCCGCGGCTCTGTTTCAGAAGCTGACTCGCGGGACGAGGAGGATGCCTTTACAGGGGGCTCGGAGGCTACCTCCATGTGCCCCATTGATCTGTCCGAAAGTGACTCAGATGTTAGTGATTTGATTGCGTCCATTAATTCTGTACTGGACCTCAATCTGCCAGTATCAGAGGAACAACCCTCTCTGGCAGAAAAGCACCAGTTTACCTCGCCTAAGAGGACAAAGAGTGTGTTCTTTAACCACTCCAGTTTTCAGGCCGCTGTGACCAAGCCTAGCGCCTGTCCTGACAAACGCTTCCCAAAGCGTGGTTCTGATGACCAGTTTCCATTTCCACCTGAGGTGGTCAAGGAGTGGGCTCATTCACCAAAGGTAGACCCCCCGGTGTCTAGACTCTCAGCCCGGACCGTTGTATCAGTGGCTGATGGAACCTCTCTTAAGGATTCCACTGACCGCCAGGTTGACCTTCTAGCCAAGTCTGTATATGAGGCGGCAGGGGCCTCGTTCTCCCCATCGTTTGCAGCAGTGTGGGCTCTCAAAGCCATCTCTGCTTCTCTAGAGGAGATACATTCCCTCGCCAGGGAATCTATGCCCGAAATGGTTGCCTTAACTTCTCAAGCTTCAGCTTTTTCATCCTATGCCATGTCTGCCATGCTGGAGGCTTCTCACCGCACTGCGGTGGCTTCGGCTAATTCCCTCGCTATCCGCAGGATCTTGTGGCTTCGAGAGTGGAAGGCAGATGCTTCTTCAAAGAAGTACCTTGCTGGACTCCCTTTTGCTGGGTCCAGGCTGTTCGGTGAACAGCTGGATGAAATTATTAAGGAAGCTACTGGCGGGAAGAGTACTTCCATGCCACAAACCAAAACCAGGAAACCTGTCCAGGGTAGGAATCAGTCGAGGTTTCGTTCCTTTCGTTCCTCCAACTGGTCGTCCTCTAAGCCCTCGGCCTCGTCCACTAACTCAGCCAAGGACCAAAAATCCAACTGGCGCACAAAGGCGCGTCCACAGAAGACCGCAGGAGCTGCCGCCACTAAGGCAGCCTCCTCTTGACTATCTGTCCGCGCCAGCAACGTCCTTAGTCGGTGGCAGGCTCTCCCACTTTGGCAACGTGTGGTTTCAACACGTCTCCGATCTGTGGGTGCGGGATATCATCTCCCACGGCTACAGGATAGAATTCTCTTCCAGCCCGACAGACAGATTTTTTCTGTCAACTCCCCCCTGTTCCAAGGCCGCCGCCTTCTCTCAGGCCGTGGCATCCTTGCAGGCCAACGGAGTAATTGTACCGGTTCCCGCCCGGGAACGGTTCAGAGGTTTCTACTCAAATCTCTTCCTAGTCCCCAAAAAGAACGGTTCCTTCCGGCCCATCCTGGATCTCAAGCTTCTCAACAAGCATGTTCAGGTGCGGCATTTTCGCATGGAGTCTCTGCGGTCAGTCATTGCCTCAATGACCCAAGGGGAGTTCCTGGCATCCATCGACATCAGAGATGCCTATCTCCATGTGCCAATTGCAGTTTCACACCAGCGTTGGCTACGCTTTGCAATAGGAGAAGATCACTTCCAATTCGTGGCTCTCCCCTTCGGGTTTGCCACGGCCCCTCGGGTATTCACCAAGGTCATGACAGCAGTGGTTGCGGTTCTGCACCTCCAGGGGTTGGCAGTGCTCCCTTACCTGGACGACCTTCTGGTCAAGGCTTCATCCAGCGCAGACTGTCAGCGGAGTGTCTCGCTCACTCTCGCCACTCTAGCCCAATTCGGGTGGCTGGTCAATCTGCCCAAATCCACTCTAACTCCGACCCAGAGTCTCACGTACCTAGGGATGCAGTTCGAGACTCTGCCGGCACTTGTGAAGTTGCCCTTGATCAAACAGCAGTCCCTCCAACTGGCGGTGCGCTCTCTGCTGAGGCCCCGCCGTCATTCCATCAGGCACCTGATGCAGGTGCTGGGTCAGATGGTGGCGTCAATGGAGGCTGTTCCCTTTGCCCAGTTCCATCTGCGTCCACTGCAGCTGGACATTCTCCGCTGTTGGGACAAGCGGCCTTCCTCCTTGCGCAGGTTAGTGGCTCTGTCACCACAGACCAGGAGCTCTCTTCAGTGGTGGCTTCGGCCCCTCTCTCTGTCTCAGGGACGCTCCTTCCTGGCCCCTTCCTGGGTGATCCTCACCACGGATGCCAGTCTATCCGGCTGGGGAGCGGTATGTCTCCACCACCGAGCTCAGGGCACTTGGACTCCGTCCGAGTCAGCCCTCTCGATCAATGTGCTGGAAACCAGAGCCGTGCTCCTGGCTCTCCTAGCTTTTCACCACCTATTGGCGGGCAAGCACATCCGAGTCCAGTCAGACAACGCGACAGCGGTTGCCTACATCAATCACCAAGGCAGGACACGCAGCCGCCTGGCAATGTTGGAGGTACAACGTATCCTTCAGTGGACGGAGGACTCCAAGTCCACCATATCCGCAGTCCACATCCCAGGCGTGGAAAACTGGGAGGCAGATTATCTCAGCCGTCAAACCGTGGACGGTGGCGAGTGGTCCCTGCATCCGGCAGTGTTTCAGTCGATCTGCCGCAAGTGGGGCACTCCGGACGTGGACCTAATGGCATCCCGTCTCAACAACAAGGTTCCGGTTTACGTGGCTCGCTCCCACGATCCTCAGGCATTCGCCGCGGACGCTCTGGTTCAAGACTGGTCCCAGTTTCGTCTGTCCTACGTGTTTCCCCCTCTAGCTCTCTTGCCCAGAGTTCTGCACAAGATCAGAATGGAGGGCCGTCGAGTCATCCTCATTGCTCCGGACTGGCCCAGGCGAGCTTGGTATCCAGACCTGCTCCATCTGTCCGTAGAGGTGCCGTGGCATCTTCCGGACCGTCCAGACCTTCTCTCACAAGGTCCGTTTTTCCGCCAGAATTATGCGGCTCTCAGATTGACGGCGTGGCTCTTGAGTCCTGGATCTTGACGGCTTCCGGTATCCCCCCTGAAGTCATCTCCACTATGACTCGGGCCCGTAAGTCTTCCTCTGCCAAGATCTATCACAGGACTTGGAAAATTTTCCTGTCCTGGTGTCGCTCTTCCGGCCATCCTCCTTGGCCTTTTTCCTTGGCGACCCTTCTGTCTTTTCTACAGTCCGGTCTGCAGCTGGAACTGTCCCTCAACTCTCTCAAGGGACAAGTCTCGGCTCTGTCAGTGCTGTTCCAGCGGCGTATCGCCCGGCTGGCTCAGGTCCGCACCTTCATGCAAGGTGCGTCTCACATCATTCCGCCTTACCGGCGGCCCTTGGATCCCTGGGACCTCAATTTGGTTCTTCCGGTTTTGCAGAAACCCCCCTTTGAGCCTTTTAGGGAGGTTTCTTTGTTTCGTCTTTCACAGAAAGTGGTCTTTCTAGTGGCCATAACTTCCCTCAGGAGAGTCTCTGATTTGGCTGCGCTCTCTTCAAAGTCACCTTTTTTGGTTTTTCATCAAGACAAGGTGGTTCTCCGTCCGACTCCGGACTTTCTCCCTAAGGTGGTTTCTCCTTTCCACCTTAACCAGGACATTTCCCTGCCTTCCTTTTGTCCGGCTCCTGTTCATCGCTTTGAAAAAGCGTTGCATACTCTGGATCTGGTGCGGGCGCTCCGGATCTATGTGTCTCGCACCGCTGCCTTTAGGCGGTGCACCTCTCTTTTTGTGCTAACCACAGGTCGGCGTAAGGGCCTCTCTGCTTCTAAGCCGACCTTAGCCCGTTGGATTAGGTCGACCATTTCGGATGCCTACCAGTGTTCTCAGGTGCCCCCCCCGCCGGGGATCAAGGCACACTCGACCAGAGCTGTCGGTGCCTCTTGGGCTTTCAGGCACCAGGCTACGGCTCAGCAAGTCTGTCAGGCTGCCACTTGGACTAGCCTGCATACCTTTTCAAAGCACTACCAAGTGCATGCTCATGCTTCGGCAGATGCGAGCTTGGGCAGACGCATCCTTCAGGCGGCTGTCGTCCATTTGTGAAGTTAGGCTCCGCCTACTTCTCAGTTTTTTCTGTTTATTCCCATCCATGGACTGCTTTGAGACGTCCCAATGTCTGGGTCTCCCATAGGAACGATAAAGAAAAAGAGAATTTTGTTTACTTACCGTAAATTCTTTTTCTTATAGTTCCGTATTGGGAGACCCAGCACCCTCCCTGTTACCTGTTGGCAGTTTCTTGTTCCGCGTGTTATCACCGGCTGTTGTTGTGAACAGAGTCTCCGGTTGTTCCGGTTATTTCTCTGTTTCTACTTGTGGGTGGCTATTCTCCTTCAGCTTTTGCACTAAACTGGCTAGATCTGGTTCTCCAGGGGGTGTATAGGCTCAGAGGGAGGAGCTACACTTTTGAGTGTAGTACTTTGTGTGTCCTCCGGAGGCAGAAGCTATACACCCAATGTCTGGGTCTCCCAATACGGAACTATAAGAAAAAGAATTTACGGTAAGTAAACAAAATTCTCTTTTTCCCTCAGCACCCAGCTTTTACATGCTCTGATATGGGAAAGCTGGGTTTCTGAGGGAAAGATGTATAGCAGAGCATGGGGAAGCTGGGTGCCGAGGACAAGATGGATATCCGGACATAGGAAAGCTATGAAAGTGCTGATAGAGGGATTTCAGATCATGGGAAATCTGGGTGCTGAGGGTAAGAGCCAAGTGTCAGCATCATTATCCTGTACCCCGAGTGTCAGTGTCATTATCCCGTACCCCAAGTGTCGATGTATGTGGAGGGGGGGCCCAGGTCTGAACTTTGCAGCGGGGCCCATCAAACTAGTTACACCACTGCTGATATCCATCTTGGTCTCGGCACCCAGCTTTCCCATGCTCTGCTTTATATCTTTCCCTCAGCACCCAGCATTCCCATATCAGAGCATGGGAAAGCTGGGTGCTGAGGAAAAGAGCCTTTTTTCCCTCAGCACAAACCGTTTGAATCCCCTGCTTGTATCTTTATCCACCCTCATATATAGTTCTCCAAATACTGTAATGGCCCCCACATAGCCTTCCATATAGTATAAAGGGTCCCACATAACCCTTCATATAATAGAATACACCCCCATAGTCCTCTATTTATTATAATGCATTTCCCATAGTTCTCCATGTATTATAATTCACCCCATAGTACTCAATAGATTATACTGCACCACATAAGCCTCCATGTTTTATAATGCACCCCCATAGTTCACGTATAAGGTAGGCTCCATAGTCCTCCATATATTATAATGTAGCCCCCATAGTCCTATATGTATTATAATGCAGCCCCATAAACCTTCATATTGTATTATGCAGCCCCATACTCCTCCATGCAAATGCACCCCTATAGTTCATGTATAAGGTGTCCTTCATTTTGTATAATGCAGCACCCACAGGCCTCCCTGTGCATAATGCAGAACCCAGAGGCCTCCTTGTGTATAATGCAGCACCCCCAGGCCTCTGGCCACCGTGTACTCCCTGATTTAAGAAACAAAAAAAAAATTACTCACCTCTCTGTTCGTTTCACCACTGCTCCATCCTCACCTCTGTCCTCCCTTCCCCTGCTGCTCCGGTCACTGTCCTCCCATCCTGCGCTCTATGCTCTCAGCACAGCAGTCGCACAGGAGTGACGTCACCGTGCACAGGGGGAGAATGATGGAGCATGGAGTGCCGCTCTGTGCTTCATCATTGCTGTGTGCGATGACGGGCGAGGGGGCCCAGTGCCGCCGCCGATGACACCGGGCAGGGGGACCTGGTGCCGCCGCTGATGACAGCAGGCAGGGGGGCCCAGTTCCGCCGCCGATGACGCCGGGCAGGGGGCCCGGTGCTGCCGCCGATGACACCGAGCAGGGAGGCCCAGTGCCGCTGCCGATGACACCGGGCAGGGGGACCTGGTGCCGCCGCTGATGACAGCAGGCAGGGGGGGCCCAGTTCCGCCGCCGATGACGCCGGGCAGGGGGCCCGGTGCTGCCGCCGATGACACCGAGCAGGGAGGCCCAGTGCCGCTGCCGATGACGCCGGGCAGGGGGGCCGAGTGCCGCCGCCGATGACCCCGGGCAGGGGGGCCCGGTGTCAGCGGCATCGGTATATATAGCGACCGCGTGGTCTGCAGAGCGGGCCCCTAAACTGCCAGGCCCGGTCGCAATGGCGACCTCTGCGACCGCGGTAGTTACGCCCCTGCCTCCGTGTCTCCTGTTTCCAGACCAAGCGCTACTTGGGACTGGGCTGATGCTGACTACATCTGTGAGAATTCTGGCCTCTGCGTCTCCGGCCTCCAGACACAGTGCCACTAGGGGACCAGGCTGACGCTGACAACGTTTGTAAGGACAATGGCCTCGGCGTCCCCTGCCTCCAGACCAAGCGCTACTTGGGACCAGGCTGACGCTGACTACATCCGTGAGAATAATGGCCTCCGCTTCTTCTGCCTCCAGACAGAGCACCACTGGGGGACTGGGCTGACGCTGACTACATCCGTGAGGACAATGGCCTCCGCGTCTCCTGCCTCTAGACTGAGCGTGACTAGGGGATCGGGCTGACATTGACTATGTTTGTAAGGACAATGGCTTCTTTATCTCCTGCCCATTGACCAGCATGCTAAGACACGTCATCAAAGCACCCAACTAGGTGATACAACTGCCTCTTCCTCTGCTATGAGGCAGGAGATCCGGAGGCCATTGAACTCACAAACATAGTCATGGCAGCCTGGTCCCATAGTGGTGCTCTTTTTGGAGGCAGGTGATGCGGAGGCCATTGTCCTCACAGATGTAGCCACATCAGCGGCGCATAATGGGGTATCTGAGGTATTCGGTATCCGGCGGCTAATATGGTATTCGCACCGATACTTTCATTTTCATTTCTGGACTTCCTTGCGCCTTTTTCCAGCCAATGAACACATCTGACGTTGCTTGCCCTCACAGTAAAGGCCCCGTCACACACAGAGATAAATCTTTAGCAGATCTGTGGTTGCAGTGAAATCATGGACATATTGTTCCATTTGTACACAGCCACAAACCTGGCACTGATTGTCCACAATTTCACTGCAACCACAGATCTTCTGCAGATTTATCTGTGTGTGTGACAGGCCCTTTACGGCGCAGCCATCTTTGTTGTGGTGTTACTGTGATTGGCTTGGCCGCACAGCATCATAAGGGGCTATATAAGGCTGCCGCCATTTTGTGAACGCACATTAATTCCTAAGCTGCCGGTTTAGCTAGACTGTACGGTGTGTGGGACAGTGTTTCTCCAGCCAACTAATACTAGTCCTTCTAAGGGCTGAAGATATTTAGCATTAGCTGCTAGCGGCTGTGTAAATCATAGAAACAGGTATAGGGACAGTGCAGTGCGTTCTATGAGAGAAGCGTTCCTGCTACACAATCCAAAATAGTCCTTGTAAGTAAAGGCTGCTTTACACCAGACAATCTATCGTGCGATAGATCGTCGGGGTCACGGTTTTTGTGACGCACATCCGGCATCGCTGGCGATGCCGGCCTGTGTGACACCTCCTAGCGACGCAGTATCGCTCACAAATCGTGAGTCGGGTACTGCTCGTTAGGTTCCATAATATCGGTTACTTTAGTCGCCCATCGTTTCCGTGGTAGCACACGTCGCTCCGTGTGACACCACGGGAACGATGAGCAGCTCACCTGCCTCCCGCGGCCGCCGCCGGCTCTATGTGGAAGGAAGGAGGTGGGCGGGATGTTTACATCCTGCTCATCTCCGCCCCTCCGCTCTGATTGGCCGGCGGCCGTGTGACGTCACTGTGACGCCGAACGTCCCTCCCACTCCAGGAAGTGGACGTTCGCCGCCCACAGCGAGGTCGCACGAGAGGTAAGTATGTGTGACGGGGTTTAGTAACTTTGAGCGACACGGGCAGCGATTTGCCCGTGACGCAAAAAGGACGGGGGCGGGTACGATCGATTGTGAAATCGCACAATCGATCGTACCGTGTAAAGCAGGCTTTAGAGTTGAGTGGGATGCCAATATTCCGGGGCTGGCAAGTCATTAACGGACTTAAAAATAAGTCCGATCCGCTCCGGAATCCGGTGCCCATATAAGTCAATGGGGACCGGAATTCGGAGGTTAAAAACGTTTGTGGAGGGGCTAGGAGTGAGCGCGGCATACTCATTGAGCCGCTGTCATGGCGGCACACTCCTTCCGGGTCACGCTGTTACCTTCCGGAGCCGACAATTCGATATTCATTGTTTTCCCCGCCCACCGGCGCGTTGGTTGCAGCTAGACACGCCCCCATCCTGAGTGCAGCGTGTCAGCTAACTGCAACCAATCACAGGCGCAAGGACGGCCGGTGGGAGGGGAAAGCAGTGCAGTGTTGGTCAGTTCAGTTCACGGTGGTAAACATTCGGCAGCACAGTTATAGCGCGCGGCTGCAGCCCCAGCCATCGCGCTGTATCTGTGCTGTGTATACAGTGCCCAGAGTCACACGTGCGAGGCTGCCCGGGTGCTGCCATGTCAGCCTCGCGTGAGCCCCTCAAATGTGTGACTGCGGTGAAAGTAAAAAAAAAAAAAACGACGTGCGGTCCCCCCTAATCTTCATCCCCAGCCAAGATAACGCCGGCTGAGGGCTGGTATATCCTCAGCCTGCAGCCGCCCGGTACTGCGGATGCGACCATACCGGTGTGCGCTACTGGCTCTTCCCGCTGGCGTGATGCGGTGCCAGTCGGGGTAATAGCAGGATTAGCAGCGGTGCACGGCTGCTGCTAAACCCTAGGTTTGTGTGATAGCACAGGTGTCTATCAGATACCTGCATCACACAAACCTGTAAGTGACAGTAAATAAGCACAGACACAGAGAACAATCCTTTATTTGGAATAAAGTACAAAACACCCCCTGCTTCTCTTTATTAACCCCTTTCAGCCCCCGGGCACTTTGCGTTTTTGTTTTTTGCTCCTTTTCTTCCGAGAGCCGTAACTTTTTTATTATTCCGTCAATCTTGCCATATGAGGGCTTGTTTTTTGCGGGACGAGTTGAACTTTTAAATGAAACCATAGGTTTTACCATATAGTGTACTGGAAAACAGCAAAAAAATTCCAAGTGTGGAAAAACTGAAAAAAAAGTGTGATCGCACAATAGTTTTTGGGATATTTTATTCACCGTGTTCACTTTATGGTAAAACTGATGTATCTATGTGATGCCTCAGGTCGGTGCGAGTTTGTAGACACCAAACATGTATAGGTTTACTTGTATCTAAGGGGTTAAAAAATATTCACAAGTTTGTCCAATAAAAGTGGCGTACGTTTTGCGCCATTTTCCGAAACACGTAGCGTTCTCATTTTTCGGGATCTATGGCTCAGTGTTGGCTTATTTTTTGCGTCTCGAGCTGACATTTTTAATGGTACCATTTTTGCGCAGATGCTACGTTTTGATCGCCTGTTATTGCATTTTGCATAAAACATGCGGCGACCACAAAACGTAATTTTGGCGTTTGGAATTTTTTTGCCACTACGCCGTTTACCAATCAGATTAATTGATTTTATATTTTGATAGATCGGGCATTTCTGAACGCGGCGAAACCAAATATGTGTATATTTATTTATTTTTTAACCCAGTAATTTTCAATGGGGTGAAAGGGGGGGTGTTTTGAACTTTTAGGTTTTTGTTTTTTTTTGTTTTTTTTTATTTTTTAAAACTTTTTTTTTTACTATTTTTTTTATTTTACCAGTCCCCCTAGGGGGCTATAGCGATCAGCAATCCGATCGCTGATCGCTATCTGCTGATCACAGCTATACAGCTGTAAACAGCAGAAATAGTCACTTTCTTTTTCCCTCTGCTCCCGGCCGTGGAAAAACGAAAGTGAAACTTCGTAGCTGCAGGCGTCATCACATGACCCTGTGCTACGATGGCAACCACCGATGGTCACGTGATCACGCACGTGACTTCCGGTGGGGGCAGCGGTAAGTAAAAAACATGGCCGCGCGCATTTAGATCTTGCTGCCAGACTTTGGCAGCAAGATTTAAGGGGTTAATGGCCGCGGGTGGAAGCGATTCCACCCACGGCTAGCAGGCACACATATCAGCTGTTGAAAACAGCTGATATGTGTGCTGACCGCCGCCTGCCTGCGGCAGGGGGCGGGGCTTAACGGGACACAATCCATGACGGATAGATCCGTCCAAGGTCGTGAAGGGGTTAACCCCAAACACCCTGCAGCTCCGACGTAATCCACAGGAGAAGTCCCACGCTGCTTCAGCTCTGCTACATCTGAATATCACAGAGAGCAGCACGACCGACCGCTCTCTGTGAGCTCCAGAGAATGAATGAGCTGTGCTTTTGAGCGGTGATGTCACTCAGGTCATTTGCGGTCACAGCTGGAGGTTCCCACGGTCCTTCATCTGATCGCAGGTAACCTGACCTCAGGTGGAGGTCACTGTGTTCACAGACCTGCATCTCCTAGCAGAAAAAGCGCAGTTTTTTTGGCCAAGAGATGCAGATTTTGTGCTGAAATTTTTATACCATATTCCTGAATCCAATCTACATCTCCTGGCAAAAAACGGTGTTTTGATGCAATTTTTATGCCGCGGTTTTTGCCGCGGTTATTTTTTCAGTGATTTTTGCCGTGGTTTCTTGGCAGGAGGTGCACATTTGGTGCTGAAATCGCCTGCACCAGCTTTCAGCACCAAATTTCCACCTGTGGCAGAATTTTTTAAATTTTTTTTTTTATTTTTGGGGGCCAAGGGATGCAAATTTGATGCTGTGATTTTTACACCATATTCCTGCATCCAATGTACACCTGGCAAAAAACGCGGTGTTTTGACGCAATTTTTATGCCGCGGTTTTTGTTGTGGTTATTTTTCCGCGATTTTTGCCGCGGTTTCTTGCCAGGAGGTGCACATTTGGTGCTGAAATTGCCTGCACCAGCTTTCAGCACCAAATTTCCACCTGTGGCAGAATTTTTTTTACATTTTTTTTATTTTTGGGGGCCAAGGGATGCAAATTTGATGCTGAGATTTTTACACCATATTCCTGCATCCAATCTAGACCTCCTGGCAAAAAAACGCGGTGTTTTGACGCAATTTTTTGGCTACGATATTTGCCGCGGTTATTTTTACCAGGAGGTGTAGATTAGGTGCCAGAATATGGTGTAAAAATGTAATATTCACACAATTTACATCCCTTGGTCCAAAAATTAAAAAGAAACAAATGTTTAGACGCTGTTTTTGTGCGGTCTTGTGCCAGGAGGTGCAAATTTGGTGCAGGATTTTGGTGTATTACTTCACCAACAAATTTGCAGCTCCTGGCAGAAAACGGAATTGAAATGGTTTTCATACTGCTGGTTTTTGGCTGTTTTTTGCCAGGAGATGCAGATGTGGGATAAAATTGCACACACATGCACACTCCTGTCAGAAGTGTGCAGCTGTGCCGGTGATGCGCTGTCAGACTCGTGCGGGTCTGACATCACCCGGTACAGCCTGCCACTGTCTGAACATGAGCGTGCATGTACCTAGAAACACATGCACACTCCTGTCAGAAATGTGTGCGGGTGATGCGCTGTCAGACTTGTGCGGGTCTGACATCAGCCGGTACAGCCTGCCACTGTCTGCACATGAGCGTGCATGTACCTAGAAACACATGCACGCTCCTGTCAGATGTGTGTGCGGCTGTGCTGCGATGTCAGACTTGTGGGAGTCCCTCGCAAGTGTAACTGCCGCCTAAGATAAACCGCATGCGGGTTTTTTTTAATTTAAATAAATAATTAAAAAAAGACGTGCAGTCCCCCCCAATTTTCTTTCTCAGCCATGATAACGCCAGCTGGGGGCTGGTATATCCTCAGCCCGCAGCCGCCCGGTATAGCCGCATCTGTTAGATGTGACCATTCCGGTGCAATATCGGCTCATCTTGATTACCCTGGTGCGGTGGCAATCAAGGTAATAGCAGTGGTTAATACCAGCGCATGGCTGCTATTAAACCCCAGGTTTGTGATGGCACGGGTGTCTGTGAGATACTCGCATCACAAACCTGTAAAATTACAGTAAATAAATAAGACACAGAGAAATCCTTTATTTGGAATAAAGTACACACGCAGCCTCCTCCTTAACCACTTTATTATCCCAACACCCTGCAGCTCCAACGTAATCCACACGAGATCCAGCGAAGACACGTAAAGCTCTGCTACATGTCAGAGTGAGCAGCTATAGAGAAGACTGCCCGCTCTGAGTGCAGCGTAGTACTGAGCCGCGATAAGCGATGACTGCACGGCAGAGCTGTCACAGGCTGGGGGGCGCGTCAGCCAGGAACCAATCACAGCTGAGAGGATGGCCGGTGGGCGGGGAAAACACGGAAAGCTGTGTTATTGCGTGCACAGCACAGAAAGTGAAAGCGCGACCCAGAAGCAGTGTGCCGCCATGACAGAGTCTCTGTAAGTATGAAACGCTCATTTATTTATTGTTTTTTTTTTCATTTTTATTAATTGCCGGTCCCGGATCGTGCAGCCGGAATCCCGCACCCGGATCTGGCCCGTAAATAGTGCTGAAACCACGCGGATCCGGACATTTACAGTCCGGGCCCTCTCAGCACTACTTGCAAGGGCTGAACACAGTGTCCAATATGTGCTAGCAGCTGTGTAAATCATAGAACAAGGTATAGGGACAGTGTTAGTGCATTGTTTAGTTAGGTGACAGCCATTCCTGTTTTAAACCGGACAAAAAAAAATCCTCTTATTAGTGGTGCATATCAGGGCCAGATTATAGGCGGGGCTTCAGCCCCGGGGCACCCACCAAAAGAGCTTCCAAGGGGGCCCCCACCACCAGGGCCATACTTGCCACCCGTAAGACAGTCTAAATCAGCTGTGTTTTCGGGAGGGGGGGCACCTACATTTATTTGTATCTGCGTCTCTAAGACGCAAAAACAAACTGCGGGCGCAGGACGCTGATTGACCTCGGAAGTACCATCGCCTGTACTTCCGGGGTCAGAGGTGTGCCTGCTCCCTGCTCTGCTGTGGCGTCCAATGCTGCGGACGTCACAGCAGGACGCCGCGGACGTCACAGCAGGACGCCAGCGGAGGAGAAGACCCACGAGCGCGGCCGCGGAGGAGAAGACCCACGCGCGCGGCCGCGGAGGAGAAGACCCACGCGCGCGGCCGCGGAGCAGACCCACGCCGCGGCCAGGAGAGGAGACTAACCGGAGCAGGAGGATGGCCGCGGCACTGGAACAGCAGCAGGAGGATGGCGGCCTAAACCGGAGCAGCAGGAGGATGGCATCAGAGCAGGTAGGGGCAGAGCTGAAGAAAGATGTGTGGTGTGATGCAGAGCTGTGTGTGTGTGTGTGTGTGTGTGTGTGTGTGTGTGAAGCAGAGCTGTGTGTGTGTGTGTGTGTGTGTGAAGCAGAGCTGTGTGTGTGAAGCAGAGCCGTGTGTGTGAAGTAGAGCTGAAGAAAGATGTGTGGTGTGAAGCAGAGCTGTGTGTGTGTGTGAAGCAGAGCCGGGTGTGTGTGAAGCAGAGCCGGGTGTGTGTGAAGCAGAGCTGTGTGTGTGAAGCAGAGCTGTGTGTGTGTGTGTGTGTGTGTGAGTGAAGCAGAGCTGTGTGTGTGAAGCAGAGCTGTGTGTGTGTGTGTGTGTGTGTGTGTGAAGCAGAGCTGAAGAAAGATGTGTGGTGTGAAGCAGAGCTGTGTGTGTGTGTGAAGCAGAGCCGGGTGTGTGTGAAGCAGAGCTGTGTGTGTGTGAAGCAGAGCTGAAGAAAGATGTGTGGTGTGAAGCAGAGCTGTGTGTGTGTATATATGAATCAGAGCAGTCTGTGTGGCACCCCAGAACTATATGGGTCCTCCAGAGCGCTAAGCCACCCATCCCAGTAATGTGTACGCCACCAGAGCTGTTTGCCACTCCAGTAACGTCTATGCCCCCCCCAGTAATGTCTATGCCCCCTGCCCCTCCTGTAATGTATATATTGTAGGCCCCAGCCCCTCCTGTGATGTATATACAGCAGTGCTGTGTCAGTGTGCATGGTGTGCAGTCATGTCTGTTATTGATGGCCATCATGCAACACAGCCACATGTCCTGGAGGGGCTGGAAACAAGCGGGAGAGGTGAGTGAGGGTGCCGGTGACTTCTCCATATTAACACCTGTAATGCGTCTGTGTCTGCATGTATGTCAGTGTATATGACTGTGCATATATTTGTCTGTTTAAATGTATTTTTGTGAATTTGTCTTCAAATATGTATATGTACGTATGCCTGTATGTGTATGTGCGTGTCTGTGTGTGGATGGGGCCCACTGAGACTCAACCGGGGACCACAAAAACCTGGAGCCGTCCCTGGCTGCCTTAACATTGGGATCAATTAAAAATATGTGAGTAACTCTACTTTCTGTGTATAAGTGACGGCTGTGAGTGATCCTGGACTGTATCTGTATTGTACTGTGTGTATAAGTGATGGCTGTGAGTGATCCTGGACTGTGTCTGTATTGTACTGTGTGTATAAGTGATGGCTGTGAGTGATCCTGGACTGTGTCTGTATTGTACTGTGTGTATAAGTGACGGCTGTGAGTGATCCTGGACTGTGTCTGTATTGTACTGTGTGTATAAGTGACGGCTGTGAGTGATCCTGGACTGTATCTGTATTGTACTGTGTGTATAAGTGACAGCTGTGAGCAGGGCTGTATTTTGCCTTCGTGCTGCCCTAGGCACTTTAAGTGGTCGCGCCCCTTAGTGACAACGTAAAACTGAGTTTTCGCACACGACATCTGTTTAAGGCAGATCTACTCTGCAGCACACTATAAAAAGTATCAATAAGAAACTAACCCCCCCCAATGGGAATCACCACAGGCACATCAAAACATAGCATGAGGGAGGGGCGTGGCTTGCTGATGGCCGAGTGAGCTGCACTTGCTGGGAGCTCTGTCCTGAACTTCCCCCATTAGCCTCCATTAGAGCACATTAACATCTCCCTGCTTATGGGCAGATCCAGGAAAGTCACCAGACACCGAGGTGAGATAAAGGAGACAGTGAGCAGCATGGATCGTTTCCTCAGCCAGAGCACCTCAGCAGCCGTCAGGACCACTAGATCAATGATGGCGTCTGCCTCCCTCATGGAAAACTCACAGCCCCGGGAAAGTCAAACACAGACACAGCAGGAGCTGGGGAAATCACAGCAGGACTTCTCCAGCGAGGAGGACAATGAGGGAGATCTGCCTAATCTACATGAGATAAGTAAATCTATCAAGGCTTTGCCTACAAAAAAAGATTTGGACAGATTTGCTAGCAGGCTTGAGAATACTTATAAGAAAGAGCTGCAGGCACTGAAATCTGAATTCACATACAGGGTAGAGGAGGTGGAGAAGTCCCAGGAAGCCATCACTGCTGAGTTGTCCCTACAAAGGAAAATATTACTTAGCCACTCAGCAAAGATTGATGAGCTCACTTCAGGGCAAGAGGACTTAGAGAACCGCAATCGGCGAAATAATGTCCGTATCCGTGGCATCCCTGAAAGTATTGGCACGCCTGAACTGGAGGCCATGGCACAGAAGCTCTTTGCTCAAATTCTGGGAGAACAAAGCTCTGGGCCGATTGAGTTAGACCGCATACATAGGGCCCTGGGTCCCAAATCCCCTCCAGATTCACGTCCAAGGGACATAATATGTAGAGTCCACTTTTATAAGGTAAAGGACTCCATCATGTCCGCGGTGCGGCAGGCAGGATCCATCAACTACCAGGGGTCCCAGGTCCAGATATTACCGGATCTGGCTAGACGCACTCTGCAGCTGCGAAGAGCATTAAAACCCCTGCTCCAACACCTCCAGGACAGAAACATTCCATATAGATGGGGTTTCCCCTTCCAGCTGACAGCGCATAAGGATGGGAAATCAGCAATCTTTCGCAAACTCGGAGATCTGGCTAAGTTCTTAGGGACTTTCGAGCTTCCTATGGTAGCACTGCCGGATTGGCCCTCAGGCCCCCAACTCCCTGTGGAACCCCCAGTATGGCAGCCAGTCCGTCGCCATGGGAGACAAAGAGGTCCTGACAAGAGCAATCCGACAGGGTAGCGGTCCTGTGTAGCACCCCTGTTTCCTACTGGGGATAACCTTCATGGGCCCTTCCGGCATGATAGCCAATTATCCCTGGAGCCGCAGGGGAGGGCCTTTCCATGAAACTACATCAAAGGCATCGTTGCAAGTTACTGTGATTTGTTGAAAGTCTTTCTCCTGTCACCTAATATTGCTTCTTTCCAGACTAGCATTGTGTTATTTCACAGGTGTTATCAGAGGTTCTGACATTGGGTCAAGTACCACTTAAACCTCATAGGAGGAAGCAGTAAACTGTTTGTGTTATAGATCCACTTGGACCCTCCACCTGGTGGACCTGGTTGGGAGTGTCCTCCCCTAGCCTTTACTGACTGGACCCTGTGGGGCTGGACCGTCTAGAGGCGAAGATCTGGGCCTTTTGAGAAATAAGCCCGGGAGACTCATGTGATTTTCTTGTTTTTTACAATTACTAGAATCTTGTCCCTGATCTGAACACTTTGCTTACCTACCGGGAATGCTGATTGGGGTCAATGCCTAGAATAATAGCCTGTTATGTTTACTTTTCTTTAGATGATAAAGTTTTAGCGGGAGCATATAGTTAGTGCGCTTTATAATGATATATCATATTGTATTAGAGGCGGGGGGTAAGGAACGGACTCGCTGCCGTTCTTGGCTTCCTCTAACCCCCCTTAGTGCAAATGGCAATCCATTGCCATGGAAATTTTGCACCACTTAATACTAGGGTTCCTTACCCACCTTTTAGGTCCTTTGACCTAAACCTTGCTCTTTCTTTTCTCTGTCTTTCTTTCTTCTCTATCCTTCCCTCTCACCTGACTGGACCAGCCCCCAGATACCACATCATGCTTCCAGCTGACCTGCATTATGGATAGTGTCAAGTTTTGCTCCTTCAACGTTAAAGGTTTGAATGTCCCTGAAAAAAGAAAACAGATAGCATATTCCTGTCATAAGCAACGGGTGGCCATCTTGATGCTTCAGGAAACTCACTTTAGGTCAGATGCAATTCCTAAGTGTTCCTCGGCTTACTACCCGATTTGGCACCATAGCTCGAATCCTGATGCTAAGTCTAAGGGGGTTTCCGTGGCATTTCATAGGTCCTTCATACCAGAGGTGTTAGACTCCTGTATCGACCCCAAGGGAAGATATATTTTCTTAAAGCTTTCTTGGAAAACCAATATCTTTGTTATTGCTAACATGTACTTTCCTAACCAGGGGCAGGACAGATTCTGTGCAGACGGGAGAAAATTCTGGAAGATTTTGCGGACTCCTCTCCGGTGATATTAGGAGGCGATTTTAATCTACCAATGAACCCGGCCCTCGATGTGTCCTCGGGTAAGTCGTCCTATCCGGCCTCAGTCATACAAAGGGTCAAAAAGCACATGCATGGTCTGAGATTGGTAGACATATGGAGGATTCTTCATCCGGACACCAAAGATTACAGCTTCTATTCCTCGGTCCATTCTGTCTATAGCAGAATTGACTCCTTCCACATTTCTCATGCCCTCCTAGACATGACAGTAGAAGCGACCATAGGTAATATAATATGGTCAGACCACGCTCCCATTTACTTATCGATTCAGTTAGGGCCTCGTGTCAAATCAAATTTCACCTGGCGACTGAATGAAAACCTATTACAGGATCAGTTATGCAAAGCGGACCTTACCCAGTCAATTCATAACTTTATTAGAGATCATGAATGTGATACCACTTCTGCAATCCAGTGGGAATCACTGAAATGTGTATTAAGGGGCATTTTGATCTCACATGGTACCCGCCTGAAAAAAGAAAGAGCCATTGAAATAACGCAGTTATCTAACCAGATTGCCTCACTAGAAAGCAAACACAAACGGGACTCATCTCCTACAACCTACGCACAACTCTCTACAACCAGACATAAATTACTAGAGGTATTAGACCAGAAATCCAGGGGCTTAAGAGAACATCTCAAAAGCCGCTTTTATCAACTGGGCAATAGAAGTGGGAAGCTTCTTGCAAGGGCCCTCCATCCCCGCTCCATGAATACTTACATCCCTTTCATAAAAGACCCAGGAAGTGATGGTCATTTGCATAGCAACCAGGACATTTTAGCAGGCTTCCGCACATACTACAAGGCGCTTTATGATATTAGGGGACAATCGGGACACATAGCGCCATATGGGACTCAAGATGATGTTAAAGCTTACCTGAAATCCCATAATCTCCCTTCCATCTCAAATGATACCTTACTGGAGCTGGAAGAGGACTTCTCCCTGGAGGAGGTCAATGCGGTAGTCTCAGATTTGAAGTCAGGGAAAAGCCCAGGTCCAGACGGGTTCTCAGCGGGTTTCTATAAACAATTTTCAGAACTTCTAAATCCTCTGTTCCTATCGGTCTGTAGATATATATCTGCAGGGGGTGCGTTCCCTCCCCAGGCGTTGATGGCCCACATCACAGTTATACCAAAACCAGGGAAGGACGCATCTCTTTGCTGCAACTATAGACCGATCTCGCTCATAAATCTAGATATCAAGCTTTATTCTAAAATGATATCAAATAGGTTACGAGACCTTCTTCCCAGACTGGTAAATCCAGACCAGGTGGGTTTCGTGCCCAGAAGAGAAGCCAGGGACAACACCCTGAGGACCATCTCCCTGATTGACGGCGCAAGACGTCACGGGATCCCCATGTGCATCCTGTCGGTAGATGCAGAGAAGGCGTTTGACAGGGTGCACTGGGGTTTCATGTTTCAGGTCCTTAAAAACATAGGGTTGGGAGAGCACATGATGAACAGAGTTACAGCACTCTACTCTTCACCCACAGCACAAATCAAAATAAATGGCTCCCTCTCAGATTCCTTTACAATATGTAATGGAACAAGACAAGGGTGCCCCCTTTCCCCATTATTATATATTCTGACCATGGAACATCTGGCGGTGGCATTGAGGAGCAATATATCAATTAAAGGGGTTACATTTCACAAACAGGACCATAAATTAGCTTTATTCGCAGATGATCTGCTCCTGTACGTTACCTCTCCACTCATTAGTCTACCCAACATAATGGCTGAATTGCGGAGGTTCGGATCTCTGAGTAATTTTAAAATAAATACTCATAAATCCGAAATACTGACTATATCTCTTCCTCCAATGCTGGTGACTCAGCTCAAAGCCTCTCTCCCCTTCAAATGGCAGGTGGATTCATTGACATACCTAGGAATTAAACTGACGGCAGATCCCCTTGACCTCTTTAAATCAAATCACCGCCACATTTCCAGGAAGTTAGAATTAGACCTCAGTAACTGGAACAAACTCCAGCTTTCATGGTTTGGGAGGATAAATGCGATCAAAATGGACCTGTTACCGAAGCTGCTTTATTACTTCCAAACCATCCCCTTAGTATTGCCGGCCTCTTTTTTCTCACGTCTGAAATCTAGCATAACCAAATTTGTCTGGGCACATAAACGCCCACGTATTTCCCACAAAATATTGAGTAGATCAAGGGATATGGGAGGAACTGGACTCCCTAATCTCCTTTTGTATAGCTACGCCTCTTTAGGGACGTGCGTTCTGGATCTATTTAACTCAGGTGAAACGAAAAGATGGGTGGAAGCCGAAAGCGCGCAATCTGATGTTGATCCGAAGGTAGTTATTTGGACCAGAGCACCACCCAGCTCCAGCTCTATCACAGTACCCTTTATCACAAAGCAATTGCGGAATTTTATGTCCCGAGGTAATAAATATCTTGACTTGTCCTCCATTCCAGGCCCATTGACACCGGTCCATAGTAATTCAGATTTTCAGGCGGGTTTCCATAGATCAACATTCCTCCATAAAAGGAAGAGTGACCATCCTATTATTCGTGACTTTATCTCAGACACAGGTATTAAACCCCTAGATAATTACTCTTCAGATATCAACAAATCTCAAGATATGTGGTTCTTCTTCGAACAGCTGAAAAGTTTTATAGTGTCTATGGCTAGGAGGGTAGACATCTATAGGGCACTCACACCCTTTGAGGCCCTTTGCCTAGCGAAGGATCCTCCAGGCCATACCATTTCGACCTTGTATGACTTGTTTCTCAGATGCAGAGGTGCGAGGGACGGCTTGCCTGGGTACTTTGGGAAATGGGAGAGAGAGTGGGGGAGGTCATTCTCGGCTGAGGAGCGGACCAAAATCCTTCTCTTTATTGGTAAAACTTCGCTGAATGTGATATCACAGGAAAGGTGCTACAAGATCCTATCTAGGTGGTATAGGTGTCCTGTGAGTATCCATACTGCCTTTCCATCAGCCTCTGATGTGTGCTGGAGATGCCAAAAGGAGAGGGGAACCCTCACTCATATCTGGTGGTCATGTCCCCCGGTGAGATCATTCTGGGAGAGCATTTTCCAGTTACTCAATAAACTTTCCTTGAGGCAAATCCGGCCCACAAAAGAGTTAGCTCTCCTGTCCCTCGGGAATGTTTCTGCTTCAGGGTTTAGGAAAGGTTTATTAAGACATTTTTTAACAGCTGCCAGAAACCTAATTCCAAGATATTGGAAGCAAACTAGAATCCCATCACGGGATGAATTCATAGCAGAGTGCAACGTGATCTTCAGGATGGAGACCTTGATAGGTCAGACACTCGGCAACAAGGACAAAGTTGATGCTACGTGGGCCCCGTGGATCATGTTCAGGGACTCACCGGATATGGGTCTATGGATTCACGGGGGGGCAGGTATGTAGGTAATTTTCCATTCTCTTATTTCTGTACCTAGAAGGTTAGCCTTGAAAATGTGGTTTTGATAGGAGGGCGCGTCCACTCGGGTGGGAACTCTTTGTACCCTTCCCCTTTCATCTTACTTTCCCACGTTTCTGTTGTCTTTACTGTCTCTAAATTCTTCTTCCACCTCCTCTTCTTTATCTCTTTTTTTTCAACTTGTTCTTCCTATTTCAAACACATACGAATTGTACTTGTTATTTTTGGTCGCCAGTGGCGCAGGTGTAGTCAAAGAACTGTTGTGTTTTTAGCAGCTAGGTTGGATATATACCCTCTGCCTGCGCGCTGTGCAATTGTTTGATTATCTTCTTCTATTCTAATAAACTTTGATTTGAAGAAAACATAGCATGAGTATAAAATATACCCACCACACCATCCCCACTTATATACTGTGACTGTCACACTGCCCCTAATATACTACACACTCCCTCCCTTACAAATTATACCCACCACACCTTCCTCAATTATGAAATATGATCTGTACTGTCCTCACATCATGCTGCCCCCTCCTCACAATGTCTAATGCATGCTGCCCCCTCCTCACAGTGTCCCATGCATGCTGCCCCCTCCTCACAATGTCCCATGCATGCTGCCCCTCCTCACAATGTCCCATGCATGCTGCCCCTCCTCACAATGTCCCATGCATGCTGCCCCTCCTCACAATGTCCCATGCATGCTGCCCCTCCTCACAATGTCCCATGCATGCTGCCCCTCCTCACAATATCCCATGCATACTGCCCCCTCCTCACAGTGTCCCATGCATGCTGCCCCCTCCTCACAATGTCCCATGCATACTGCCCCCTCCTCACAGTGTCCCATGCATGCTGCCCCCTCCTCACAATGTCCCATGCATGCTGCCCCCTTTTCACAATGTCCCATGCATGCTGCTCCCTCCTCACAATGTCCCATGCATGCTGCCACCTCCTCGCAATGTCCCATGCATGCTGCCCCTCCTCACAATGTCCCATGCATGCTGCCCCTCCTCACAATGTCCCATGCATGCTGCCCCTCCTCACAATGTCCCATGCATGCTGCTCCATCCTCAAAATGCCCCATGCATGCTGCCCCCTCATCACAATGTCCCATGCATGCTGCCCCCTCATCACAATGTCCCATGCATGCTGCCCCCTCCTCACAGTGTCCCATGCATGCTGCCCCCTCCTCACAGTGTCCCATGCATGCTGCCCCCTCCTCACAGTGTCCCATGCATGCTGCCCCCTCCTCACAATGTCCCATGCATGCTGCCCCCTCATCACAATGTCCCATGCATGCTGCCCCCTCCTCACAGGGTCCCATGCATGCTGCCCCCTCCTCACAGGGTCCCATGCATGCTGTTCCATGCTCACAGTGTCCCATGCATGCTGCCCCTCCTCACAATGTCCCATGCATGCTGCCCCTCCTCACAATGTCCCATGCATACTGCCCCCTCCTCACAGTGTCCCATGCATGCTGCCCCCTCCTCACAGTGTCCCATGCATGCTGCCCCCTCCTCACAGTGTCCCATGCATGCTGCCCCCTCCTCACAGTGTCCCATGCATGCTGCCCCCTCCTCACAATGTCCCATGCATGCTGCCCCCTCATCACAATGTCCCATGCATGCTGCCCCCTCCTCACAGGGTCCCATGCATGCTGCCCCCTCCTCACAGGGTCCCATGCATGCTGCCCCCTCCTCACAGTGTCCCATGCATGCTGCCCCTCCTCACAATGTCCCATGCATGCTGCCCCTCCTCACAATGTCCCATGCATGCTGCCCCTCCTGACAATGTCCCATGCATGCTGCTCCATCCTCAAAATGCCCCATGCATGCTGCCCCCTCATCACAATGTCCCATGCATGCTGCCCCCTCATCACAATGTCCCATGCATGCTGCCCCCTCCTCACAGTGTCCCATGCATGCTGCCCCCTCCTCACAGTGTCCCATGCATCCTGCCCCCTCCTCACAGTGTCCCATGCATGCTGCCCCCTCCTCACAGTGTCCCATGCATGCTGCCCCCTCCTCACAGTGTCCCATGCATGCTGCCCCCTCCTCACAATGTCCCATGCATGCTGCCCCCTCATCACAATGTCCCATGCATGCTGGCCCCTCCTCACAGGGTCCCATGCATGCTGGCCCCTCCTCACAGGGTCCCATGCATGCTGCCCCCTCCTCACAGTGTCCCATGCCTGCTGTTCCATGCTCACAGTGTCCCATGCATGCTGCTCCATCCTCACAGTGTCCCATGCATGCTGCTCCATCCTCACAGTGTCCCATGCATGCTGCCCCCTCCTCACAGTGCCCCATGCATGCTGCTCCATCTTCACAGTGTCCCATGCATGCTGATCCATCCTCACAGTGTCCCATGCATGCTGCCCCCTCCTCACAGTGTCCCATGCATGCTGCTCCATCCTCACAGTGTCCCATGCATGCTGATCCCTCCTCAGTGTCCCATGCATGCTGCTCCATCTTCACAGTGTCCCATGCATGCTGCTCCATCCTCACAGTGTCCCATGCATGCTGCTCCCTCCTCACAGGGTCCCATGCATGCTGCTCCCTCCTCACAGGGTCCCATGCATGCTGTTCCCTCCTCACAATGTCCCATGCATGCTGCCCCCTCATCACAATGTCCCATGCATGCTGCCCCCTCCTCAGTGTCCCATGCATGCTGATCCCTCCTCAGTGTCCCATGCATGCTGCTCCATCTTCACAGTGTCCCATGCATGCTGCTCCATCCTCACAGTGTCCCATGCATGCTGCTCCCTCCTCACAGGGTCCCATGCATGCTGCTCCCTCCTCACAGGGTCCCATGCATGCTGTTCCCTCCTCACAATGTCCCATGCATGCTGCCCCCTCATCACAATGTCCCATGCATGCTGCCCCCTCCTCAGTGTCCCATGCATGCTGCCCCCCTCCTCACAGTGTCCCATGCATGCTGCCCCCCTCCTCACAGTGTCCCATGCATGCTGCCCCCCTCCTCACAGTGTCCCATGCATGCTGCCCCCCTCCTCACAGGGTCCCATGCATGCTGCCCCCTCCTCACAGGGTCCCATGCATGCTGCCCCCTCCTCACAGGGTCCCATGCATGCTGCCCCCTCCTCACAGGGTCCCATGCATGCTGCCCCCTCCTCACAGGGTCCCATGCATGCTGCTCCATGCTCACAGTGTCCCATGCATGCTGCTCCATGCTCACAGTGTCCCATGCATGCTGCTCCATCCTCACAGTGTCCCATGCATGCTGCCCCCTCCTCACAGTGTCCCATGCATGCTGCCCCCTCCTCACAGTGTCCCATGCATGCTGCTCCATCCTCAGTGTCCCATGCATGCTGATCCCTCCTCACAGTGTCCCATGCATGCTGCTCCATCTTCACAGTGTCCCATGCATGCTGCTCCATCTTCACAGTGTCCCATGCATGCTGATCCCTCCTCACAGTGTCCCATGCATGCTGCTCCATCTTCACAGTGTTCCATGCATGCTGCTCCATCCTCACAGTGTCCCATGCATGCTGCTCCCTCCTCACAATGTCCCATGCATGCTGCTCCCTCCTCACAGGGTCCCATGCATGCTGCTCCCTCCTCACAGGGTCCCATGCATGCTGCTCCCTCCTCACAGGGTCCCATGCATGCTGCTCCCTCCTCACAGGGTCCCATGCATGCTGCTCCATCCTCACAGGGTCCCATGCATGCTGCTCCCTCCTCACAGGGTCCCATGCATGCTGCTCCATCCTCACAGTGTCCCATGCATGCTGCTCCATCCTCACAGTGTCCCATGCATGCTGATCCCTCCTCACAGTGTCCCATGCATGCTGCTCCCTCCTCACAGTGTCCCATGCATGCTGCTCCCTCCTCACAGTGTCCCATGCATGCTGCTCCCTCCTCACAGTGTCCCATGCATGCTGCTCCCTCCTCACAGTGTCCCATGCATGCTGCTCCCTCCTCACAGT
The DNA here is from genome assembly GCF_048569485.1 of Anomaloglossus baeobatrachus. Lineage (NCBI taxonomy): Eukaryota > Metazoa > Chordata > Amphibia > Anura > Aromobatidae > Anomaloglossus > Anomaloglossus baeobatrachus. The sequence goes on from NC_134354.1 coordinate 306,934,587, forward strand.
GTCCCATGCATGCTGCTCCCTCCTCACAGTGTCCCATGCATGCTGCTCCATCCTTACAGTGTCCCATGCATGCTGCTCCCTCCTCACAGTGTCCCATGCATGCTGCTCCCTCCTCACAGTGTCCCATGCATGCTGCCCCCTCCTCACAGGGTCCCATGCATGCTGCTCCCTACTCACAGGGTCCCATGCATGCTGCCCCCTACTCACAGGGTCCCATGCATGCTGCTCCCTCCTCACAGGGTCCCATGCATGCTGCTCCCTCCTCACAGGGTCCCATGCATGCTGCTCCCTCCTCACAGGGTCCCATGCATACTGCTCCCTCCTCACAGGGTCCCATGCATGCTGCTCCCTCCTCACAGGGTCCCATGCATGCTGCCCCCTCCTCACAGGGTCCCATGCATGCTGCCCCCTCCTCACAGTGTCCCATGCATGCTGTCCCCTCCTCACAGTGTCCCATGCATGCTGCCCCCTCCTCACAGTGTCCCATGCATGCTGTCCCCTCCTCACAGTGTCCCATGCATGCTGTCCCCTCCTCACAGTGTCCCATGCATGCTGCCCCCTCCTCACAGTGTCCCATGCATGCTGCTCCATCCTCACAGTGTCCCATGCATGCTGCCCCCTCTTCACAGTGTCCCATGCATGCTGTCCCCTCCTCACAGTGTCCCATGCATGCTGCCCCCTCCTCACAGTGTCCCATGCATGCTGCTCCATCCTCACAATGTCCCATGCATGCTGCCCCCTCCTCACAATGTCCCATGCATGCTGCCCCCTCCTCACAATGTCCCATGCATGCTGCCCCCTCCTCACAGTGTCCCATGCATGCTGCCCCCTCCTCACAGTGTCCCATGCATGCTGCCCCTCTCCATGAGTTCCTAATGCTGCCTTCCTCTTTTCCATAATGACACCTCCATGCTGCCCCATTCATCATACTAAGACCACCACACTAACGCTTATGCTGAGACCCCCCCCCACACACACACACTACCCCACTCTTGATATTGACTCCCCTACATTGCTCCACTCCATACTGAGCCCACACATACTGCCCCTTCTCCATAATGAGCTCCCAATGCTGCCCCCTCTCATTCTGAGTCCTTACACTCCCCCCATCGATTTTGTCATTGCTCTATCCCTCAACCCTTGTCCTCTGTCTCTAGCATTAGCCCCTCTCTCCCATTCCCCCAGCAGCAGCCTCTCTCCCCCAGCCTCCCCCAGCATCAGCCTCTCTCTCCCGCAGCCTCCCCCAGCATCATCCTCTCTCTCCCCCAGCCTCCCCCAGCATCAGCCTCTCTCTCCCCCAGCCTCAGCCTCTCTCTCCCCCAGCCTCCCCCAGCCTCAGCCTCTCTCTCCCCCAGCCTCAGCCTCTCTCTCCCCCAGCCTCAGCCTCTCTCTCCCCCAGCCTCAGCCTCTCTCTCCCCCAGCCTCAGCCTCTCTCTCCCCCAGCCTCAGCCTCTCTCCCCCCCAACCTCCCCCAGCCTCAGCCTCTCTCCCCCCCAGCCTCCCCCAGCCTCTCTCTCCCCCAGCCTCCCCCAGCATCAGCCTCTCTCTCCCCCCAGCCTCCCCCCCAGCCTCAGCCTCTCCCCCCAGCCTCCCCCCCAGCCTCAGCCTCTCTCTCCCCCCAGCCTCCCCCCCAGCCTCAGCCTCTCTCTCCCCCCAGCCTCCCCCCCAGCCTCAGCCTCTCTCTCCCCCCAGCCTCCCCCCCAGCATCAGCCTCTCTCTCCCCCAGCCTCAGCCTCTCTCTCCCCCAGCCTCCCCCAGCCTCAGCCTCTCTTTCCCCCAGCCTCAGCCTCTCTCTCCCCCAGCCTCAGCCTCTCTCTCCCCCAGCCTCAGCCTCTCTCCCCCCAGCCTCCCCCAGCCTCAGCCTCTCTCCTCCCAGCCTCCCCCAGCCTCTCTCTCCCCCAGCCTCCCCCAGCATCAGCCTCTCTCTCCCCCCAGCCTCCCTCCCAGCCTCAGCCTCTCCCCCCAGCCTCCCCCCTAGCCTCAGCCTCTCTCTCCCCCCAGCCTCCCCCCCAGCCTCAGCCTCTCTCTCCCCCCAGCCTCCCCCCCAGCCTCAGCCTCTCTCTCCCCCCAGCCTCCCCCCCAGCCTCAGCCTCTCTCTCCCCCCAGCCTCCCCCCCAGCCTCAGCCTCTCTCTCCCCCCAGCCTCCCCCCCAGCCTCAGCCTCTCTCTCCCCCCAGCCTCAGCCTCTCTCTCTCCCCCAGCCTCCCCCAGCATCAGCCTCTCTCTCCCCCCAGCCTCCCCCCCAGTTTCAGCCTCTCCCCCCAGCCTCCCCCCCCAGCCTCAGCCTCTCTCTCCCCCCAGCCTCCCCCCCAGCCTCAGCCTCTCTCTCCCCCCCAGCCTCAGCCTCTCTCTCCCCCCAGCCTCCCCCCCAGCCTCAGCCTCTCTCTCCCCCCAGCCTCCCCCCCAGCCTCAGCCTCTCTCTCCCCCCAGCCTCCCCCCCAGCCTCAGCCTCTCTCTCCCCCCAGCCTCCCCCCCAGTCTCAGCCTCTCTCTCCCCCCAGCCTCCCCCCCAGCCTCAGCCTCTCTCTCCCCCCAGCCTCCCCCCCAGCCTCAGCCTCTCTCTCCCCCCAGCCTCCCCCCCCAGCCTCAGCCTCTCTCTCCCCCCAGCCTCCCCCCCCAGCCTCTCTCTTTTCCCAGCCTCCCCCCAGCCTCTCTCTTTTCCCAGCCTCCCCCCAGCCTCTTTCTCTTCCCAGCCTCCCCCCCAGCCTCAGCCTCTCTCTTCCCAGCCTCCCCCCAGCCTCTCTCTTTTCCCAGCCTCCCCCCAGCCTCTCTCTTTTCCCAGCCTCTCTCTTTTCCCAGCCTCCCCCCAGCCAAAAAGAGGCATCGCAACGATCATCAACTAACCTGTAAGGTGCCCATACATTCTAGGCTCTGCCTTACGCGTGCCTGCTGCCCTGCTCTGCTATTATCCTCTTCTGGCTGGCTCCAGCTCCAGTCGCGTCCTCCTCCGCGGCGTGTGTTGTCTGCAGCATTGGACGCTGCAGCACGGGGCAGTGAGCTGATTGGCGCGCCCGCGCGCCTCTGACCCGGAAGTGCAGACGATGGAACTTCCGGGGTTAATCAGCTCACTATGCCTGGCGCCCTCCGTGTATTTAAAGAGACAGAAGTGCGCCTTTCCTCTCCCTCTCAACCCCCCCCCCCCTCCCCCCCGAGAACACAGCGAAGTGCAACGGAGGGAGGGGCGGGGGATGTAAAAAAAAAAAAAAAAAAAAAAAAAAAAATTTATATATATTTTTTTTTTTTTGCTGCCAGAAAGTGCCGCCCCCCCGCAACGTGCCGCCCTAGGCACGGGACCACGGGTGCCTAGTGGCAAATACGGCCCTGGCTGTGAGTGATCCTGGACTGTATCTGTATTGTACTGTGTGTATAAGTGATGGCTGTGAGTGATCCTGGACTGTATCTGTATTGTAGTACTGTAAATCTGAATGTGGCAGAACAGGGTAAGATACATGTTTATGGGGCCCCCACCAGATTTTCTGCCCAGGGGCCCCCACCATCCTTAATCTGGCCCTGGTGCATATGGTCTGTTACTGCAGTGTGTGATATAGGGAGAGCTTATTCACAGGCAAGGAAAGATTTAAAGCTGTCCTGACATCTGTTACTAATAATCAACAATCTCACCACTGCTACATCCCTTGTGTCTGTTATACTAGCAATAAGTATTACAACTTGCAAAAAAAGGGTCCCCAAATTGTAAAAACAATGGTTTCAGGTTTAGTGTAGTGTCTGTCAGCCACCATCTCAATTCACAGTGTTCTAACATTTTTATTAATACTCGGTGTCAGTGGCACAACTTGTGCCTGAAGCAAAATACCTTCATAGCACCAAACTAGCCTAATTTTGGGCATCTTCATATCTTACACAACTTAGATAGTGGCCTACTGCCACTAACACACAGTCTGTGTTACCTAATTTTTATTAATACTTGGTGTCAGTGGCACTACTTGTGCCTGAAGCAAATTACCTTCCTATCAGCAAACTAGCATAATTTTGGGGGCTTCATATCTTACAGAACTTAGATAGTGGCTTGCTCATACTAAAACACAGTCTCAGTGTTACACAACTTCTATTAATACTTGGTGTCAGTGGCTCTACTTCTGCCTGAAGCAAAATACCTTCATAGCACCAAACTAGCATCCTGGTGGTGGCGTCATCCTATCTTACAGAACCTACATAGTGGCTTGCTCATATTAAAACACAGTCTCAGTGTTACCCAATTTTTATTAATACTTGGTGTCAGTGGCACTACTTGTGCCTCAAGCATACCTCCCAACTTTTAAAGAAGGGAAAGAGGGACAAAGTTTGCGGTGCGCAACGAGCGCCGCGGCAATTTTTAGACCACGCCCCCTAACCACACCCATTTTACAAACTGCCACACCCATATCCACTCCCCATCCACACCCATCCAGCAAACTGAAACTGCATGAAGTTGTCCGTGATCGCTCTGAGCCGCCACAGATCAGCAATGTGCAGAACAGGCAGGGAGTTAACTACAGGGTGTGCAGGCGGCTAGGACCCAGGAGGAGAGCTGAACAGGGTGTGCAGGCAGCTAGGACCCAGGAGAAGACCTGCACAGGGTGTGCAGGCAGCTAGGACCTAGGAGAAGAGCTGAACAGGGTGTGCAAGCAGCTAGGACCCAGGAGGAGAGCTGAAAAGGGTGTGCAGGCAGCTAGGACCTAGGAGAAGAGCTGCACAGGGTGTCCAGGCAGCTAGGACCCAGGAGGAGAGCTGAACAGGGTGTGCAGGCGGCTAGGACCCAGGAGGAGAGCTGAACAGGGTGTGCAGGCGGCTAGGACCTAGGAGAAGAGCTGAACAGGGTGTGCAGGCAGCTAGGCTCCAGGAGGAGAGCTGAACAGGGTGTGCAGGCAGCTAGGACCCAGGAGAAGAGCTGAACAGGGTGTGCAGGCAGCTAGGACCCAGGAGGAGAGCTGAACAGGGTGTGCAGGCAGCTAGGACCCAGGAGGAGAGCTGAACAGGGTGTGCAGGCGGCTAGGACCCAGGAGGAGAGCTGAACAGGGTGTGCAGGCGGCTAGGACCCAGGAGGAGGGCTGAACAGGGTGTGCAGGTGGCTAGGACCCAGGAGGAGAGCTGAACAGGGTGTGCAGGCAGCTAGGACCTAGGAGAAGAGCTGAACAGGGTGTGCAGGCAGCTAGGACCCAGGAGGAGAGCTGAACAGGGTGTGCAGGCGGTTAGGACCCAGGAGGAGAGCTGAACAGGGTGTGCAGGCGGCTAGGACCCAGGAGGAGGGCTGAACAGGGTGTGCAGGCGGCTAGGACCCAGGAGGAGAGCTGAACAGGGTGTGCAGGCGGCTAGGACCCAGGAGGAGAGCTGAACAGGGTGTGCAGGTGGCTAGGACCCAGGAGGAGGGCTGAACAGGGTGTGCAGGCGGCTAGGACCCAGGAGGAGAGCTGAACAGGGTGTGCAGGCAGCTAGGACCTAGGAGAAGAGCTGAACAGGGTGTGCAGGCGGCTAGGACCCAGGAGGAGAGCTGAACAGGGTGTGCAGGTAGTTAGGACCCAGGAGGAGGGCTGAACAGGGTGTGCAGGCAGCTAGGACCCAGGAGGAGAGCTGAACTGGGTGTGCAGGCAGCTAGGACCCAGGAGGAGAGCTGAACTGGGTGTGCAGGCAGCTAGGACCCAGGAGGTGAGCTGAACAGGGTGTGCAGACAGCTAGGACCCAGGAGGAGGGCTGAACAGGGTGTGCAGGCAGCTAGGACCCAGGAGGAGAGCTGAACAGGGTGTGCAGGCAGCTAGGACTCAGGAGGAGGGCTGAACAGGGTGTGCAGGCAGCTAGGACCTAGGAGGAGAGCTGAACAGGGTGTGCAGGCAGCTAGGACCTAGGAGGAGAGCTGAACAGGGTGTGCAGGCAGCTAGGACCCAGGAGGAGAGCTGAACTGGGTGTGCAGGCAGCTAGGACCCAGGAGGAGAGCTGAACAGGGTGTGCAGGCAGCTAGGACCTAGGAGGAGAGCTGAACAGGGTGTGCAGGCAGCTAGGACCCAGGAGGAGAGCTGAACAGGGTGCGCAGGCAGCTAGGACCTAGGAGGAGGGCTGAACAGGGTGTGCAGGCAGTTAGGACCCAGGAGGAGAGCTGAACAGGGTGTGCAGGCAGCTAGGACCCAGGAGGAGAGCTGAACAGGGTGTGCAGGCAGCTAGGACCCAGGAGGAGAGCTGAACAGGGTGTGCAGGCAGCTAGGACCCAGGAGGAGAGCTGAACAGGGTGTGCAGGCAGCTAGGACCTAGGAGGAGAGCTGAACATGGTGTGCAGCTAAGGGTATGTTCACACATCAGGTTTTTGCTGTGTGGCACAATCTGGCGCTTTGCGGGAAAACACATCTGGGTTTTTTTTGCTGCCGGGTGCGGTTTTTCCTCATAGACTTTTATTAGCGCTGGATTGTGCCGCATGTACTTGCGTTTGATCCGGTTTTTGCCGGATGCGGCAAAAATCGTCACTCTGGCGGCCGCACAAGACGCAGAGAGGAACGTTTTTTGCCAGCGTCAAAAAAATGCATAGCGCCGGGTGCGGCGCTGTGCGGCATGGTGCATAATGAAAGTCTATGCGAGCCGGATACAGTGTCATGCTTCAGACGCCCAGAGCATGTACCGTATCCGATTTTTACCTCTGAGCATGCCCAGAAGTGATATAAATTCATTGCTTGTCAGAAAATCAATCAATCACTCACTCTCTCTCAAACTCTCTCACTCACTGACTGACTCACCGATCACCGGCGCGGGGCTGCACGGCTGTCACACTGCTCCGGCGGCTTCTCCTGATTTAAAGATGCCGGCCGTCCATTATTCAATCTCGTATTCACACCGGCGCCTATGATTAGTTGCAGTCAGACACACCCCCACGCTGAGTGACAGCTGTCTCACTGCAACCAATCACAGCCGCCGGTGGACGGGTCTATATTGTGCAGTAAAATAAATAAATAACTAAAAGAAAAACGGCGTGCGGTCCCCCCCCAATTTTGATACCAGCCAAGATAAAGCCACACGGCTGAAGGCTGGTATTCTCAGGATGGGGAGCTCTACGTTATGGGGAGCCCCCCAGCCTAAAAATATCAGCCAGCAGCCGCTCGGAATTGCCGCATCCATTAGATGCGACAGTCCAGGACTCTACCCGGCTCTTCCCGAATTGCCCTGGTGCGGTGGCAATCTGGGTAATAAGGGGTTAATCATGGCAGGCGTCTATGAGACACCCCCAATGATTAACCTGTAAGTGAAAGTAAATAAACACATACACCCAAAAAAAATCCTTTATTTGGAATAAAAGACAAAAAACACCCTCTTTCACCACTTTATTAACCACAAACCCCCCTCCAGGTCCGACGTAATCCACAGAGGTCCCACGACGCTCTCAGCTCTACTACATGAAGCTGACAGGAATGGCAGTAGAACACCGCCTCTATCAGCTCCACGCAGCAAGTGAAGGGAGTTGCGCTGTCAGCGGTGACGTCACTGAGGTAATGCCGGGTTGTGTGCGGTGAAGATGCGTGCAGGGTAGTGCAGGGGTGCGCGGTGATAATGCTTGCTGGGTAGTGCCTGCATGTGCGGTGATGATGCGTGCGGTAGTGCAGGGGTGTGCGGTGATGATGCGTGCTGGGTAGAGCCTGCGTGTGCGGTGATGATGCGTGCTTGGTAGTTCCTGCGTGTGCGGTGATGATGCGTGCTGTGTAGTGCAGGCGTGTGCGGTGATGATGCGTGCGATAGTGCAGGGGTGTGCGGTGATGATGCGTGCTGGGTAGTGCAGGCGTGTGCGGTGATGATGCGTGCGATAGTGCAGGGGTGTGCGGTGATGATGCGTGCTGGGTAGTGCAGGCGTGTGCGGTGATGATGCGTGCGATAGTGCAGGGCTGTGCGGTGATGATGCGTGCTGGGTAGTGCAGGGGTGTGCGGTGATGATGCGTGCGAGGTAGTGACTGCATGTGCGGTGATGATGCGTGCGGTAGTGCAGGGGTGTGCGGTGATGCGTGCGGTAGTGCAGGGGTGTGCGCTGATGATGCATGCGGTATTGCAGGGGTGTGCGGTGATGATGTGTGCGGTAGTGCAGGGGTGTGCGGTGATGATGCGTGCTGGATAGTGCCTGCGTGTGCGGTGATGATGCGTGCTGGGTAGTGCCGGCGTGTGCGGTGATAATGCGTGCGAGGTAGTGCCTGCGTGTGTGTGTGTAAGGTCTTTCTCAGCGTAAAAAAAAAAAACTGATCCGTCGCATCAGTTTTTTCACAATCTGAGACGGATCCGTTGCATCAGGCACAAACCAGATTGTGCCTGATTGGAAAAAACTGATGTGTGAATAGCAGCTCTGCCAGGCAGGGGATCATGTGGTCGGTAGCTGATAGAAGCATTTGCAATGCTTCTATCATTGCATATTACCGGCCAGTGCTGTGCACCTGCAGGAGAGGACACAAGTGGTAAGTACACACTGTCCTCTCCCCAATGTCCTAGTCTACCCATGGTGTGCCTGCAGCATTGAGAAGCAAACACTGTTTGTTTCTCAATGCTGCAGGGCAGGCACACACGATAGATAAGGACTCATGGGAGTCAGAGAAACAGCTAGAGGATCTCACGCTCCGGCCGGGGGCGGGGGGGAGGGGAATTAGCGCTGGGGAGATTCAGTTTTCATACCTTAGCAGCAGCACAGACCACAGAGCAGACAGAGACTAGTTTTGGGTAGCGCGCTCCGCTCTGTTATGCTCACGTCACGTGTTAGGATGGTAGGAGGGAAAAGCAGCGAGGCGGGGAGAGAGTGGGTGGGCGGAGCCACGGGATACGGACCTCCCGCCCGGGGCAACGGGACAAACAATGCAAATCGTGATAGTCCCGCTGTATTCGGGACGGTTGGGAGGTATGCCTCAAGGCCAGTACCTTCCTATCAGCAACCTAGTGTAATTTTGGGGGCTTCATATCTTACAGAACCTACATAGTGGCTTGCTCTTACTGAGTGCCAAAAACCAATATTAAAATAAAAGTGTTGTCAAACCTTGTTTTCTTTTGGGGCTGAAAAATATTCACAACATCTTGGTCGACTCCTCCAAGTAGTAGTTTGTCCAATAAAGGTACCTTTTGGTTTTTAGACTTACAGAAACAGCTATCGTGAGACTATTAACACAAGTTTAACATCAACGGCATAAGTGTTGTTCCACTGCCTGTAGAAAAGGTCATGTTACAGTATTCACCTTCAAATAAACCAAAAAAAATGGGAAAAAGAGGGGGTAAGGGCCGTGAAGAGGTGGTAGTGACAGTGGTGGTCACCCAAGCAGTGTGATTGAGCCAAAGAAAAAGGTTCCTGCTTTATCTACCTCTGCCTTCCTATCCCAATTTTCTTGTCCACGTGGGAAAGCACTCTTGCACCCTGAACAGTGTGAACAGGTAACGAGTTGGCTAGCAGAAAATGCCTCCAGTTACCGAGTAGCAAATCCCAAGGGTCCACACAGACAAACTTGAGTAGCCCAAAGGCTGGCCCATTGAATCCTCAGCCTGGTCCTCCTTCCTCACAACATCAGTATTCTAAGGAAACATATGACACCAAAGCAGGTTACTCTGAGGAACTGTTTACGGGACCCTTTGACCTTTCTTGCCTCTCGCCACACAACACCACCAACGCAGGTGAGGCCGTGGTGTGCAGTGATGCACAGACCTTTGAGCACCCAAGGCCAGAAGAAAGCTATGTTGTTGGCCGTGACATGCTGGGCAATCAGGTGGAAGGGTTGGAGGATGATGAGATACAGTTGCCCTCAGGTCAGCCTGAAACCTCCATTCCCAAAGATGTTGACCTTCAGGAATTTGAAGACGACCAGGTCGATGATGAGGTGACTGATCCAACATGGATGGGTGGCATGGATTGCAAGAGCAGCAGTGCAGAGGAGCATGTGCCCATAGTCCGCAAAAAGGCTGTAAGACATAGGGTTTCGACCACTGCCAGAAGTCAATCAACTGTGCACATGACACCACCACCTGTGGCTCTCAGAGTCCAAGGGTCCGTGCACCACCTCAGCCATCTCAGAGTCCAAGGGTCCGTGGTGCGATTGTGTGGGAGTTTTTTCCAAGAGTCCTTCGGACCAAACGGTTGCCATTTTTCTAATCTGTCAGACCAAGCTTAGCAGAGGCAGAAATACTTTCAGCTTGGGCACCTCCAGCATGAGAAAACATATGTTAGCCAAGCACACCATTAGGTGGTTGACAGTTCTAGGTGAAAAACACAATTTCCAGACTCAAAACTCTGTCACTTCCCCTGGGCTGCTTGCTTCCCAAACTGGTGTGCAAGAAGGTGGTGCTGATGCCTCCTTCTCCCAACCTGATGTTGGCCAAACTCAATCATCAACGAACATATCCGCTTCGGTGTCCCAGCATTCCATTCAGTTGTCCATACCACAGCCCTTTTGAAAAGAAGCGAAAATACCCCGTTACAAACCCAAAGGCAGAGACCATAACGACACACATTGCACGATTGATAGCCTTTGAGATGTTGCCGTATCGGCTTGTGGGAATAGAGGCTTTCCGTGACCTTTTGGCGGTGTTACAACATTGGTACTCTGTGCCTAGCCGCCACTATTTTTCTCGTTGTGCCGTCCCCGCGCTCCACAATCACGTGTCTGTAAACATCAGACGGGCTCTCACCAACGCCATAACAGGGAAGGTCCACTTAACCACAGACATGTGGACAAGCGGAAGTGGACAGGGACGCTACATCTTACTGACGGCAGACTGGCTGAACCTGGTGGTGGATGGTACAGAGTTTGAGCCGGTAACATCCCATATAGTTCCCACACCCAGAATAGCGGGGCCCACTTCAATCACAGTTTTAGTAGCCTCCTACACAGCAACAACTCCCTCCTCCTCCTACTCTTCATCTAGCTCTTGTGCATCCTCCTCAACATCCGCCGGTGTCCAACCGTCGACATCATTCCCCAGCTGGGATCTCTGCAGCACTGCCTCGGCTAAGTAGCAACACGCTCTACTGAAGCTCATCTGTATCGGTGACAAATCGCACATGGCACCTGAGCTTTTGAAAGCAATAACTGAGCAGACAGATGAGTGATTTGAGCCATTGGACCCTCCGTCCAGGGATGGTAGTGTGCGTTAATAGTCATAATCTGGTGGCGGCTTTAAAGCTTGGAAAGCTTGTACACGTTTCTTGTATGGCCCACGTTGTAAATTTAGGAGTTCAGCACTTTCTGAAGAAATACACTGGGATACCAGACCTACTTACCAAGGTACGACGTATTAGTGCACATTTCCGCAAGTCATCTCCCTCTTTTGCTGGCCTGGCAGTGCTGCAGCAGTGCTTACACTTGCCTCGTCACAGACTAATATGTGACCTCCCTACGAGATGGAATTCAACCTATCATATGTTGGCCAAGATTCATGAGCAGCAGAGGGCAGTATCCCAATTCCACCTGGAACATGCCCGTCAGACGCAGCTGCCAGACATAAGTACTGCCGAATGGGTGTGGATTACAGACATTTGTCAGGTCTTGGAGAATTTTGATTACTGTACCAACATTTTGAGCAGTGAGGATGCTGTTATCAGCATTACCATTGCACTGATTTGTTTATTGAAATGGTCTCTGGATAGTCTGACTGACCAAAGTGTTCATGCACCCGAGTTGTCTGTGGATCCAGACTTCACAATGGTTGCTAGTAATCCGCACAACCTCGGCCAACAAGCTCAGGCCATCTTTGCTCAGCATCATGAGGAAGATGATGAAGAACAGGAATGCTTTGAAGTTGGAAACCAAGGGATTGACAACCCAAGCTTCAGGGCTGTCCAGAATGGATGGCCTGAGGAGGAGCAGGAGGAGGAGAGGAGGTTTAGGGAGACAGAATGTATTCTTAGCAGTAACACACAAAGGTTTCCAGTTCGGAGTCTGAGACACATGGCACAGTTCATGTCACACTGCCTTTCTCATGACTGATGGCTAGTCCACATTTTGGCAGACAACAAATACTGGTTATGTACCTTCCTTGACCCACGCTACAAAGACAAATTTGCTTCGCTACTTGTGGAGACAAATAAGGATTGTACTACGGAAACATTCAAGAGGGCTGTAGTGGGGAAGTTGATGAAACGATTACCCTCAGATCATGCTGGCGTCCGAGGTAGTATGTCATCTCACGCAACAAGATTACAAGAGAGGGCTATGCATAGTAGGAGCAACACAGGCGGGGGACTAATGTGCCAAAACTGGTCCATTTTCCACAAACCGTCAACTGTCAATCAGATAATGGTTCAGGAACTATGACAAGGAGGGAACAGTTAACCCCTTCACCCCCGGCCACTAAAACACCCTCATGACCGGGCCATTTTTTGCAATTCTGACCAGTGTCACATTGACAGGTTATAACTCTGGAACGCTTCAACGGATCCTGGCGATTCTGAGAGTGTTTTTTCATGACATATTGTACTTCATGTCAGTGATAAATTTAGGCCGATATTTTTTGCGTTTGTGAAAATTTAGGAAATTTTGCGAAAATTTCGCAATTTTCAAACTTTGAAAATTTATGCCCATAAATCTAAGAAATATGTCACACAAAATAGTTACTAAATAACATTTCCCACTTGTCTACTTTCCATCAGTGCAATTTTCGAAACATTTTTTTTCGTTAGGAAGTTAGAAGGGGTCAAAGGTCATCAGCAATTTCTCATTTTTCCAACAAAATTTACAAAAGAATTTTTTTTAGGGACCACATCACATTTGAAGTGACTTTGAGAGGCCGAGGTGACAGAAAATACCCAAAAGTGACCCCATTCTAAAATCTGCACCCTTCACTCTGCTCAAAACCACATCCAAGAAGTTTATTAACCCTTTAGGTGCTTCACAGGAACCAAAGCAATGTGGAAGGAAAAAATGAAAATTTTACTTTTTAACACAAAAATGTTACTTTAGCCATAAAATTTTCATTTTTACAAGGGAGAAAAGAGAAAGTGCACCCTACAATTTACTGTGCATTTTCTCCTGAGTCCGCTGATACCCCATATGTGGTAAAAATCAATTGTTTGTGCGCATGGCAGAGGTCGAAAGGGAAGGAGCGCCATTTGAATTTTTGAACGCAAAATTAGCTGCACTCATTAGTGGATGCCATGTCGGGTTTGAAGACCCCCTGAGTTGCCTAAACAATGGAGCTACCCCACAAGTGACCCCATTTTGGAAACTAGAGCCCTTAAATAATTTTTCTAGATGTTTGGTGAGCACTTTGAACACCTGGGGGCTTCACAGAACTTTATATTGTTGAGCCGTGAAAAGAAAAAAAATTTTTTTTACCACAAAACGGTTGCTTCAACTAGGTAGCTTTTTTTTTCACAAGGGTATCAGGAAAAAATGCACCATAAAATGTATTGTGCATTTTCTCCTGAGTACGCAGATACCTTATATGTGGTGGAAATCAAATGTTTGGACACACGGCAGGGCTCGAAAGGCAAGGAGCACCATTTGACTTTTTGAGTGCAAAATTAGCTGCACTCATTACCGGACGCCATGTCGGGTTTGAAGACCCCCTGAGGTGCCTAAACAAGGGAGCTCCCCCATAAGTGACCCCATTTTGGAAACTAGAGACCTCAAATAATTTTTCTAGATGTTTGATGTGCACTTTGAACCTCTGGGGGCTTCACAGAAGTTTATAACGGTGAGCCGTGAATAGAAAAAACACTTTTTTTTACCACAAAACGGTTGCTTCAACTAGGTAGCTTTTTTTTCACAAGGGTATCGAGAAAAAATTCACCATGAAATTTATAGTGCATTTTTTCCTGAGTACGGCGATACCTCATATGTGGTGGAAAGTAATTGTTTGGGTGCATGGCGGGGCTCAGAAGAGAAAGAACGCCATTTGACAGCAAAATTGGTTGGAATCATTAGCGGACGCCATGTCACGTTTGGAGACCCCCTATGGTGCCTAAACAGTGGAGCTCCCCCACAAGTGACCCCATTTTGGAAACTAGACCCCTCAAGGAGTTTATCTAGATGTTTAGCGAGCCCCAAGGGGCTCCACAGAAGTTGATAATGCTGAGCCAGGAATACAATTTTTTTTTTTTCACCACAAAACTGTCACTCGAACCAGGTAGCTTTTTTTTCCACAAGGGTATCAGGAAAAAATGCACCATAAAACGTATTGTGCAATTTTTCCTGAGTACGTAGATACCTCATATGTGGTGGATAGTAATTGTTTGGGCGCATGGCGGGGCTCAGAAGAGAAGGAATGCCATTTGACAGCAAAATTGGTTGGAATCATTAGTGGACGCCATGTCACGTTTGGAGACCCCCTATGGTGCCTAAACAGTGGAGCTCCGCCACAAATTACCCCAATTTTGGAACTAGACCCACTCAAGGAATTTATCTAGATATTTGATGAGCCCCTTGTACCCCCAGGGGCTCCACAGAAGTTGATAACGTTGAACCGTGAAAATTATTTTTTTTTTTTTAACCACAAATTTTTTGCATCAATCAGGTAGCTTTTTTTTTTACAACGGTATCAGGAAAAACTGCGCCATAAAACGTATTGTGCAATTTTTCCTGAGTACGTAGATACCTCGTATGTGATGGAAAGTAATTGTTTGGGCGCATGGCAGGGCTCAGAAGAGAAGGAACGCCATTTGACTTTTCAAACGCACAGACGCGGTGCACTAATCGGCCGCTGCAGGACGCACGGTCGGATGCGATACAAAAAGCGTCGGGGATACGGAAAAAAAGTCACGCCAAAAATTGACCATGGATGCAGATACGTTATGTGCATCCCTGATCAGCGCTTGGCGGGACGCACGGACGGATGTGATACAAAAAGCGTCAGGGATACGGAAAAAAAAAGTCACGCCAAAAATTGACCATGGATGCAGATACGTTATGTGCATCCCTGATCAGCGCTCGGCGGGATGCACGGACGGATGCGATACAAAAAGCGTCGCAGATACGGAAAAAAGTCACGCCAAAAATTGAGCAGGGATGCCGATCCGTTATGTGCATCCCTGATCAGCGCTTGGCGGGACGCACGGACGGATGCGATACAAAAAGCGTCGGGGATACGGAAAAAAAAAAGTCACGCCAAAAATTGAGCAGGGATGCCGATCCGTTATCTTAATCCCTGATCAGCGCTCGGCGGGACGCACGGACGGATGAGGTGTAAAAATGGACAGGATACAGGAAAAAAAAAAAATTATACTCACAGTACCCAGAGGATTAGCAGGAGGATCACTGACCAGAAGAGCTGCAGAGGAACAGCTTTACAGGAGCAGCAGGCAGGACGTTGGGCAGATCAGCAGAATGCCCAGGAAGGACCCAGCGATGGAGGCAGAGGTGATCGGGCCAGTTAAGACCTCGGACGAGCCGGTGAAGACAGGTAAAAGGACGTCGGGGGAGAGCAGAGGGGTAGGGGGAGAGCAGAGGGGGAGAGCAGAGGGGAGAGGGGGGGGGAGAGCAGAGGGGGAGGGGGGGGAGAGCAGAGGGGGAGACCAGAGAGGGAGCTGCAGAAGCAGAATAGAGATAATGGGGGAGGCAGTCAGATCGCGGGGGAGCAGACATGTTGGGGGAGGGCTCGCAGGTCAGCACAGGCCTGGGGAGGGCGGCCACTGGCAGATCAGACCGCCCCACTGCACACTGATTGGAGCGATTGCGCGTCATAGCACGATCGCTCCAATCAGTGCTGCCGGGGCTGGGGGCGACATTTTAGAGCTCCGGCTATGATTTGTTGAAGCTCCTAGAGCAGATCATAGCCGGATCTCACAGTATCGCAGTAATTCTGGCATTATTTTTGCCGAAATTAGTGCGAACGATGTGGTTGGCGGTTCAGATTTGAACAGCCAATCACATCGATCGTCGATAGGGGGTGGCGATGCCACCCCCCTTGGGGTCAAGCAAAGGTCCCCTGCTGTAAGAAACAGCAGGGGACATCATTTGAAAGCCGTTGCTATGGCCACGGCAATCAAATGAAGTTTAGGCCGTAAAATTACGTCCCTGGTCGTTAAGTCACGTTAAAATAGGACGTAATGTTACTGCCCGCGGTCGTGAAGGGGTTAAGTAAGATGGTGAGGGACTATGTAGGTGACCGTATCAGCGTGCTTTCAGAGTCTACTGTTCCCTTTAACTATTGGGTTTCCAAGCTCAACACTTGGTCAGACCTCGCCTTATACGCTTTGGAAGTGCTAGCTTGCCCTGCTGTGAGTGTGTTGTCTGAGTGTGTTTTCAGCTCAGCGGGGTCAATAATAACAGATAGTCGCACACGACTATCCACAGAAAGTGTACACAGTTTGACGTTGATCAAAATGAACTATAGATGGATTGCCCCAGAGTATCTCGGGCCGCCTGTTAACAATACCCAATAATAAGTGTAGCTCCAAAATTTGTATTTCTTAAGTTCAAATAAGTTCCATTGTTTCTCATTCAAGACTATTTTGTCTTCTATCATCTAATGAGACCGCATGACTAATGTAACTTGTTATACTGCTGCGATGTAATTGTTTTGCCCAATCACACAGTGCAATATTTTTCAAGCCTTTGTACATTATTGTCACGCTCCCGGTGTCTCAGCACCGCTCCGTACCCACTGATCCGGTGTCTGTGTCCCGGCACAGCTCCGTACCCACTGATCCGGTCTCGGTGTCCCGACACCGCTCCGTACCCACTGATCCGGTCTCGGTGTCCCGGCACCACTCCGTACACACTGATCCGGTCCACGTGCTCACCGATTGCAGCCGCTGCTCCCGCACCTGCTCCCCTGCATCCCCCGTGCTCCCTGCTCGGCGGTCCCTCCAACTTATTGCGACTAGGGACTTTGCCCCCGGTTCCTCTGCGCCCTGTCCCCGGCCTCAGGTGCTTGCTTCTGGCTCCCGAGCTTCACGCATGCGTGTTAGGGCGCGGGCGCGCTCAGTCACCTTATCTTATAGGGCCAGCATCCCTGGAACAGGATGTGGCTGATTGCAGGTGCAGGGTATAAAAGACTTCCTGTTACTTACGGCGGTGCTTGTTCAACAAGTTCTCTCAGCTAGTATCTTGTGATAGTGTTCAAGCCCTTTGTGTTCGGTCATTAACCCTGTCTCTGTCCTCAGAACCTGCCGCCCGCTTTGCCTCAGCTGGTCCGGCTCCCTGGAGATTCCCCGGTGTCCGTTTGCAGTGGATCTCTCCATCGTCCCCCTGCTTCACTTCGCCAACGGTTCTGGATTCCATCTAAAGTCTCCAGTCCACCCTCGTCACTGGTCCCGGACTCCGCCTGCGGCTCTCACCTGGCTCCGATCATCCGTTCCGATTCCCTCCGGACTTTCCGAGGACGCTCCCGGTACCCCGCCTGTGTTCCGGCCACTGTGCATCTAGGCCCTCTGGGGTGGTCGCCAGACAGTCCCTGTATAGGAGTTTGCTCCTGGTGGCCTCCCTGGGGGAGTCCAGTGCATGGCCCAGTGGGTCCACTCCTGGACTGAAACGTAACAATTATGCACTGGCACAAGCACTGTCGAGGCTACACTGTCTAGAACAATTGATCAGGCAGTCTCTATTTGTGTTCTTTATTGATGCTGTGCTCCACGGTGTGATACACATGGCCCCCTGCAAAATCAGATTTTGTTTTAGCTCCTTGGCATGTTATGCCCTATTGCTTATCCTACCATTTTTTTTCAAAATAAGCTGCTGGGAGCTGTTGGGAGTTCCTTTTGATGCTTTGCTACATGGTGTCTGAACCATTATCCCCTGGGGGAACTGAATTTATTAAACTCCTTGGCATGTTATGCCCTGTTGCTTATCCTACCAATTTAAAAAAAAAAAAAAAAAGCTGTTGGGAGTACCTTATGATGCTTTGCTACATGGTGCCACCAGGGGCACGCAGAGCCCATTCTGCTGGCACGCGTGCTGCCGCCTGTTCCTGCCGCTTTGATCTGCTGGTGTAGATCAAAGCTGTGTTGTAGCGGAGGAGACATTTCTCCTCGCTCTGACACTCCTCCTCTCCCAGGCCGCAGGTCTGTTGCCTAGGAGACGGAGGAGTGTCAGTGAGCGGTGGCGGTGTAATGACGTCTTCTGGCCGCATGGGAACTGAGGACCCAGTGGCGCGCAGCGGGGGAGTGTGTGCAGGAAGGTGAGTTGTGTGTTGCTTTTTTTTTTTATTTTATATATATATATAACTTGTGTGCGCCTGTGCCAAGGTGGGGATGGGGGGGAGAACACACATGCCAGCATGGGGGGAGAACACACATGCCAGCATGGGGGGGAACATACATGCCAGCATGGGGGGGAGAACACACATGCCAGCATGGGGGGAGAACACGCATGCCAGCATGGGGGGCGGACATACATGCCAGCATGGGGAGGAACATACATGCCAGCATGGGGGGGGGACATACATGCCAGCATGGGGGGGGGGGACATACATGCCAGCATGGGGGGGAAAACACATGCCAGCATGGGGGGGGAACATGCATGCCAGCATGGGGAAAACATGCATGACAGGATGGAGGAAACATGCATGCCAGCATGGGGAAAAAATGCATGCCAGGATGGGGAAAACATGCATGCCAGGATGGGGGGAAACATGCATGCCAGCAGGCTCGGTCTGGCCCGCAGGGGTACCGGGGAATCCCCGGTAGGCCCAGGGCCCTCAGTGGGCCCCTGTGCTTTATATAGTGCGGGGGCTGGGCAGTGTATAGCGCCGTCCGGCCACCAGTTTTTCGGGGCCGGCGGTATGTGCGGGCAGACTGGGCAGGGCCCCCACGCTGTGATGGGCCCCCCTCCCACGCTCTGAGGGCCCCCCAGCTTTTCAATCACAAACTGCAGTGATAGCGCAAGTTCTGTACTATCGCTGTAGTTTGCTCGGCTGCAGAAGGACCTATGGTGACATCACAGTCATGTGATGTGATGTCACCACAGGTCCTGCACTGCGGAAGTCCCAGACCTCTGCTGCAGACCGTGCCGCTATTCAAATGTACGCGCATCTTTCAGACGCGCATACATGTGAACAGTGCGGCCGGTGTCAGGACTGAGGCAGAGGAGCTGCAGGTAAGCGCTCAGCAGAGCCGAAGAAAAAAAAAAATACATTCTCACCTCTCCTCTCCTCCTTGTTCCCTCCATCCGCTTCTTCCAGACCGCAGGACACAGACCCCCTCAGTGATCCCGTCCTCTGCACGAAGCCGCCGCTGCAGGTGACTTCATAGCTTTACTGTAGTTAAATGCTTTACGGCGCCGCAAAGCCATTTAACTGCAGTAAAGCCATGATGGCATCCTGCGGCGGCGGCTCCGTGCACCGGACGAGATCATTGAGGGGTCTGTGAGCCTGCGGACTGGTAAGGTATGGACAGCGCAGGAACGGAGAACAGGTGAGAATAAATACACTCCCCATGTCCCATAGGATAACATGGAGAGTGTCTGTACATGCTAAAACCTACGGATTTTTCGGGAAAATCCAGATAATTCCGCAGGTTTTCTGCGGCAAAATCCACAGGAACAAGCTCCCGTGGGCACATGGCCTTATGGCTATGTGCCCACGGGACTATTTAACCGCAGATTTTGCCACGGAAAACCTGCGGATTTTTCTGTATTTTCCCGAAAAATCCGCAGGTTTTAGCATGTACAGACACTCCCCATGTTACCCTATGGGACATGGGGAGTGTCTGTGTCCACGATGCGGATAGTGTGGCTGCGGAATCTCCTGCGGACGTCCCGCAGCTGCACCTAACTGGATGTCAATTATTCCTGTGGAATTACCTGCGGAAATCTCGGCCCTCTGCTATGGAGATAGAGGCCGGGACGTCCGCAGGTAATTCGCATAAAAGTCCGCAGGTTTACCGCAGCTATATCGCTGGAATCCCGCAGCTAAAAATAGCTGCGGATGCCGGCGTGCAGCTGCGGGAAACCTGCGGCCGTACCTGCGGATACATCCGCAGGTGCAATCTCCCGTGGGCACATAGCCTTAAGGCCACTTTATACACAGAGATAAATCTTTGGCAGATCTGTGGTTGCAGTGAAATTGTGGACAATCAGTGCCAGGTTTGTGGCTGTGTATAAATGGAACAATATGTCCATGATTTCACTGCAACCACAGATCTGCCAAAGATTTATCTCTGTGTGTAAAGTGGCCTTTAGGGTAAGTTCAGTGCGTTTTTTGCAGCGTTTTTGCGCGTTTTTCGGGTGCGTTTTTTGCTCAGAAAACTGCATGACTTTGCTTCCCCAGCAAAGTCTATGAGTTTTCATTTTTGCTGTCTGCACACAGCGGTTTTTTTTTTTAGCTGCGTTTTGTGGTGCCCACAAAAACGCAGCATGTCAATTGTTTCTGCGTTTTTCACTGCGTTTTCCACCCATTGAGTTCAATGAGATGTTCAAAATCGCAATGAAAAACGCAAATTGCAAATATAGCTGCGTTTTAGTGCGTTTCTATGACTAAAAACGCAGCTATAAACGCAAGGGGTGGGTAGTACAGTGACATGCACAGGAAGAGGATTCCTTCTGTTAGTAAACACAGAAGCGTAAATCCTCCCGGAACCGTCACCGCTGCTTCCACCTCCCGCCCGGCGCCATATCCGCTTCCGTACGGCGCCATGTCCGGGCGGGAGATGGAAGCAGCTGAAATTCAAAAGTGAACAGTAGAAAAAAAAATGTCATACTCACCTGTCCAGGCACATGTCCGCTCCCAGCTCCTCTTCCCGTTACCGACACCCCTGCTCCGGCTGTGTGCAGACTCCCACGCACGTCCGATGGATGCAGGACCTGCTGCTGATCAGCTGATACGGTCACCTGAGCTCCGGAGTGCAGCCTAGACTGTACCGCGAGCGCCGAGTGACTGATTCCCCGGCGCTTGCAGTCAGTTCATGATCACTGCAGACAGGCCGGGCTGATCTCCGGAGTTCAGGTGAGAGCACCAGAAATCACCCTGGCCTGTCTGCAGCTAACATGAACTGAGGCGCAAGCGCCGGGGAATCAATCACTCGGCGTTCGCTGTACAGTCTCGGCTGCACTCCGGAGCTCAGGTGAAAGCTTCGGAGTGTAATGCAAGGTACCTGAATCCAGGTCTGGCATTACTGGAGTTTCTTCCGGTAGCCAGTCCGACGCTGCGTGACAGAAGTGAGTAGTTTTTTTTTTTTGTTTTTTTTCACTGATGCATCAGCTGATTGTATAAACAGCTTTTATACAATCAGCTGATGTGTCATGTGATTCAGGCCCTTGAACCTGACACATCATCTGATTGCTTTGCCTTCCAGCAAACCGATCAGATGATATTGGATCCAAATTGGACGGCGCGGGACCCTTAACTCAGGATTACTGCGGAGGAGGGTTCTTTATTTCAATAAAGATGGAGTCCCTAATTGTGTTTGTGTTTTATTTCTAATAAAAATATTTTTCTGTGTGTTGTTTTTTTTTATCTTTACTAGAAATTCATGGTGGCCATGTCTAATATTGGCATGACACCATGAATTTCGGGCTTAGGGCCAGTTGATAATATACAGCTATCCCTAACCCCATTATTACCCAGCGAGCCACCTGGCATCAGAGCAGCTGGAAGAGTTGGATACAGCGCCAGAAGATGGCGCTTCTATCAAAGCGCCATTTTCTGGGGTGGCTGCGGACTGCAATTCGCAGCGGGGGTGCCCAGAAAGCTTGGGCACCCTGCACTGCAGATTCCAATCCCCAGATGAAATAATTTAAAAAGAAAAAAAAAAAAAAAAAGGGCTTCCCTATATTTTTGGTTCCCACCCGGGTACAAATAGGTAGCTGGGGGTTGGGGGCAGCCCGTACCTGCCTGCTGTACCTGGCTAGCATACAAAAATGAGTAAGGACAACCCGTCCGAAACGCGTCCTCCTAGCATGGCATAATGGACTTTTTAATGGTTTTTCAATAAAGGACTTTTATTTTTAATCAAATGCACCGTGCTGGATCGACTAGTGGATGGAGTATGCTCAGCCTTGTAGTTCTGCTCCCCCTGCCTCTCCCTCCAGCATACAGTCCTGGATGGAGCATGCTGAGCCTTGTAGTTCTGCAGCTGTCTGCTCTTCTGCATACACTAGTGGAGAATGAAGAACAATTTGAAGAAAGAAATTACATCAGACCTTTTTTCTTTTTCTGTCAACAATCTTTAATAGCATTGTTCACTGATAAAAAAACGCATAAAAATGCAATGAGCAAAAATGCGGTAAAAACGCATGCGTATTTTCGCCGCTTTTTTGCGTTTTTTTGCCGCAAAAACGCACAAACGCAGCATAAAAAAAACGCAGTGTGTGAACTTATGCTAACGTGTGTGTGTGTGTGTGTGTGTGTGTGTGTGTGCGAACAACGGCATAATAGGGGACAGGAAGGGGACTGGAATGAGGACATTACCAAAGGATGGGGGGGGCCCATTCATATACTGCACAAGGATGAGGGGGGGGCGTTGGTACAAGGCACACGGATGGGGGGCCCCGTTACCTATATACAGATCTCTATTTTATAAAGTCATCTATGATGCCCATTTAATGCATATTATGTGAGAGTGTGGACACATTGGTGATTTCTGGAACCAAACCCTGGGACTTATAGATCAAATATATCATATCACAATACAACCGTCGCCCCGCCTGTGCCTGTTGAGTCTGTGGGAAGGAGAAGTGGATCCGGATTCTCCAACAGCTCTGGGAATAGCCCATATCTTGTACCAAGCAAGAAAGCTACTTGCATATCACTGGTTAGACCCTCTACGACCAACCTTACCAGAGCTCAAAAACAAATTAAATAACGTCATAAGATTGGAAAGGGGAGTTTATTTAAAAAGAAAAACATTGAAAAAGTTTTACAACATTTGGCGGCCATGGATGGAGTTGCCGGGCCTACCCTCTAGTGCACTGGTTCGGGATGCAATGCTGGACCGGTTACTGTTGTGCCTGCAGTGATGGCATGTGTGAGGAAGGGAATTAAAACTAGTTTTTTCTGTGGCAAAGTGGACTTTGAATGAAGAGGTGAGAGAGGACTGGAACGGTTTCATGGATGACTGCACGGAGAGGGAGGGGCGGGAGAGTATAGCAATATGATGTGGAGCGACACGGCTGATGGAGGAGGTGCTTCTGTTAGTCTGAGGCATTATTGCATAATTTAAGTTTTGTTTATTTGTAGAGCCACGAGGTTTGTAGCTATATAATATAATTATGATTTGAGAACTCTATTACTATATTTACATACATGCAGAGAAAGAACCTGATTTATAAATCACATGTGTTTATCTGTTGTTTATTGTTATCAGTTATATGAAAAGTGAAATACTCTCTGTATCGATCCCTAATGATTCAATAAAAAAAGATCTGATTTAAAAATAAAGTCATCTATGATCACTGTATTACCTGTACACTGACACTATATACAGCTCCTGTGTGTAATGGCACTGATGGTAATATTAGTATTGTGGTTTTTATTCATGATCATTTATTGTAGTATTCGTCATTGTGTAGTAGTAATATGTGGTCTTGTCATGGTTTGGTTGTATTTCTCTCTTGTATTTAGTATTATTTAGTAGTCTGGTCATAGTGTCGTGGTATTTCTCCCTTGTATGTGGTAATATTTGGTTACTATGTGGTCTAATTATGGTGTGGCGGTATTACTCTCTTGTATGTGGTTGTGTTTAATCACTATGTATTGGTAATATGTTATCTGGTCACGGTGTGGCGGTATTTCTCCCTTGTATGTGGTGGTCTTGGTATAGGGGATTGTGTTGTGTCTGGAGGTCACTTTTTCTCTCTATCAATATGGGGAAGATTCTTTATTTCCAATAGTTTAAATACTTGAATGTTTAACCCCTCGCTGTCCTGTGACTATTGCACTGCAGCAAATATGCAGTTACAGAGGTTCTCCAGTGAAAACAAGTAATCTCCTTTTACTAAGGCCACGTGCACACAGTATTTGTGAGTTTTTTACCTCAGTATTTGAAGCCAAAACCAGGAATTGTAAAATGAGAAGAAAGGTATAATAGAGAGACGGGCACCGCTTCTGCATTTTTCAACCACTCCTGATTTTGGCTACATATACTGATGTAAGAAACTGACCAAATTGTGAAAGTGTGAACGTGGCCTAAGCATGTGATAACTTATTCATCAGTGGGGTCTGATTGCTGGGACCCGAACTGATCGGCAAAATGTGCAACTTTTATCCCAATTACACTGGAGCTCGTGTCTGACCCGACCCCTGATCCATTCATTCCTCAGTGGCTGCGAGCGCTGCGCTTGTTTTTATCTGACTGCTCCACAGAGGGTGAATGGAGCTGCGATCACACATCCCACCCCACAGAGGATGAATGGAGCTGCGGTCACACGTCCCACCCCACAGAGGATGAATGGAGCTGCGGTCACACATCCCACCTGCTGCTGCATTGTATAATGGGCATATAAGTGCCCTGTCAGGGATAAAAGTTCCCCAATCTTCCGGTCGGTGCGGTTTCCACTGGTCTGGTTCCACCAGTCAATAAGTTATCACCTACCTACCCTGTGGATTGGTGATAACTTGTCACCAAAGATCCCATTATTACAGTCAGCGCTAAACTATAATGGGCATAGCAGCTAATAGATATTTGCATGTAGCTGTAGGGTGGTGGGCCCCTAGAGTTATTTCCCCTGGTAGGCCCCAGACACCCCAGTCCGACCCTGCATGCCAGGATGGGGGGAAACAATCATGCCAGGATGGGGAAAACATGCATGCCAGGATGGAGGAAACATGCATGCCAGGATGGGGAAAACATGCGTGCCAGGATGGAGGAAACATGCATGCCAGGATGGAGGAAACATGCATGCCAGGATGGAGGAAACATGCATGCTAGGATGGGGAAAACATGCATGCCAGGATGGGGAAAACATGCATGCCAGGATGGAGGAAACATGCATGCCAGGATGGGGAAAACATGCATGCCAGGATGGAGGAAACATGCATGCCAGGATGGAGAAAACATGCATGCTAGGATGGGGAAAACATGCATGCCAGGATGGGGAAAACATGCATGCCAGGATGGAGGAAACATGCATGCCAGGATGGAGGACACATGCATGCCAGGATGGGAGGAAACATGCATGCCAGGATGGGGGGAAACAATCATGCCAGGATGGGGGGGAAACAATCATGCCAGGATGGGGGGAAACAATCATGCCAGGATGGGGGGAAACAATCATGCCAGGATGGGGGGAAACATGCATGCCAGGATGGTGGGAAACATAGATGCCAGGCTGGAGGAAACATGCATGCCAGGATGGAGGAAGCATACATGCCAGCATGGGTAAACAAACATGCCAGGATGGGGAACAATGCATGCCAGGATGGGGAAACATGCATGGCAGGATGGGGGAAACATACATGCCAGGATGGGGAAAACATACATGCCAGGATGGGGAAAACATACATGCCAGGATGGGGAAAACATACATGCCAGGATGGGGAAAACATACATGCCAGGATGGAGGAAACATGCATGCCAGGATGTAGGAAACATGCCACGATAGGGTACATTTACCAGGAAGGGGAACATTTACCAGGATGGGGAACATGTTAAGATGGGGAATATTTACTAGGATGGGGAACATTTACCAGGAAGGGGAACATGCCAGGAAGGTGGACATTTACCTGGATGGGGGTACATTAACCAGGATTGGGAACATTTACCAGGATGGAGGACATCTACCAGGAATGGGGTACATGCCGGGATGGGGGAACATTTACAAGGATGGGCAATATGTCAGGAAGGGGTAGATTTGCCAGCATGGGGGAACATGCCAGAATGGGGTACATTTACCAGGATGGAGGACATTTACCAGGATGAGGTATATTTACCAGGATGGGGCCATGATGGGGACAAATATACCAGAATGTAGGAAATATATATCAGGATGGGGGACATGTTTACCAAGAAGTGGCCCAGGAAGGGGGACATAACTACACAATGAAAGGGGAGGGTAGCAACTCGTACATCTTTATGGGATTTCAAGATGTTCAGACTTTGAAATGTAGATGTGGATTACAGGGTGACATCTGATTGCATTCCATGCTAAAATCTCTGTCTAATATGCTGCAATTTTTTCCAGAAAGATCAATCCAACTCCTGGTTCTTGGAAAGGGCTTCAGCTTCAATGTGTGGTAAGCATGCATGAGCGTAATGCCTCCTGCTGAAGAGAAGACTGCAAAGGTAAGATTAAAATCAATTATTTACATGATAGGATTGGTTGGCACTTCGGAAAAAAAAATTGGGTTTAGGGCTCAGTTTGGGCACTCGGCCTGTAAAAGGTTCGCCATGACTGCCCTAGGGGAACTGAATTTAATAACTTCTTGGCATGTTATGCCCTGTTGCAAATCCTAAAAAAAAAAGCTGTTGGGAGTACCTACTGATGCAGTGCTTCATAGTGTCTGAACCATTATCCCCTGGGGAAACTTTTTTTTTTTTTAAATCCTCGGTGTTAGCTAGTGGAATAAAGCCTGCGTTCCAGAGTGAAACAACTGCCACTTCCACGGTGCTGCATGCTTCACAAACTGCGGTCTAGGAAGCAGGCGATAATGCCTCCTGGTCCCAACCTGCTTTTGGTCAGATGCAATCATCATCAACGACATCAGCTTTGATGTCCCAGCATTCTGTTCAGTTGTCCATACCACAGACCTTCGAAAAAAAGCAAAAATACCCTGTTATACACCCAAGGGCAGAAACCATAACTGCACACATTGCATGATTGATAGCCCTTGAGATTTTGCCGTATCGCCTTGTGGGAACAGAGGCTTTCCGTGACCTTTTGGCGGTGTGAGAAACTGAACGTATTCAACTGATTGAAAAGAAAAAGAGTTCCAGCGCCAGGAATGAGAAAATTAAAAATCCATTTTATTGTGCCAATGCATATTAAAATTCCAGCAGGTACAGCATATCAGTCGGATGGCAGCAGAACAACGCGTTTCGACGCCTCAGGTCTTAATCATGTTCTGACTTTGAATGCAACCAGCTTCCTTTTGTTGAGTTCTCCCTCCTCCAAAAATCAGAAACACATGTGTGGACTGCTCCAAGGCAGCTCCTTATATGGTAATGGTAAGAGAATCAAAACAAAGTAGAGGAAAAAACAGCCAGTGTAGACAACATAAAACATAAATGACATAACATACATATTTTTAAAACGGAGATATGAATACTCCCAATATAAGGTGACAAAAGATGAATATAACAATCAATAATCCATAATCATTACAACATATTCAAAAAACATCTCGCATATTAATACTTATATGCAGTATACCACAATCCATTATCAGGGTTATATAACTATAATGTATAGTAAGCATACTAAATGCATAAAAGTCGCATCATCAAGGTTGTATCAGAGAGCAAAGGTTTTCTATTATTTTACCCTTTTGGAAGAAGAAAAAAAAAAAAAAGCAAACACAGCGGAGAATGGACCCCAGTTGAAAAAGGTTCCCAACCAGTATATAATAGGTGATCCATATATTATATTAAAGCCCCTAGGAGGGAATCTGAAATGAACATATCCATATATAAGTATTTAATTTTTACCTTAATAGTGCAATATAAGATCTTGTCGGCTATTCATTCCATTTGGGTATCTGGTGCCCAGGGTGAAGATACAGAAGGACTCCCTATTCAAGAGTTTCCTTCTGTGATCTCCACCCCGAACCGGTCTATGTACTTGTTCTATTCCCATGAAGTGAAAGCCGCTAACATCCCCCTTGTGAATTGTGGCAAAGTGCTTTGAAACCGCCGAGATCGCAACTGCATTGTGATTAGACACATCTGAGAGATGCCTCCTGATTCTAACCTTCAAGGGTCCCGTGGTGCAACCAGTGTATTGGATGTTACAGATTTTGCATGATATTAAATATACAATGTAAGAAGAATTACAATTTATCAAATTTTTGATGGTAAATGTTTTTTTATTTGCTATTGAAAAAAATGTTTTTCCTTTTTGTGCAAAATTACAAGCTTTACATCTGGCTGCACCACATTTATAAAAACCCTTCAATGTGATCCAGGAGGATCCCCCAGTATGGCCACTATCACTTATGAAAAGACTGGGGGAAAGAATAGTGTTAGGCTGGTTTCACACTACGTTTATTTAACATGCGTCAGGAACGTTTTTTTTGCTGCAAAAGCGGATCCTGCTTTTACAGCAAAAAACGCATGCAAACGCATGTGTTATTTTGCAGGATCCTGTCACTGGATGTTTAGGGGCGGGCATTGGAGTCATGTGATCGGGAGTGAGGGGAACTAGACTGGGAGCCGGCTTCTGACAGCTGCAGACGCTGGTAACCAAGGTAAACATCGGGCTTGAATACCCGATATTTATCTTGGTTACGAGTGTCTGCAGCTGCTAGGAGCAGGGCTGCCTGCACACGTAACCAACGTAAACATCGGGTAACTAAGAGAAGTGGTTACCCGATATTTACCTTGGTTACGAGTGTCCGCAGCTCTCAGGTGGGAGAGAGAGGGAGGAGAGGAAGGGGGAAAGACAGAGATAGAGAGAGAGGGTGAGGGAGGGAGGAGGAGAGAGAGACAGATCACGCGAGACTGGTTCTGGGCATGCTCAGTAGAGCAAGCAGGATCCTGTCTATCAGCATGCCAGCGTTCACCTGCGTTTGCGTGCTGTTTAGTCAGGATCCGGTGACATGCAGTATTTGGACGCAGCTCAAAAACGCTACAAGTAGCGTTTTTGAAAGATGTTAAAAAACTGCAAGTCGCTGGATCCTCACTATAACGCACGCAAACGCAGGTGAACGCATGTTAACGCGAGTCCATTGCAAATGCATTGAAGTGAAAATGCATTTGCACTGGATCCGTTTTTCCGCTAAAAAAACGTTATGGACGGATGTTAAATAAACGTAGTGTGAAACCAGCCTTAACTGTAGGTGCCTGTTTTGCAACACACCTAACATTATTCTGAATCACCTGTTTAAGAATAGGATCCTCATTGAGAATTGGTAGGTATTTTTTCACAATATTAGTAACAGTGTGATATTGATTACTAAAATTAGTTGAAGGGGGTGCTGCATGCTTCACAAACTGCGGTTTAGGAAGCAGGAGATGATGCCTCCTGGTCCCAACCTGCTTTTGGTCAGATGCAATCATCATCAACGACATCAGCTTCGATGTCCCAGCATTCTGTTCAGTTGTCGATACCACAGACCTTCGAAAAGAAGCAAAAATACCCCGTTACGCACCCAAGGGTAGAAACCATAACTGCACACATTGCACGATTGATAGCCCATGAGATTTTGCCATATCGGATTGTGGGAACAGAGGCTTTCTGTGACCTTTTGGCGGTGTGAGAAACTGAATGTATTCAACTTCTTGGAATGTTATGCCCTGTTGCTTATCCTACCAATTTTTTTTAAAATAAGCTGTTGGGAGCTGTTGGGAGAACCTTGTGATGCTGTGCTCCATGGTGTCTGAACCATTATTCCCTGGGGGAACTGAATTTATTAAACTCCTTGGCATGTTATGCCCTATTGCTTATCCTACATTTTTGGTTTAAAATAAGCTGTTGGGAGCACCTTGTGATGCTGTGCTCCATGGTATCTGAACCATTATCCCCTGGGGGAACTGAATTTATTAAACTTCTTGGCATGTTATGCCCTGTTGCAAATCCTACAATTTTTTATTAAAATAAGCTGTTGGGAGCTGTTGGGAGTGCCTTCTGATGTTTTGCTACATGGTGTCTGAACCATTACACCCTAGGGCAGGGGTGGGCAATTAATTTTCCCATGGGGCCGCATGAGAAATTGGGATTGGTTTAGAGGGCCGGACTAATATAATTACCTCAGTTCTACCCAATATACTACATCACTACACCCCTATATACTACACCTGTAATAAACTACACCACTACACCCCTATATACTATACCTGTATTATACTACACTCCCTCCATATACCTGTAATATACTACACCCCCATATACACCTGTATTATACTACACCACTATATAATACACCTCCGATATACTACATCATTACACCCCATATACTACACCTGTAATATACTACAACTCCATATAGTACACCTGTAATATACTACAGCACTACACCCCTATATACACCTGTAATATACTACATCACTACACCCCTATATACACCTGTAATATACTACATCACTACACCCCTATATACACCTGTAATATACTACATCACTACACCCCTATATACACCTGTAATATACTACATCACTACACCCCATATACTACACCTGTAATATACTACACCTCAATATAGCACACCTGTAATATACTACACCTCCATATAGCACACCTGTAATATACTACACCTCCATATAGCACACCTGTAATATACTACACCTCCATATAGCACACCTGTAATATACTACACCTCCATATAGCACACCTGTAATATACTACACCTCCATATAGCACACCTGTAATATACTACACCTCCATATAGCACACCTGTAATATACTACACCTCCATATAGCACACCTGTAATATACTACATCACTACACCCCTATATAGCACACCTGTAATATACTACATCACTACACCCCTATATACACCTCTAATATACTACATCACTACACCCCATATACTACACCTGTAATATACTACACCTCCATATAGCACACCTGTAATATACTACACCTCCATATAGCACACCTGTAATATACTACACCTCCATATAGCACACCTGTAATATACTACATCACTACACCCCTATATAGCACACCTGTAATATACTACACCTCCATATAGCACACCTGTAATATACTACATCACTACACCCCTATATAGCACACCTGTAATATACTACACCTCCATATAGCACACCTGTAATATACTACACCTCCATAAAGCACACCTGTAATATACTACACCTCCATAGAGCACACCTGTAATATACACCTCCATATAGCACACCTGTAATATACTACGCCTCCATATAGCACACCTGTAATATACTACGGCTCCATATAGCACACCTGTAATATACTACATCACTACACCCCTATATAGCACACCTGTAATATACTACGCCTCCATATATAGTACACCTGTAATATACTACACCTCCATATAGCACACCTGTAATATACTACACCTCCATATAGCACACCTGTAATATACTACACCTCCATATAGCACACCTGTAATATACTACACCTCCATATAGCACACCTGTAATATACTACGCCTCCATATAGCACACCTGTAATATACTACACCTCCATAGAGCACACCTGTAATATACACCTCCATATAGCACACCTGTAATATACTACACCTCCATAGAGCACACCTGTAATATACACCTCCATATAGCACACCTGTAATATACTACACCTCCATATAGCACACCTGTAATATACTACACCTCCATATAGCACACCTGTAATATACTACACCTCCATATAGTACACCTGTAATATACTACACCTCCATATAGCACACCTGTAATATACTACACCTCCATATAGTACACCTGTAATATACTACACCTCCATATAGTACACCTGTAATATACTACACCTCCATATAGTACACCTGTAATATACTACACCTCCATATAGCACACCTGTAATATACTA
The DNA here is from genome assembly GCF_048569485.1 of Anomaloglossus baeobatrachus. Lineage (NCBI taxonomy): Eukaryota > Metazoa > Chordata > Amphibia > Anura > Aromobatidae > Anomaloglossus > Anomaloglossus baeobatrachus. Next base: position 306,966,067 of record NC_134354.1, read on the forward strand.
CACCTCCATATAGTACACCTGTAATATACTACACCTCCATATAGTACACCTGTAATATACTACACCTCCATATAGTACACCTGTAATATACTACACCTCCATATAGTACACCTGTAATATACTACACCTCCATATAGCACACCTGTAATATACTACATCACTACACCCCATATACTACACCTGTAATATAGTACACCTCCATATAGCACACCTGTAATATACTACATCACTATACCCCCATATACACCTCCATATAGCACACCTGTAATATACTACACCTCCATATAGCACACCTGTAATATACTACATCACTATACCCCCATATACTACACCACTATATACACCTCCATATAGCACACCTGTAATATACTACATCACTATACCCCCATATACACCTCCATATAGCACACCTGTAATATACTACATCACTATACCCCCATATACTACACCACTATATACACCTCCATATAGCACACCTGTAATATACTACATCACTATACCCCCATATACACCTCCATATAGCACACCTGTAATATACTACATCACTATACCCCCATATACTACACCACTATATACACCTCCATATAGCACACCTGTAATATACTACATCACTATACCCCCATATACACCTCCATATAGCACACCTGTAATATACTACATCACTATACCCCCATATACTACACCACTATATACACCTCCATATAGCACACCTGTAATATACTACACCTGCACCCCCATATCACACACACTACACCCCATACAGCCTGCACCCCCATATCACACACCCTGCCCACATATCTCACCCTGCCTGTACCCCAACTTACCCCTCTCAAACACTCTGCACCCCTTCACATCCTTCTGTCAGTCTGCAGCCCTCATATGCCACTCACCCTGCAGCCCCCCTCCCCCTCATGTCCCCTCTTTTCTTATTACCAGTCATCATGTGTCCACATCTCCTTCAGGATTCAGCATGTCTTGCTTTCTGCCCGGCCTCCTGTGTCTCCTCCCACACAGTCACATGGGCGTGACATCATCGCAGGTCCTGGAAGATGAATTATTCCGTCTGCTCTGCTGTGCTGCTCCTTCTCCTGCACTGACTGTGCGGACCTGCACAGGATCTCTCCCTGCTCGGCACGCTGCAGCCCGGCTCCACTGCACCGGCTGAAGACGGGCGGGCCGGTCACAGAGAGCAGGCGGGCCGGATGTGGCCCGCGGGCCGCCCCTTGCCCAGGTCTGCCCTAGGGGAACTGAATGTATTAAACTCCTTGGCATGTTATGCCCTGTTGCTCATCCTACCAATTTTTTTTTTAAAAAAAAAGCTGTTGGGATTACCTACTGATGCAGTGCTCCATGGTGTCTGAACCATTATCCCCTGGGGAAACTGAACGTATTAAACTCCTTGGCATGTTATGCTCTCTTGCAAATACTACCAATTTTTTTTACAAAGCTGTTGTGAGCACCTTATGATGCTTTGCTTCATGGTGTCTGAACCATTACACCCTAGGGGAACTGAATGTATCAAACTCCTTGGCATGTTGTGCCCTGTTGCTTATCCTACCAATTAAAAAAAAAATCTGTTGGGAGTAACTTCTGATGCTGTGCTGCATAGTGTTTGAACCATTCACCCCTGGGGAAACTGAATTTTTTTAAATCCTCGGTGTTAGCTAGTGGAATAAAGCCTGAGTTCCAAAGTGAAACAACTGCCAATTACACGGTGCTGCATGCTTCACAAACTGCGGTCTAGGAAGCAGGTGATGATGCCTCCAACCTGCTTTTGGTCAGATGCAATCATCATCAACGACATCAGCTTCGATGTCCCAGCGTGGCGTTCATTTGTGCATAAAACATACATTTCTGAATCATTTGAATAGAAATTGAATAGAGGGCCACTGGAGCTGGTGGTGTTAGTGGAGGAGGAGGAGAAGGAGGAGGGCAAGGCCAACACCCAAATGGCCACATTGGCAATAGCACTGTAAAGTGTTATGTAGTACGTATTCCAACTTTCACACTAATGATATAGGGGACGCAGAAAACTACAAATTGCCATCCCTCCCCAATGTATGTTACAGGGTCCACCTGAAAGGTCTAAGAAGTCTGAGATTTGAGGAAAGCCAGTGGCCCTTCCTACATTTGAGTAGAGGGCCACTGGAGCCAGTGGTGCAGGAGGAGGAGGTCGGCAAGGTCAACATCCCAACGGGCACATTGTAGTTGACCTTTTAAAGTGCTGTCAAACATGTTCCAAAAAAGGAGGTGTGAGACAGACACCAATATAATGTATAAGTTACAGCCCTTTCTAATCGAAAAAAAAGGAAAAATGTAAAAAACAAAACATGTGAACATATGCTAAAGTGTTTTTTTTTTGGGAGGTCGGGGCTTATAACGTCAAGTTTTATTACAGTTATTAGGCACTAGAAACTGTTTCTTAGCAATTTCCCCTCTTTTACACTGGTTTGAGAGCTGTTCTGGCGACTACGTAAACGCTGCGTGCTGCTCTGAGCACATTATTCAAAGACACCAGAAATGCAGTGAGGCACCTTCTACAGGCTGTGCCCATACTGTTTCAGCCTTTTCCCATCCATTTCAGCCTTTTCCTCAGTCACCACAGGTCACCGACAGGTCCGACGTAAAATTATGCTGGTTTCCCATAAAAAAAAACGGCTACCGGTAAGTAACCATAGTGTTTTCCTCTCACCTATGACAGCCCCACGTGAGAGCATTACAGAGAACTGTATGGTTTCAGGGAGGGACCACAGCCTCAAGAACCATTCGACCAAAAAGATCGGAAAGATCAGCCGAGGAGGATAGGTTCAGCCGGTAGTGTTTGAAGAAAGTAGATTGTGTGGATCAAGTTGCATCCCTGCAAATCTGGTCAAGAGATACCTGTGCCTTCTCCGCCCAGGAAGTCGACACCGCTCAGGTGGAGTGAGCCCGAATGTTATCAGGGGCAGCAGCACCACTAGCAGAATAAGCTAAGACAATAGCTTCTCTGATCAATCTAGATCAGGGAAGCTATTGATTTTAGTCACTCCCAACCCTTTTTTACTACCCTAAAAGGCTATAAACAAAGATTATGTTTTTCTTAACTGCTCTGTTGCTGACATATACTGTAAAAAGGACTGCCTAACATTAACATGTGGAACTTGCGTTTGCCCTGAGTTGTTGGACTAGCGCAAAATGAGATCAGAATTATTTCCTGGGATCGATTAAAAGTTGAAGAAACTTTAGGGAGATGGGCTGGATCGCGTCGCAATATTATCCTATCCTCAAGTATTTGAGTATCGGGGGGGGGAACTAGCGAGAGTGCTTGGAGATCACTGACTCTACGGGCCGATGTTAAGGCGACTAATAGCACAATTTTCAGGGTTAGTAACTTAAGGGGCACGGCGTCAATAGGCTCGAAGGAGTGACCTGTGAGGGCTTCCAGCACTAAATTTAAGCCCCAGGGAGGAACTTTAGAAATAACTACTGGTCTGGTCTGGATCGAGTGCATGCTTTCATGAATCTTGTAATCCATCTATGTCCCGCAAGGTCTTAATCATACAGGGCCCCTAAAGCCGAAACGTGAACTTTTAAAGTGTTGACTGCTAGTCCTAATTCAAAGCCATCTTGCAGAAATTCTAAAATAGTTGTTATAGGAGTCCCTGCATTTGGACCACCAATAGCACTAAGTATAGGCTAGGGTTTCTCTATTATGAGTGTTATTTTTTGGGTATTTATCCATATTAGGGGGATATTCCATTCTGTTCCTCTGGACTTCTATTTGTATTCCTTTTATGCACCTTGTAATGCATTGCATTCTATGATTGACCCATTTGAATGGTAAACCCTATGGAGTCTGAGGGCTTGGTCTGCTGACTTACAGTAGATAAACATCAGGTGATTATTACAAGCTCAAACTGTTTTTTTATGAGCTATTTTCCAACTTTGCCAATTGACATAACAGAACTGCTTATGTTATTGAAACTTATGCATTATTTATTTGAATGGATATTTCTGCAACCTAGCTTTGTTATTAACTCAGGTGTTATTGTATTACTATTCTGGTGGTCCATACGTGTTTTGAAATGTTTTTAATTGTATGTGTTCACTGTTTTTTCATATTCACAGTTTTCATGTCTGATTTGTGTTTTGTGCAACACCAATAAAAATCAATTGATATTTTTTCCATATTGTGCCTGGTTGATCCCTCTTTTCTGGATTTCCCTCTTCCTTGTTTTTGACAGGGCATCTAAGGGAGTATCTGAGAGGTTAAGGAATTTTTTCCAAATTCTACTATAAATCCTTGTTGTGACAGGTTTTCTACTTTTTTGTAATGTAGAGACAAGTGCCTAGGAGAAACCTCGACATGCTAATAATGACCTTTCAAGCTCCATGCCGTCAGATGGAAGCCCTTTTGTTGTGTATGGAACACTGGCCCTTGCACTAGGAGATTTGGAATCTCTGGAAGGACCCAGGGGTCCGTGAGTGACATAGACCTCAGGAGAGAGAGCCAGGGCCTCTTGGGCCAAAAGGACGCGATGAGAAGGACTCTCGCCTGATCTTCCCTGATTTTCTGTATAACGGATAGTAGCAGGACAATCGGAGGGAAGGCGTAAGCCGGTTGGAAAGTCCAAGGAATTTGGAGTGCATCCCCTGCATATGGGTGTTCTGCAGGGTTTAGGGAGCAGAACCTGGCTACCTCTCTGTTTGACTGGGTGACGAAAAGATCTATTTGAGGCCTCCCCCACAGACCTACAATGCACTGAAAAATTTTCGGATTCAGACGCCATTCCCCCTGCTTTATTTTGTGACGACTCAAGAAGTCTGCTCTTGTATTTGAAAGTCCTTTTATGTGAATGACCTGATAGGGAGAGGAGGTGCCGCTCCGCCCACTGGAAGAGACTGTAACACCGCGGTCATCAGAGACTGAGATCTCGTGCCCCCCTGGTGATTTATATAAGCCACCATGGATTGATTGTCTGATAGTATCCGGACAGGGTGGCCTTGAAGGACAGGAGAAAAGGCTTTCAACACTTTCTCTACTGCCCATAGCTCTCTGAGGTTGAAGGGTTGTGCTGCTTCCCAGATTGACCAGTACCCCTGGGATATCTGCACATCCAGGTGTGCCCCCCACCCCAGCTGGCTGGCATCTGTGGTGACTATCTTCTGTGCACGAGGCAGCCACGGGATTCCAGTGGAAAGATTGCCCTTGGATGTGCACCACAAGAGGGAATTCCTTGTTTCCAAGGATAGAACTATTTCCCCTCCTAAATATCCTCCTAATTTTCTTAGGACAGAGAGGATTTCCCACTGAAGACCCCTTGAGTGGAGCTGGCTCCAGGGCATCACCGGGAAGCAGGACGTCATGGTCCCTAAAATAGAAATGGCCCTCCTGAGGGACATTTTGGGATGGCGTATTGCATGTAGGGAAAGCGTCGACATTTTTAGGATTTTGTTCTCTGGCAAACAACATATCTGGCGTTCTGAATCCAACAGCATGCCCAGGAATAATTGAACTGCAGCTGACTCCAGTTGAGACTTGGCCATATTCATAATCCAGCCCAGGTCCTTCAGGACTACCTGGAGGCTCTGTACCGGTTCTACACAATGTTATTTTGAGTTGCCGATGACCAGAAACTCGTCCAGGTAGGGAACAAGAAGCAGATTCTGGACTCACAAGAAGGCTGTCATCTCTGCCACTCTTTTTGTAAAAATTTGTGGAGCAATGGAAAGTTCGAATGGAAGTGCTGTGAATTGGAAATCACAAATCCTGTTCTGGATGGACAGTGCTACCCTTAAATATTTTTGGTGATCTGGATGAATAGAATCATGGTAGTAGGCATCTTTGAGGTCTATGACCACCATATAGCAGTTTTGATGCAACAGTTTCCTGACTGCACAGATTCCATCTTGAAGGGATGGGTCTGGAGGTATTTGTTGAGTTTCTTCAGGTTTATTATAGTCCTGAACAAGCCGTCTGTTTTTCTCACAAGAAAAAGAGGGGAGTAAAACCCCTTCCCTCGTTCCGCAAGGGAAACCTCGCAAAGGACCTGTTTGTCTATCAGCCCAATGATTTCTGATTCTAGAGCTCATTGTTCTTCCAGTGGCCTCCGAAGAGGCTTTAGAATGTACCGTTGTCGAGGATAAAGCATAAATTGTATTCTGAGACCCTCTTGGATAATATTCAGAACATACGTATTGGAGGAAATGCTTTCCCAGGCGGTTAGAAAATGAAAAAGCCATTCTCCCACCTGCAGCTTGGCGTTATTGGGATGGCTTTCTTGTGGAAGTGGTGGAACTACCGAACATGAACCCTTATTCCCTTCTGGGCTTGTGTTCCCACTTTCGATTGTCAGGAGGCTTTCCTTTGTAAAATATTCTCCTCTGAATGGAAGAACGCTGGGAGACTGATGATAACCTAAAGAAGGATTTCTTCCTATCTGCCGCGTTTTCTAAGGCTTCCTTTTGTTGCTTACCAAAAAGGAGCTGACCATCACATGGCATTGCACATAGCTTATGTTTAGACTGCAAGTCCCCTGGACAACCTTTTAACTATAGCACCCTCCTTGCGGCATTGGACAAACCGGCAGATCTGACTCCCATCCTAATAAAGTCTGAGGATGTGTTTGCTATGAATGCCGCTGCACCCCGTAGTAGTGGCAGGTTTGACTGGATTTGATCACAAGGAATTCTGTCTTTGAGTTGGTCTTCAACTTGCTGAAGCCAAATCATTAATGTGCGTGCCACAAAGGTATCGGGCAATAGCGGGTTTCAAACTGCCTGCTGTTGACTCCCAGACATGTTTCAGATAGCTGTCAGCTTTTTTATCCAGGGGATCCTTCAATATCCTTGAGTCTTCCAAGGGCAAACCCAAAGTTTTGGAAGACTTTGCCACTGCAGCATTTATTTTTGGGGGTTTCTCCTATGGAACAGAATCCTTATCGTCAAACAGATACTCTAATTTAGAAGAGGAGGGGGAGCGCCCGCTCTGTCAGGACGATTCCATTCTTTTTGAATGAGCAACTTCACCTTAGCGTTCACAGGGAAGGAAATCTTCCTTTTCTCCTCTAACCCACCAAACATTACATCCTCAAGAGATCTTGGGGTCTTCTCATCTTTAAGGCCCATTGTGGCTCATACTTCTCTGACTAGCTTTTCCACATCCTCGACTGGGAAACATGGTCTGCCCCCATGTCATTGTCGGATAATGAGGAATCTGAGCAGAGATCAATAATGGATGACGGGGAAAGGCTGGAATTAGAGTCGACTAATTTACTTTTCTTTTTCCTCAGTATAGTTTTTAAAGAATCCTGTATTTCAGAACTGATGACCGATCTGATTTCAGCAGAAACCCCCGAGGACCCTTCAGCTATTGTGCTATGTATACATTCTGTCTATTGCTTTTCCTGCCAGTGTGCCGCAAGCGGCACCTGACACAAGGGGCATTCCTTATCCTTCCATTTAGAAGTGGCTTTTTTGGGTGCAACCTAGTGTTTTTGCAAGAAAAAAACACAAGGGACCCATTAATAATAGTGACATTCTCGAAGATCACTCACCAATCTAAATATATCAAAGGGTACCGGATCTGGAGGCCGCGACGAATCATCCACCTTCCTGACAGAAGCTGTGGAGCTGGGAAAGTCCTGGTCCTCTGGCTGCCATGCCTGGGATGACTGGCCTCACTGGACTGACTGTTATCTTTATGCGCATGCTGGTGAGGTTTTGGGGATCACCGTTGCTTGTCTTCATCCATGGTCAGAATGCAGTAACAGAATATAGTAAGATAACTTCGGCACTCAAGGGTAATGGAAATTCATAGACAAAAAGATTTGTGTACTTATTTTATTGTGAGAAAACACATATCTCTAGAATTTACTATTGTCATCATGGTATGCCCGCCACATTCTCCATACGCATGTTCTGGCCTATCATCAGTACGCACTGTAACTATGGCTTATTTTTCTTAGGACACTTTTGATGATTGTGGGCGCACAATAGCTCACACTTCAGTGACAGTTAATCTGGTGGACAAACCTGAATATCTACATACATGCATGTTTCAAGGTACCCTATCACATAGGTACCATTTCATATAATCTTTTTCCCTCTACTGTTCACCTCTGAAACAAATTTCTTTTTCCTCTTTTTCAATTCCTTTTCTCTTCTTTTTGTCTTTTTTCCCCTTTATCTATATCGCCCCCTTGGGGTCAGTTGGTGTTTTTGTTATCACTATAGATTTTTTAACATGCCATTTTCTTTTTCGTTTAGAAATTGGGATACATATTTCCAGCACCTCTCGTTTTGAAAAAAAACCCACTGAATATTAAGTTGTTTTTCTGATAGGTACGGATATGCTCGTCTTTTTTCTTTTGACATGGATGTATACACTCTGTACCAAGAATTTACTTTTGTGATTTTGTATTATTCATTATTATCAGATTTTGTATTTCTCTGTACACTACTAATTGTGCAAAAGATGAGGATGTCCAGCTCTTCAGGCAAAAAAATCACGTCTTTATTTTATCATGCAGACACAAAGAATGACATGACCAGCACAACGCGTTTCAGGTGAAAGCACTCACCCTTAATCATGATACTGGATAGATGGTGCTGCAAAGCTTATATGCAAATGCTAATCAATGTAACAGATGTTTAAATTACTTCAGCACCTTACATGCACGAAATAGGTTTTACCATGAAAAACATTACATACATATACAATTAAAAAACAATGATACAATACAATACAATAAAGTACACAATTTTCAATGGTTTTCTGGATTTGAAGATATATACGTTTATAACCAAACCAGTTGCAGTGCGCCATTCAGTGTGTGCAGATATAACACCTTCAAGTTTAATGCACATACATATGTGCCAATATATCATATTTAAATACATAAATCTGCACTCAACAAATGGCGCACACCGGAATTTTTTTTTTTTTTTTTTACAAACATATTTACTCATGTATATCCCCATGTATATGCACACATATTGCCCTTCTATATATGTGCTCAGTTGTCATACTATGTAAAAGCTTTTAAGTTCCGACATGGAAGTTTATATAAAATAAATATCTATATTATGTGGATTTTCCTGCACTTCGGAGTACCTCAATGCTTATATATGAACTCAAATAGATTTATATACTTTGAAGGAAGCCTCATTTTTTATTGTCAAAAGTTTATTTTAATTATAAAAAAAAATTTCAAAAACTTTTTTTATTTTTTTGATTAAATCATTATTTAAACTATGCTTCAATGCAAAAAACACATGGTTGTTCTATATTATGGTAGAACACAAAGCGCCATGTTGATTGTAACGCAATACAACCGCACAAGTCGCAGATGGTGTAAATTTGGTGTGAATTAAAAACGCAAGTAGGAGTTTTGGCTATGTATGCATGCACACTGCTTCTATATTTGTGCTCGATTTATATTGTGTAGGGGCTGTTAAGTTTGAACTAGAAGATTTAATATCTGTGTTATATAAGTTTCATTCTACTCAGGAAAAAATTCCTTTTTTTCCCCCCTTTTTTTTTTTCTTTCTTTTTTCTCCTTTTTTATCAATTGATGTCTATGAAACATGCTTTAATAAATTTATATGCTTGAAAAGAAAAATACCACAGCCAAATATATAATGAGCTGACCTTCAGCTTTAACATTAGGGGTTAAACTGCAACAATTGTTCCAAGGGGCTAAAACCCACCCTGTAGTTAGCATTTGTGAAAAAAAGAAAATTTTTTTGAAAAAACTTTTGTTTTTTTGGTTAAATTGTTATTTAAACTATGCTTCGATGAAAGAAACACATTGTTATTCTATATTATGATAGAACACAAAGCGCCATATTAAGTGCAACACAATATAACCGCACAAGTTGCAGATGGTATAAATTTGGTGTGAATTAAAAGCACAAGTAAGAGTTTTGGCTATGTATATATGCACACTGCCCTTCTATATTAGTGCTCGATTTATATTGTGTGGGGGCTGTTAGGTTTAAACTAGAAGGTTTGATATTTGTTATATAAGTTTCATCCTACTCAGGAAAAATTTATGAATTGATGTATGTGAAACATACTTTAGTAAATTTGTATGCTTGCAAAGAAATACCACAGCCAAAAATGTAATGAGCTGACTCTCAGCTTTAACATCAGGGGTTACACTACAACAATTATTCCAAAGAGGCTAAAACACACCCTGCAGTTAGCATTTGTTGCAACCACACAGAGGGAGCCAAGTATCTCCAACAATGAGGGAAAAAAAAAAAAAAAAAAATTTTTTCCCCCACAACAACTAAATAAGTGTGACGCCTATAGCCACATAAATCACAAGTGGTAAAACTTATAAAGGGGAGAATCCACCCCCCATGCGGCCCATAGTATCGGGCATTGGCTCGGCGGGCGAGAGGCTGGGGCAGTGGATTGACTCTGTTTTGCAGCCCCTGGCCCGCCGTGTTCCAGGTTACCTCAGGGACACTATTAGTGTTTTAAATGAAGTTAATGATATAAAGTGGCAAAATACCTATGGCTGGATAACAGCAGATGTCATTTCTCTTTATACTTCAATACCCCAACAAATAGCAATAATGGCAGTCCAACATCACTTGGCAAAATATTCAAATTTTGATAACGAAAAAATTTCCTTCATAGTAGAAGCTATCAGGTTTCTTATGGCGAACAATTACTTTTTGTTTGATTCCCAATTTTTTATTCAAAAAACTGGAGTTTCTATGGGTGCTAAGTATTTCCCGTCAGTCGCTAATTTAGTTATGAGCTGGTGGGAAGAGGTATATATCTATTGTGACAGTAATCCATTTGTGGGATGTGTGGTCTGGTACGGGAGATTCATCGATGATGTCATCATGGTATGGGCGGGCAGTGGGTCTCTCGTATCTGACCTCACTATGTACATAAATAATAATCCTTTCAATCTAAAATTTAAGGTGGATTTTCAACAACACACTGTGAATTTTTTTGACTTACGAATGACGGGTCTTAACACTGGGTTAATAGAAACATGCACCCACAGAAAACAAGTATCAGGAAATACAATTTTGCATGCAGCAAGTCACCATCCCTCACATACCATCAAGGCCATACCAGTAGGAGAAATGCAACGAGCGCATAGAAATTGCAACTCTCAGAAAAACCTCCAAACTGAAGTAGATACCATTAGTATAAGATTCAAAAAAAGAGGTTACAAAGAATGGATGTTAAATAGAGCACAAAGGGTTGTAAAATCAAAAATTAATTCTACGAAAACCACCACTCAGACCACGACTAAAAAACAACCAATTGCTAATTCAGCCATCACTTTAGCCTTACGATATAGTAATCAGTTTGCGGACATACGAAAGATTTTTTTCCGCAATCTAACTATATTAAAAACAGACACAACCTTGAAAAAAATTCTCAATAATAATTGTAGAGTAGTTGCCAAAAAAGCAATGTCACTGGGGGATAAGTTATCTCCAAGTGACATCAAAAATAAAAATAAACAATCGAATCTTCTAGGCACCAACTGGCTGTCTTTAAAGGGTTTTTACCATTGTGCGAGAAAACAGTGTAAAATGTGCCCATTGACTCCTAAAAAGATCACATCTTTTGAAAACAGTGATGCTAGCAGTAGCTATGCGATAAAAACTTTTATAAATTGTAGAAGTTCATATATAGTGTATTTGGCAGAATGCATAACTTGCAAACTAAAATATATTGGAAGTACAAAACGAGAACTGCACACACGCATAAAAGAACATATATATGATGTAATACATAAAAAAACCTCTGGGGGCACATCTCAGTTATCAAAACATTTTATCAACAAACATCAAGGCACATTGGATACTTTGCGGGTGTATGGAATAGAAAAAATACAAAAGTCGCATAGAGGGGGTAACATGGAAAAACTTTTGCGTAAGAGAGAGGCCTGGTGGATATTCAAATTAAAAACCACCTTTCCCTGTGGTTTGAATCTCCGCAGGGATGTCATGATTTTCTATTAGGTGATAGAAACCTAAAGCCTTGTTTTGCACTGCTTTTGGTGGGTGGGAAAAACAATCTTGTGCCCAATAAATCCATTGCCATATTGTTATGACATTGGTATATTGGCTTCAAAAATTAAAGGGGGAAACAAATATACATCAATGATTATGTTATAATTCAAGAACCCACAGCCAAAGTTGTAACGTGTGTTTTTAAATTACACCACTTGTGATTTATGTGGCTATAGGCGTCACACTTATTTAGTTGTTGTGGGGGAAAAAATTGTTTGTTTTTTTTTTTGTTTTTTTTTTTCCCCTCATTGTTGGAGATACTTGGCTCCCTCTGTGTGGTTGCAACAAATGCTAACTGCAGGGTGCGTTTTAGCCTCTTTGGAATAATTGTTGTAGTGTAACCCCTAATGTTAAAGCTGAGAGTCAGCTCATTACATTTTTGGCTGTGGTATTTCTTTGCAAGCATACAAATTTACTAAAGTATGTTTCACATACATCAATTCATAAATTTTTCCTGAGTAGGATGAAACTTATATAACAGATATCAAACCTTCTAGTTTAAACCTAATAGCCCCCACACAATATAAATCGAGCACTAATATAGAAGGGCAGTGTGCATATATACATAGCCAAAACTCTTACTTGTGCTTTTAATTCACACCAAATTTATACCATCTGCGACTTGTGCGGTTATATTGTGTTGCATTCAATATGGCGCTTTGTGTTCTACCATAATATAGAATAACAATGTGTTTCTTTCATCGAAGCATAGTTTAAATAACAATTTAACCAAAAAAACAAAAGTTTTTTCAAAAAAATTTTCTTTTTTTCACAAATGCTAACTACAGGGTGGGTTTTAGCCCCTTGGAACAATTGTTGCAGTTTAACCCCTAATGTTAAAGCTGAAGGTCAGCTCATTATATATTTGGCTGTGGTATTTTTCTTTTCAAGCATATAAATTTATTAAAGCATGTTTCATAGACATCAATTGATAAAAAAGGAGAAAAAAGAAAGAAGGGGGAAAAAAAAGGAATTTTTTCCTGAGTAGGATGAAACTTATATAACACAGATATTAAATCTTCTAGTTCAAACTTAACAGCCCCTACACAATATAAATCGAGCACAAATATAGAAGCAGTGTGCATGCATACATAGCCAAAACTCCTACTTGTGTTTTTAATTCACACCAAATTTACACCATCTGCGACTTGTGCGGTTGTATTGCGTTACAATCAACATGGCGCTTTGTGTTCTACCATAATATAGAACAACCATGTGTTTTTTGCATTGAAGCATAGTTTAAATAATGATTTAATCAAAAAAATAAAAAAAGTTTTTGAATTTTTTTTTTTTTGTAATTAAAACAAACTTTTGACAATAAAAAATGAGGCTTCCTTCAAAGTATATAAATCTATTTGAGTTCATATATAAGCATTGAGGTACTCCGAAGTGCAGGAAAATCCACATAATATAGATATTAAACTTCCATGTCGGAACTTAAAAGCTTTTACATAGTATGACAACTGAGCACATATATAGAAGGGCAATATGTGTGCATATACATGGGGATATACATGAGTAAATATGTTTGTAAAAAAAAAAAAAAAAATTCCGGTGTGCGCCATTTGTTGAGTGCAGATTTATGTATTTAAATATGATATATTGGCACATATGTATGTGCATTAAACTTGAAGGTGTTATATCTGCACACACTGAATGGCGCACTGCAACTGGTTTGGTTATAAACGTATATATCTTCAAATCCAGAAAACCATTGAAAAATGTGTACTTTATTGTATTGTATTGTATCATTGTTTTTTAATTGAATATGTATGTAATGTTTTTCATGGTAAAACCTATTTCGTGCATGTAAGGTGCTGAAGTAATTTAAACATCTGTTACATTGATTAGCATTTGCATATAAGCTTTGCAGCACCATCTATCCAGTATCATGATTAAGGGTGAGTGCTTTCACCTGAAACGCGTTGTGCTGGTCATGTCATTCTTTGTGTCTGCATGATAAAATAAAGACGTGATTTTTTTGCCTGAAGAGCTGGACATCCTCATCTTTTGCATTATTTTGGGCTGTGGCAGTGCCTGTCCGTGCTCCAGGACGAAATCAAGACTGAGCTTTTTCCACGGTGAGCTGATTCATACTATTGAACTACTACTAATTGTGTATGTATAAAATAATCACAGAGTCCTATCACCGTGATTAAGGCCATTTTGTTTAGGCCAAAACATTGGTAACATATAGAAAAGTTATTTTCAAAAAATTCTTTTTTCTCACAATAAAATAAGTACACAAATCTTTTTGTCTATGAATTTCCATTACCCTTGAGTGCCGAAGTTATCTTACTATATTCTGTTACTGTTTTACTTCAGAGCACCTCCTAAACACGGTTGAGCCAGGTTTATTCTATTCTAGAGGTCTTTTAAAGGCCATAGCCCTGCCTTCTCCGGTCCCGAATGGCTCCTCCCCCTTGCCCACTAATCCAGCACGGCCCATATGATGGCTGGCGAATCCCTACTCCGGGGCATTGCCACCCATGCCACCAACGATATTGCATGGGTACCATGTGTGCAGCCCTGCCTTTCCAGCACGCTCCTGTGACATCATGCAAGCACGCCCATATCTCCCAGCATGCTCCGGGCGCCCCCCGCTCCCAGAAGGCCTGCAGAACCAGCAGGCCGCAGAGAGAATGCTGAGGAGCTGTAGGGGGGAGGGTGATGTGGCAATCCCGAGACCTCAATCGGACAGTCTGTGCCGCCCGCACCCGCACGGCCACCAGGTCCCAAGAGGGTTAGTGGATGGCGCTTCCAACCCCAAAGAACGGCGCCACATGACCCACCCTGTTCTTCCGGTCGCCAGATGGGGTTGGGTAAGTTCAGGCCTCTTCTGGCCCACAATTTTATTCTGTACTGCACAGAGAATGAGGTCTCCCATCAAGGACAAGAAATTAACTGAAGAGGGGGGGAAAGGTACCACCCTTTTATTTCAGAATGGTTTCCTGTCCTTGCTGGGCAGATCCCTCTCTCACATGGTGCTGTCGTGGGTGAGGGGAAAATTCTTTTGTAACCTTGGCCAGATCTGTGCCTTGCCACAATTCTGTCTCTGAGCTTCTTGGGCGGTTCCTTTGACCTCATGATTCTCATTTGGTCTGACCTGCAAAGTGAGCTGTGAGGGATTATATAGACAGGTGTGTGCTTTTCCAAATCAAGTCCTATCAGTTTAATTAAACACAGATGGACTCCAATAAAATAGAACCATCTCAAGGAGGATAACAAGGAATAGACATCATGTGACTTAAATATGAGTGTTTGAGCAAAGCATCTGAATACTTATGACCATGTGATATTTCAGTTTTTCTTGTTTAATAAATTTACAAAAATGTCTACATTTCTGTTTTTTTTTCTGTCAAGATGAGTGCAGTGTACATTAATGAGAAAAAAAATGAACTTCTTGGAATTTACCAAATGAAACCGAGTGAAAAATTTAAAGGGGTCTGAATACTTTTCTTACCCACTGTAAGTGCCATTGGTTAATAATATCCTGTAGATATAAAGAGAAATTGGCAAGGAAGAGGTAACAAAAGACCAAAATGAGAGAGAAACCCTCAGGCTGTGGATGGAGTAAGGGGGAAGAAACAAAAGCAAAACACCAGGGAGGTACATAGGAGTTGCAGCCCAAAATGAGCACAGGTGAGAGGCCGATCAGTGAGCACAGCATGAGCAATACACCACTGTGCTGGAGCCTGGGGAAACACATGGACGAGAGCCAGTAAACTGGCAAAATACTGCCCTGAGGAAGTGCACTGCAAGGTATCTGTGGCTGAAGGGACTAAAATGCTGGTCGACAACGACGTGTATCCGCTCAAGGAGCGGAAATGATGTGGCTGGAGTGTGCAGCGCAGTAAAGCGTCCTGACATGACGTACGGGTAGAAAACCAAGGAGGATATTACATAGATGAGTAAGAGGTAAAATAGGATAATATGAAGCTGAAATAATGCTAGACGGGATGAGAAATAAATGAAATAGAAAAGGAGCAAAGAATAAAGATAGCAATAAAAACGAAGATAGAAAAATTGAAAATTAGAAAGCTGGAAAAGTGGGATAAAATTTGAAAAAAACAATTTAAAAAGGAAAAATAATATAAAACAAAAATGATACAAAATAGCAATGTGAATGTAAAAGGAAGCCAAAAAAGGGGGGGGGGGAATAAAAAAAATTGAGTGGAGTGCTAGACAAAAATGAAATTCAGAAAAGAAAAATGAAAATGAGAATAAAATTGTATAAATCTAGCCGGAAAATGGGAAAGATAAATGAGAAAAAAAAAAGAAAATAAAAAGGATATCCTTGTCAAAGTGGGAAAGGAGGAAAAAACAGATAAGCACGGTATACCACTTCCTCGACAGGGAATATCCACAGCCAACTCACATGGGGTTGGACCCGATGGCCCTTGAGGTCCCTACTAACTCTATCATTCTATGAATGTCTGCTCTTATGAGGTTTTTGGGAGAGGTGTAATTTAAGAAAAAGACTGGCACATCCTACCTTTCTAATGTGAACATGTGCAAACTGAACATGAAACATAGTAACAAAAGGAGACAGCTGCACTCTGTAGTGCCAAAATATATGTATCAATAAATATGGGAATATAAACATGCATTGATGCTATAAAAAAACATTTAAAAATTGAGATACGTAGCACACAAAATTGACCAGTGAGCCAAACAGCCATCTGCAAGGTGACCTCATTTTTGTTGGGTCCCTATCAAACTAATGCCTCTCTTTGTGTTAGAAAACCTAAAATTTATGGGTGGACAGGAACCTGCAAATGGAGAATTAAAATTGCCTGAGGCTGAAGAGGAGGAGTGCTCAATCAGAAGACATAACACTGTAATCTCCTCACTCATCTCCTCCAACAAGCCTTTCCATCAAACTTGATGGTTGCTCACTCTCCCCAGTCTCACAAGCTCGTTGCCTTGGAGTAGCCCTCGACTCTGCTCTATCCTTCAAGCCACACATCCAAGCCCTCTTCACCTCATGCAGACTACAACTCAAAAATATCTCCCGGATCCGTGCTTTCCTTAACCAAGAATCAGCAAAAACATTAGTGCATGCTCTCATCATCTCCCGCCTCGACTACTGCAACCTCCTGCTCTCTGGCCTCCCTTCCAACACTCTTGCACCCCTCCAATCTATCCTAAACTCTGCGGCCCGCTTAATCCACCTCTCCCCTCACTATTCCCCAGCCTCGCCACTCTGCCAATCCCTTCACTGGCCATTTAAACCTATACCTCTCTTCCACGGCTATTTCCTGACTCAGATTGTGTTGAATTTGGTCTCCAAATGACCCCCTTTATTCAACATTCCACCTCTCCCACGGCTACCTGGGATTGTGAACTCTGCTTTACCATGTGTTTTTTGGTTTCTCCATTGTAACATTATTATTCGTTCACCTCTCCCACAGCTACTGGTACTTAATATGCATTGTATCATCAATTGTCACACTGTATGCCCCCCCCTTGATTCAGTAGTTGTTTTTATCCTATCTTATATTGCTGTTTTGCGTGCATCTTTCACAAAATAAAAATTCTTGTTTGCCTATTTATTTTTGCAGTATAGGTACACACACAGCTGGTGTGATTCTAACCAATCTCAGACGCTGTCACAAAGGGTTTGGCGCTGTCTGACTATAACCAATCACAGACACTGGGACTGCCAGTGTGTGGGGGAAGCAGTAAATATGTATGAGGGTTAATGAGCTGACTCCAAAGTAATGTTACAACCTTGCTGAGACTGTTATGTCCTGCTTTAACCATTTTGCTTCATTTTTTACAGTGATTTCCCTGGCCAATCACAGCCATGGAATGGCTGTGATGGGGCCGGAAGTGGATAGTTTCTGCAATAGTGTAAACGCGAACAGTTACCGAACAAAGCCAAACTTTGCCAATTGTTGAGAAAAGTGTTTGTGAATACGATCCCGGCCCGAATGAGCCAAGGCTCATGTTGAATTTGAGATTGGCGAACCTTTTTCAAACAAGTTCGCTCATCTCTAGTCAAGACTTCCAAATCCCTCCTGGTGTAACTAGATATTATATCTGCTGCAGGGATCTAGCAAATGCTGTTGGGCTGTTTTAAGGGTCTGGGAGCTGTTTTAGCATGGCTAGCTTTTCACCAGGACTCCATTAATGGAATTCAGTCACCCTAACTCCTCTTGTGTCACACCTTTACCCCATGCTGATGGTCAAGGTAGTCCATAAGGAAGTCTCTTCCTTTAGATCTTCGTCCCCTTCTGGATATCCCATCTTATCAATGGTACTCATTCCTGTGGAGGGAGTGGAAACATTCGGTATACGCTGTACAGGATCTGTATTTATTACATGAGTCCTAGTGTAGAACATACATACATGTACATGTAGGGAATGCGTCTGGTATTTGTCAGAGTTAGACATACAGGTATTTTGTAAGGGGGCACCACATTCAGAGCAAGTGTCTCTTCTATCAGGGTTTTGCTGTTCAGTTACAAAATGTCCATCCTGCAGGTGCATTGTATGGGGGAATCACCTGAGAAGCAGGATTGGCAGGACAACTTAGTCATGGTCAGTTGAGATTGTGGGTGAAACACATGGTAACAATACTTTTTTACCTTTCTTAACCTCCTTATAGCCAACCCTTTTCACATCCTGTGAATCGTCCAGAGACGATGCAGGCAATGATAGCACGTTTAGGCCATGCAGGCTTGTTCTAGTATAGAAACAGTAGAAAATGAGTAATATGCTTCAATGAAAAAGTATTTTTTATTTTAATTTTATTTTAAATATTTGCATAAGTGCTTTATATATTAGAAAAGCTAATAAATACATCAAGTACAAGGATAGTAACACGGACCAAGAGGGAGATCTTAAAAAGGCACTTGCATGACCTGTCTTGTACATAATCAATGTATATGACAAGAAAGATATAAGTGTGGATCTAAGCCCAAAGTTCCATCAAGAAATTTTACATTAGGGACTTCAAAAAATTGTAACACCAGGATAGAAAAAACACTGTTATACACAGTCAAAAGGAGATCCCTTTTTGTTTTATTAGATCGATGAACAAGTCATGTATAGTAAAAAAGGGGTTAATCCCTTAAAGGACCTCCTCCATGCTAATCATACAGGTGAGAAATGCGTAACAAAAAATAGAGGTGTAAGTCTGGAGACATAGTTCCAACAAATGATCTTACATAAAAAGTTCATAATATTGTTACACAAGGACAAAAACAATCACTGCTGTAAGCATTTCAGAGGGAAAACCCTTCATATATTGTTACACTGGAGCGTTTTAAGCAAGGATCCCCTGAGCAAGATGCCAAAACCCCGCTAAGTCTGACCCAATGGGGTATACAAGCATGGTCCCAGGTGTAATAATGATTCCTTTAGTTGCAATGCAGGTTGAGTATTCAAGCACTGGGATCAGTAAGCAATAGAGTGAAAATTAAACCAGCAGTGTACGGCATATGCAGAGAGGATCCCACCTACCGCAGACACATTGCATAAAGGTCCAGAAGTTGTAGACAGACAGGTCAAAGTAAGGTGAAGAGGGAGTAATCGCTTATAACCTCCAACGTACGTTTCACAAGATATGTGTTGTTGCTTCGTCAGGGAGTGAAGAAGCTCTCAATGCGGCAGGTTTAAATAGCCGCACATGGCTTTTTACAGCTGTGTCCTGTCAGTGGAATTCAGCGGCGCATGCGCACATGACACCGCCAGAGCCCGAAAATTCCCACCGACCGTCATGGCATCAGCGCGTGCGGGGACGCGTCTCCATAGCACCCGAGCATGCGCAGACGCCACCCAGAGACGGCCAGGAGGAGAACGGGCCGGCGGCGCCAAGCACACACGCGCACATCCATGACCGAGGATGAAGGTAAGCACAATAGGTATAATGCGATCAGAGGGGGCACATCATAATGGAGCAAACATTGTAAAAGTGCAGTGCAGATATCGACATTCATAATAATGCATAAACATAAATACATCCATTCAAATGATGTGTATCCGATCCAATCACTGTGTAAGTTTCAATGTGGAGTTTCACAAGCTGGAAGTTCTCATGCATGTCACATCAATAAACAGGACAAGGTCCAAGCTATATGGGAGAGCAAAGTGAAAGAAGGAAAAATCTAAATAAATAAGTGATATAAAAACATGAAGAATTAAAAAGACATATTTCCCTCAATCAAGAGAAAGGGAAAAACCTATATGGGGTGAGGTCATAAGAAGGGAGCGAAGCTCAAAGCCTCATTGAGACCCGAAGGGGTGGTAGTACCAAGTGTTACCATCCACCTTGTCTAACGTTGGGCCAACCTTCTTTTAATGTTGCCACCATGAACTACTTCATACGACGTATAGATAGTGATGTGGGATCACATCCATGGTGCAATCGGAAGGATTTTCCCTCTGAAATGCTTACAGCAGTGATTCTTTTTGTCCTTGTGTAACAATATTATGAACTTTTTATGTAAGATCATTTGTTGGAACTATGTCTCCAGATTTACACCTCTATTTTTTTGTTATGCATCTCTCACCTGTATGATTAGTCATGCAGGAGGTCCTCTAAGGGATTAACCCCTTCTTTACTATACATGACTTGTTCATCGATATAATAAAACAAAAAGGGATCTCCTTTTGACGGTGTATAACAGTGTTTTTTCTATCCTGGTGTAACAATTTTTTGAATTCCCTAATGTAAGATTTCTTGATGGAACTTTGGGCTTAGATCCACACTTATATCGTTCTTGTCGTATACATTGATTATATACAAGACAGGTCCTGCACGTGCCTTTTTAAGATCTCCCTCTTGGTCCGTGTTACTATCCTTGTACTTGATGTATTTATTACCTTTTCTAATATATAAAGCACTTATGCAAATATTTAAAATAAAATAAAAAACACTTTTTCATTAAAGCATATTACTCGTTTTCTCCTGTTTCTATTCGTGATATTGAGTAGCTCATTATGCTGAGTGGTGGTTCCTGATTGGACCCCCCCAGCTGCTTTCTGAATTTTCTGGATTTCATGTATTTAGGGCTTGTTCTAGTAGCATGAGCAACATCCGGACTTGTGTTGCTATGTTGACCAATGACCGTTGGGACACTGAAGAAACTGTTAAAGACTTGATAATGACCATCATGACAAAACAAGTTTTAGAAATGGCATTTTAGGCTATGTGCGCACTAGAAAAGTGATTTTTCTCAAGAAAATTTCTTGAGAAACTTCTGGGAGTTAAAGATTACCGCACCTGCGTTAAAAAACCGCACCAAAACCGCGGGAAAAATGCATGCGTTTTTGCCGCAGGTTGGTCCCTGCGTTTTTTTTATGCTGAACTGCTATAAATAATATAGATAATAGATAATCGATAGATAGATAGATAGATAATGGATAGAGGGAAAGATGGATAGATGAATAGATAGATAGATGAGAAAGATCTATATAATGTCCCACCCCCCTGCATATTCTAAGCTGGCACCCTTTTGTGACTTTCATGTGGCACTAAAGGGTGCCTAGCCTTGTATTTAGCCAAAAAAGATATAATTTAAAAAAAATGACGTGAGGTCCCCCCATCTTTTGTAGCCAGCTAGGGTAAAGCAGACAGCTGCAGCCTGCAGACCACAGCTGGCAGCTTCACCTTGGCTGGTAATCCAAAACAGAGGGCACCCCACGCTGTTATTTTACATTAAATAATTTAAAACAAAAACGTGGGGTCCCCACAAATTGGATCACCAGCCAAGGTAAAGCGGACAGCTGGGGTTTGCTATTCTCAGACTAGGGAGGTCCACTGTTATTGGACACTCCCCAGCCTAAAAATAGCAGGCTGCAGCCGCCCCAGAAGTGGCGCATCAATTAGACATGCCAATCCTGGCTCTTCGCCACAACTCATCCCGTTGCCCTGGTGCGGTGGCAAACGGGGTAATATATGGGGTTGATGCCTGACATCACTAACCCAGTCAGTAAGAAATAAAAAATAGACAACAAAAAAAGAGAATTTTGTTACTTACCGTAAATTCTTTTTCTTATAGTTCCGTATTGGGAGACCCAGACAATGGATGTTTAGCTTCTGCCTCCGGAGGACACACAAAGTACTACACTTAAAAGTGTAGCTCCTCCCTCTGAGCTTATACACCCCCTGATGAGCAGACTCAGCCAGTTTAGTGCAAAAGTTGAAGGAGAATAGCCACCCACAAGTAAAACAGCGCAAAAACCGGAACAACCGGAAACTCTGTCTACGACAACAGCCGGTGATAACACGCGGAACAAGAAATTGCCAACAGGCAACAGGGAGGGAGCTGGGTCTCCCAATACGGAACTATAAGAAAAAGAATTTACGGTAAGTAACAAAATTCTCTTTTTCTTTATCGTTCCTTTGGGAGACCCAGACAATGGGACGTCTCAAAGCTGTCCCTGGGTGGGAAATAAACAGAAAAACAAAGAAGTAGGCAGAACCTAACTTCACAACTGGGCGACAGCCGCCTGAAGGATGCGTCTGCCCAAGCTCGCATCTGCCGAAGCATGAGCATGCACTTGGTAGTGCTTTGAAAAGGTATGCAGGCTAGTCCACGTGGCAGCCTGACAGACTTGTTGAGCCGTAGCCTGGTGCCTGAAAGCCCAAGAGGCACCGACAGCTCTGGTCGAGTGAGCCTTGATCCCCGGCGGGGGAGGCACTTGAGAACACTGGTAGGCATCCGAAATGGTCAACCTAATCCAACGGGCTAAGGTCGGCTTAGAAGCAGAAAGGCCCTTGCGCCGACCTGTGGTTAGCACAAAAAGAGAAGTGCACTGCCTAAGAGCAGGGGTGCGAGACAGATAGATCCGGAGAGCACGCACCAGATCCAGAGTATGCAGCGCTTTTTCAAAGAGATGAACAGGAGCCGGACAAAAGGAAGGTAAGGTAATGTCCTGGTTAAGGTGGAAAGGAGAGACCACCTTAGGGAGAAAGTCCGGAGTCGGACGGAGAACCACCTTGTCTTGATGAAAAACCAAAAAAGGTGACTCCGAAGAGAGCGCAGCCAAATCGGAGACTCTCCTGAGGGAAGTTATGGCCACCAGAAAGGCCACTTTCTGTGAAAGACGAAACAAAGAAACCTCCCTAAGAGGCTAAAAGGGGGGTTTCTGCAAAACCGTGAGAACCAAATTAAGGTCCCAGGGATCCAAGGGCCGCCGGTAAGGAGGAATGATGTGAGACGCGCCCTGCATGAAGGTGCGGACCTGAGCCAGCCGGGCGAGCCGCCGCTGGAACAGCACTGACAGAACTGAGACTTGTCCCTTGAGAGAGTTGAGGGACAGTCCTAGCTGCAGACCGGACTGTAGAAAAGACAGAAGGGTCGGCAAGGAGAATGGCCAAGGAGAATGGCCGGAAGAGCGACACCAGGACAGGAAAATCTTCCAAGTCCTGTGATAGATCTTGGCGGAGGAAGACTTACGGGCCCGAGTCATAGTGGAGATGACTTCCGGAGGAATACCAGAAGCCGTCAAGATCCAGGACTCAGGAGCCACGCCGTCAATCTGAGACCCGCAGAATTCAGGCGGAAAAACGGACCTTGTGAGAGAAGGTCTGGACGGTCCAGGAGATGCCACGGCACCTCTACGGACAGATGGAGCAGGTCTGGGTACCAAGCTCGCCTGGGCCAGTCCGGTGCAATGAGGATGACTCGACGGCCCTCCATTCTGATCTTGCGCAGGACTCTGGGCAAGAGAGCTAGAGGGGGAAACACGTAGGACAGACGAAACTGGGACCAGTCTTGAACCAGAGCGTCCGCGGCGAAGGCCTGAGGATCGTGGGAGCGAGCCACGTAAACCGGAACTTTGTTGTTGTGACGGGATGCCATTAGGTCCATGTCCGGAGTGCCCCATTTATGGCAGATCGACTGAAACACTGCCGGGTGCAGGGACCACTCGCCACTGTCCACGGTTTGACGGCTGAGATAATCTGCCTCCCAGTTTTCCACGCCTGGGATGTGGACTGCGGATATGGTGGACTTGGAGTCCTCCGTCCACTGAAGGATACGTTGTACCTCCAACATTGCCAGGCGGCTGCGTGTCCCGCCTTGGTGATTGATGTAGGCAACCGCTGTCGCGTTGTCTGACTGGACTCGGATGTGCCTGCCCGCCAACAGGTGGTGAAAAGCCAGGAGAGCCAGAAGCACAGCTCTGGTTTCCAGCACATTGATCGAAAGGGCTGACTCGGACGGAGTCCAAGTGCCCTGCGCTCTGTGGTGGAGACATACCGCTCCCCAGCCGGATAGACTGGCATCCGTGGTGAGGATCACCCAGGACGGGGCCATGAAGGAGCGCCCCTGGGACAGAGAGAGGGGCCGAAGCCACCACTGAAGAGAGCTCCTGGTCTGTGGCGACAGAGCCACTAACCTGTGCAAGGAGGAAGGCCGCTTGTCCCAACAGCGGAGAATATCCAGCTGCAGGGGACGCAGATGGAACTGGGCAAAGGGAACAGCCTCCATTGACGCCACCATTTGACCCAGCACCTGCATCAGGCGCCTGAGGGAATAACGGCGGAGCCTCAGTAGAGAGCGCACCGCCAGTTGGAGGGACTGCTGTTTGACTAAGGGCAACTTCACAAGTGCCGGCAAAGTCTCGAACTGCATCCCTAGGTACGTGAGACTCTGGGTCGGAGTCAGAGTAGATTTGGGGAGATTGACAAGCCACCCGAATTGGGCTAGAGTGGCAAGGGTGAGCGAGACACTCCGCTGACAGTCCGCGCTGGATGAAGCCTTGACTAGAAGGTCGTCCAGGTAAGGAATCACTGCCAACCCCTGTAGGTGCAGAACCGCAATCACTGTTGCCATGTCCTTGGTGAATACCCGAGGGGTTGTGGCCAACCCGAAGGGGAGAGCCACGAATTGGAAATGATCTTCTCCGATTGAAAAAACGTAGCCAACGCTGGTGAGAAACTGCAATTGGCACATGCAGATAGGCATCTCTGATGTCGATGGATGCCAGGAAATCCCCTTGGGTCATTGAAGCAATGACTGATCGCAGGGACTCCATGCGAAAGTGCCGCACCTGAACATGCTTGTTGAGAAGCTTGAGATCCAGGATGGGCCGGAAGGAACCGTCCTTTTTGGGAACTAGGAAGAGATTTGAGTAGAAACCTCTGAACCGTTCCCGGGCGGGCACCGGTACAATTACTCCGTTTGCCTGCAAGGATGCCACGGCCTGCGAGAAGGCGGCAGCATTGGAGCAGGGGGGAGTTGAGAGAAAAAATCTGTTTGGCGGGCTGGAAGAGAATTCTATGCTGTAGCCGTGGGAGATGATATCCCTCACCCACTGATTGGAGACGTGTTGAAACCACGCGTCGCCAAAGTGGGAGAGCCTGCCACCGACTAAGGACGTTGCTGGCGCTGACAGATAGTCACGAGGAGGCTGCCTTAGCGGCAGCACCTCCTGCGGTCTTCTGTGGACGCGCTTTTGGGCACCAGTTGGATTTCTGGTCCTTGGCTGAGTTAGTGGACGAGGCCGAGGGCTTAGAGGACGACCAGTTGGAGGAACGAAAGGAACGAAACCTCGACTGATTCCTACCCTGGACAGGTTTCCTTGTCTTGGTTTGTGGCATGGAAGTACTCTTCCCGCCAGTAGCTAATGATTTCATCCAGCTGTTCACCGAACAAGCGGGACCCAGCAAAAAGGGAGCCCAGCAAGGTACTTCTTTGAAGAAGCATCTGCCTTCCACTCTCGAAGCCACAAGATCCTGCGGATAGCGAGGGAATTAGCCGAAGCCACCGCAGTGCGGTGAGAAGCCTCCAGCATGGCAGACATGGCATAGGATGAAAAAGCTGAAGCTTGGGAAGTTAAGGTAACCATTTCGGGCATAGATTCCCTGGCGTGGGAATGCATCCCCTCTAGAGAAGCAGAGATGGCTTTGAGAGCCGACACTGCTGCAAAAGTCGGGGAGAACGAGGCCCCCGCCGCTTCATATACGGATTTGGCCAGGAGGTCAATCTGGCGGTCAGTGGAATCCTTAAGGGAGGTGCCATCAGCCACCGACACAACGGTCCGGGCTGAGAGCCTAGACACCGGGGGGTCTACCTTTGGGGACTGAGCCCCCTCCTTGACCACCTCAGGTGGAAAGGGAAAGCGGTCATCAGAGCCATGCTTTGGGAAGAGTTTGTCAGGACAGGCCCTGGGCTTGGCCACAGCGGCCTGAAAACTGGAGTGGTTAAAGAACACACTCTTCACTCTCTTAGGCGAGGTAAACTGGTGCTTTTCTGCTAGAGAGGGTTGTTCCTCTGATACTGGCGGATTGAGATCCAGTACAGAATTAATGGAAGCAATCAAATCACTAACATCTGAGTCACTTTCGGACAGATCAATGGGGCACATGGAGTTAACCTCTGAGCCCCCCGTAAAGGCATCCTCCTCATCCTGCGAGTCAGCTCCTGAATCAGAGCCGCGGGACGAGGAAGGAGAGGGGACCCTGCGTCTCTTCTTAGGAGGACGGGGTCTGGGACCAAATGAGGAATCCTCTGTGAGCACCGGTCCTGAGAGACCCCCTAGCAGCTGAGGCAGCCTGTGAGGGGGGCTGATGCATGTTCAGCAAAGTCCTGGACAGATGTCCCATGGAGTCAGCAAAAGACTGGGAGATAGACCTAGAAAAGGCTTCTACCCAAGCCGGAGGTTCAGGCACAGGAGCAGGAGCAGCCTGAGAGACCACTGGGTGTGAGACTCCAGGCTGAGGCACCGCCAGGTTAGAGCAGGCATCACAATGTGGGAAAATGCTCGGTTCAGGCAGCAGGAGCTTACATACAGTGCATACTGAATAAAGCTTTGGAGCCTTGCTCCTCGTGTGAGACATGCTGCTGGAGTGGAGGCCCTGCCAGAGAATGAACCCCAGAGAGTATAAACAGAGGACCACAACCGGAGACCGGTTGTGGCTTACCAGACCGCTGGAGCGGTGTTGTGTGCCCTCCAGATCCCGAAGCCCGGACCCCCAAGCACAGCACCTCAGCAGAGATGCTGCAGACCAGCGCTGCAATGCAGAGAGAACGCTGAAAAAATGGCCGCCGGAGCGAAGAGAGGGGGCGGGGCTTGCTTGAGGAGCGGGAACTGGAGGGCCATAGAGACCTACAGGGGAGGGGACACACACAGCAGTGGGGAGTGTCCCTCCCCTGCACAGAACGGCCGCCGGGAGGAGCCGAGCCTGTCCCTCTGCATGAGAGACAGGCGAGGTCAGTGAAACCGAAACTAGGCCTCCGGCGAAGCCGGGGCCTAAATTTGAGCGGCGCGGCCGGCGCGCAGGCACCATCGGCGCGGTTCTTAGGCGACAGCTAGAGAACCCGCCGGAAATGTCAGAAAACACAATCAGCACACTCTCCCACAACAATAAAGTACAGGGACCCGGAAAACTAAACGTCTCAGGTACTTAGCTTGCTGAGACGCAGGGCCATGTCCCTGGGGATGAGTGCTCCGGTCCAGCAGGGTCCTGAAGGGCTGCGGATGGAGACCGGTCTCCTGCCAAGCATGGAGACCGTGCTGGCTCCCACTTCAAGCCAGAGCCCAGGAGGAATGGTGAAGGAGCACGGCATGTAAGGCTCCAGCCTAGGAATCAACCTTACAACACCGCCAACACAGTGGGGTGAGAAGGGACATGCCGGGGGTCCAGACGTGGACCCCACTCTTCAATCTCGTTCCAAAAGGAAAAAATCATATGAGAATGCATGTGTGGATGTATGCCTCCTGAACACAAAGCGATAAACTGGCTGAGTCTGCTCATCAGGGGGTGTATAAGCTCAGAGGGAGGAGCTACACTTTTAAGTGTAGTACTTTGTGTGTCCTCCGGAGGCAGAAGCTAAACACCCATTGTCTGTGTCTCCCAAAGGAACGATAGAGAAAAGTTTTATTTGAAAAAACACTCCCCACATTCCCTCTCTCACCAATTTATTGACAAGCACAATTAATTCCTGGTTCGGCGTAATCCAATAAGGGGGTCCTACGGCGATCCATACCATAGTCACTGTCCCAGTCAATGAAGAACAGAATGTTCCCCATTGGCTGGGAGAGTAATGCAGTGACTTGAGCTAACATCACTAGGTAAGCCCAGGTCACTGCAGGGCATGACAAGTGCTGCTGTCAGGTTAGATGAGACCATTACCTGCTGTGATCTCCTGCAGTCCTGCCATCAGCGCTGTCACTGCCTTCTATGCCCGCCGCGTTCTCAGCAGTATCGCGAGAGCCTGTGACATCACCGCTAGTGACAGTCTCGGGCCGCGGGCATAGACGGCAGTGACCGTGCTGACGTCAGGAGGCAGGAGATAGTCACCGCAGGTAATGATCTCATCTCACCTCCTGACAGCAGCGCTCGTCATCACCGCGGCTGCACGCACTGCAGGGTGACAAGCTGCTGACACTGCAGGCAGACACTGACACACTGCGGTGCAGGCAGCCGCGGTACTGAAGCGGGACACAGACTGCACGGGCACCTGCCGGAGGTCACACGGAAGTGCTTCTGTGCGGCGTCCAGGGAGTGTGATGTGTGTGTTTACTCTGCTCCGCTTCCTCTTCCTGTCATAATGACATCACTTCCCTGCAAAACCGCATGAGCATTACCACAGGTAAATTGCGGCTATACCACACATCATTTGCTACCTGCGGTAAACCCCCGGTATTTCGCGATTACATTACAGTGAATGGAGTGAAATACTGCAGCTACCTGCGGAAAAGAAGTGACATGCACATTTTCTCAAGAATTTTTTTCAAGAAAATCTTCAGAAAGAATTTTCTTGAGAAAAAAAAACAGTGCGCACAGCTATTTTTTTTTTCCCATAGGTTTTGCTGGGAAATGTCTGCAGAAAGATCACAAGCATTTCTCAAGAAATTTCCGCAGCAAAACCGCGGGTAAAAACGCAGTGTGCGCACAGGGCCTAACAGTATAATGCCGTCTGTAGCTACTAGATTGGGTGCAAATCGATTTGCAGGACCCAGTCCACTGCCCAGGTTGCTAGTTTCTTCCCACCAAACAGGAGTCTCAAGAACCTCCTCCTACGAGCTGGACTCAGCAGCCTGTCACAGTGTCATCGATCTTTGAGGTGTGAAGCAAATGTGACAATTCGCAAGGCCAGCTAATCAAAGGAAGAGCTACAGATACTGGAAGATAGGAGGTGATTTGCAGGACTCCCTTCTAGTGTCTAAAGATTACAGACTTGGCCACTGGACTGGGTGCTGTAAATTGATTCACACAATCTATAAAACAAAACAGTCTACATAAGAGACAAATTAGCTTTTCTTTTTAATTTGTTTAATCATAGTTAAACTTACATAAAAAACACTATACTAATAAATGACAAAGACTATACAATGTGTCATCTTGCCAATGCAAATAAACTCATACAGCAGTGTTGCGGAATATGGTTCTTTACTTAGGGATTGATGGGCAGATTTATTTGCGGGACTCCAGTCCATTGGCCAGATCAATTGTCTCTGGCTGCTGCTCAGGAAGCTCGCAAACCACTTATTTTCCGGGATCCCCGACACGGCTTTGATTAGCTAGGGTTGCCATGACATCAATAGCGACATGTTGTATAGATGATGTTGCGCCGGGATCCCAGAGGGTAACGGATTTGAGAACCTCCCGTTCAGGGGCTAGAGACTACTGACTAAGCTGATGGACCAAATTCCCGTGAATTTATCAGCTTATCTCTAATCTTTACTAATAAAGAAGTATTTCTATCTCTTTGAATTATGCAAAATGATAGTTTTTTCAATATTCTGTCTTAGGACAACATAAGTGCTCAGCTCACATAGATGTATTCTAACGAGCAGTACAAATGTGTGATCATATCATAATATTGAAGAGAAAAAGAAAAGAAGCTTGTCCAGCGCTAAGTTTCCAAGTTTTATTACCGCATGGTTTCCATTAAAAAGGCAGAGCAAGGTGAAACAAAACTCCATGTGGAGAAATATGACAAAACGTCGTTTTGGTAAAACTTTACCTGGCTGAATAATCCTTATCCATAGCGCTGGCAAGCTTCTTTCTTTTTCTCTTCAATGGTATCAGGTGGCTGCGCCTGAATGTCCGAGCAGCAGAAGGATTTTGGATACATCTTGCAGAGGGTGAGCTGAACTCTACATGTATTTTCCACATCATATTATTAGTACAGTTCTATTGATTGGCAACAGGCAGTGATCTTGAAAATGTTGAGAAATTGACAAGTAAATTGAAAATAGGATAACGTTTTACTATACAAAGAATAATGTATGTTGCAGAATCTGAAATACCCCTTTAAGTTATGTAGTGTTTACCTGTATGTGTACACCTAGGATGATAGATTTCTGTTTACCTTTCTGTAAGGTTTCCCCGTTAAGAGGTCTTGATGTAATTAAGGTTCTATTTACACCTAGTTAAATAATACAGTTAGCAGTATCCAGACATACTGTACAATATTGATGTACTTCTTGATACCTTTGAAGAGTTACTAACTGCCTTAAGAAACATTCTTTTTTTTCCTACCATTTCAAAATTAGTATTTGTCACAAAACAATGATATTTCATCAAAATACTAATTTTTTAATCTTTCAAGTTGTTTGTTTTCTGTGCATAATTCATGATCATTTTTTGCTTAGGCTACTTTCACACTTGCGTTGGACGGCTTCCGTTGCTATGCGCAGCCTTGAGGAATTACGGTAACCGTTGTAGGAAACAGTTTTATTCCTCATAGACTTCTTTTAGCTACAGATAGCAACGGATGGTCTTGCGTTGCATCCGCTGCACGACGCAGCGTCGTTATTTTGACGCTGCGTGGGGCGGAGGGAACGCTGCATGTAGCGTTTTTTGTGTCGTTAAAATAGAGCACCTTGATGGATTCAGTTGGAATCCGCCACGGTGTCTAATGATTGTCTATGGTGGCGGATTCTGCCGCTATGCGCTAAGCAGCGGAATCCGCTGACGGATTCCGTCACGTTCTACTGCGCATGCTCAGCATGTCCAGCAGAACGATCAAAATTGTTTAAAAATCACTCCTGGTCTCTCTCCCCCCCTCTCATACTCACTTATCATGGGCGCGACGCTGCACAGTTGTCACAAAGCTCCGGCGGCTTTTCCTCTTTTGAAAGTCGGCCGCTCATTATTCCATCTAGTAGTCACTGCTTCCCCCGCCCACCGGCGCCTATGATTGGTTGCAGTGAGACCCGACACTGAGTGACAGCTGTCTCACTGCATTCAATCACAGCCGCCGGTGGGTGAGTCTATATCGTGCAGTACAATAAATAATTTAAAATAAAAAAAAAAAGGCGTGCAGTCTCCCCCCAATTTTGATACCAGCCAAGGTAAAGCCACACGGCTGAAGGCTGGTATTCTCAGGATGGGGAGCCCCACGTTATGGGGAGCCCCCAAGCCTAAAAATATCAGCCAGTAGCCGCCCGGAATTACCGCATCCATTAGATGCGACAGTCCTGGGACTTTACCCGGCTCATCCCGAATTGCCCTGGTGCGGTGGCAATTGAGGTAACAAGGAGTTAATGGCCACAGCCCATAGCTGCCACTAAGTCCCAGGTTAATCATGGCAGGTATCTATGAGACACATTCCATGATTAACCTGTAAGTGAAAGTAAATGAACACATACACCCGAAAAAATCCTTTATTTGGAATAAAAGACAAAAAACACCCTCTTTCACCACTTTATTAAAATCCCCAAATACCCCTCCAGGTCCAGCGTAATCCACACGAGTTCCCGCGACGCATCCAGCTCTGCTACATGAAGCTGATAGGAGCGGCAGTAGAACACCGCCGCTCTCTATTAGCTCCACAGCAACTGAAGTGAATCGCGCTGTCAGCAGGAACGTCACTGAGGTAATGCCTGTGTGTGTGCGGTGATGATGGGTGTGGTAGTGCCTCAGTGTGCGGTGATGATGGGTGCGGTAGTGCCGGTGTGTGTGCGGTGATGATGAGTGCGGTAGTGCGTGCGGTGATGTAGGCGGTAGTGCCGAGGTGTGTGCGGTGATGATGGGTGTGGTAGTGCCTGCGTGTGCGGTGATTATGGGTGCGGTAGTGCCTGCGTGTGCGCGGTGATGATGGGTGCGGTAGTGCCTGTGTGTGCGTGGTGATGAGGAGTGCGGTAGTGCATGAATGTGCGGTGATGATGGGTGAGGTAGTACCGGTGTGTGCGCGGTGATGTAGGCGGTAGTGCCGGTGTGTGTGCGGTGATGTAGGCGGTAGTGCCGGTGTGTGTGCGGTGATGATGAGTGCGGTAGTGAGTGCGTGTGTGTGGTGATGTAGGCGGTAGTGCCGGGATGTGTGCGATGATGATGTGGGTGGTAGTGTCGAGGTGTATGCGGTGAAGATGAGGGCTGTAGTGTCGGGATGTGTGCAGTGATGATGTGGAAGGTAGTGTCGGGATGTGTGCGGTGATGATGTGGGCGGTAGTGTCGGGATGTGTGCAGTGAAGATGAGGGCTCTAAAGAAAACTTAACGCAACGTGTTATTTCACTGGAATCCGTTGCCTTTCTTATCACACTTTTTGCAAAGCATCCGTCACATACATAACACAACGCATTGTGACGGATGTGGCTCATCGCAAGTTTGAAAGTAGACTTATCTAATACAGTGAAATTAGTTTCATCAATGGGGTGGTCAATCTTTAGGAACAGGAACAATATTCTTTTCTTCAATGCATGTATTTTGGAAAGAAAGTAATTTTGGCAATTGGGTTCATATGCAATGTTTCATCACTGGCAGTGTCTATTGCTGGCTAGAGAACGGGTTAATTGAGAATCAGGCAGTGGAGCTTGTTCTAATGGTCTGACTGGAGAGTTCGCTTTGTTGACACTAGAAAAAGGATTTTTCTCAAGAAATTTCTTGAGTCTGAAAGATTAGCGCACTTGCAGTCAAAAAATGCACCAACAACACACTGAAAACCGCATGCGTTTTTGGTGCAATTTTTTCGCAGGTTGATCCGTGCGTTTTTTTACCATTATTTATAGCAAGAAACGCCGGTATCTGCAGAAAAGAAGTGACATGCACATTCTTTTTCTCAAGAAATTCTGCAGAAAGAATGTTCTTGAGAAAAAAAAAAACGCTTTGTGCGCACACTTATTTTTTTTTCCATAGGTTTTGCTGGGGAATGTCTGCAGAAAGGTTACAACCATTTTCTCAAGAAATTTCTGCAGCAAAAACGCAAAAAAAACGCGGGTAAAAACGCAGTGTGTGAACAAGGCCTAAGGCTATGTGGGCACACTGCATTTTTTTTTCTTCAACAAAAAAGCGCATCTCTGGCCAAAAAAAAAAAACAAAACGCATGCGTTGTTGGTGAGCGTTTGAGCCCATGCATTTTTTCACTATATTCAATGGAAAAACGTAAGTCAAAAACACTGAAAGAATTGACATGCTACTCCTTTTTTCTGCAACCAAAAAAGAAGCAACGTGGGCACAGCCTTTCTGAATTCTCATAGACTTTGCTGGGGAAGCAAATAAATGCAGTTTAGGGCAACAAACTGCACCCAAAACAGCATCAAAAACTACACAGGGCCTAACTTTTTTGCCTCAGCTGTTTTAGAACTACAGTCAACATCACACACAGCAAAAAATGCAAACAATGCAAAAAATTGGAAAAATTACTTTTAACCTAAAATGCAAACATCTAAGTATAAATAAAAGTCCCCAAAAGTGGACAACTCCTTAATAGTATCTCTGATATGAGAATTTATTTTCCATATCCAATATAATGTTTCTTTTTCATAATCTGTAATTGATTTACATTTATTTTATGGTGTTCTAAAATGTCACATTATTTCTATTAGTCATTAAAATGTTTATCATTGAAGTAATTTGTGATATGTTTTCTGGTTACTATTTTGCCAGATACTAAAGGGTCCATGGATTCTATGCAGTTTGGATCACAACCTTATGGTTTTGCACCCTATAAGTTAAGCAGCACTCCCATTCATATTTCTCTACATTAAACTTGTGTCATGTGAGTGTATTAAGTACACTCGCCTACCGCTGCTCTCTCGTTTCCAGCGCCGTTCTGCTCCTCTGCTGAATGACATCACCACAGTTCAGACTATCTAACTCACTCTATGCGTGAGCCGAAAGTCTCTTTTAAAATGTAAGTCTATGGAGCCTCGTTCTGACGCTCCATAGACTTACACTGTAAAAGTTACTTCTAGATCACATACAGCACAGTGTAACCCAGAGAAAGCAATGGTAGGTGAAAATATTAATACACACCACACACCATAAATGAAGGGAATTTTGTTACTTACCGTAAATTCCTTTTCTTCTAGCTCTTATTGGGAGACCCAGACGATTGGGGTGTATAGCTACTGCCTCCGGAGGCCACACAAAGCACTACACTAAAAAGTGTAAGGCCCCTCCCCTTCTGGCTATACACCCCCCGTGGGATCACGGGCTTACTCAGTTTTAGTGCTAAAGCAAGAAGGAGGAAAGCCAATAACTGGTTTAAACAAATTCACTCCGAGTAACATCGGAGAACTGAAAACCGTTCAACATGAACAACATGTGTACCCGTAAACAAACCAAAAATCCCGAAGGACCACAGGGCGGGTGCTGGGTCTCCCAATAAGAGCTAGAAGAAAAGGAATTTACGGTAAGTAACAAAATTCCCTTCTTCTTCGGCACTCTATTGGGAGACCCAGACGATTGGGACGTCCAAAAGCAGTCCCTGGGTGGGTAACGAAATACCTCATGTTAGAGCTGCAAGACAGTCCTCCCCTACGGGGAGGCCACTGCCGCCTGCAGGACTCTTCTACCTAGGCCGGCGTCCGCCGAAGCATAGGTATGCACCTGATAATGTTTGGTGAAGGTGTGCAGACTCGACCAGGTAGCTGCCTGGCACACCTGTTGAGCCGTAGCCTGGTGTCGTAATGCCCAGGACGCACCCACGGCTCTGGATGAATGGGCTTTCAGCCCTGATGGAACTGGAAGCTCCGTAGAACGGTAGGCTTCCAGAATTGGTTCTTTGATCCATCGAGCCAGGGTGGCTTTAGAAGCCTGCGACACCTTGCTCTGACCAGCGACAAGGACAAAGAGTGCATCAGAGCGGCGCAGGGGCGCCGTGCGGGAAATGTAGATTCTGAGTGCTCTCACCAGATCTAACAAATGTAAATCTTTTCATACCGGTATACCGGATGAGGACAAAAAGAAGGCACGGAGATATCCTGATTAAGATGAAACGAGGATACTACCTTAGGGAGAAACTCCTGAATGGGGCGCAGCACTACCTTGTCCTGGTGGAACACCAGGAAGGGAGCCTTGGATGACAGAGCTGCCAGCTCAGAAACTCTGTGAAGAGACGTGATCGCTAACAGAAAGGCCACTTTCTGTGACAGGCGAGAAAAGGAAACATCCTTCAGAGGCTCGAAAGGCGGCTTCTGGAGAGCAACTAGTACTCTGTTCAGATCCCATGGATCTAACGGCCGCTTGTACGGGGGCACGAGATGACAAACCCCGTGCAGGAACGTGCGCACCTTAGGAAGGCGTGGCAGACGCTTCTGAAGAAACACGGATAGTGCTGAGACTTGCCCTTTAAGGGAGCCTAACGACAAGCCCTTTTCTAACACGTATTGTAGGAAGGAAAGAAAAGTAGGCAATGCAAATGGCTAGGGAGACACTCCCTGAGCAGAGCACCAGGATAAGAAAATCTTCCACGTCCGTGGTAGATCTTAGCAGACGTGGGCTTCATAGCCTGTCCCAAGGTGGCAACGACGTCTTGGAATAATCCTGAGAACACTAGGATCTAGGATGCAATGGCCACACAGTAGGTTCTGGGCCGCAGAATTCAGCTGTTGTGCCGATTCGTGAAACCCGTCCGGGTGCAGAGACCATTCTCCTGCGTCCACGCCCTGGTGACTGAGGAAGTCTGCTTCCCAGTTTTCTACGCCCGGGATGTGAACTGCGGATATGGTTGAACTCTATGCCAAGCTATGACAGCGATTGGGTATAACTTTGAAAAGTTGAGGACCCACCCGAAACTCTGGGAAGTCTCCAGCGCTATGTGCAGGCTGTGTTGGCATGCCTGTTAAGAGAGTGCGTTGACAAGTAGATTGTCTAAGCAAGGGATCACAGAGTGACCGTGAGAGTGCGGGACTGCTGTCACTGCTGCCATGAACTTGGTGAACACCCGTGGGGCTGTCGCCAGAATGCAGGGTAGGGCTATGAACTGAAGATGCTCGTCTTTAATAACGCATCTTAGCAAACGCCGGTGCCCTGGAGCAATCGGCACATGGAGATAAGCATTCTGATGTCTATTGATGCTAGGAAATCTCTTTGAGGCATTGAGGCAAAAACGGAGCGGGGGGTTCTATCCGGAACCGCCTGGTTTTCACGTGCTTGTTGAGCAGTTTAAGGTCCAGAACGGAACGGAAGGAGCCGTCCTATTTTGGCACCACGACCAGGGCAGAGCAAAAAGCGTATCTTGTTCCTGAGGAGGAACAGGGATTACCACTCTTCCTACCTGCAGAAGAGCCTCTGCTCGGTCGGTGAGGAAGTTTTGAGACAAACTGACTCTCATCCACCGGCCTTTGACCTGTGGCAGGTAAATGTCGGTAAAGCGGGGGAGTCTGCTTCCGACTGCGGATGTGGAGTGCGAGGGCTGAAAGTCATGAGGAAAACGCATTGGTTGCGGTTCCTCCGGCTGCCTTCCCCGGGCGTGATTGAGCCCGCCAGGAATCTGTGCGCCTCTGGGCCTTTCGAGTCCTCTTGGACAGGTGAATGATTTCATTTCACCACTTACCAACAGCCTGTCACCAGATAAAGGCAACCTGGTTAAGCACTTTGTTGGAAGCAGCATCTGCTGCAATCTCTTACCACTAGGCTCAGCGTAAACACACGGAGTTGGCGGACGCCGTGACGTACGGCTCGTAGAGTCTAGGACAGCCTTAACAGCTTGAGTCGCAATGCCGACATTGTGAAATTCAGGACGCTGCTGGGGCCCAGATGTACGTATGACATCGTTCCTCTTGCAATACCAGCTGAAATAGCTTGGAGTGCCTCTGCGGCTGCGAATGGCTGAGCAACCGACCCGCAGCTAGTGTCATAGACAGATTGCAACCGAAGGCCTATCTGTCTGTCAATGGCATTTTTAAGTGAAATCCCATTCTCCGCTGCAACTATCGATGTAGCCGCAACCCTGGAGATTGGGGGAACCACCTTTGGACACTAGGTCTAGCGCTGACCACGTCAGGGGGGAAGAGAGTATCATTAATACGGTTGGAGAAAACGCTTATCGGGATAAGCGTGACGTTTCTGGACTGCGGCTCTGGAGTCAGAGTAACCAGAAAAGTACTCAATATACGGTTGAGATACCGAAATAGAGATTTCTCTTTGAAGCTGACTCCTCCACTGGAGGAGTTGAGGGAGAAATACCCAACTTTCCATTGATGGACGCTATAAGATTAGTCACTAAAGCGTCACCATCCGGGCATCCGGATTGAGAGCGGTTTCAGGATCAGAGTCTTGAACAGCTATGTTTGCCTAATCATACAGCGAGTACTCTTGCTGGGGCCGTGACCAGTGATGAAGTGGAGGGCCGTTTGCAGCGAGCCCGCTTAGGCAGTCTGGGACTGTCGTCCGTGTCAGAGCCTGCACCCTAGGATGCCTGGAACCTCTCTGGGGCCTTGATTTGTTCCAAATCAGGGTGGCCAGGGGCATTGCAACAATATTGCTAAAGGTCTGTCTGGACTGCAAAGTCTAAGATGTTAGTCATAGTCACAGACAATATATTAGGGGAAAACTGGGACTCCGTCCCTGTCTCTGGACAGGGATCACGGGTGGTTCTTTTGGCCACATGTAGCCGAGACCGCGGTTGAGCAATTGCACACACTGAGGGTCCTGGAACAGTATCACATGCCGTACAAGCAGCATAGAAAGCTGTGTTTTGGCACCCTGTCCATTTGTCTAGCCATCTAGGAGCATCAGTCCAGGATAGCGACCGTACAGTGAATAGTATAGCATACAAGCATGACAGTAAACACTGCAGCACATGCAATCGAAGCAGCATTGAAAGCTTGTGCCTTAGCACCGTAGCTTATCTGCTGCTGTTGTCTATTTATCCAGGAACATTAGCCAAGGATAGCGACCTATAGTGAATGTATAGCATACAAGTATGACAATAAACACTGCAGCACATGCAATCCAAGCGGCATTGAAAGCTTGTGCTTTGGCACCGTTGCTTTCTTGTTGCTATTGTCTGTTTATCTAGGCGCATTAGCCAAAAATAGCGACATACAGTGAATGTATAGCATACAAGCATGACAATACACACTGCAGCATATGCAATCCAAGCAGCATTGAAAACCTGTGCCTTAGCACCCTTGCTTTTCTGCTGCTGTGGTCTATTTATATAGGAGCATAGCCAAGAATAGCGACCTACAGTGAATGTATAGCATACAAGCAAGACAGTAAACACTGCAGCACATGCAATCGAAGCAGCATTGAAAGCCTGTGCCTTAGCATCCTTGCTTTTCTGCTGCTGTTGCCTATTTATATAGGAGCATTAGCCAAGAATAGCGACATACAGTGAATGTATAGCATACAAGCATGACAGTAAACACTGCAGCACATGCAATCGCCTTAGCACTCTTGCTATTTGCTGCCGCTGTCTAGCCATCTAAGTGGGTAGACAGCCAAGAATAGCCTTAAAGTGCAATGTACAGCGACATATACAACAGGACACTTCAGCATTAGTGGGTCAGCACTTCAGCTGCCGCTTACCGCCCGCGCAAAAGCGGGTGTGTTGCGCCGGAATCCTGTGATTTGTAGCCCGGCGCTTGTCTCCATTTTCTTTCTCTGCGTGCCGGAATGGCTGCCGGCTTTCAGAGAAGAGGGGCGGGCCGAGGGCGTGCCCGAGCCAAGAGCGGGAAAACCGGCGTCCCACTGCATCTAGTGAAGGGGGCTGGAGAATGCAAAGCAGACTCCAGCTCCCTGCGCCGACTTACTGTACAGCATCCCGCCCCTCCCTTGACTGGCAGGGCTGGGGGCGGGAACGAAGTGAAAACTAGGCCGCAAAGCCGGGGACTAAAGTTAGAAGCGCCGCCGCCGTAAAAGCGCGGTCGGCGCGTCCCCGGCGCACTACAAGTCGCAGCTGCGCCGCCGCTCTAGGGGCGGTCGGCGCTGCGGTCCCGACACATAAAAGTCCCCCAGTAATCTGTAGGGACTATGAGCCCAGCGCACAGCGCTACGGTCCCCGGCGCACTAGCACACCCAGCAAGCCTGGAGTGTGCGTGCCTTTCCATACGGGGACACAGAGTACCTGAAAGTTGCAGGGCCTTGTCCCTGAACGGCACTCCCGCTCGACATCCAGCAGGTTCTATGGGTCTGTGGATGGAGCCCGGCCTCAGGGCTTGGTGGCCGGTAAGATCCCACTTCACCAGAGCCCCTCAGGGGGATGGGGAAGGAAAACAGCATGTGGGCTCCAGCCTCCGTACCAGCAATAGGTACCTCAACCTTACAAACACCACCACCGGTGAGAAGGGAGCATGCTGGGGGCCCCATATGGGCCCTCTTTTCTTCCATCCGATATAGTCAGCAGCTACTGCTGACTACAAACAGTGGAGCTATGCGTGGATGTATGACCTCTTTCGCACACAAAGCTTGAAAACTGAGTAAGCCCGTGATCCCACGGGGGGTGTATAGCCAAAAGGGGAGGGGCCTTACACTTTTTAGTGTAATGCTTTGTGTGGCCTCCGGAGGCAGTAGCTATACACCCCAATCGTCTGGGTCTCCCAATAGAGCGCCGAAGAAATATCTAATGAAAGAAAATATTCATGGGCATCTTTAACAAAGAAGACCTACAAAATAAGTGAACTTTAAAGGGAACCAATCACCAGGATTTTTGTATATAACCTAACACCAGTACTATACTGGCATTATCAGGCTGATTCTCTCCATACCTTTAGTGGGCAGCTCGGATGTTTAAGTTTTGAAATCCAAGAAAGTAAAGTTTATAAAATTAGCTGCTTGTTGAGTGACAGCAGCTGAGGATCAGATAATATCTAGGGAGGTATCCATAGTTAGCCCCTCCCTCTGTTAGAATTAGCATATGTATTATACAATCGACCTTGCAGGACCTGTGTGATGTCATACCCATGTGACCAAAATGGGTGGGGCCTCAGCTAACAGACAAAATGTTGCTTTCTTGTATCAGCTGTTTGCTGAGGCCCCACCCCTTCTGGTCACATGGGTATGACTTCACCACAGGTCCTGCTAGGTCGACTGTATCATACTTATGCTAATTCTAACAGAGGGAAGGGATAAGTTTGAACACCCCCAGATATTATCTGCTCCTCAGCTGCTGTCACTCAACAAGCAGCTAATTCTATAAACTTTACTTTTTTGTATTTTAAAACCTATGTATCCGAGCTGACCACTAAAGATATGTAGAGAATCAGGCTTTAGATTATATATGAAAATGCTGGTGATTGGTTCTCTTTAAGCATGGATTCACACAATTTGTAATAGTGTATAGTACAGATCTGTAATATCTGTGTTACAGATTAGATTGAATCAATATTTCATCAATCTTACAGATCCATAATACTAATTGGTTGTCTTCAAAGGACAAAAATGGAACTATATTAGACGCCTGCTAAAAAAGAATTTAATATTGAAGACCTATTGATGCAATACGAATTCCATACAGTTAATGTACAAATTAATCTGTATTTTGAAGATTTGCTATTAACTTTGAGCATTTTCTAATTACAAATTGAATGAAAGACGTCCATACTGCATTTTTTAAATATTTGCTGTATTTTATGTCCATGTAGATTAACATTAGCTTTTTGCTTTGGGTGACTTTCCCAGTTACAGATGAAGTCAATATTTGGGATTTCATACTGTTAAGACAACATATTTTTTGGCTTAACATACAAATGCACATATTGATGAAAGCTGTAAGTTGTAAAAGTATGATTAATCATGCATTTGCTTTCAGTTCATATGGCAAGTGTTGAATTCCAATCTGTAAAGTGCTTGTTGGTTTATTGGATTCAGTGAAAGAACACACCTTAACCATTTAATAAAGCAGTGTAATATGACATGATAAATGTATCAAATATTCAAAAATTAAGAGACATTAGTGAGTTTATGGAACTTGCTGGAGTGTAGATAATATATCATCTACGTTTCAAGTACATGAAATAATAACAATCGTAAATATGGGCATTGTACTGTTAGGGCTAGACCCTAATCTATGTGCTTAAAAATCAGACATGAATGAGAGTTAGGGTACCTTCACACTTAGCGATGCAGCAGCGATCCGACCAGCGATCTGACCTGGTCAGGATCGCTGCTGCATCGCTACATGGTCGCTGGTGAGCTGTCAAACAGGCAGATCTCACCAGCGACCAGTGAACAGCCCCCAGCCAGCAGCGACGTGCAAGCGACGCTGCGCTTGCACGGAGCCGGCGCCTGGAAGCTGCGGACACTGGTAACTAAGGTAAACATCGGGTATGGTTACCCGATGTTTACGTTAGTTACCAGCGCACAGCTGTGTGTGCAGGGAGCAGGGAGCCGCGCACACTGAGCGCTGGCTCCTTGCTCTCCTACCATAGCTACAGTACACATCGGGTTAATTAACCCGATGTGTAATGCAGCTACATGTTCAGAGAGCAGGGAGCCGCGCACACTGCTTAGCGCTGGCTCCTTGCTCTCCTAGCTGCTATACACATCGGGTTAATTAACCCGATGTGTACAGCAGCTACATGTGCAGAGAGCCGGAGCCGGCAGCACAGGCAGCGTGAGAGCTGCAGAGGCTCGTAACTAAGGTAAATATCGGGTAACCACCTTGGTTACCCGATGTTTATCTTGGATACAGCTTACCTCAGCTGTCAGACGCCGGCTCCTGCTCCCTGCTCGCTTCATTTGTCGCTCTCTCGCTGTCACACACAGCGATCTGTGTGTCACAGCGGGAGAGCGGCTTTGAAGAAAACGAACCAGGGCTGTGTGTAACGAGCAGCGATCTCGCAGCAGGGGCCAGATCGCTGCTCAGTGTCACACACAGCGAGATCGCTAATGAGGTCACTGCTGCGTCACAAAAAGCGTGACTCAGCAGCGATCTCGGCAGCGAGCTCGCTGTGTGTGAAGCACCCCTTAATGCTGCTCTAATCATTTGCTTCTTTACAATCTGATTTATAACACAATGGAGTACATAGCTCTTATACAAAATAAACATTTTGGGTAACCTCTACGGGGTATCTCATTCCAATTCTACTACGTCACAAACACTAAACCACTGAAAAAAAGGAAAAACGTGGCAAGGCAAGGAACTAGGCCCACTTTCTATATTTTCTAACCCCACTGTAAAGTGTAGCAATAAGAAAAACAGCCAGGACATAATTGTACATATAGTTTGATTTGTTTCTGCAGAAACTGTAGGCAGACAGCCTGGTATCTGCGCTGCTGCAGTAGGGAATACAAGATCCTAGGAATGAAAGTGAAGACTCCTAACAGGTCTATCCTAAATATGCAAAGTACTTTTCTTTCTTTTTTTTATAAAAAAAAAAGAAATAAAAAATCCTGTCATTCTTTAACCCGAAGTTATCTTACTTAGGTTACCAGCTACTGTAGGTAACCTATGACACAGTTGTACAATGGTAACTAATTATCTATGAAAAAGACCTTTTATAATGGATTTAAAAAAAAATGTTTATTAAGGATACCAAAATACTATAGTTAATTACTGCTGCACAAACGAGTAATTAAATATTATTCATGGATCTGTTAATCAAAGTATCAGATGGATATAAAGAGTTAGAAGGACTACCTGATAATGTTAATGCTTATGCAGTGTTCCTAATGCTAGGCTGATGGGACATTGCTATTCACTGCCAGTCTTTACATTACTTCTGGATACCCTTTTTCATTATTGATTATTGTCATGTATGCACTCCAATAGGACTTATTAGGGAAAGGATAGTGTCAGATGACTTGAAGTGTGGGCACTTTAGGTTACAAACCGCTGCAGTCTGGCAGGGACATTTGACTCCTGGGAAGTAGTGATTGATAGGGCCACAAAAGGTATTCCCTTTGTCTTATATCTGGGTTATCAAAATTTCTGGCATCTTTTTATCCCTCATTACATTGCTATTGTGGCCCCCTTTTTGGAACGATATCAGTTAAGGATTGGCATTTGAGATGTAATGGGAGTATACATACCTAGTTTGCGCACAAGCAGTAAATGATTGCGTTTTGCAGACCCTTAGTGAAGATTTTAAATTCATAATAAAACGGTAAATATTAAAGAGTTCTTTTTCATAGAAGTTTTGATCTTTGGGACCCTTTTGTATAGTTCTCCTTACTGTAATTTTTTTTTTACAATTGTACAGCCATTTGTATACAATCAAACCTTTTTAGGAGACAATAACAGTTAAACTTGTTTTGAGCAGCGTTTTTATACTTATAGGAAGCCTGACTAGTCCCCCATGCTCACCAAAACACCAGCATGTGTTTATATTATAGCAACACCCTGACTAGCAAGCCCTTTGTACAGTAGAAGTGGCTATTGTGTATGGCAACAAAGAATGTTAAGAATCAGTTTTCAATATGCTAATTAGTTTGACTAGTCAAGTGGGCATTGGTCTCCACAGATAAGTCATCCCACTAATCATATTATCGTTCTCCTGTAGGCACCGCTGCCAGCTCTCAAGTATGCACACGACTTTCATTAGTTCATGACAGTGCACAGTGAGGCCACACTGACAAGGTTGGGTAACACGATTACTGGGACGGCCAGTATGAGGAAACCAACGCCTCCTCTA
Source organism: Anomaloglossus baeobatrachus (assembly GCF_048569485.1). Taxonomy (NCBI): domain Eukaryota; kingdom Metazoa; phylum Chordata; class Amphibia; order Anura; family Aromobatidae; genus Anomaloglossus; species Anomaloglossus baeobatrachus. Next base: position 307,009,811 of record NC_134354.1, read on the forward strand.
CTATTCGGAAACTGATCTGCATATTAGAAATGGATTTCTAACATTATTTTTTACCATACACCATAATCGGTACTGTGCAAAGGGTTTGTTAGGCAGGGTATAAATATAGGAAAAACCACATTTTTGCATTTTGGTGAGCATGGGAGGACCAGTCAAGCTCCCTATAATATTAAAATAAGACATTTTTGATCAGTATAACATATACTTTTGTTGCATACTACCTTTATATATTGTTGGTATTAGGATTTTATAGAAATATTTAACTACATTTTTTCCGCAACTATGAAAATAAAAATTGGAAGAGAATTTGATCCATTGGGAACACAACCAAATAGTGAGACACGTGTAAGTCTGCGTCATTCAGTATGCATACATTTTTTAATCTGCAGACTAAACAACAAGATAAACCATTAGTCTTCAATCTCTTGCAGTTTGAAAAACATTTTGACTTGTGAAAAGGAGTTATCTAATAAAAGCACAACCCCCCTATAAAGTCAACACTAAATCTCTTAACTGTGAGCATACAATCCAAGAGGTAGTGGGTTATATTTCTTTTTTCACGAGGGGTATGAGATGGTGACTATAAGACCTTTTCACAAATTCAGTAGATTTGTCACCAGGTAAAAAAAAAAAAAAAAAAACAACTTTCAATTTGTACATCACAGCTTATAAATTCCTGTCATTTTTTAGAAAAAAAACACAAAACAGGTCAGTAGCTAAATCAGTAAGAATCACAGTACAACAAGTGGCAGGGTTGCTTGGTGAATAAACAAAAGGGAGGGAGATATTCAACAAAAAAAGGAAAAAAAGTACATTTATGAAAAAAAAAATGCCCACCTACAATTAAGGGTCCCTGTGTAATATATCTAGTACCTTGTCAAGCATGTAAAATTATTTTCTATACAAGGACTATTTGTATGCTATTCATTTTTAGAAAACCTACAGTGGCCATGTAATTATATGGGGCGGCTCTACTCAAAGTAATGAAAACCTAGATGAAGAGGAGTATTAAGCAAATGATAAAGGCAAATGTATGTGTAAATCACAACTTTATGGAGAATAAAAAGTAAAAGAATTAAAAGCAGGCGTCCATCAAAACATATCCAAAGAGACGTTTGTCCACAAGCCAATTACATACATGTGAATAACACATATGCAAAGTTCTGCTGTATTGAGTACATGAATACAAAAATATATTATTTGGGTCTGTATTGAAAAAAATGCACAACAGGGAACAAAATGACAATTCAAGTCTAGATAATCTGTAATACCGATAAGATCCACTAGATGGCAATAGTGTGCTGAAAAAGACCTAAATAAGATCTTGAGTGGAAAAAATGACAGGGAATCACTGTTAAAATTTTTTTAGAAAGGAAATGCACAAAATTGCAACAAATGAATTGCAAAAAAGGATGCAAAAAGGAAATGTGTCAACCACAACATAGTGTTGAACTATTGCACACCAAAGAATTGTATTTTTAGAGATCAGATATTGTTTAAAGATGCTAATTTAAAAAAAACTCCATAGTTTGTAGATGCATCCAGAAAATATGCATGGAATGAAAAGCAATGAGTGAAACATGTGTTGGGTGCTATCACACCCAAGGTTGTTTGTCCCACTTTTCCACTTGGTCCAACTTGTTTTTCATTTCATGCATATTTTTCTGATGCATCTACAAACTATATGTTTTTTACATTTGCTCACTTATAGATTTAATTCATTTGAACTGCTAGTATCATTATGCAGTATATTTGATCGCTAACAATACATTAATTTGGTGCAATATTTTAACTCTATGTTGTAGTTGACATTTCCTTTTTCCATCCTTTTTTGCATCTCATTCATTGCAATTTTGTGCATTTCCGGTCTAAACTTTCCAACAATGATCCCCTTTCACTTTTTTACACTCAGGATCCTATTTAGGTCTTTTTCAGCACACTAATGCCATTTAGTGGATCTTATTGGTATTACATATTATTTCAATTTGAATTATTTTGTTCACTCTTGTGCATTTTTTAAATTTGGACCCAAATAATGTACAGTGGAGCCTTGGATTACGAACATAATTGGTTCCGGGAGTGTGCTCTTAAACCAAGTTACTCTTTTATCAAAGCGAATTTTCCCATAGGAAATAATTGAAACACAGACAATTCGTTCCACAATCCAAAAATATTTTACAGTATTTATACAAACTTATTAGAGTAATACAAAATAATGTCCTGTATTCATATAACATTATTGCAGTACACTAATACAAAATATTGTACAGTACAAAACATAAAACAAATTAAACTACACTTTAGCTTACAATAGAATTGTTAGTGTGCGGGAGGAACAGTATAAGCAATGTGCTGTACTGGTTAGCCGAAAGAGAGTGCAATACTGTATCCACAAATGTAAATTGCTAGAAATGCTATATAGTATATACTGTACTGTACAATGGTATATTGTATACAGTGTACAGTACATATGTACAGAAAGTTACCTCCAGAGCGCGGAGAAAGGACAGAACCGGAAGTGTGCACGATGAGTACTTGCTCTTATTGCAAAGCATTGCTCTTAAACCAAGTTACAAATTTTTAAAAAGTTTTGCTTGTCTTGCAAAATGCTCTCTCACCAAGTTACTCTTAAACCAAGGCTCCACTGTATTTTTAATTTTTGTATTCATATACTCTATACAGCATAACTTTGCATATGTATTCTTTACATAAATGTAATTGGCTTGTGGACAAATGTCTCTGGATTTGTTTTCAGTGACCTCTCCTTTTAATTCTATTTATATTCTCAATAAAGCTATTTTTAGTTGCTGGAATGCACTACAAGGAACTTGAGGATTCCTAGCAAATACAAACTTGGAAATCTTAGATATATTGTCTCCAATGAGGACATGACAAAACCATGAGGGTCATTTTTGTACATTTTTAAATATTTAGCAAACTCAATGTACATATGACAATTTCTAATAGAGGAAAAGAGACTGTACACAAGGCTTAGAAAGATTATGCAAATTTATTCAATTTAAAGCGTACAAAACAGTATAAAAGGTTAAAATAGGATTTGTAATGAGAGGACCAGCAGGTGGCGTGCTCACACCACAACTCAGTGATCAGTCTATAAGGATTGAAATGGCTGTACTAGAACACCATACTGAGATGCCTGCCAAACACTGCTCATATAATTATATGTAAATGGCTGCCATACGGCATGCTCTGAGGACCAATGGTCATACAAGAGAAAGACTAAGCAGTGTCAGAAGGCAAGACAATAGGTGCACGTAAATGGGTTGAAAAACCTCAGCACACTGGATGTAAAGTCATATACCTGAGTTGTGGGATGAGGATCCGAGAGAACCTCATCCCACAACTCAGGTATATGACTTTACATCCAGTGTGCTTAGGTTTTTCAACCCATTTACGTGCACCTATTGTCTTGCCTTCTGACACTGCTTAGTCTTTCTCTTGTATGACCATTGGTCCTCAGAGCATGCCGTATGGCAGCCATTTACATATAATTATATGAGCAGTGTTTGGCAGGCATCTCAGTATGGTGTTCTAGTACAGCCATTTCAATCCTTATAGACTGATCACTGAGTTGTGGTGTGAGCACGCCACCTGCTGGTCCTCTCATTACAAATCCTATTTTAACCTTTTATACTGTTTTGTACGCTTTAAATTGAATAAATTTGCATAATCTTTCTAAGCCTTGTGTACAGTCTGTTTTCCTCTATTTGAAACTATATCTGTATATGGCTTTCTCCATGTACTTATTATGGCACTGACTCCTACTCCGTGTATGTTGGTTGTTCTAACCCTCTATATATGACAATTTCTAAAGCTATACTTGCTTTGAAATTTAAAATAATACTGTTTCTCAATATATTTGTAAAAAAATGACCAGCTAGGGGTACGGTAATCCTTACCACCACCTTTGAAAAATACTCATAACCAAAGCAGTTTACCGTACCAAATAAAAATCTTGTCAAGATAAAAATGAAATATTTGTGAAAAATAGAACTTAAAATAGACAGTTAAAGTGTAAGATGTATATAATTATACAGGTGAAATTAAGAACAAAAAATAAACATAAATATATAAAAACTTATGGCACAATAAAAAAAAAAAAGAAAAAGAAAAAAAAAAGGAGAGCGAGGGAGGTCACTAATAACGGACCATGTCCATGTGAAATAGGATAGGGGAATAGGGGAATCACAGCATGCACAATCCATCCCTACACAACACAATGGTAGAAGCCCAATGGAGTCTAGCACTTTCAGCAAAGCTCTTTCTGCTGGGATCTGCCTCCCAGTTTGGAGGAGTGAGGGGAGAAGGAGTGAGTCCAGAGGATGAATAGGTTATCTGATGTCAGGTAGTGCACTCTGGCTTGACATAGGGATGGCTCCATTGTTGGGATGACAATTTTGTCTCAGGCTTTGGAAGTAGGATGCCTGCACAGGTTTGTGACCCTGCAAAGCACGGACCGCCTCTTCAATGCTGAACCAGCGCCGTTTTCGACCTAGGAAGGAGCAACTGGACTTGTCATATAAGATCACAGCTTTCATAACGGACAACTAATCACTAATCACTTTTCCAGCATTCTTTGCATGAACTAGTTCTAGACCAGTCAAGTAGCGCCACCCTCTGGACAGTCAGCAGTCATCATGAGCGCGCCCCTTTCTCACCAGATGGCGTTTTATTTTGTTTTATGACCGTTATACTCACTCTCTTTCCTATCCATGTCTCCATGATTACATTCACATTAATTAATATGCAGTTATACGGACTGTTGTGAACGCTGTGTGTTTACTTTATTCTGTGGCGATTTATGAAGCTTATAATAAACCCACTAAAGAAGTGAATGAGAAGCATTCGTCATGGAGCAGCTGAGTGGGCCGATCTGCCACAGCATTTCTCATTTTATTATGCTACTGTAGATGGTACAAGCTGCTATATATTTATTGTTTAGGTTAATAATCATGTAGGAAATGGCTTTTATGTGGTTACTAAAACATTTCAATGTAGTCATGTTTCGCTGTATATAATCACAGCTACAGCATGATTACTGCATGATATTTGTACCCAACCCAATTGTGAGCTTTGCTGGCAATGGGAAATATATGACTCTTTATTCCCGCTCATTTAATTACGTCCCTGCTGGGAGTTTTGTAAGTATTATATTGGAGTATTTCACCTGGTTACCTTTGACATATACTAATGGGAACACTTTGTATTTCAGTCATGTTTCCAGCCTGGACAATTGAGGTGGACTAGGTCTATTTTGTCGTAGTGACCTTAGTAGTTAGTTCTAAAGATAAATACCCAACCTTTTCTTTACACAGCGACTTCTGTCTATGGTTTGTCATTTCTGTCAAACTGGAAAACTTTAAGTATCTAATCCTTAAACACACAATCATGACAGAGACAATATGAACAAACTGAATTTACCAATACTGACTGAATCTTCCCAATCTTCAAGGGTCTCCGTTACAGTTAACACATACACAAATGTTCTATGTTTCCGTTCAAAGTTCTGTAGAGAAGAGAAAGTGGGGAGGGGGGAAACAAAATAGATACAAGTCATACACACTATTTTTACTTTGCGGAAAGTTAGTTGTTGCTTTCAGTAAGAGGTTTGTTCACATTAAACATTATCGCAATAGCAGTAATTGTGTAGCCAAGTTGTTAGCATAACACAAATAAATGCAGAAGCAATCGCAGGACAATTCCAGGCCCATATGTGATTTTCCAGGTTCTAAGATCCTAGACTGCCGAGTGTGATCCTGAATAGTGATGGGCGGAACCAGACTGGAAAAGTACAGATCCGCGCGGTTTCAAAAGTATCTGGGTGCCGGAACCAGGATTCCGGGTCTTAATCCAGATCCGGCACTGAAGAAATTAAAAAAATATATAGGAAAAATAAAGAAAATAAAAACACAAAGCAAGCACTTCATACTTACTTAGGCTCCGGCGCGGCTGTAACTGCTCCCGTGGCCTCTTCTTCCCTTCCTGGGCCGCAAATTACTGCTCATCCATATTCACTGCTTTCAACGTCCACCAGCCGTCCAGGGTTCTGTGATTGGTTGCAGTCAGATGCGCCCCCAGCCTATGTAGCAGCGTCTGACTACAACCAATCACGGGCGCTGTTTGCGGGTCAATATCATGGTATAAAAATAAAATATTTGGCCTAGGGTCCCCCCATATTATGATACCCAGCACAGATAAAGCCCATGGCTACAACCCTCAGCCATGCGTTTATCTTGGCTGTATATAAAAATAAGAGGAACCGCATGTAGCTTTTCTTTTTTTTTTAATTATTTAAATAAATAACACTGGGGAACGCAATTTTTTAGGAGTTAGGTCAGACAACTGTTCTTAATTAATTTTTGGATGCTGAATCCAGAAATGATCTCAGTTTTTCTCTATCACGTCAAGTTTTTGAACTATAGGATTTTTGTCTTCTCAAAAATATGTAAACTACTGTACCTAAAAAGTGTTTGTTTTTTTAAAAATAGTACAAATATGAACAAAAAAATGAAATATATAAGAAATAGGCACTGTCTCAGTTGTGACTACTCTTACAAGTTGCCACGTAGCTCTATATGAGTCGAATTGTACTCAGATAAGTCTTATTACAGAAATCAGTGCAATTGTGCTTCTATGGCAGGTAAGTTGAGGAGGAAAAACTTGACGTGATAGAAAAAAACTGACTACATTTTTGGAATCAGCATGCCAATTTTAGTATAAATCAGCTCAAAAGCCTAACTCAACAGAAACTTTTTTTCAAATTGTTCCCCAGTGTAATTTAAAAAAATAATGGCGTGCGATCCCCGCCAATTTTGATACCCAGCCAAGATAAAGCCAGATAAGCTGGGGGCTGGTATTCTCAGGCAGGGCAGGTCCATTTGAAAAATATCAGCCTTCAGCCGCCCAGGATTGTCGCATCCATTACATTCGACAAGCCCAGCGCTTTACCCGGCTCTTCCCGATTGCCCCCGTGCTGTTGCAATCGGGCTAATACAAGGGGATAACAGCCCACAGTTGTCACCAAGCCCTAGAATTCTAATGGCAGGCATCTATGAGACCCCCCATCATTAATCTGTAAGTAAATAAACAAACACCAAAAAAAATCCTTTATTTGAAATAAAACAAAAAAAAAATCACCCTCATTCACCACTTTATTAACCCCAAAACACCCCTGCAGGTCCAACGTAATCCACATGAGGTCCCACGACGATTCCGGCTCTGCTACATGTGAACTCATAGCGCGCAGCCATAGAACATGACTGCCCACTGTAAGCATCTGGAAGAGAGTGAGCCACGCGATCAGCGGTAACGTCACTCAGGCGATTTCTGGCCACATCATATCCTCCATCTGAGTCCACATATAGCCTGAGTGACGTCACTGCTGATCGCTGCTCAGTCTCTGCAGTTACAGCATGCGGCCATAGTTCTTTGGCTGCACGCTGTAATTTCAGCTGTAGCAGAGCTGAATCGTCGGGGGACCTCGTGTGGAGTAAGTCGGACATGCAGGGGTGTTTTTGGGGTAATAAAGTGGTGAAAGAGGGTGTTTTTTTGTCTTTTATTCCAAATAAAGGATTTTTTTGCTGTTTGTGTTTATTTACTTTACTTAGATTACTAATAGGGGCCTCAGACGCCTGCCATTACTAATCTAGAGCTTAGTGGCAGTTGTGGACTGACATTAATCTCTTATATTACTCCGATTGGCACCGCACTAGGGCAATCGGGAGGAGCCGGGTAAAGAGCCGGGCTTGTCACATCTAACAAATGCGACATCCCGGGCGGCTGCAGGCTGGTATTATTAGGCTGGGCCTCCTGAGAAAACAAGCCCCCAGCTGTCGGGCTTTATCCTGGCTGGGTATCCAAGTTGGGGGGACCTCACGTCGTTTTTTCAAAATTATTTAAATAGTAATAATAATAAATAAAATAAAAAAAGCCACATGCTGTTCAACCCATTTTGATACACAGCCAAGATAGGCGCAAGGCTGAGAGCTGCAGCCTGTAGCTGTATGCTTTATCTGTGCTGGGTATCATAATATGGGGGGACCCTACGCCATTTGTTTTATTTATTTATTTCTATACCAAGCTAGATGCACACAGTGCCTGTGATTGGAAGCGTCAGCTGACATGTTGACACTCAGTGTGGGGGGGGGGGCACGTCTGACTGCAACCAATCACAGGCGCCGGTGGGCGGGGAAAGCAGAGCATATGAAATGAGCCTAATGCGTGGCCCTGGAAGTGAATGTTCGACCTGGAAGCCGTGTACAGCCGTGTCTCGGTAAGTACAGCGTCCTTACTCCCATCTCCCTATCCCTTCTACCACCATTTTTATTCGCCGGATTCTGATCCCCATAGACTTATATGGGGACCAGAATCCAGCCCGGAACTGGATTTTTAGAAATCAGATCACCAGGATCAGCTGGTCCCGGTTATCTTCGAGTCCATTCATCACTAAACCTGAAGCACGCCAAGTAGTCCTCTAATGATAAAATTACTGATTAATCAGCAGTAGATTATCAAAAATACACTAAGCGGCCCAGTAAGTGACACACCGCTGGCATCGGGATCTCTGCCCCTACGTTATGCTGCTGCCAGTGAAGTACATCACTGTGGAAAAGCCTATACAGAGTCAGCTGTAGATGTTCAGTGTCCGGTGAGTGCAACTGCGGGGTCTGTCATCTCTCTTTTGGGGCTGTCTTCTCTCTTTAATGAAGTGTCCTGCTGTATTCTTTAACTTTTTTAGCTGCATGGACACTTCAATTTTGAACTGCAAGAAGGGCTTATTTTTGTGGTATGGTTTATATTTAAGCCATACTTAGAAAAGGCCGAAAATTCCTGCTAGGGCTTATTTTCAGGGAAACACAGTAGTGTGCAAAGAAGCATCTGCAGAGATGCTAACACTGAAATATTAATGCACTGGATATTCAAACTGCTTGTTTTTTATGGCGCTTACCTCAAATACTCCAAGAAGACGACCTAGTGTTCCTTTAACACCAGCCTATTGGGGGCAAAAAAGAGTCTTACTGTAAGTCATCACTACATTACTAAATAAACAATAAAAGGTAACAAGAATAATCGAACATTGTACAAGTCTATATGTGTGCATACAGCATTTTTTTTGCCGCTGTGTTTTTGTGCGTTTTTGGCCGCAAAAAACACACAAAAAAACAAAAAAAACTTCACCCGCTGCAAAAACACACTGGAAAAAACGCATGCGTTTTTACCACGTTTCGGTGCGTTTTTGATCACTGCGTTTTGCTGCATTTTTCCAATGCATTGCATGGGTGAAAAATGCAGGAAAGAATTGACATGTCCATTATTTTTTTTTTTTAGCTCAACAACGCAGCTATAAAAAACAGATGTGTGTGGACAGCAAAAATGAAAAGTCATAGACTTTGCTGGGGAAACAAAGTCATGCAGTATTGAGCCAAAAAACGCACCCGAAAAACGCGCAAAAATGCCGCAAAAAAAACGCTCAGTGTGCACATAGCCTAATACTGTCTATAGCAGGGCTCGGGAGGCATATGTGGCTCGTGGGCCCATGATGTGTGGCTCTCAGCTGTCTGCCAGTTTGGTACATTAGCACCAGGTCTTGCAAACGCAAATAGCTTCAAAGAGCAGGTCTCTAGATGGTGACATTTCTGAGTAGCCCCACACAGAAGAGCATCTGAATGGATGTAGAAACCCCTGGATATTGGTATACTGCTTTGCTAAAGAATATTTTCTTTGAACACTATCCTAAAAGTAGGCCATCAAGTTTAGAGACCTGAATAGCCCTTAGCACACTTAACAGACTATAGCCAACACCCCCTAAGCTAGCAATTGTAAAAATGTGCACTACAGTATACAGTGTACACCCCCCCTTTGAAGAAGGAAGCGCTGAAACGCCAGCGTCGGGGAGCGTCACATTCCTGTATCAGTGTCTGGTGGCATTTGCAGCTATTAGGTAATGTGCCTGCTTGTACTTCTCTGTTCTCACCAGCGCTCCTGATAAGGCGTCAGTATACAGATCACAAGCTTTGTTTTTTGCCTGTGCCTCTGATTAGGGCATTCAGTCTATGCAGCAGTAATTATCATAGCAGCACCTGACAGGGCTGCAGTGTTTACATTAACTCTAATCTCATTACATGACTAATAAGGTACTGTCACACATAACGAGATCGCTAGCGAGATCGCAGCTGAGTCACCGTTTTGGTGATGCAGTAGCGATCCAGTTAGCGATCTCGTTATGTGTGACACTTACCAGCGATCAGGCTCCTGCTGTGAGATCGCTAGTCATTGCAGAATGGTCCAGGTCATTTTCTTCAAAGGCGATGTCCTGCTGGGCAGGACACATCCCTGTGTTTGACACTGTGTGACAGGGTCAGTGACTGCTGAGATCGTTATACAGGTCGCTACTGCGACCTGTATTGTTCCTGCATCGCTGGTAAGATCTGACTGTGTGACATCTCACCTGCGACCTCCCAGCGACTTACCTGCGATCCCTATCAGGTCGCATCGTTTTCGGGATCGCTGGTAAGTCGTTGTGTGTGACTGGGCCTATAGACTTGCATATCTTATCCCTGTCACAGCTACTGTCACTGGTATCATTTAACAAGGGCTCTTTTTGCTCTCCGATTCACCCCTTGTCTCAAAGAATTAATACATTTCTGTGTGTATATATATATATATATATATATACTTATATCCTCCATCTTGAGAGTTTATCCTTTTAGGAACTTATCACCCACCCCACTGGTTATACCATCCATTAACTCTTTCCAGCCATCTATGGAGTTTTGGCTGTTCTTTTAACTATTTAACTACCAATGTATGTATATGTATATATATGTGTGCATGCACACTGACCTCTCTTTTCTCCTCTTTTTTCTACTTATTTTGCACTTTATGATTGTTCAGTAACCATAAATCTTGGACACATAAGATTTGCTTATTTATATACTTATCACTTTATGATTAACTAATGTATTGTATTGTATCTATACATTTATTGGTTTGAGATATAATTGGATGAACTTCTATATGGTTGTAATTAATATCCTTGATTATATATAATGCTGTGATACATTCTTTATTTTTATATATATATACATATACTCCCTATTTATATTGAACTCTGAGACAGGGATGATATGTGTTTTTGTGCGTTTTTGGCCGCAAAAAAACACACAAAAAAAAAAAAAAACCCTCACCCGCTGCCAAAACACACTGGAAAAAACGCATGCGTTTTTACCACGTTTCGGTGCGTTTTTGATCACTGCGTTTTGCTGCATTTTTCCAATGCATTGCATGGGTGAAAAATGCAGGAAAGAATTGACATGTCCATTATTTTTTTTTTTTTAGCTCAACAACGCAGCTATAAAAAACAGATGTGTGTGGACAGCAAAAATGAAAAGTCATAGACTTTGCTGGGGAAACAAAGTCATGCAGTATTGAGCCAAAAAACGCACCTGAAAAACGCGCAAAAATGCCGCAAAAAAACGCTCAGTGTGCACATAGCCTAATACTGTCTATAGCAGGGCTCGGGAGGCATATGTGGCTCGTGGGCCCATGATGTGTGGCTCTCAGCTGTCTGCCAGTTTGGTACATTAGCACCAGGTCTTGCAAACGCAAATAGCTACAAAGAGCAGGTCTCTAGATGGTGACATTTCTGAGTAGCCCCACACAGAAGAGCATCTGAATGGATGTAGAAACCCCTGGATATTGGTATACTGCTTTGCTACAGAATCTTTTCTTTGAACACTATCCTAAAAGTAGGCCATCAAGTTTAGAGACCTGAATAGCCCTTAGCACACTTAACAGACTATAGCCAACACCCCCTAAGCTAGCAATTGTAAAAATGTGCACTACAGTATACAGTGTGTCCACCCATATCCTGTCCACCGCCATTAACTTGAGAACAGCGGCAGCTATAGGCATAGAAGTGGTGTCTAGGTATAGTAAAGTCGCTATGCAATGAAACCACCTATAGCGCCACCTGGTGGAAAACAATGGAGTTAGCATTTTTATCTCGAAAACGGAACGAGCTAGAGAAAAAAAAGTGAATTACAAATTTGTAGGGCATCATCAATTCAATACAAATCACCTTACATACAGAAATGCTATAATTAGAACATGTAAAACTCACAAGGCTGCGGACATGAAGCGATACCTCATTGAGACCTTCCTACAAGTCACTTGGTATGGTGGCTGCGTGGAGTGGCCTCCACACTCACCTGACCTGACCCTATTGGACTTCTTTCTGTGATGTCACATCAAACAGCAGGTGTATACGACCCCTCCACCAACATTGCAGGAGCTACGACGACGTATTACAGATGCTTGTACAAACGTGTCACCTACCATATTGCACAACGTGCAGCAAGATACAGTATGCTGTCCAGAGTCCAGATGTGCATTGCAGCTGACAGTGGGCACTTTGAGCATCAAAGTTAAATGAGCACCATATGCGTGACCAGCATTCAATGTTTTGTGGTGGGGGGGGGGGGGGGGGGGGTTCATGGGTTTCATACCATAGCATTTCTGTGTGCAAGGTGTCGATTTGTATTGAATTGATGATGCCCTACAATTTTTTAATTCACTTTTTTTCTCTCTCTCGTTCAGTTTTTAAGATAAAAATACTAATTCCGTTCTTTTCCACCAGGTGGCGCTATAGGTGGTTTCATTGCGTAGCACATGGCTACTTTACTATACCTAGACACCACTTCTATGCCTATGACTGCCGCCGTTCTCAAGTTAATGGTGGTGGACAGGATATGGGTGGACACACTATGTAGAACATTCTCAGAATACCGTATTTTTCGTTTTATAAGACGCACAGGATTATAAGACACACCCCAAATTTAGAGATAAAAAAAAAGGTTAAAAAAAAAATAAATAAAAAATTGGGGTCAGTCTTATACTTTGGTGTTGTTTTACCGGAGGGGAGTGGTGGCAGCAGCGAGTCAGTGCTGGCAGGGGGAGCTACGGCAGTAGTGTGGTGGAGCAGGCCGGTGCGGTTAGTGTCCCAGATGCTCTGTCGGCGGTCCAGGCTTCAAAGAAATGGTGCCCAGGGCGGCACTTGCGCAGCTGGAGCTCTCATCTAAGAGCTCCATCTGCGCATGTGCTGACTCCGGGCACCATCATTTGAAGCCCGGACCGAGGACAGACCATCTGGGACACCCGCCGCACAGCCACCGTAGTCCGCACAGCCAGCCGGCCGTCTGAACAGAGTGGCAGCAAGCAGGCCAGCCGCCCACCCGCACCGAGAGGCAGCTGGCACCGACAAGCACCTGGCCGCCCGCACCGACAGGCTCCCGGCCGCCCGCACCGACAGGCTCCCGGCCGCCCGCACCGACAGGCTCCCGGCCGCCCGCACCGACAGGCTCCCGGCCGCCCGCACCGACAGGCTCCCGTCAATTCTCCACCTCCCAATAAGCTACATTTGGATTTTAAGACGCACCCCTCATTTTACTCCCAAATTTTTGGGAGGAAAAGTGCGTCTTATAATCCGATAAATAAGGTAACTATTTGTGGTGAGGAAGCAAATTTGCTGTGCAGATTTTTATCTGCATCCACAATATTTAACAGTGAGAACTATTACAAAAAAGTTGACTGAATGGATGATGAGTATTGGTCTAAAGACAGAACACTGAGTACCTCCTCACAAACTTCTCTAGCAGCTGCTGCACTGGGTTCCTCCTCAGGCTCCAACCCACCACCAGGGACAATCCAACGGTCTGGATATCGGCTGCTGCTTACTAACAACACCTAAAAGAAGCACAAGTTACATTAATATACGTACACTTATGCATGCTTCACTTTATTTACGTTATAATATAGAGTTATCCTTTTTCATTTACACGATTCAGTCTTGGGAAATGTGCATATGGTGATTTTTTTCAGCACAATTTTGTCATAAAACCTGAAGGATTTCCTAGTATCAGCAAGGTCTCATGCAAGCGTTGCTTATTTTTTCTTTGCAGATTTAAATCTGCAGAATGTCAATTCTTTCAGCATTTCTGTTGCAGATTTCACCATACTAATTAATAGGGAGAATTCTGCAACATAAACTTGTGTATTATAGGCCCTGTGTGAACACTGCGGTTTTTGCGGCAGAAAAGGTGCGGTTTTTGTTCCTAACCTTGCCGCAGTCCTTCCCCAGCAAAACCTATGGGAAAAAAAATTCTGTGAGCACACTGCGTTTTTTTTACCTCTAAGTTTTGCTGCAGAATTTCCATAGAAATGGTACAAAAACCCGCAGGTACCAACCGGCTGCAAAACCGCGTCAAAACTGCGGGTGCGTTATTACTGTGATTTTTGACATGGGTGCGGTATTCTGGCAGAGGGTGCGGATTTTTCTTAAGAAAATATTATTTTCCAGTGCACACAGGGCAGCATTTTTCCTGCCAACACATCAGGATTTGCAGTAGAAACTTTTGCTCCTAATCTTGAACGTGTGGACATGGCCTTAAGGCTAGTGATGTCGCTGCCGATCGTACCCGCCTCCGTCGTTTGTGCGTCACGGGCAAATCGCTGTCCGTGGCGCACAATATCGCTAGGCCGCGTCACACGTACTTCCCTTCCTAACGACGTCGCTGTGGTCAGCGAACAGCCTCTTTTCTAAGGGGGCAGTTCATACGGCGTCACAGCGACGTCACACGGCAGACATCCAATAGAAGCGGAGGGGCGGAGAGCAGGCGCATAAAAGTCACGCCCACCTCGTTGCTGGAGGACGCAGGTACGGTGTTGTTCGTCGTTCCTGGGGTGTCACACGTAGCGATGTGTGCTGCCTCAGGAACGACCAACAACCTGCATCCTGAACCAGCAACGACATTTGGGAAATGAACGACATTTCAACACTCAACGATTTGGTGAGTATTTTACATCGTTAGCGGTCGCTCGTACGTGTCACACGCAACGACGTCGCTAACGAGGTTGGATGTGTGTCACGAATTCCATGACCCCAACGACATCTCGTTAGTGATGTCGTTGTCCCCTTTACACTTGAAAATAAAGACTTGCTTCCACTATTATCTCCCAGCCCAATAACCCAACATAATCAAGGTTAGCGTACCACTATTCCATGTCGTTGTGGTTATGTGTGGTTTCTAGAGAAGAACTAATCAACTTGCAGGACCATCCATAGGCTTCGACTTGGCGTGACATCATCCATCACACCAGACTGGCTTACCAATAGAGGAGCCGACAGGCAGGAGACGGATCACAAAGTCTCATCCAGTGGCCACAGAATACTGACCTGGCCGCCGTTCCAAGGTCCTACAAATTTATTTGCTCAAGTTAATAGTTTCTCAAGTTTTTCAGGAGTTCGGCAAATAAGAGCATTATTTACTCAACCTACTTTGTCATACAAAAAAGTACAATGCTTCTCGCAAAAATCAAGTCCTCATACTGCTTGGTTAGCAGAAAAAAAAAAAAAAGGTTATGGCTTTTAGAAGAACAGAAAGAAAAAAACTAAAGCACAAAAATTAAAAATCCTTACTGTCCTAAAAAGGTTAATATAAAATTGTTATAGCCCTGTATTGCAAAGTATTGTACCTATTATGCCTGTAGCCATGGCAGGTCCCTCTATGGCAACCTACTGGGAGCCTCTTCTACCTATATACTGCAGCTATTACCCGCAGAATCTCAGTGGTTTTCGCTTATAGTTATTAGTAACTGTTTTGTGTGACATAACTCTCTGGTTTAAGAGCATAAAAACTCAAAGTGTGAAAATTGCAACATTTTCGCTAAATTTCCAATATTTTCACAAATAAACACAAAAAATATCATCTTAAATTTACCACTGACATGAAGTACAATATGTCATGAAAAAACAGTGTCAGAATATCCGAGATCCGTTGTAGCGTTCCAGAGTTATAACCTCATAAAGGGACACTGGTCAGAATTGCCAAAAATGGCCTAGTCACGATGGTGAAAACCATGCTCGGGGGTGAAGGGGTTAAGCTGCAAAATGGTGGTTGCAGAAAGGGAAATATTCAAAGCACTTGGTTAACCCCTTCACAACCTATGATATACCCAAGCGTCATGGTAGAGAAGGGGTTCCCAACCTATGATGTGTGGGTACGTCATGGCGATCGTGAGGGCACAGGAGCTGTGCCAGTGCAATCGCTGCCGGGAGCTTGACTTACGTGACAGTGGAGCCCAGGCTCTCACAGCCAGGAGTTGTGCCTGTTTAACCCCCTAAATGGCGCAATTGACAAGCTGTTAGAGCGAATGCACTCCCTCTCCCGTCCAATCAGCACCCCCGATAACTAGAATAAAATGAAATCAAGAAGATGAATGTAAATAAAAGTATTATCGCTGGAAACATCACCTCGTCCCACAAAAAACAAGCTGCCAAACAGCTCCATCAGCAGGAAGCTAAAGTTACAGCTCTCAGAAAAATAGCTATAAAAAAATCAATTTTTATTATGCAAAACATAAAAAAAACTACATAAATATGGTATTGTTCTGTAATCGTACTGATCCGAAAAATAAACCTGTCTTATCACTTTTACCAAACGCGGAATGGCAAATAAAAAAAAAACAGTCTAAAACATCACTTTAGTGATGAAAATGCAATTATTAGGTCTTCATCACAGAATGGTATAACATTATTTGACACACCTGTGGTGTCAGTATCCTCGCTGCATCACTAGTTGTATTCACTCAGGGCGCAGATTGGAAATGTGGTCACTAAGGCTGCTTTCACATCAGCGTTTTTTTGACAAACGTCAAAAAAACGCAAAGCGCAGATAACTGGATCCTGGTGAATGGATGCAAATGCAAGTGGTATATTACAGGATCCTTTCACTGCAAATCAACGGATCCGGTATATGATGCATGCAAAAGCATCTTACCGCGATTCCATTGAAAATGCATTGAAATGACAACGCATTTGTCAAGGATCCAGTCACGTGTTTGCCATTTTTTTGACATCCGTCAAAAAAACGGCGATGTGGAAACATCCTTATATATAAGGTTCAGATGTTCTGGCACCTTAGTGGCTCTGCCAATGTGCAATGACCATTCCTTGAAAAATCTACATTTCGATATGGCACGCCTTCCTTCCCTTCTGAACTTCACATTGTGCCTGAAAAGTAGTTTCTAATCACATATAGGGTATTGGCGAACTGAGGAGAAATTGTGTAACAATTATGTTTCCATTGCCTCCTAATAGCACTTTTAAAAATTACAAACTAGGGGCTAAAACATATTAGTGGAAAAAAATAAATTTTTCATATTTTGCAGCTCAATGTTACACAATTTTGTAAATCATATGTTGGTTTAAAATGCTCATTACACCCCTAGATGAATTTCTCAAGAGTTGTATTTTTTAAAATGGGATCACTTGTGGCAATTTCTGCTATTCTGGCAGTATAAATGGTTCTTTAAATATGACATAGCGCCTGCAGTAGTATATTCCTTCCAAATCTGCGCTTGAATAGTACTCCTTCCCTTCCAAGCCTTGTCGTGCACCCAAACAGTAGTTTTCCACCACACATTGTTACGAATTGGCACCGCCAAAGCCGCAAACAGCCTGCTGCGGTTCCAGTTGCGCCCAGGCGCCAGCTGCCATTTTTGGCCGTTCCTCAGGTTGTCCAGCTGGCTGCTTCCTCCTCCACGTCTAAGTGTGGAGATGCGGCTAGTGCGCATGTGCGTGCCGATTTACCCCAGCCACAGCCGAAGTCCAGTGTTTCGCCTAGTGAGCATGCTCAGCCTGACTGTGCCATTCCTGAGGCGTAGTCCTCAGTTCAGGCTACTGAGCATGCTCCTACACTTAGTGCGAAAAGCCGCTTTGCACAGGTACTTGGACATCGTGCCATGTCTAAGTCCTGTGTTGTGCCTACTGAGCATGCTTGGGCAGATAGTCTGATATTCTGAGACTGTTTAGGCTACTGAACATGCTCAGGCACTCCGGTAAGGACCTCACTGGGCATGTCTGTGAGGTGGCAGGCTCGGATAGGCCGACACACATCAGGTGTCCTGATGATGTGGCCACACCAGACTGGCTCGCGGAGGCCCGCCCCATGACGCGGCACCTCACCATTGGTCGCCAGACGATGACTGGTGAGGTGTTTGGGGCGTGGCAGCCATGAGGTCATCAGTGACATGGCTGTTCCAGATAGGCCGCTGGTGATATCACTGATGACGTAGCACTCCACTATTGGACTCTGGAGGTGCCATTGTGGTCCACCCTGGATTTGGGGCGGAACCAGTTTATAAAAGGTGCTGGAGACAACATGGAGGTGCGCAGTCTTCACATTTGCTCAGACAGAGCACACCTCCATGTTAGAGCCTCATTGCAGCATAAGCCATAGATTGGAAGCGATAGGCAGGGTTAGGCATCCAGTGCTTGTCACGCCAAGATACCCATGTCTCAGCAAGTTAGGTCAGGCGCCGGGCTTCCACCTCCTACCATCCAGTCCTGCTAGTGCAGCCCAGTGGAGTCAACTGGGTTGCGGCTGCTGCGCCACCTGTCCTCCTCATTTTGGCTTCCCAGTCAACGCTACCGGTGTGACCACATGGCCTGACATGTCCTGTACACACGTGGCCAGTTGAGAGCAGTGGTGGCCAGAAACGCTAATCAGGGGACCGCTCGGTCTGGCGCGTCGTACACACGTGGCCGACAGGGCGCTTTCGCGGCGGTCTTCCGGTCAACACTACCTGGTCACCACCGGGCCTGACGTGTTCCCTGCACATGTGCTAACTGGGTTGTCGTCCGGTCTAACGAGTCCCTACACACGTGACCGGTTCCCAGGTCTCCTGTGCAGTCAATAGGTAGTTCCTGGGCCAGGTGAGTGGACCCTGTGACGCAATCAGGTTTCATAGTCTCCTGATCCAAGTGTTACTTAACTTGGCTCAGGCCCCTATTATTTCAGAGCCACCCAGCTCTGTATTCTCCGCCTAACCTTCGGGTTGCAAGCAGCTCCTTTGTTATCCTGAGCACGGTGGGCCCCGACTGGCGATTGGGATATTTACCACCTTATCCTGATCTGCCAGGCCCCCCGTAACACATATGGGGTATTGGTGTACTGAGGAGAAATTGCACAAATTATACTGCCCACTTTCTCCTGTTACTTAAATAAGAAGGGAATTTTGTTACTTACCGTAAATTCCTTTTCTTCTAGCTCTTATTGGGAGACCCAGACGATTGGGGTATAGCTACTGCCCTCTGGAGGCCACACAAAGCACTACATTAAAAGTGCAAGGCCCCTCCCCCTCTGGCTATACCCCCCCGTGGTATCACGGGTTCTCCAGTTTTAGTGCCAAAGCAAGAAGGAGGAAGCCATTAACTGGTTTAAACAAATTAACTCCGAATAACATCGGAGAACTGAAAAACCGTTCAACATGAACAACATGTGTACCCGCAAACAACAAAAAAACATCCCGAAGGACAACAGGGCGGGTGCTGGGTCTCCCAATAAGAGCTAGAAGAAAAGGAATTTACGGTAAGTAACAAAATTCCCTTCTTCTTCAGCGCTCTATTGGGAGACCCAGACGATTGGGACGTCCAAAAGCTGTCCCTGGGTGGGTAAATAAATACCTCATGTTAGAGCTGCAAAACAGCCCTCCCCTACGGGGGAGTCACTGCCGCCTGCAGGACTCTTCTACCTAAGCTGGCATCCGCCGAAGCATAGGTATGCACCTGATAATGCTTGGTGAAAGTGTGCAGACTGGACCAGGTAGCTGCCTGGCACACCTGTTGAGCCGAAGCCTGGTGACGTAATGCCCAGGACGCACCCACGGCTCTGGTTGAGTGGGCTTTTAGCCCTGAAGGAACCGGAAGCCCCGCAGAACGGTAGGCCTCTAGAATTGGTTCTTTGATCCATCGAGCCAGGGTGGCTTTAGAAGCCTGCAACCCCTTGCGCAGACCAGCGACAAGGACAAAAAGTGCATCGGCACGGCGTATGGGCGCCGTGCGGGAAATGTAGATTCTGAGTGCCCTCACCAGATCTAGCAAACGTAAGTCCTTTTCATACCGGTGAACCGGATGAGGACAAAACGAAGGCAAGGAGATATCCTGATTAAGATGAAAAGAGGATACGACCTTAGGAAGAAACTCCGGAATAGGGCGCAGCACAACCTTGTCCTGGTGGAACACCAGGAAGGGAGCCTTGGATGACAGAGCTGCCAGCTCAGACACTCGCCGAAGCGATGTGATCGCAACAAGAAACGCCACTTTCTGCGACAGCCGAGAAAAGGAAACTTCCTTCAGAGGCTCGAAGGGCGGCTTCTGGAGAGCAACTAGTACCCTGTTCAGATCCCATGGATCTAACGGTCGCTTGTACGGGGGCACAATATGACAGACCCCCTGCAGGAACGTGCGCACCTTAGGAAGACGTGCTAGACGCTTCTGAAAAAACACGGATAGTGCCGAAACTTGCCCTTTAAGGGAGCTGAGCGACAAGCCCTTTTCTAACCCCGATTGCAGGAAGGAAAGAAACTTGGGTAATGCAAATGGCCAGGGAGACACTCCCTGAGTAGAGCACCAGGATAAGAAAATCTTCCACGTCCTGTGGTAGATCTTAGCAGAATTCGACTTTCTAGCTTGTCTCATTGTGGCAACCACTCCTTGAGATAATCCTGCAGATGCTAGGATCCATGACTCAATGGCCACACAGTCAGGTTCAGGGCCGCAGAATTCTGATGGAAAAACGGCCCTTGGGACAGTAAGTCTGGTCGGTCTGGCAGTGACCACGGTCGACCGATCGTGAGATGCCACAGATCCGGATACCACGACCTCCTCGGCCAGTTTGGAGCGACGAGTATGATGCGGCTGCACTCGGATCTGATCTTGCGTAGCACTCTGGGCAAGAGCGCCAGAGGCGGAAACACGTAAGGGAGCTGAAACTGCGACCAATCTTGAACCAAGGCGTCTGCCGCCAGAGCTCTTTGATCGCGCGACCTCGCCATGAATGCCGGGACCTTGTTGTTGTGCCGGGATGCCATTAGGTCGACGTCCGGCACTCCCCAGCGGCGACAGATTTCCTGAAACACGTCCGGGTGAAGGGACCATTCCCCTGCGTCCATGCCCTGGCGACTGAGGAAGTCTGCTTCCCAGTTTTCTACGCCTGGGATGTGAACCGCGGATATGGTGGATGCTCTGTCCTCCACCCACATTAGAATGCGCCGGACTTCTTGGAAGGCTTGCCGACTGCGCGTCCCTCCTTGGTGGTTGATGTATGCCACCGCTGTGGAGTTGTCCGATTGGATTCGGATCTGCTTTCCTTCCAGCCACTGCTGGAAGGCTAGTAGGGCAAGATACACTGCTCTGATTTCCAGAACATTGATCTGAAGGGTGGACTCCTGCGGAGTCCACGTCCCCTGAGCCCTGTGGTGGAGAAACACTGCTCCCCACCCCGACAGACTCGCATCTGTCGTAACTACTGCCCAGGATGGGGGCAGAAAGGATCTTCCCTGAGATAATGAGGTGGGAAGGAGCCACCATTGTAGAGAGTCCTTGGCCGTCTGGGAAAGCGAGACTTTCCTGTCCAGGGACGTTGACTTCCCGTCCCATTGGCGGAGAATGTCCCATTGAAGTGGGCGCAGATGAAACTGCGCAAAGGGAACTGCTTCCATGGCTGCCACCATCTTCCCTAGGAAATGCATGAGACGCCGCAAGGGATGCAACTGGCCCTGCAGGAGAGATTGCACCCCTGTCTGTAGTGACCGCTGCTTGTTCAGCGGCAGCTTCACTATCGCTGCTAGAGTATGAAACTCCATGCCAAGATACGTTAGTGACTGAGTCGGTGATAGGATCGACTTTGGAAAGTTGATGATCCATCCGAAAGACTGTAGAGTCTCCAGCGTAGCATTCAGGCTGTGCTGACATGCCTCCTGAGAGGGAGCTTTGACCAATAAGTCGTCTAGGTAAGGGATCACCGAGTGTCCCTGAGAGTGCAAGACTGCTACCACCGCCGCCATGACCTTGGTGAAGACCCGTGGGGCTGTCGCCAGACCAAATGGAAGAGCTACGAACTGAAAATGGTCGTCTCCTATCACAAAACGTAGAAAACGTTGATGTTCTGTAGCAATTGGCACGTGGAGATAAGCATCTTTGATGTCTATTGAGGCAAGGAAGTCTCCTCTGGACATTGAGGCAATGACAGAGCGTAGGGTTTCCATCCGGAACCTCCTGGCGTGCACATGTTTGTTGAGCCGTTTTAGGTCCAGAACAGGACGGAACGAGCCGTCCTTTTTTGGAACCACAAAGAGATTGGAGTAAAACCCTTGCCCTTGTTCCTGCGGAGGGACTGGGATCACCACTCCTTCCGCTTTTAGGGAATCCACCGCCTGCAGCAGAGCAT
This sequence comes from Anomaloglossus baeobatrachus, assembly GCF_048569485.1. Taxonomy (NCBI): domain Eukaryota; kingdom Metazoa; phylum Chordata; class Amphibia; order Anura; family Aromobatidae; genus Anomaloglossus; species Anomaloglossus baeobatrachus. The sequence goes on from NC_134354.1 coordinate 307,032,118, forward strand.
CTGCTCGGTCTGGATGTGGGGAGGTTCTGAAGAACCGAGCTGGAGGACGAGAATTGAACTCGATTCTGTACCCGCGAGACAAAATGTCCGTCACCCACCGGTCTTTGACCTGTGACATCCAAATGCCGGAAAAGCGGGAGAGCCTGCCCCCGACCGGCGATGCGGAGGGGGGGGGCTGGAAGTCATGAGGTAGCCGCTTTGGAAGCGGTACCTCCATTTGCTTTCTTGGGGCGTGTGTGAGTCCGCCACGAATCTGAGTTTCTTTGCGTCCTCTGAGTCCCTTTGGACGAGGTAAATGTTGTCTTGCCCGAACCTCGAAAGGACTGAAACCTCTGCTGCCACTTTTTCTGCTGAGGTTTGGATGTTCTGGGTTGTGGTAAAGAGGAGTCTTTACCCTTGGACTGCTTAATGATGTCAGCCAATGGCTCGCCAAACAGTCTCTCTCTAGACAAAGGCAAACTGGTTAAACATTTTTTGGAACCAGCATCTGCTTTCCAGTCCTTTAACCACAAGGCTCTGCGCAAAACTACCGAATTGGCGGACGCCATTGAGGTGCGACTGGTAGATTCTAGGACCGCATTGATAGCGTAAGACGCAAACGCCGACATCTGCGTGGTAAGGTGCGCCACTTGCGGCACTGCTGGATGCATGATAGCATCCACTTTTGCTAAGCCAGCTGAAATAGCCTGGAGTGCCCATACGGCTGCGAATGCCGGAGCAAACGACGCGCCGATAGCTTCATAGACAGATTTTAACCAAAGGTCCATCTGTCTGTCATTGGCATCTTTAAGTGAAGCGCCATCCTCCACTGCAACTATGGATCTAGCTGCAAGTTTGGAAATCGGGGGGTCCACCTTTGGACACTGTGTCCAGCGCTTGACCACCTCAGGGGGGAAAGGGAAACGCGTATCTTTAGATCGTTTAGAGAAACGCCTTTCTGGGTGAGCGTCGTGCTTCTGGATTGATTCTCTGAAATCAGAGTGATCTAACAAGGCACTCAATTTACGCTTGGGATAAAGGAAACGAAACTTCTCCTGCTCCGCAGCCGCCTCTTCTGCTGAAGGGGCTGGGGGAGAAATATCCAACAGCCTATTGATGGCTGAGATAAGGTCGTTTACCATGGCATCCCCATCCGGGGTATCCAGGTTGAGAGGGGTTCCAGGAGTGGATTCCTGATCACTCTCATCAGACACATCACAGGGAGACTGATTGCGCTGAGACCCTGAGCAGTGTGAAGACGTCGAGGGTCTTTCCCAGCGAGCTCGCTTAGGGTGGCTGGGGCCATCATCTGAGTCATAATCCTCGGCCTGTGAAGCCGGGGACCCCCCTGTGGGCTGGATACATTCCAAGTAAGGGGGACCTGAGGACAGAGGCCTCGCCGTGCCCAGAGACTGAGCCCCATGCATAGATTGCAAGGTTTCAAGGATTTTTGCCATAGACACAGACATATTATCTGCAAAAACTGCAAAGTCTGTCCCTGTCACCGGGGCAGAACTTACAAGCGTCTCAGCCTGGGTCGCTACCTCTCCTGACTCCGGCTGGCGAAGCAGCACCGGGTCGGAGCATTGCACACAATGGGGGTCATCGGAGCCTGCTGGTAGATTAGCCCCACATGCAGCACACGCAGTATACACAGCCCTTTTTGCCTTGGCCGCCTTGCGTTTTGAGGATGACATGTTGCTGCTTCCACAGAGCGATCTGGGATATGCAGCCAGAAGCGCACCTCACAGTGCAAGAAATACAATATCTATATATCTGTACCCAGTACACTGATACACAGTGAGGCACTAGAGGGACCAGCACAGAAAAATCGCTTACCGCCCGCTTAAAAAGCGGGTGTGTGGTCGCCAGATAGCCCCTAGTCCAGGTCTCCCAGAGCCTTGCGTCCTTCCTCCAGCCAGGCATGCATGTAATGGCTGCCGGCGTCTCGAGAGAGGAAGGGGGGCGGGCCCTGGGCGTTCCTGGCCAAGAGCGGGAAGCCTGCTTCCCTCTGTGCCAAGTGAGAGGGCTGGAGCATGTAAATCAGGCTCCAGCCCTCGTCGCTGCTAGCGAACAGCGTCTCTCCCCTACCCTGAATGACAGGGTGGGGGCGGGAACGAATCGGAGCTGCCGGCGTCCTAGGCCCAAAAAGCCGGGGACTAAATTTATAACCGCCGCCGCCGTAAAAGCGCGGACGGCGGATCCCCGGCGCACCACAAGTCACAGCAGCGCCGCCCGGTCCAGAGGGGGTCGGCGCTGCGTTCCCATACACAAAACATCCCCCAGTAATCTGTAGGGACACTGGCTCCAACGTTGCGGTCCCCGGCGCACTACAACACCCAGCCAGCCCGGAGTGTGTCTGTGCCTGCCGGGGACACAGAGTACCTGTATGATGCAGGGCCTGTCCCTGATCGTACTCCTGCTCCGTCTCCATCAGGTTCTAATGGGTCTGTGGATGGAGCCCGGCATCAGAGCTGAGAGGCCGGCAGGATCCCACTTCCACAGAGCCCTACCAGGGGATGTGGAAGGAAAACAGCATGTCAGGCTCCAGCCCTGTACCAGCAATAGGCACCTCAACCTTACAACACCATCCAGGGGTGAGAAGGGAGCATGCTGGGGACACTATATGTGTCCTCTTTTCTTCCATCCGAAATAGTCAGCAGCTACTGCTGACTAAAATCTGTGGAGCTATGCATGGAATGTCTGACCTCCTTCGCACACAAAGCTAAAACTGGAGAACCCGTGATACCACGGGGGGGTATAGCCAGAGGGGGAGGGGCCTTGCACTTTTAATGTAGTGCTTTGTGTGGCCTCCAGAGGGCAGTAGCTATACCCCAATCGTCTGGGTCTCCCAATAGAGCGCTGAAGAAAATTAACAATTTGGGGCTAAAGCAACATTTTTGTGGGGAAAATGTGATTTTTTTTTTCTATGAAACAAATGGGGGTTCAAGGAGCTCACCACACATCTAGTTCAATTCCCTGAGGGGTCTAGTATCCAAAATAGCATCACTCGTAAGGGGTTTCCACTGTTTAGGCACATAAAGGGCTCTCCAAATGTGACATGGCGTCCACCATCGATTTCAGCCGATTTGGCGTTCCAAAAGTCAAATGGCACTCCTTCCCTTCAGAGCCATGCCGTGCACCCAAACAATAGATTTCCACCACATATGGGGTATCCCTATACTCAGGAGAAATTGCACAAATTGTATGGTGTATTTTCTCCTGTTACCCTTGAGAAAATGCAAAATTTGGGGCTAAATCAACATTAAAGTAAAATGTTCATTTTTTCTTCCCCATTGCTTTCCTTTCTATGAAGCACCTAAAGGGTTAATAAAACTTATTGACTTTTTTTTTAGCCTTTTGAGGGGTACAGTTTATAAAATGGTGTCACTTTTGAGTATATTCTGTTACCTAGGCCTCTCAGTTACTTCAAATGTGATGTGGTCCCTAAAAAAAAAAAAAAAAAAAAAGTGTTGGAAAAATGAGAAATTGTTGATAAACTTTTAACCCTTCTAACTTCCTAACAAATGTGTTTCAAAGATGATGCCAAAGTAAAGTAGACATGTGGTTATGTTGTTCACTATTTTGTGTAACATAACTCTCAGGTTTAAAGGGCATAAAAATTCAAAGTTTGAAAATTGCGAAACTTTCGACATTTCCCCCCCCAAAAAACAAAACAATCTCAATCACCAGATCCATTGAAGCATTCCAGAGTTATAACCTCATATAGTGACACTGTTCGGAAATGAAAAATTTTGCCTGGTCAGGAAGGTGAAAACAAGCTGGGGGGCAATAGGCTAGGTACTTGTTCACAGCACTGAAGAGACTGAAGGAGGGCGGGCAGGGAGGTCTGTGGGGCGGATAGAGGGGGGGAAAAATGTCATCTGCGAGCATAGTTTATGGGAAATGGAAGCGAAATTAGTAACTTTAATATCTGGGTTTATTGAAAGCACCTCAATTACTAAAAGGATTAAGAGTGGGGACAAGGGACACCTCTGTTGGGTTCCCCTAGAAATAAGAAAAAATGCTGAAGAGAAATTATTAATTTTTTTGTGTTTCTAGTTTTTACAATTTTTTTTCTAACTTTTTTTTTTTACTTAGTCCCCATGACGGGACTAATGTTAATTACTCTAATCACTGGTATGATGCACTGCAATGCATTACACCTGTCAGTGTTATACTTGCAAAAAAATGTTTAAGACCATGCTCCTGGCATAGTCTAACAGGCCAGAGTAGATGGCTGACTCCAAGGTCATTATTTTACTCAGGTTGCTATGAGAACTGACAGCCCGGAGATCGCCTATGATTGTGTGGGCACAGCTTATGCGGCCACATGATCGCCACGACGTACCTATAAATCACTGCTCGGAAATCCCTTTCCGACCATGACGAATAGGTAAGTCAAATATCGTGAAGGGATTAATAGCCCATTTATATTGGCAGACTGTTCCTAATGATGTGCATTGAATAATCTGAAATTGCTCAGTGGGCATAGGCTGCTATAGTTATTGGCGGAACGTGTCCTGTTTACACAGGACAAGTCATTGCTGAGAATGATGATCTTTTGTGCAGTACAAAGCATTATTTCACCCAATGAACAAGAGTTTTGTTTGTTTAGTAGGAAAACAACAGTGTAAATAAATCCCTTAAGCCAGGGGTCTCAAACACGCGGGTGGCGGGCTACATGCGGCCCCTCAGGCTTCTTCTTACGACCCGCGACGATCATGGACGGTGCCAGGGCTGAAGTAGTCAGTGCTTTTTTCATTTGAATGAACTGCTGACGCCGCGAAGAGCTCCCTGCAGAACTATACCTAAAACAGCCGCCAGCCAATCACAGCAGGACAATAGATGATGTAGAGATATGACGTCGAGCACTGGACACTGATTGGCCAGCAGCTGCCATTTGTTTAGGGCTGCAGAAAGTTCTGCGTGGCACCAGAAGTTCATTCAAATGAAATAAAGTGCTGACTACTGCGGGCACCACCCGTGATCATCATGGGCTCTGCAGGCCGCAAGAAACATGGAAGACAACACCGAGCGAACAGAGGCCAGGTGAGAAGAATCTTTTTTTAAAGTGTATATGAAGAACAGCATGTAATGGGAAATTACAACAGGATGGGACATTACTATAAGATGGGGACAAGGATGGACACATGGATGGGCACATTACTACAGGATGGGGACGAAATTATGGTGGAACCGTGCTTTTTTAGAGAAGTACCAACAAAAAAAATCTAGTCCCCAGGGGTCTTAGAATTCATGTGTCACCTTCCTTCCCAGTTGAAGATGAGTGTTTTAAGAAAAAGTGGGAGGAGCTGGCCACGACATGTTCGCTTGGCTTTATTAATCTATTGATTAATTTGAATGGGTCTAATTTGGCGGATTTGGAGACAGAATTGGAAACGTTGCAGGAAACAATTAACGGCAAGCTATCTGGTGAAGCCATAAGTAAATTCGATGAGGATGTAGAAAAGGAAGTCTCTAAATGGGAAAAAGACATCAGGAATTTGAAACTTAAGAAATTTCATAGAGATTTGAATGACCAAAGTAATAACCAAATTTACAGATGGAGAACAACCCAATATAGAGCTAGAAGGGGTTGTAAAAATAATTCTAGATCTAGATCTACACCTGTGAGATTATTCACATCTGAAGAAAAGTTACAGGATGATGCCTCCTCCTCGACTACTGGTGCGGGTTATGATCTAAGAACATTACCTGCAAGGACTAAAAATCGTCAGACTCAAAACCCCAAGCAAAATCTGAATAAGGTGGGATCTGGGCAGAAAAAAGAGATACATTGCAGGTGATTAATTTGTCGGATCATTCCCTCTCCAGTACTCAAATTGAAGTTCTCTCACGTTTTCTCCTAATAGTTTCAATTTTTTTGTAGATTTGAACCTCTTTTCTCGCAAGTTGTTGCTGAGGAAGTTACACTACAAAGGTATCAATTCATCTGGATTGGAAACGGTAGGTGAAAGGGAAGCTGTGGCCATTCTGGAGGATCTCCTGAACGAACAGGAAACTGCCCAAAAAGGTATATTTCCTAGTTGTATCTTGCCAAAATCTACCCGTTTCCCCCCCCTGTCTCTTTGCCCTGCAATTGATATATTTACAAGCCTGGTAACAGAGGAGTTTAAAAGCATCTCCACCAAACGCAAAAATGATAACTTAATAAAACAGCAGAGGACTGCAATACAGGAACTTAAGAACTTAGATGATGTAGTAATTAAGGCTGCGGACAAGGGGGGGGGGGGGGGGGGGGGGGGGCGTGGTAGTTTGGCCTAATAGGAAATATGAAAGAGAGGCATTTAGACAACTAAAAAACAAGGACACCTACTCCAGACTTGACCACAGCCCCCTTACTATGTTCTCAGCACAGCTGCAAAAACTTCTGATCAGAGCATTCAAGGAGGGAGTGATTACTAAGAAGGTACTGGAGGGTCTCACCATCCTGTCCCCTAAGATAACAACATTTTATCTACTACCGAAGATCCACAAGGACCCAGTCGACATTGATGGTTTATGTGAACCTGTGTGTAGGTTCATAGATTTTTATTTAAAACCCTTAGTTGAAACTTTACCATCATTTCTCCGTAACACGACGGATGTCCTCAATAGGGTGGACAGGGTCCTTGTGGATGATGACATGATTATTGTCACAGCCGACGTGGAGTCCCTTCTACACCTGCATCAGTCATGATGCAGGTGTGGAGGCAGCCCGCTTTTACCTGAGGAACAGCAACCGGGTTGGCGATTTATGCGAACTGATCTTGGAGCTCCTTCATTATGTCCTGGCACATCATTTTTTTTACGTTTAAAGATTCTTTTTATCTTCAGAGGCGGGGCACAGCCATGGGCGCGGCCTGTGCGCCTTCACACGCAAATCTTTTCCTAGGGTACTGGGAGAGGGATATATTTGAGTGTCGGGGCGCCCAGGCCTCGCACCATGTGCATATGTGGCTCCGCTACATCGATGGTTTACTTTTTTTCTGGCAGGGCATAATGGAGGAGCTCAGATCGTTCATAGGTTCTCTAAATAACAACACAAGAAACATTAAGTTGACATATAGAACTAGCACACAGAAAATAGATTTTTGGATATCAGTCTGGAGGTGGACTCTTCGGGCCTTCTCCAGACTGATGTGTACAGGAAGGAGACAGCAGTGAATTCATTACTGCATGCCTCCTCTGCTCATAATATGTCTACGATACAAGCCATCCCGGTTGGCCAGTTACTCAGGGTAAAGCGGATCTGCTCCACGGAGGAGAAATTTGAGGGACAGGCCGGTGATCTACGTGAGAGATTTTTCCAGAGAGGTTATAGCCATCGGTCAATAAAGAAAGGAAACAATAGAGCCAAAACAAAGTCTCGTGGTCAGCTATTACAAAAATCTAGTAGTAGAATAGCAAGTGTAGGTGGTGAACCAGTGCGTTTTATTTCCACCTTTAATTCAGAGTGGGATACCATGCGTGACATCATAACCAAACATTGGTCCATTCTGAAATCTGAGATAGGATTATCTTCGAGCCTCTCTGAAAGACCATTAATGACCCCCAGACGTTCCAAGAACCTTAGTGACTTACTTGTGCAGAGTCACTATGTCCCTAGGACTAGAGGCCTGTTTGGCCATAGTCGACCAATTAAGGGGTCATATCCATGCGGCCATTGCCTTGCATGCGCGAATATCTCTCGATGCTCCACATTTAAATCTAGTGATGGGACCCGTGAGTTCAACAATAATCAATATATTTCATGTGGTAGCTCTTATGTTATCTATTATGCTACATGCAGGTGCTCAAATATCTATATCGGTCTCGCTTCAAGAGAACTTCGAGTGAGAGTAAGGGAGCATGTGAGACATTTGCGCAGCAAAAACGGCAGTGGATGTGACCTCTTTGAAGACTTTGCCTCGACATTTCAGGCAATTTCATGATAGTGATGCTCGGTCTCTTAAAGGTTCTTGGAATTGATCTCATACATGGGGCATCAGAGGTGGTAACATGAAGAAGATGCTGGCCCAGAGAGAGGCTAAATGGATAGTGACACTTGACACTCTGAGCCCCAAGGGACTTAATGAAAATTTGAGTTTTTCGTCTTTTTTATAAAATTGTATCATCATCATAAATTCTGGGGGTCTTGTTTTTAAAAAAAATTATTTATCTGTTTACTTACTGTGCTCCTTTGTGTCTGGCAGCATCCATTCTACGTCTATGTATGAAATCGTTTCTAATTGCCCGGAACATAGTCCGCATTTCTGAACGTCCACAACATGATGTCCGCTGATTCAAGAATTCATTTATGTTATGTGATTTGATACGTGCTATGTTTCATGTGTAAATGGATATACGTTACCTTATTTTGTTGTCCATATGTGGTTTATAGATGTGGTTGGATGCGCGCATGCGCGGCCGTGTCGCCTCCTCCCTGCCCCCCTGCGGTGTCTATATAACTCCAATGTGTGTTTATCGGTCTCCATGGTTACCTGTGGACTTCCGGGAGCACACGTGGACTCTGACGCCGTGTGGGGTGTATATGACGGGGTGACGCGCCTGCGCATGCGCCGTGTAAGTCCAACCGCATTGGACGTAGTGACGATCATGTGATCATCACTATGGATACAAAAGGGTCCTGCCGACACACCTGAGCACCCCTACCCATGAATAAGCGACCATAATCTATCGCGAAACGTACGTCGGGTCCTCCACGCGGAGCTTCCTCTCCACCGGCAAGCTGCTGTTACTGGTGCCTTAGGTATATCCTGCTATGCTACCTGTTATGATCCGGAACCATGGAAGACCACCACAAATCATTGTTAAAAGGCGACAAGAGCATTGGCAACTAATCTGGCCACCATCCCCTTACTAACCATCAACACAAGAAGTAGCCGAGGGGTGAACTAACATCCTGTGCACCGCGAACCCAGCCGGAGAACTAACTATCCTAAAGGAAGTAAAGATGAATAACTCTCTGCCTCAGAAAATAGACAAGAATAGCAAGCCCCCCACATTCAAAGACTGCAGTGATAAAGGAAAACACAATACACAGATAGATGACAGATTAGCAAAAGGTGAGGCCCCCACTGACTAACATAGGAAAGGACAGGAAAGGGACTGATGGTGGCCAGAGTAAAACCCTGCAAAATTCCAAATTCCTGATAGTACAAAAAGGCCCTCAGATCGCACGATCTGAACTCCGTCCTATACCAGGTGCTCTTGTCATACCAATAAACAGAAAACAAGAATCATTACAAATTCAACAAGCCACAAACACATGGAACCAAAGGAGCTATACTCCAAACAGAACTGCAGGGAGTTCCCCAGCCAAGCAACTGAGGTGGAAAATCCCTGCATGCAAATAAACTGAAAACAACCACAGCAAATGACAAGCCCAGACAAGAGCAAAAGAACCAAACAATAAATAAAGAGCAAGCACTTATCTGGGGTAGAAGTGGTGTGGAGCAGAATGAAGCAGGCTGGTGATACAAAGAACAACTGACATCCGGCACAGCCTGCTATCAGACCAGGATTTAAATAAGCAGAGAGTTAGCAAAGGAAACACCCATTAACACACCTGGTCCAAGTCCAAACCATTCCTGGCCACCAGAGTGAGCCTCCCAGCAGCCAAAACATAACTAACATTCACAACAGCTACCCCTTTCCCTGATGCTGCTAATCTGTCTATCCAGGGGTTATTTCGGCATTGGTGTGCCAGGATAAAGGGTAAATATCCAGTTATGTATGCTTGCCCACCCACCGTACTTCCATAATTGTATACTTAATCTTTACATATTTATTCAGTCGTGTCATGTGCTAATGCTATTTATATGTACCTTTTTAACTAATTGTCATAATAAAATTGTATTTTAATCTTTATACCTCAAAACTCCGTGGTTTATCCAGAATGGGCACCATACTACAGGATGGGGACAGTGCTACAGGATGGGGGTCCAGAATAGGCACAATACTACAGGATGGGTAACCAGCATGGGCAAATTACTACAGGATGGGGACAAGGATGGAGACATTGCTACAGGATGGGGACCAGGGTGGAGCACATACAGGATGGGCACATTACTACATGATGGAGGCCAGGATGGGGCACATTACTACAGGATGGAGACATTGCTACAGGATGGGTACCAGGATGAAGCACATTACTACAGGATGGAGACCAAAATGGTCACATTACTACAAGGGACAAGAATGGGCACATTACTACAAGATGAGGACAAGGATGGGCACATTACTACAAGATGGAAACAATGATTGACAGATTACTACAAGAAGATGACCAGGAGGGGCACATTATTACAAGGTGAAGACCTGGATGGGCACATTACTACAAGTGGAATAGAATGGGCACGTTACTACAGGATGAGGACCAAGATGGGGACATTACTACAAGATGAGAACCCCATGGAAAAATTACCACAAGATGTTGGCCAAAATGACTATATGGTGCTAATTGTAAAATAATATTACTTACAAAAAGGGATACAATGTACAAAAAATACATTCTAAATAAAGCATGGAAATTTATTTTTACCATTAAAAATGCTTTTTTATATATATCAACTGAAAAACAAAAAAGTGCATGTTATCGTCACATCCGTAACTATTCATGTTATAAACCCGTACTATAACCCATACGATGAATGCCAATGCCATTTTAACCCCTTAACGACCCATGACGTACTAGATACGTCATGGATCGTGTTCCGGTAAGCCCCGCCCCCTGCCGCCGGCGGCGATCGGCGCACATATCAGCTGTTATCAACAGCTGATATGTGTGCCTGCTAGCCGCGGGTGGAATCGCTTCCACCCGCGGCCATTAACCCCTTACATTTCGCTGCCAAAGTCTTGGCAGCGATATGTATATGGGCGCCGCCATGACAGTGACTTACCCCGCCCCCGCCGGAAGTCACGTGACATGATCACGTGACTTTCGGCGGTTGCCATGGTAGCACAGGGTCATGTGATGACGCCTGTGGCTAACATGAGTCACTTCCTCTCAATGCCGGAATACAGCCGGCATTGAAAGTGAAGCAGCAAATCTGCAGTTCTCAGCTCTGTAGCTGAGATCTGCAGATTGTGCAAAGCGATCGGATTGCTGATCGCTATAGCCCCCTAGGGGGACTAGTAAAATAAAAAAAAAAAAAGTAAAAAAAAAAGTTTTAAAAAATTAAAAAAAAAAATAAAAAAACCTAAAAGTTCAAATCACCCCCCTTTCACCCCATTGAAAATTAAAGGGTTAAAAAAATAAAAAATACACACATATTTGGTATCGCTGCGTTCAGAAATGCCCGATCTATCAAAATATAAAATCAATGAATCTGATCAGTAAACGGCGTAGCGGCAAAAAAATTCCAAACGCCAAAATTACGTTTTTTGTTCGCCGCAAATTTTGCGCAAAATGCAATAACAGGCGATCAAAACGTAGCATCTGCGCAAAAATGGTACCGTTAAGAACGTCAGGTCAAGACGCAAAAAATAAGCCATCAATGAGCCTCAGATCCTGAAAAATGAGAACGCTACGGGTTTTGGAAAATGGCGCAAAACGTGCGCCACGTTTTTCGGACAAGCTTGTGAATTTTTTTAACCCCTTAGATACAAGTAAACCTATACATGTTTGGTGTCTATAAACTCGCACCGACCTGAGGCATCATACCCACACATCAGTTTTACCATATAGTGAACACGGTGAATAAAATATCCCAAAAACTATTGTACAATCCCACTTTTTTTGCAATTTTTCCGCACTTGGAATTTTTTTGCCATTTTCCAGTACACTATATGGTAAAACTTATGGTTTCATTTAAAAGTACAACTCGTCCCGCAAAAAACAAGCCCTCATATGGCAAGATTGATGGAAAAATAAAAAAGTTACGCCTCTCGGAAGAAGGGGAGCAAAAAACAAAAACGCAAAAACGGAAAGTGCCCGGGGGCTGAAGGGGTTAAAAAAAAAAAAAAAAATTAAAAAAGCAAGCAAAATTTTTAAAAAAAAGGTAATCTTAAGGTGTATATAAAAAATATACAGTGCAGGCCAAAAGTATTGGCACCCCTGCAATTCTGTCAGATAATACTCAGTTTCTTCATGAAAATTATTGCAATCACAAAATTCTTTGGTATTATCTTCTTTTAATTTGCTTGCAATGAAAAAACACAAAAGAGAATGAAACAAAAATCAAATCATTCATCATTTCACACAAAACTCCAAAAATGGGCCAGACAAAAGTATTTGCACCCTTAGCACAACCTATAGCCAAAATAACTGCGAACAACCGCTTCCGGTAACCATCAATGAGTTTCTTACAATGCTCTGCTGGAATTTTAGACCACTCTTCTTTGGCAAACTGCTCCAGGTCCCTGAGATGTGAAGGGTGCCTACTCCAAACTGCCATTTTGAAATCTCTCCATACGTGTTCTATGGGATTCAGGTCTGGACTCATTGCTGGCCACTTCAGTAGTCTCCAGTGCTTTCTCTCAAACTATTTTCTAGTGCTTTTTGAAGTGTGTTTTGGGTCATTGCCCTGCTGGAAGACCCATGACCTCAGAGGAAGACCCAGCTTTCTCACACTGGGCCCTACATTATGCTGCAAAATTTGTTGGTAGTCTTCAGACTTCATAATGCCATTCACACGGTCAAGCAGTCCAGTGCCAGAGGCAGCAAAGCAACCCCAAAACATCAGGGAACCTCCACCATGTTTGACTGTAGGGACCGTGTTCTTTTCTTTGAATGCCTCTTTTTTTTTTCCTGTAAACTCTATGTTGATGGCTTTTCCCAAAAAGCTCTACTTTTGTCTCATCTGACCAGAGAACATTTTTCCCAAAACGTTTTAGACTTTCTCAGGTAAGTTTTGGCAAACTCCAGCCTGTCTTTTTTATGTCTCGGGGTAAGAAGTGGGGTCTTCCTGGGTATCCTACCATACAGTCCCTTTTCATTCAGATGCCGACGGATAGTACGGGTTGACACTGTGGTACCCTCGGATTGCAGGGCAGCTTGAACTTGTTTGGATGTTAGTCGAGGTTCTTTATCCACCATCCGCACAAACTTGCGTTGAAATCTCTCGTCAATTTTTCTTTTCCTTCCACATCTAGGGAGGTTAGCCACAGCGCCATGGGCTTTAAACTTCTTGATGACACTGTGCACCGTAGACACAGGAACTTTGAGGTGTTTGGAGAGGGACTTGTAGCCTTGAGATTGCTCATGCTTCCTCACAATTTGGATTCTCAAGTGCTCAGACAGTTTTTTTGGTCTTTCTTTTCTCCATGCTCAATGTGGTACACACAAGGACACAGAACAGAGGTTGAGTCAACTTTAATCTATGTCAACTGGCTGCAAGTGTGATTTAGTTATTGCCAACACCTGTTAGGTGCCACAGGTAAGTTACAGGTGCTGTTACACAAATTAGAGAAGCATCACATGATTTTTCAAACAGTGCCAATACTTTTGTCCACCCCCTTTTTATGTTTGGTGTGGAATTATATTCAATTTGGCTTTATGACAATTTTTTTTTTCATTGAAGACAAATTAAATGAAGATAATAATACCAAAGAATTTGTGATTGCAATCATTTTCAAGAAGAAACTGAGTATTATCTGACAGAATTGCAGGGGTGCCAATACTTTTGGCCAGCACTGTATATGGTATTACTAAAAATGTCACTTTGTCCTGTAAAGAATGCGGCCCCCCAAATATTTTTTTCTTCTGTGTGACCAATATACCCAGCCGAGTTTAATCATATTTGTCTTTGCTGAAAATTCTATGAAACCTACGGTACTTTCTGACTGTGTCCGTCTTTCCAGCCAGACACAAGAGCATTGTCACTGGTAACGAAATAAATAAATGAAAAACCACAATGCAGATTTAAAGGAGTCATTTAAGTTGACAGCTCTGGCAGAGAAATACAATAGGGGGAAAAAGTATTTAGTCAGCCACCAATTGTGCAAGTTCTCCGACTTAAAAAGAGGAGAGAGGCCTGTAATTGACATCATAGGTAGACCACAACTATGAGAGACAAAATGAGAAAACAAATCCAGAAAATCACCGCGTCTGATTTGGCAAGATTTTTTTTGCAAATTATGGTGGAAAATAAGTATTTAATCACCTAAAAACAAGATTTGTGGCTCTCACAGACATGTACCGTATTTTTCGGACTATAAGGCTATGTGCGCACGTTGCGTTCTATTACGCAGCGTAAAATAGTCACTGCATGTGCGTCTCAGAGCGCAGCCGAAAAGCTGCGTTCTGAGCCGCATTCGGCAGAACGCAACGTGCGCACATTCCTGCAGAATTCATGCGTTCTGGATGCTTGCTCTGCCATGGGAAAAGCATCCAGAACGCACATTTTTGACAGTGCGGTCCCACTCGGCTCTGCTGCATCCCCATAGACTTGCAGCAGAGCCGACTGGGACCGGAATGTCAAAAAGAGCACATGGCTGGCTGCGGGAAACAGCCGTGCGATCAGAATGAACTCGGGTGAACTTCACCCGACTTCATTGTGATCGCGCGGCTCTGTGCGTGTGCCGTGGCTTGATTTGCGGTCACAGGTGAAGGACTCACCTGTGACCGCAAATCTGAGTGACTGCAGTGAGCCGCGCGATCACCGGTGCAGTCACTCAGGTTACCCGCGGCCAGCTCGAGTCCTCCACCCGAGACCTGTGGCCGCGGGTAACTGAGAGACGTCCCCGCACACATCCCGACATTACCTCCGACATCCCCGCACACATCCCGACATTACCTCCGACATCCCCGCACACATCCCGACATTACCTCCGACATCCCCGCACACATCCCGACATTACCGCCAACATCCCCGCACACAACCCGACATCCCCGCACACATTCCGACACTACAGCCCTCATCATCACCGCACACACACAGGCATTACCTCAGTGACGTCCCCGCTGACAGCGCGATTCACTTCATTTTCTGCATGGAGCGGACAGGAGCGGCGGTGTTGTACGGCCGCTTCTGTCAGCTTCATGTAGCAGAGCTGGATGTGTCGCGGGACCTCGTGGATTACGCCGGACCTGGAGGTGTGTTTGGGGATTTTAATAAAGTGGTGAAAGAGGTTTTTGCCTTTTATTTCAAATAAAGGATTTTTCGGGTGTATGTGTTTATTTACTTTCACCAGGTTAATCATTGGGGGTGTCTCATAGACGCCTGCAACGATTGACTAGGACTTAGTGGCAGCTATGGGCTGCTGCCATTAATTCCTTAATATCCAGATTGCCACCGCACCAGGGTAGTTCTGGATGAGCCAGGTACATCTAATCCATGCGGTAATTCCGGGCGGCTGCTTGCTAATATTTTTAGGCTGGGGGGCGCCCCATAACGTGGGGCTCCCCATCCTGAGAATACCAGCCTTCAGCCATGTGGCTTTACCCTGGCTGGTATCAAATTGGGGGGGGACCGCACGCCGTTTTTTTAAAAATTATTTTACTGCACTACATAGACCCGCCCACTGGCGGCTGTGATTGGTTGCAGTGAGACAGCTGTCACTCAGCATGGGGGCGTGTCTGACTGCAACCAATCATAGGCGCCGGTGGGCGGGGGGAAGCAGGGAATACGAGATTGAATAATGGGTGGCAGGCATTTTCTCGTTGAGTATGAGAGGGGGGAGAGGGATAGACCGACAGAGAGAGACCGACCAACAGGGAGACACAGAGACCGACAGACAGACAGAGAGAGAGACCGACATTACAACCAATACGCACAAAAGAAGTGACATGTCACTTCTTAGAATGCGCGCTTCGGGCAGCAGCCGAAGCGCTGCGCTCTAATACGCCACGTGCGCACGTCTCCTGCATAATCTTCATAGATTTTGCTGGGGACACAGGACGCATGCAGTTACTCTGCGGTGCAGATCGCAGCGTAACTGCATGTAAATACGCAATGTGCGCACATAGCCTAAGACGCACTTTCCCCCCCCCATACAGTACAGACCAAAAGTTTGGACACACCTTCTCATCTCTAGAACAACTATTAAGAGGAGACTTTGTGCAGGCCTTCATGGTAAAATAGCTGCTAGGAAACCACTGCTAAGGACAGGCAACAAGCAGAAGAGACTTGTTTGGGCTAAAGAACACAAGGAATGGAAATTAGACCAGTGGAAATCTGTGCTTTGGTCTGATGATTCCAAATTTGAGATCTTTGGATCCAACCACCGTGTCTTTGTAGAAAAGGTGAGCGGATGGACTTTACATGCCTGGTTCCCACCGTGAAGCATGGAGCAGGAGGTGTGATAGTGTGGGGGTGCTTTGCTGCTGACATTGTTGGGGATTTATTCAAAATTGAAGTTATACAGAACCATCATGGCTACCACAGCATCTTGCAGCGGTGTGCTATTCCATCCGGTTTGCGTTTAGTTGGACCATAATTTATTTTTCAACAGGACATTGACCCCAAACACATCTCCAGGCTGTGTAAGTGCTATTTCACTAAGAAAGAGAGTGATGGGGTGCTATGCCAGATGACCTGGCCTCCAGAGTCACCATACCTGAACCCAATCGAGATGGTTTGGGGTGAGCTGGACCGCAGAGTGAAGGCAAAAGGGCCAACAAGTGCTAAGCATCTCTGGGAACTCCTTCAAAACTGTTGGAAGACCATTTACGGTGACTACCTCTTGAAGGTCATCAAGAGAATGCCAAGTGTGAGAAAAGTAGTAATCAAAGCAAGAGGTGGCTACTTTGAAGAACCTAGAATATAAGACGTATTTTCAGTTGTTTCACACTTTTTTAAGTATTTCATTCCACGTTTTAATTCATAATTTTGATGTCTTCAATGTGAATCTACAATTTTTAGAGTAATGAAAATTAAGAAAACTCTTTGAATGAGGTGTGTCCAAACTTTTGGTCTGTACTGTATGTTGGGAAAGAGGGGGGTGCGTCTTCTAGTCTAAATGTAGGGCTGCGGGGAATGAGGGTGCTGCGGTGGAATGGGTCATCGGCGTCATAAGCAGGCTGTAGCAGCGCCTGACGTGACCACGTGGGCCCGCTCATTTCATATGCACGCCCATCCTCCCGCCCATCATCTCTCAGCGCTGAAGCCGGCGCTGACAGGTGGGTGGGATGATGGGCGGGGGGTGCGCGCATAGTAAACCGCCGGCCCGCGTGATCACCCCTGGCAACTACAGCCTGGCGTGATCATGTGCGGCTGTATTCACTGCCCCCCGCGCATCATCATCAGCGCGGAAGGCAGTGAATAAGTACGGTATACTCACTGTTCTCCTGCAGCATCGCGATGTTCTCCTGTCTGCCAACCAGCTGATCTGTGTAGAGAGCGGTGAGCACAGCGATGACGTCATCCCTATGTGCACCGCTAGTCTCCACACACATCAGCGGGCAGGCAGACAGGAGGACATCGCAATGCTGCAGGGGAAAGGCTCCACACAGGTCAGCGGCGCTGCTGCTGACACAGAGAGGAAGATGATCGATGCTGCAGGGAGTGAGGAAAGGCGAGTATAAACGTTTATTTTTTTCTCTGCCATAGGATACAGGCCATATAGAAGGATGGGGTATATACCAGGATGGGGGTATATTATAAGCAGGATGGAGCTCTCTATGGCAGGATGGGGCTCTCTATGGCAGGATGGGGCTAGATATAGCAGGATGGGGGCGGCATACACCAGGATGGGGGGGGGGCATACACCAGGATGGGGGGGGGGGCATACACCAGGATGGGGGGGGGGCATACACCAGGATGGGGGGTGGCATACACCAGGATGGGGGGGGGGGCATACACCAGGATGGGAGGGGGGCATACACCAGGATGGGAGGGGGGCATACACCAGGATGGGGGGGGGGCATACACCAGGATGGGGGGGGGGCATACACCAGGATGGGGGGGGCATACACCAGGATGGGGGGGCATACGACAGGAGGGGGGGCATACGACAGGATGGGGGGCTATATCAGATGAGGGACATATATACAAGGATGGGGATCATATACAAGGCACGAGGATCATTACCAGGATGGGGTACCTTAGTAGAGAATTTGAGGACATTACCCCCATAACAGTGTCAGCAGCGGATCCTAGGCCCATAACAGTGTGTCATGACCACATTTTTTGCTTAAAATTTTATTTTCCTCCTCTAAAACCAGGGTGCGTCTTATGGTCCGGTGCATGTTATAGTCCGAAAAATACGGCAACTACTTCTTTAAGAGGCTCTTGTGTCCTCCACCCATTACCTGTAGTAATGGCACCTGTTGGAACTTGTTATCAGTATAAAAGACACCTGTCCACAACCTCAAACAGTCTCACTCAAACTCCACTATGGTGAAGACCAAAGAGCTGTCGAAGGACACCAGAAACAAAATTGTAGCCCTGCACCAGGCTGGGAAGACTGAATTTGCAATAGGCAAGCAGCTTGGTGTGATGAAATTGTGGGAGCGATAATAAGAAAACGGAAGACATACCAGACCACTGATAATCTCCCTCGATCTGAAGCTCCATGCAAGAGCTCACCTCATGGGGTCAAAATGATCACAAGAAATGGTGAGCAAAAATCCCAGAACCACAAGGGGGGACCTAGTGAATGACCTGCATAGAGCTGGAACCACTGTAACAAAGACTACCATCAGTAACACACTACTCCGCCAGGGACTCTGATCCTGCAGTGCAAGACGTGTTCCCCTGCTTAAGGATAGTTTCACAAATCTGGCTTTTCGCCGGTTTGCCGGTTATGGTGCACGCCAGTAGTGTGTACAGTGGCAGCGCGACAAGCGCCAGTCACGTGCTGTCATGTGACCGGAGAATGTGACCAGGAAATTACGGCGTTGCCACTGTACTGTATACACTGTACTGGCGTGCGCCGGAACCGGCAAAAAGCCGGATGTGTGAAACTAGCCTAAGCGAGTACATGTCTGGGCCCGTCTGAGATTTGCTAGACAGCATTTGGATTATCCACAAAATTATTGGGAGAATGTCATACAGTAGTTTGATGAAACCAAAATAGAACTGTTTGGTAGAAACACAACTCATGTTTAGAGGCGACAGAATGCGGAGTTGCATCGAAAGAACATACCTACTGTGAAGCATGGGGGTGGCAACATCAAGCTTTTGGGCTGTTTCTCTGCAAAGGGAACAGGAAGACTGATCCGTGTACATGAAAGAATGAATGTCGCCATGTATCGTGAGATTCTGAGCACAAACCTCCTTCCATCAGCAAGGCGAAGATGAAACGTGGCTGGGTCTTTCAGCATGATAATGATCCCAAGCACATTGCCAGGGCAATGAATGAGCGTAAAGCCCGCTATACACGCTGCAATACATCTTACAATGTGTCGGCGGGGTCACGTCGTAAGTGACGCACATCCGGCACTGTAAGTTACATTGCAGTTTTTTGACAGGTACGTGCGATTGCGATTGAACGTTAAAACGTTCATCGCATGCACATCGTTCATTTCTCTAGAATTGAACGTCTGATTGTTCAGCGTTCCCAGGGTAGCACACATCGCAGTGTGTGACACCCCGGGAACGATGAACAGATCTTACCTGCGTCCTGCGGCTCTCGGCCAGCAATGCGGAAGGAAGGAGGTGGGCGGGATGTTTACGTCCCGCTCAGCTCCGCCCCTCCGCTTCTATTGGCCGGCTGCCGCGTGACGTCGATGTGACGCCGAACGTCCCTCCCACTCCAGGACGTTCGCCGCCCACATCGAGGTCGTATGGAAGGTAAGTATGTGTGACGGGGGTTAATCGTTTGTGCGGCACGTTCAACAAATTGAACGTGCTGCACATACGATGGGGGCGTTGCAAATCGCATACAATATCGTATGCGAAATTGCAACGTGTAAAGCAGGCTTAAGAAGCGTATGAAGGTCCTGGAGTGGCCTAGCCAGTCTCCAGATCTCAACCCCATAGAAAACCGTTGGAGGGAGTTGAAAGTCCATGTTGCCCAGTGACAGTACCAAACCATCACTGCTCTAGAGGAGATCTGCATGCAGGAATGGGCCAACATCCACCAACAATGTGTGCCAACCTTATGAAGACTTACAGAAAAATCTGACCTCTGTCATTGCCAACAAAGGATATATAACAAAATATTGAGATGAACTTTTGTTATTGACCAAATACTTATTTTCCACCATAATTTGCAAATAAAATCTTGTCAAATCAGACAAGGTGATTTTCTGAATTAGTTTTCTCATTTTGTCTTCCATAGTTGTGGTCTACCTATGATGTCAATTACAGGCCTCTCTCATCTTTTTAAGTGGGAGAACTTACAGAATTGGTGGCTGACTATGTATGTGGGTGAGGAAGCGCTCCGCAGGCAGTACTGCTCGTGCAGAGGATGTGTGGGTGATTAAACACTCCTCAAGCAGCACAGCTCGTGAAGGGTATTTCGGTGAGCAAGCACACCGCAGGCTGCACTGCTTGCGCTGGGGACGTGGGTGAGGAAGCACTCCACAGGCAGCAATACTTGTGGAGGGGGTGTTGTTGATGAAGCACTCTGCAGGCAGCACTGCTCTTGGAGGGTATGTGGATGATAAAGTACTCTATAGGCAGCACTGCTCGGGGCTGGGGTAAGCACTCCATAGGCAGCACTGCTTGTGGAGTCTATGGAGAGGCACTCTTTGGCAGCACTGCATGTGGAGTGTGTATGGAGGCACTCTTTGGCAGCACTGCATGTGGAGTGTGTATGGAGGCACTCTTTGGCAGCACTGCATGTGGAGTGTGTATGGAGGCACTCTTTGGCAGCACTGCATGTGGAGTGTGTATGGAGGCACTCTTTGGCAGCACTGCTTGTGGAGTGTGTATGGAGGCACTCTTTGGCAGCACTGCATGTGGAGTGTGTATGGAGGCACTCTTTGGCAGCACTGCATGTGGAGTGTGTATGGAGGCACTCTTTGGCAGCACTGCATGTGGAGTGTGTATGGAGGCACTCTTTGGCAGCACTGCATGTGGAGTGTGTATGGAGGCACTCTTTGGCAGCACTGCTTGTGAAGTGTGTATGGAGGCACTCTTTGGCAGCACTGCTTGTGGAGTGTGTATGGAGGCACTCTTTGGCAGCACTGCTTGTGGAGTGTGTATGGAGGCACTCTTTGGCAGCACTGCTTGTGGAGTGTGTATGGAGGCACTCTTTGGCAGCACTGCTTGTGGAGTGTGTATGGAGGCACTCTTTGGCAGCACTGCATGTGGAGTGTGTATGGAGGCACTCTTTGGCAGCACTGCATGTGGAGTGTGTATGGAGGCACTCTTTGGCAGCACTGCATGTGGAGTGTGTATGGAGGCACTCTTTGGCAGCACTGCTTGTGGAGTGTGTATGGAGGCACTCTTTGGCAGCACTGCTTGTGGAGTGTGAATGGAGGCACTCTTTGGCAGCACTGCATGTGGAGTGTGTATGGAGGCACTCTTTGGCAGCACTGCATGTGGAGTGTGTATGGAGGCACTCTTTGGCAGCACTGCATGTGGAGTGTGTATGGAGGCACTCTTTGGCAGCACTGCATGTGGAGTGTGTATGGAGGCACTCTTTGGCAGCACTGCATGTGGAGTGTGTATGGAGGCACTCTTTGGCAGCACTGCTTGTGGAGTGTGTATGGAGGCACTCTTTGGCAGCACTGCTTGTGGAGTGTGTATGGAGGCACTCTTTGGCAGCACTGCTTGTGGAGTGTGTATGGAGGCACTCTTTGGCAGCACTGCTTGTGGAGTGTGTATGGAGGCACTCTTTGGCAGCACTGCTTGTGGAGTGTGTATGGAGGCACTCTTTGGCAGCACTGCTTGTGGAGTGTGTATGGAGGCACTCTTTGGCAGCACTGCTTGTGGAGTGTGTATGGAGGCACTCTTTGGCAGCACTGCTTGTGGAGTGTGTATGGAGGCACTCTTTGGCAGCACTGCTTGTGGAGTGTGTATGGAGGCACTCTTTGGCAGCACTGCTTGTGGAGTGTGTATGGAGGCACTCTTTGGCAGCACTGCTTGTGGAGTGTGTATGGAGGCACTCTTTGGCAGCACTGCTTGTGGAGTGTGTATGGAGGCACTCTTTGGCAGCACTGCTTGTGGAGTGTGTATGGAGGCACTCTTTGGCAGCACTGCTTGTGGAGTGAGTATGGAAGCACTCTTTGGCAGCACTGCTTGTGGCGTGAGTATGGAAGCACTCTTAACATAACTATGTCACACACTGAATCTTCCCAGACAGAGCCACTGGAATGGTGGTCACTGTACAGCAGTAGAAAGAAAAGAGCATGGAAGGAGCGTGGCACAGGGACGAGCACAGGCAGACTGGATAGCGGTGCACACGAACCATGAACGTACACTGCACTCCATGCCGGTGATTCCCGGCTCACAGTACAGACCCGAGCCATTACTACCTTCCCTCATAACTGACTACATCCATTGTGTACAGAGCGCATTATTTCCATACACCCCTCCCCTACCCGAAGGCAGCCCACTGGAGTATACACACTTCATCCTCGGCCCCGCTCCGAAAGCACACGCACGCTGCCCGCTTCTTGTACCCGTCCCGATCATACGTCCGGGTCTGGCTATTCTTCAGCTTCATCATCCTATTCCTCCCCCGTCACTTCCGTTCCCGATTCCCTCCGCCAGTGTCGGCAGTCCCGAAAGGAGCTAGGCAGACTGTGCCTGTGCTATGGCTGCTCTGCTTCTGGCTTAGAGCGACACAAACGAGACCCAATGAGGAACTTCTTGTAGGGCGGCCATTTTGTAGAAGACAAACTTGTATAAAGAGACGTAGAGTGCCCACATTCTCCTGCAGGGCTCACTTGCTAGTGAAACAGGCAGCCACCTACGACTTTGTTTACACTGGTCTGACAACTGACAATTTATACAGAAAATACAGTGTGTTCTGAAGGGTCCACTTGCCGTATATATGTGTGAGGAATGCTAAGTTGTTGGTGCATTAAAGATACGTTATGTTGTATCTTGCTTTTTTGTGGAAAATTCTTAAAATGGCACCATAAAAAAAGCTATTTTTTGCCTTTAAAGACGCACCATCATTAAAATGTTTATTCTCTTACTATAGTGCAAATATCATATATATACTCACAATTGTTCGTTTTGCCTGTCTACTCAGTTAATTTTTCTCTTTTTCATTAGGTCTATGCCATCACCCGATTAAAATCAGACTAGCTGAATCTCTTTTCCCTTCATGGTTCTCACTGCAAAATTCACTAGGGGGAGGGAGGAAAGGAACAGCTGGGTCAGGATTTGAGTGGGAAAAGTGATTTCCTGTTTGTTCATAGAGGAGAGAAAAGAGAATTTACTCTAAGTACACAATGCAATACAATGACACCTGTAAGATATTAACCCCTTCACGACAAAGGACGTACTAGTACGTCCTTTGCCATGTCTGTCCCATCATCGCGGGCTCCCACAGCAAGCCTGCGATAATCCCCGCACATGTCTGCTGATCTGATCAGCAGACATGTGAGGCTAACAAGCGCAGGTGGGTTGGAGATCCACCTGCTCCTTTTAACTCCTCAGATCAGGTCAAACTCTGACAGAGCTATCTAATGCGCTTCGACGGGGAGCGGGATCAGCTTTGTGAAGCGATCACGGGGTGCCAATGGGTTGTCATGGCCAGGGCTGTGAAGTCGGTAAACCAAACCTTTCGCTCCTCAATTTTCCTGATTCCGACTCCCTCATACATGACTCTTGTTTGTGATACATTTACTGTAGTAAAATGGTAACATCAGGCGTTCAATCATTATTATGATGCTATAAACAACCTGTTTAGATAGAACATAAATCTATTTATTGGAGTACAAGTTTAGAACACAAAAAACTTTAATAAATTGTAAGTATGCAATACACTATGCAGTAAGTAGGAAAAGAAACAGTTTTCAACCAAGATGTATGGAATAAAATTTGTGCAGTCTATGAATTTGTTCTGAGAAATAGTATGGCCTCCATCAGATTCTCCTTCATAGATGACCTCAAATCTGACTATATTATTGGCTAGAGAACCTCTCTACCAGGGCTGTATTTTGCCTTCGTGCTGCCCTAGGCACTTTAAGTGGTCGCGCCCCTTAGTGACAACGTAAAACTGAGTTTTCGCACACGACATCTGTTTAAGGCAGATCTACTCTGTAGCACACTTTAAAAAGTATCAATAAGAAACGAACCCCCCCCCCAATGGGAATCACCACAGGCACATCAAAACATAGCATGAGTATAAAATATTCCCACCACACCGTCCCCACTTATATACTGTGACTGTGACACTGCCCCTAATAAACACCACACTGCCCTCCCTTATAAACTACTGTATATCCACCACACCTTCCTCGATTATGAAATATGATCTGTACATTGTGAGGAGGGAGCAGCATGATGTGAGGACAATGTCCCATGCATGCTGCCCCCTCCTCACAATGTCCCATGCATGCTGCCCCCTCCTCACAATGTCCCATGCATGCTGCCCCCTCCTCACAATGTCCCATGCATGCTGCCCCCTCCTCACAATGTCCCATGCATGCTGCTCCCTCGTCACAATGTCCCATGCATGCTGCTCCCTCCTCACAATGTCCCATGCTTGCTGCCCCCTCCTCACAATGTCCCATGCATGCTGCCCCCTCCTCACAATGTCCCATGAATGCTGCCCCCTCCTCACAATGTCCCTTGCATGCTGCCCCCTCCTCACAATGTCCCATGCATGCTGCCCCCTCCTCACAATGTCCCTTGCATGCTGCCCCCTCCTCACAATGTCCCTTGCATGCTGCCCCCTCCTCACAATGTCCCTTGCATGCTGCCCCCTCCTCACAATGTCCCATGCATGCTGCCCCCTCCTCACAATGTCCCATGCATGCTGCCCCCTCCTCACAATGTCCCATGCATGCTGCCCCCTCCTCACAATGTCCCATGCATGCTGCTCTCTCCTCACAATGTCCCATGCATGCTGCCCCCTCTTCACAATGTCCCATGCATGCTGCTCCCTCCTCACAATGTCCCATGCATGCTGCCCCTCCTCACAATGTCCCATGCATGCTGCTCCCTCCTCACAATGTCTCATGCATGCTGCCCCCTCCTCACAATGTCTCATGTATGCTGCTCCCTCCTCACAATGTCCCATGAATGCTGCTCCCTCCTCACAATGTCTCATGCATGCTGCCCCCTCCTCACAATGTCTCATGTATGCTGCTCCCGCCTCACAATGTCCCATGCATGCTGCTCCCTCCTCACAATGTCCCATGCATGCTGCTCCCTCCGCACAATGTCTCATGCTTGATGCTCCCTCCTCACAATGTCCCATGCATGCTGCTCCTTCCTCACAATGTCCCATGCATGCTGCTCCCTCCTCACAATGTCTCATGCATGCTGCCCCCTCCTCAGTGTCCCATGCATGCTGCCCCCTTCTCACAATGTCCCATGCATGCTGCCCCCTCCTCACAATGTCTCATGCATGCTGCCCCCTCCTCAGTGTCCCATGCATGCTGCCCCCTCCTCACAATGTCCCATGCATGCTGCCCACTCCTCACAATGTCCCATGCATGCTGCCCCCTCCTCACAATGTCCCATGCATGCTGCCCCCTCCTCACAATGTCCCATGCATGCTGCTCCCTCGTCACAATGTCCCATGCATGCTGCTCCCTCCTCACAATGTCCCATGCTTGCTGCCCCCTCCTCACAATGTCCCATGCATGCTGCCCCCTCCTCACAATGTCCCATGAATGCTGCCCCCTCCTCACAATGTCCCTTGCATGCTGCCCCCTCCTCACAATGTCCCATGCATGCTGCCCCCTCCTCACAATGTCCCTTGCATGCTGCCCCCTCCTCACAATGTCCCTTGCATGCTGCCCCCTCCTCACAATGTCCCTTGCATGCTGCCCCCTCCTCACAATGTCCCATGCATGCTGCCCCCTCCTCACAATGTCCCATGCATGCTGCCCCCTCCTCACAATGTCCCATGCATGCTGCCCCCTCCTCACAATGTCCCATGCATGCTGCTCTCTCCTCACAATGTCCCATGCATGCTGCCCCCTCTTCACAATGTCCCATGCATGCTGCTCCCTCCTCACAATGTCCCATGCATGCTGCCCCTCCTCACAATGTCCCATGCATGCTGCTCCCTCCTCACAATGTCTCATGCATGCTGCCCCCTCCTCACAATGTCTCATGTATGCTGCTCCCTCCTCACAATGTCCCATGAATGCTGCTCCCTCCTCACAATGTCTCATGCATGCTGCCCCCTCCTCACAATGTCTCATGTATGCTGCTCCCGCCTCACAATGTCCCATGCATGCTGCTCCCTCCTCACAATGTCCCATGCATGCTGCTCCCTCCGCACAATGTCTCATGCTTGATGCTCCCTCCTCACAATGTCCCATGCATGCTGCTCCTTCCTCACAATGTCCCATGCATGCTGCTCCCTCCTCACAATGTCTCATGCATGCTGCCCCCTCCTCAGTGTCCCATGCATGCTGCCCCCTTCTCACAATGTCCCATGCATGCTGCCCCCTCCTCACAATGTCTCATGCATGCTGCCCCCTCCTCAGTGTCCCATGCATGCTGCCCCCTTCTCACAATGTCCCATGCATGCTGTCCCTCTCCATGAGCTCCTAATGCTGCCTTCCTCTTTTCCATAATGAGACCTTCATGTTGCCCCACTCATGCTAAGACCACCACACTAACGCTTATGCTGAGACCCCCCACACACACACTACCCCACTCTTGATATTGACTCCCCTACATTGCTCCACTCCATACTGATCCCACACATGCTGCCCCTTCTTCACAATGAGCTCCCAATGCTGCCCCCTCTTATTCTGAGTCCTTACACTCCCCCCACCCAATCGATTTTGTCATTGCACTATCCCTCATCCCTTGTCCTCTGTCTCTAGCATTAGCCCCTCTCTCCCACGCCCCCAGCATCAGCCTCTCTCCCCCAGCATCAGCCTCTATCTTCCCTCAGCATCAGCCTCTCTTCCCCAGTCTCAGCCTTTGCCTCCCCCCAGCCTCAGCCTGCCCCAGTCTCCGCCTCAGCCTCCCTCCAGTCTCAGCCTCAGCCTCCCTCAAGTCTCAGCCTCAGCCTCCCTCCAGTCTCAGCCTCAGCCTCCCTCCAGCCTCCCCCCAGTCTCTGCCTCTGCCTCCCTCCAGCCTCCCCCCAGTCTTTGCCTCTGCCTCCCTCCAGCCTCCCCCCAGTCTCAGCCTCAGCCTCCCTCCAGTCTCAGCCTCAGCCTCCCTCCAGCCTCCCCCCAGTCTCAGCCTCAGTCTCCCTCCAGCCTCCCCCCAGTCTCAGCCTCCCTCCAGTCTCAGCCTCTGCCTCCCTCAAGTCTCAGCCTCCGCCTCCCTCCAGTCTCAGCCTCAGCCTCCCTCCAGCCTCCCCCCAGTCTCTGCCTCTGCCTCCCTCCAGCCTCCCCCCAGTCTCTGCCTCTGCCTCCCTCCAGCCTCCCCCCAGTCTCAGTCTCAGCCTCCCTCCAGTCTCAGCCTCAGCCTCCCTCCAGCCTCCCCCCAGTCTCAGCCTCAGTCTCCCTCCAGCCTCCCCCCAGTCTCAGCCTCCCTCCAGTCTCAGCCTCTGCCTCCCTCCAGCCTCCCCCAGTCTCTGCCTCTGCCTCCCTCCAGCCTCCCCCCAGTCTCTGACTCTGCCTCCCTCCAGCCTCCCCCCAGTCTCTGCCTCTGCCTCCCTCCAGCCTCCCCCCCAGTCTCTGCCTCCCTCCAGCCTCCCCCCAGTCTCTGCCTCTGCCTCCCTCCAGCCTCCCCCCAGTCTCAGCCTCTGCCTCTCTCCAGCCTCCCCCCAGTCTCAGCCTCTGCCTCCCTCCAGCCTCCCCCCAGTCTCTGCCTCTGCCTCCCTCCAGCCTCCCCCCAGTCTCTGCCTCTGCCTCCCTCCAGCCTCCCCCAGTCTCAGCCTCTGCCTCCCTCCAGCCTCCCCACAGTCTCAGCCTCTGCCTCCCTCCAGTCTCAGCCTCTGCCTCCCTCCAACCTCCCCCCAGTCTCAGCCTCTGCCTCCCTCCAGCCTCCCCCCAGTCTCTGCCTCTGCCTCCCTCCAGCCTCCCCCCAGTCTCTGCCTCTGCCTCCCTCCAGCCTCCCCCCAGTCTCTGCCTCTGCCTCCCTCCAGCCTCCCCCCAGTCTCTGCCTCTGCCTCCCTCCAGCCTCCCCCCAGTCTCTGCCTCTGCCTCCCTCCAGCCTCCCCCCAGTCTCAGCCTCTGCCTCTCTCCAGCCTCCCCCAGTCTCAGCCTCTGCCTCCCTCCAGCCTCTTCCCAGTCTCTGCCTCTGCCTCCCTCCAGCCTCCCCCCAGTCTCTGCCTCTGCCTCCCTCCAGCCTCCCCCAGTCTCAGCCTCTGCCTCCCTCCAGCCTCCCCACAGTCTCAGCCTCTGCCTCCCTCCAGTCTCAGCCTCTGCCTCCCTCCAACCTCCCCCCAGTCTCAGCCTCTGCCTCTCTCCAGTCTCAGCCTCTGCCTCCCTCCAGCCTTCCCCCAGTCTCAGCCTCTGCCTCTCTCCAGTCTCAGCCTCTGCCTCCCTCCAGCCTCCCCACAGTCTCAGCCTCTGCCTCCCTCCAGTCTCAGCCTCTGCCTCCCTCCAACCTCCCCCCAGTCTCAGCCTCTGCCTCTCTCCAGTCTCAGCCTCTGCCTCCCTCCAGCCTCCCCCCAGTCTCAGCCTCTGCCTCCCTCCAGTCTCAGCCTCTGCCTCCCTCCAGTCTCTGCCTCTGCCTCCCTACAGCCTCCCCCCAGTCTCTGCCTCTGCCTCCCTCCAGCCTCCCCCCAGTCTCAGCCTCTGCCTCCCTCCAGCCTCCCCCCAGTCTCTGCCTCTGCCTCCCTCCAGCCTCCCCCCAGTCTCTGCCTCTGCCTCCCTCCAGCCTCCCCCAGTCTCTGCCTCTGCCTCCCTCCAGCCTCCCCCCAGTCTCAGCCTCTGCCTCCCTCCAGCCTCCCCCAAGTCTCAGCCTCTGCCTCTCTCCAGCCTCCCCCCAGTCTCAGCCTCTGCCTCCCTCCAGCCTCCGCCCAGTCTCTGCCTCTGCCTCCCTCCAGCCTCCCCCCAGTCTCTGCCTCTGCCTCCCTCCAGCCTCCCCCAGTCTCAGCCTCTGCCTCCCTCCAGCCTCCCCACAGTCTCAGCCTCTGCCTCCCTCAGTCTCAGCCTCTGCCTCCCTCCAACCTCCCCCCAGTCTCAGCCCCTGCCTCCCTCCAGCCTCCCCCAGTCTCTGCCTCTGCCTCCCTCCAGCCTCCCCCCAGTCTCTGCCTCTGCCTCCCTCCAGCCTCCCCACAGTCTCAGCCTCTGCCTCCCTCCAGTCTCAGCCTCTGCCTCCCTCCAACCTCCCCCCAGTCTCAGCCTCTGCCTCTCTCCAGTCTCAGCCTCTGCCTCCCTCCAGCCTCCCCCCAGTCTCAGCCTCTGCCTCCCTCCAGTCTCAGCCTCTGCCTCCCTGCAGTCTCTGCCTCTGCCTCCCTCCAGCCTCCCCCCAGCCTCTGCCTCCCTCCAGCCTCCCCCCAGTCTCAGCCTCTGCCTCCCTCCAGCCTCTTCCCAGTCTCTGCCTCTGCCTCCCTCCAGCCTCCCCCCAGTCTCTGCCTCTGCCTCCCTCCAGCCTCCCCACAGTCTCTCCCTCTGCCTCCCTCCAGTCTCCCCCCAGTATCAGCCTCTGCCTCCCTCCAGCCTCCCCCCAGTCTCTGCCTCTGCCTCCCTCCAGCCTCCCCCCAGTCTCAGCCTCTGCCTCTCTCCAGCCTCCCCCAGTCTCAGCCTCTGCCTCCCTCCAGCCTCCCCCCAGTCTCTGCCTCTGCCTCCCTCCAGCCTCCCCCCCAGTCTCTGCCTCTGCCTCCCTCCAGCCTCCCCCAGTCTCAGCCTCTGCCTCCCTCCAGCCTCCCCACAGTCTCAGCCTCTGCCTCCCTCCAGTCTCAGCCTCTGCCTCCCTCCAGCCTCCCCCCAGTCTCAGCCTCTGCCTCCCTCCAGCCTCCCCCAAGTCTCAGCCTCTGCCTCTCTCCAGCCTCCCCCCAGTCTCAGCCTCTGCCTCCCTCCAGCCTCCGCCCAGTCTCTGCCTCTGCCTCCCTCCAGCCTCCCCCCAGTCTCTGCCTCTGCCTCCCTCCAGCCTCCCCCAGTCTCAGCCTCTGCCTCCCTCCAGCCTCCCCACAGTCTCAGCCTCTGCCTCCCTCCAGCCTCCCCACAGTCTCAGCCTCTGCCTCCCTCAGTCTCAGCCTCTGCCTCCCTCCAACCTCCCCCCAGTCTCAGCCCCTGCCTCCCTCCAGCCTCCCCCAGTCTCTGCCTCTGCCTCCCTCCAGCCTCCCCACAGTCTCAGCCTCTGCCTCCCTCCAACCTCCCCCCAGTCTCAGCCTCTGCCTCTCTCCAGTCTCAGCCTCTGCCTCCCTCCAGCCTCCCCCCAGTCTCAGCCTCTGCCTCCCTCCAGTCTCAGCCTCTGCCTCCCTGCAGTCTCTGCCTCTGCCTCCCTCCAGCCTCCCCCCAGCCTCTGCCTCCCTCCAGCCTCCCCCCAGTCTCAGCCTCTGCCTCCCTCCAGCCTCTTCCCAGTCTCTGCCTCTGCCTCCCTCCAGCCTCCCCCCAGTCTCTGCCTCTGCCTCCCTCCAGCCTCCCCACAGTCTCTCCCTCTGCCTCCCTCCAGTCTCCCCCCAGTCTCAGCCTCTGCCTCCCTCCAGCCTCCCCCCAGTCTCTGCCTCTGCCTCCCTCCAGCCTCCCCCCAGTCTCAGCCTCTGCCTCTCTCCAGCCTCCCCCAGTCTCAGCCTCTGCCTCCCTCCAGCCTCCCCCCAGTCTCTGCCTCTGCCTCCCTCCAGCCTCCCCCCCAGTCTCTGCCTCTGCCTCTTTCCAGCCTCCCCCAGTCTCAGCCTCTGCCTCCCTCCAGCCTCCCCACAGTCTCAGCCTCTGCCTCCCTCCAGTCTCAGCCTCTGCCTCCCTCCAGCCTCCCCCCAGTCTCAGCCTCTGCCTCTCTCCAGTCTCAGCCTCTGCCTCCCTCCAGCCTCCCCCCAGTCTCAGCCACTGCCTCCCTCCAGTCTCAGCCTCTGCCTACCTCCAGCCTCCCCCCAGTCTCAGCCTCTGCCTTCCTCCAGCCTCCCCCCAGTCTCAGCCTCTGCCTCCCTCCAGCCTCCCCCCAGTCTCAGCCTCTGCCTCCCTCCCCCCCGCATGCGCAGATCTCTGGTCTGCATTAGAGACACTCCCACGCTCCTTATGAATCCACTTACCTGCTCCAGTGCCCGCCGCCATCTTCCTGGCTCACGTGAGTATCCTCTTCTGACACCGGCTTCCATCACGGCGTCCTCCACGGCGTCCTGCTGTGAGCTCTGCATGTGACGTCCACACAGCAGTGGACGCAGCACAGAGGAAGGAGCTGATTGGCGCGCGCCTGTGACCCCGGAAGTGCAGGCGCCGGCAGTTCCGGGGTCAATCAGCTCCCTGTGCTCGGCGGCCACAAAAAAAAAAAAAAAAAAAAAAAAAAATTTTTTTTTTTTTTTTTTTTTTGCTGCCAGAAGGTGCCGCCCCTCACAATCTGCCGCCCTAGGCACCGGACCACGGGTGCCTAATGGTAAATACGGCCCTGCTCTCTACACTAACTTGGTTTGGTGGCAAAGTGGTGACAAGTGCAACATCTCTAACAATTTCAGGGTATAAAGGAATTACCCCATGCACAGTCAATTATGATGAACGGTTGAACTTTTCTACTTCTTTGAGAGCAATTGAAAACTTTTGCTGAAATATAGTCAATCTGTTTGCTATCGGAGAGGAATCTTTTTCTTTGCGGCAACGCTTTGCCTGCTTCATGTCGTCCAAATACTTTTCAAAATTAACTCCTCATCTGATGAGGCTGAAGATACGGAAGCAGTAGCACTGGCAGGACCCAAGTCCTCTAGCTCTTGGCCGTCCTGTAGCCGCTTATCCTAACGGCTACATCTGTCAGAGCTTCTTTTCCTTTAGTAAGCTATTGATCATCCAGCAATATACGATGACTTGGTCCACATACACAGCTGCCAGAATAATTTGATTTTCTAATAGCAGTGTCTTTCCAGTTTCATTGAAGCAGCAATGCCATCTGCGATTAAACCTCCTCTTTGAGACAGGCAAAACAGCAAGTTCTTCCACTCATTTATGAAAATGCTGGGAGTTTAACCCCTTAACGACCCATGACGTACCCAGTACGTCATGGCGAAATCGCGGCCCCGGTGAGTGCGATCGGTTCACACAA
Source organism: Anomaloglossus baeobatrachus (assembly GCF_048569485.1). NCBI lineage: Eukaryota > Metazoa > Chordata > Amphibia > Anura > Aromobatidae > Anomaloglossus > Anomaloglossus baeobatrachus. The sequence continues at coordinate 307,064,166 of NC_134354.1, forward strand.
ACCTTAAATTCAGGGAGGAGGGGACCTCTGCCTGACCTCAGGAGGGGTGGTGTCTCCTCCCTGGACCTACAGAGGCTGTGATTGGCTGATGAACGCTGTTCAGCCAATCACAGCCACTGTAAAGTTTCAGCCATTGAAAATGGCTGAAACATTGAAATCCAGCCATGATCAGTGCAGCTATAGGACTGATCATTGGCTGGAGCTGGGTGATCGCTGCTTCACCTGCCCACAGCTCTGATTGGAGAGACTGGCCTTGTGACCGATCTCTCCAATCACTGTGGATCTGGAGCCGTTGACGGCTCCCCTCAGCTTCCCTCCGGCGTTTCTGGAAGCTGAGGAGAGCGATCCCTGCAAGTGCCCTGGTAAGCCCCTGCCCCCCCCCAATTAGCCACCCTGCCCCCGATCCCCTGCCACCGCCGCCGATCTCTTCTATCTGCTGCAGCCCCCTCCATCTGCCACCGCCCCCCTCCGTGAGCTGCTGCCTGCTCTCTCCCATCCTCATCTGCTGCCCCCTCCACCATCTCTCACCCTCCCTGATCTGCTGCCCGCTCTCCCATCTGTCACCCTCCCCAATCTGCTGCCCGCTCTCTCCCATCTCACCCTCCCCGATCTGCTGCCCGCTCCCATCTGTCACCCTCCCCGATCTGCTGCCCGCTCTCTCCCATCTCACCCTCCCCGATCTGCTGCCCGCTCTCTCCCAGCTCACCCCCCGATCTGCTGCCCGCTCTCCCTCATCAGCCGCTGCCCCCCTCCCTGATCTGCTACCCCCTCCACCATCTCTCACCCTCCCCGATCTGCTGCCCGCTCTCTCCCATCTGCTGCCCGCTCTCTCCCATGTCACCCTCCCTGATCTGCTGCCTGCTCTCTCCCATCTGTCACTCTCCCCGATCTGCTTCCCCCTCCACCATCTCTCACCCTCCCTGATCTGCTGCCCGCTCTCCCTCATCAGCCGCTGCCCCCCCTCCCTGATCTGCTGCCCTCCCTCTCACCCTCCCTGATCTGCTGCCTGCTCTCTCCCATCCTCTTCATCTGCTGCCCCCTCCCCCACCTCTCACCCTTCCCAATCTGCTGCCCGCTCTCTCCCATCTCACCCTCCCCGATCTGCTGCCCGGTCTCCCATTTCTCACCCTCGCGCTCTGCTGCCCGCTCTCTCCCATCTGTCACCCTCCCCGATCTGCTGCCCGCTCTCTCCCATCTGTCACCCTCCCTGATCTGCTGCCTGCTCTCTCCTGTCACCCTCCCCGATCTGCTGCCCCCTCCACCATCTCTCACCCTCCCTGATCTGCTGCCCGCTCTCCCTCATCAGCCGCTGCCCCCTCCCTGATTTGCTGCCCTCCCTCTCACCCTCCCTGATCTGCAGCCTGCTCTCTCCCATCCTCTTCATCTGCTGCCCGGTCTCCCATTTCTCACCCTCGCGCTCTGCTGCCCGCTCTCTCCCATCTGTCACCCTTCCCGATCTGCTGCCCGCTCTCTCCCATCTGTCACCCTCCCTGATCTGCTGCCTGCTCTCTCCTGTCACCCTCCCCGATCTGCTGCCCCCTCCACCATCTCTCACCCTCCCTGATCTGCTGCCCGCTCTCCCTCATCAGCCGCTGCCCCCTCCCTGATTTGCTGCCCTCCCTCTCACCCTCCCCGATCTGCTGCCCGCTCTCTCCCACCTCTCACCCTCCCCGATCTGCTGCCCGCTCTCTCCTATCTCACCCTCCCCGATCTGCTGCCCGCTCTCTCCCATCTCACCCTCCCCGATCTGCTGCCCCCTCCACCCTCCCCGATCTGCTGCCCTCTCAACCCCCTCTCACCCTCCCCGATCTGCAGCCTGCTCTCTCCCATCCTCTTCATCTGCTGCCCGGTCTCCCATTTCTCACCCTCGCGCTCTGCTGCCCGCTCTCTCCCATCTGTCACCCTCCCTGATCTGCTGCCTGCTCTCTCCTGTCACCCTCCCCGATCTGCTGCCCCCTCCACCATCTCTCACCCTCCCTGATCTGCTGCCCGCTCTCCCTCATCAGCCGCTGCCCCCTCCCTGATTTGCTGCCCTCCCTCTCACCCTCCCCGATCTGCTGCCCGCTCTCTCCCACCTCTCACCCTCCCCGATCTGCTGCCCGCTCTCTCCCATCTCACCATCCCCGATCTGCTGCCCGCTCTCTCCCATCTCACCCTCCCCGATCTGCTGCCCGGTCTCCCATTTATCACCCTCCCCGATCTGCTGCCCGGTCTCCCATCTGTCACCCTCCCCAATCTGCTGCCCGCTCTCTCCCATCTCACCCTCCCCGATCTGCTGTCCCCTCCACCCTCCCCGATCTGCTGCCCCCTCCACCCTCCCCGATCTGCTGCCCCCTCAACCCCCTCTCACCCTCCCCGATCTGCTGCCCCCTCCACCACCTCTCACCCTGATCTGCTGCCTGCTCTCTCCCATCCTCCACTGCTCCTCCATCCACCGCGCCCTCTCCCATCCTCCGCCGCCCTCTTTCCCATCCTCCGCCGCCCCCTCTCCCATCCTCCGACGCCCTCTCTCCCATCTTCTGCCGCCTTCTCCCATCCTCAGTCGCGCCTACATCCGCCGCGCACTCTCCCATCCTCCATCCATCTTTTTTTCCATCCCACCTAGTCCTCCCCCTTTTTGCAGCACATCCGTGCGTGCGTCCTGATTTTTTTTTTTATGTAAACTAAGAAAGAAGTACAAATAAACTTAGTTTAGGGCCAGTAAAATTATACTGTAGTAATCGTCAACTACAGTATTTTTTACTGAATATTGTAAGGGTCAGCCCAGTGCCACACATGAGAGCGATGCACGAGTCTCACATCGCATCATCCGGCACGGTCGCTCTCTTCCAGACAGGAGTGCGCGGCTGCGCCGGATGATGCTATGCGAGATTCGTGCATCGCTCTCATGTGTGGCACTTGCCTTAGTGTCAGTTGCAGGCAGGCGCTCATATTTTTTTTTTTTTAACTGACGTCCGTATTTTTTATTTCGCCAAACTAATTTTTTTGTATGGGGGGGTCTAGTTTCCAAAATGGGGTAACATGTGGGGGAGCTCCATTGTTTAGGCACCTCAAGAGGGTCTCCAAATGCAACATGGAGTCTGCTAATAATTCCAACCAATTTTGCTGTGAAATAGCGCTCCTTCTCTTCTGAGCCCCGCCGCGCGCCCAAACAATTGATTTCCACCACATATGAGGCATCTGTGTACTCAGGAGAAATTGCACAATACGTTTTATGGTACCTTTTTTCCTGATACCCTTGTGAAAAAAAAGCTACCTAGTTGAAATAACAATTTCGTGGTAAAAAAAAAAAAAAAAAATAAAAAAATATTTTCACGGCTGAACATTATAAACTTTTGTGAAGCCTCCAGGGGTTCAAAGTGCTCACTTGGGGTCACTTGTGGGGGAGCTCCATTGTTTAGGTACCTGAGGGGGTGTCCAAATGCAACATAGTATCCGCTAATGATTCCAGACAATTTTGCTTTCAAAAAATCAAATGATGCTCCTTCCCTTCCGAGCCTTGCCGTGCGCCCAAACAATTGATTTCCACCACATATGAGATATTGGTGTACTCAGGAGAAATTGCACAACACGTTATGGTGCATTTTTTTCCTGATACCCTTTATTTCACCATTGTGATCATTCATAATTTGTCGATCAGCAAATCACCACTGTGACTGCCTAACATCTCTCCAGAAGAAGTTGAGGCATAATAACTATATGTGAGAAAATATCTGGAGGGCTATGATAGTGACTGTTTAATGTTTTCCATTATTACAATGTTTTGATGGCTCAAAAGGAAATATATGCTGTTATTAAATGAACATCTCTAACCAGTTTCATGGTTTCCCCAGATAAACCATCCATTCAATGGGACATTATATATTGTATCAATATGTTAAAAGAAAAATCATAGTTAATTTTCTATCCTTTGTATCATACTGGAATGCATCAAGCTATGATAGCTCTCACTAGATTGGATAAATTATGAAATAGTGGACCCAGTACTGGTTGAAATTATGTTCAGACTCTAATCTGTGGTTTCCATTCAATATAGCCTTTTATGGTTGGCAGATACTACCATTACTGTGCTTGATAAAATTATCAACTCTGTTATCTAGTGGTACACATATCTCATATAGATTAGGGCCTAATATACAGATTTGTTTCTGTTGGTCCTTTCTGGACAAGATTTTGTGTGTTCCTTTGCACTACTTTTGTCTTTGAATCACTATGTGTACTCAATGTGAATATTTTAATCAGAATTAATAAAAGTTATGTATTAATATGACCCTTCACAGTTGCTGTTAGTTCCATAATTGGAAGAGGAAGTGCAAATTTTTCACTTGTTTGTCATTCCAATTGCTGGTATTCACATTTCATAACTTTACCAACTTCTAATGAAAAAATATTCATCACATACTGCATTAACTGCATTAAACCAATTTATTACATATTTTAGGAGTCTGAGTCGGTCTATTGGACACCGACTCCGAATCCACAGCCCTGGTCATGGCAGCGCTGGGTCAGATGATAATCCCTGTCACTGCCTTGACTCACTTCCTGTGAATGGCGGCATAACGCCGGCACTCACAGGAGATCAGCATTTCTGCTGTACAGAGCGATGCTGAAGCATCACTCTGATCAGGAGAAGTGATCGGACTGTACAGTCATAAAGTCCCCTAGGGGGACTAGTAAAATCGGTTTACTAAAAATAAAGAAAAATATTTTTTATAAAATATAAAATAAAAAACTAATAGCTCAAATCACCCCCCTTTGCCCCATTGAAAATAAAACAATAAAAAATACACATATTTGCTATTGCTGCGTCCAGAAATGCGCAATCTAGCAAAATCTAAAATCAATTAATCTGATCCTTGCACAACGTAGCGAGAAAAAAATTCCAAACGCCAAAAATAAATTTTTTGGGTCACCACAACATTGCCTTAAAATGCAATAACAGGCGATCAAAACATTGCATATACGCAAAAATGGTATTATTAAAAATATCAGCTCAAGACACAAAAAATAAGCAGTCACTGAGCCCCAGACCCCGAAAAATGAAAACTCTACGGGTCTCAGAAAATGGCAACAAAAGCGAAATTCTTATTTTTTGACAAACTTTTTAATTTTGTTTGCACCACTTAGATAAAAGTAAAACTATACATGTTTGATAGCTATGAATTCGTACTGACCTGGGGAATCATAATGATAGGTCAGTTTTATAATATAGTGAATATGGTAAATAAAAAAAAAAAATTGTGCAATTACACTTTTTCGTAATTTCACTGCACTTTTTTTTCCCATTTTCCAGTACAATATGGAGGAGAATGAATGGTGTCATTCAAAAGTACAACTCATCCTGCAAAAAATAAGCCCTCATATGGCTATAGAGACAGAAAAAAAAAAGTTATGGCTCTTTGAGGAAGGGGGAAAAAAATAATAATAAAATAACGGAAAATTGCCCGGGGGTGAAGAGGATAAAAACATTGATGGGAGTGCGTCTTAAATGGGGGTTTTTTGCAATTCTTTTTTTAGCACAAAAAGCTCATTGTCTGCTAAAATGTTGTATAACTTGGTTAAAAAAAAAAAAAGTCACGGAAAAGGGAAATTAAGTAAATTTGGCAAAACAAATTGTGACTTTTTGTAAAAGTCATAATTTATGAATCATCAAAACCCCACTGAAAATGGCAAACATATGTATAAAGAACTTCAAAAAAGGTGCAAATTAGAGCACAACTCCATTTATGTCACTATTATTATGTGGCCATTTGTGATGTACATTGTGTGAGCAGTGAAATACTCTCCATCTTCTGCCGCTTCCAGCCCTGCTCCGCTCCTTTCCTGCAGCATATGACCGCAGTTATTAAAGGGAACCTGTCCCCTGAATTTTCGCTATGAAACTAAAAGAATCCCCTTCTGCAGCTCCTGGGCTGCATTCTAGAAAGGTTCATCTTTCAGACCTAAATCAACACTTTATAAAATCTTACCTTTTGGTATGCTAATGAGCTTTGCTGGCCATGGGGGTGGGCTGTATTTCTTCCGTTATTCCCCCTCCTGCCACTGTTCGCCATCCCCCTGTGATGATTTACATCGATGAGGCCGTCGCCCTCATGTTACGCAAGGCTCCTGAAGTATCGCGCATGCCAAGTGGCACTATCGCGGGACTGAGCACTGTTCAAATCGCGAGCGCCAGTGATGTAATTGCGCAGGCGCGAGATTATGGGCGGTGCTGTGAATGTCATCACCAGCATCATCCAAGTACCCGCCCATAATCTCGTGCCCGTGCTTTTCCCTCTGCCTCCTCCGTTATGCGCTAGCACTGGCCATATCATCCATGTTACCTATTACCGCGGGCACGATATTATGGGCGGGTACTTGGATGACACTGGTGATGACATTCACAGCGCCGCCCATAATCTCACGCTGGCGCAATGACATCACCGGCGCTCGCGATTTGAACAGCGCTCAGTCCCGCGATAGTGCCACTGGGCATGTGCGAGACTTCAGGAGCCTTGCGTTACGTAAGGGCGGCAGCCTCATCAATGTAAATCAACACAGGGGGACAGCGAACAGCGGCAGGAAGGGGAATAACGGAAGAAATACAGCCCGCCCCGTGGCCAGCAAAGCTCATTAGCATACCAAAAGGTAAGATTTTATAAAGTGTTTATTTAGGTCTGAAAGGTGGCCAGTAGGAAGATGAACCTTTCTAGAATGCAGGCCAGGAGCTGCAGAAGGGGATTCTGTTAGTATCATAGCGAAAATTCAGGTGATAGGTTCCCATTAACAGCTGTCTTCTGTGCGGACTGGAGGTCACTTTCTCAGTTTTAGGGCTCATTCAGACGAGCGTATAAATCAAACGTGTAGAATCCTATTTTATCAGCACACTGACCCATGTTACTCATTGGGGCAGAGCTGATGACCAAATTTTCTTTCACTGAGAGCATCTATCTTGAGAAAAAATCACAGCCTGCTGCGACTTTACTCTGAAATCGGATGAAACTCACCCATTCAAGTCCATAGGTGCAAGAAAGAAATTGGATGCCACAATATTGCATTCAGTTTGTAAGGATTCATTATCATTCTGTAGCATAGGACACTGTAGATAATTGTAAGTGAATAACTGCTACTGTCAAAAAACGGATTGAATATACAGTAGACTGCACATGGCTGACAAGTGAGAAAAAAAATTGTCCCACTTCTCTGGATGAAAATCGGACTGATTTGTTATACTGTTGTGTGACTCTCTCCTAAGTCCGAGACAGAATGAGGTTCTCATACACTTACATAAACCCCATCCCGCCAAAGAATGTTGCATTAATGTCATGGGAAGGGGGTCTGCAAAGGGGAGAAAGAGAACACTGCACATAAAGCCAAGGACACACCTATTATAAGTATAGATGTTCAAAAAACACCTTTATTAACCCCTTCACGACCGCGGGCAGTAAAATTACGTCCTATTTTAACGTGACTTAACGACCAGGGACGTAATTTTACGGCTTAAGGCCACTTTACACACACAGATAAATCTGTGGCAGATCTGTGGTTGCAGTGAAATTGTGGACAATCAGTGCCAGGTTTGTGGCTGTGTACAATGGAACAATATGTCCATAATTTCACTGCAACCACAGATCTGCCAAAGATTTATCTGTGTGTGTAAAGTGGCCTTTAAAGTTCATTTGATTGCCGTGGCCATAGCAACGGCTTTCAAATGATGTCCCCTGCTGTTTCTTACAGCAGGGGACCTTTGCTTCACCCCAGGGGGGGTGGCATCGCCACCCCCCATCGACGATCGATGTGATTGGCTGTTCAAATCTGAACCGCCAACCACATCTTTCGCACTGATTTCGGTAAAAATAATGCCGGAATTAGTGCGATACTATGAGATCCGGCTATGATGTGCTGTAGCAGGTACAGCAGATCATAGGTGGATCTCAAACATGCCGCCCCCAGCCCCTGCAGCACTGATTGGAGTGATCGTGCTATGACGCGCAATCGCTCCAATCAGTGTGCAGTGGGGCGGTCTGATCTGCCGCCGCCCTCCCCAGGCCTGTGCTGGTCTGGGGACCCTCCCCCAACATGTCTGCAGTGTGCAGCACTGGCTGGTACCACGCCACCGCTGCTGCTGCCGCTGCTGTCACGTCACGGAGCAGGAGCGGTGAGTATTGTGCTCACCTTGCAGCCTCTGCGCGCTCTTGTGATTGCTCCTGCGCGCTTCCGTAATGGCCCCTGCTCGTGCCCCCCTGCGATCTGCCCCGACATCTCGATCTGCCCCCCCGACATCCCGATCTGCCCCCCGACATCCCGATCTGCCCCCCGCCATCTCTATTCTGCAGCTCCTCCGGTATCTCCCTCCTCCTCTGCTCTCCTTGCAGCCCCTGCGCGCTCTTGTGATTGCTCCTGCGTGCTCCCGTAATGACTCCTGCCCGTGCCCCCCTGCGATCTGCCCCCCCGACATCCCGATCTGCCCCCCCGACATCCCGATCTGCCCCCCGCCATCTCTATTCTGCAGCTCCTCCGGTATCTCCCTCCTCCTCTGCTCTCCTTGCAGCCCCTGCGCGCTCTTGTGATTGCTCCTGCGCGCTCCCGTAATGGCCCCTGCCCGTGCCCCCCTGCGATCTGCCCCCCCCGACATCCCGATCTGCCCCCCGACATCCCGATCTGCCCCCCGACATCCCAATCTGCCGGCCTCCCCCGTGATCTCTATTCTGCAGCTCCTCCGGTATCTCCCTCCTCCTATGCTCTCCCCCTCCCCCTCTGCACTCTCCCTTCCCCTCTGCTCTCCCCCTCTGCTCTCCCCCTCCCCCTCTGCTGTCCCCCCCGACGTCCTCTTACCTGTCTTCACCGGCCGATCACATCTGCCTCCATCGCTGGGTCCTTCTTCCTGGGTCTTCTGCTGAGCTGTCCAACTTCCTGCCTGCCGCTGTTGTAAGGGTATGTGCGCACGTTGCTTTTTACCTGCTTTTTTGCTTTTTCTTCTGCGCTGTTTAATGCCAAGATGGATGTGTTCTTCTATTCAAGCAAAGTCTATGGGAATTTGGGTTTCTTGTTCACACTATGTTGTTCAAAATGCTGCCTTTTTGTGGCAGAACTTTGGTCAAAAACTCAGATTTGCAGTGCAAAACCCAAATGGCAAAAACAATTGACATGTTGCTTCTTTGAAAAGCTGAGTTTTTGACTTTTTTTTATTTTTTTTCCTCTATCCCTTGTCCATTTTTACACCTCGTGCGTCCCGCCGAGCGCTGATCAGGGATGCAGATAACGTATCTGCATCCGTGGTCATTTTTCGGCGGGACTTTTTTTTTCCCGTATCCCCGACGCTTTTTGTATCGCATCAGTTTGTGCGTCCCGCCGAGCGCTGATCAGGGATGCACATAACGGATCGGCATCCCTGCTCAATTTTTGCCGTGACAAAAAGCATTGGGGATACGGAAAAAAAAGTCTCGCCAAAAATTGAGCAGGGATGCCGATCCGTTATGTGCATCCCTGATCAGCGCTCGGCGGGATGCAGGGACTGATGCGATACAAAAAGCGTCAGGGATACGGAAAAAAAAAGTATCGCATCTGTCTGTGCGTCCCGCTGAGCGCGGATCAGCATCCCTGCTCAATTTTTGGCGTGACTTTTTTTTTTTCCGTATCCCCAGCGCTTTTTGTATCTCAGCCGACCGTGCCTCCTGCAGCGGCCGATCAGTGCACTGCGTCTGTGCTTTTGAAAAGTCAAATGGCGTTCCTTGTCTTCTGAGCCCCGCCATGCGCCCAAACAATTGATTTCCACCACATATGAGGTATCTGCGTACTCGGGAAAAATTGCACAATACGTTTTATGGTGCATTTTTTCCTGATACCGTTGTAAAAAGAAAAAAAAAAAGCTACCTTGTTGCTGCAAAAATTAAAAAAAAAAATAAATAATTTTCACGGTTCAACGTTATCAACTTTCAGTGGAGCCCCTGGTGGTACAAGGGGCTCACTAAACATCTAGATAAATTCCTTGAGGGGTCTAGTTCCAAAATGGGGTAATTTGTGGGGGAGCTCCACTGTTTAGGCACCATAGGGGGGGGTCTAAAAACGTGACATGGCGTCCGCTAATGATTCCAATCAATTTTGCTGTCAAATGGTGCTCTTCTCTTCTGAGCCACGCCATGCGCCCAACAATTACTTTCCACCACATGTGAGGTATCTGCGTACTCAGGAGAAATTGCACAATACGTTTTATGGTGCATTTTTTCCTGATACCCTTGTAAAAAAAAAGCTACCTGGTTCAAGTAACAGTTCTGTGGTAAAACAAAAGAAAATTGTATTCATGGCTCAACATTATCGACTTCTGTGGAGCCCCTTGGGGCTCACCAAACATCTAGATAAACTCCTTGAGGGGTCTAGTTTCCAAAATGGGGTCACTTGTGGGGGAGCTCCACTGTTTAGGCACCTCAGGGGGTCTCCAAATGTGACATGGTATCCGCTAATGATTCAAACAAATTTTGCTGTCAAATGGTGCTCCTTCTCTTCTGAGCCCCGCCATGCGCCCAAACATTTACTTCCACCACATATGAGGTATCGTCGTACTCAGGAAAAAATGCACTATAAATTTCATGGTGTATTTTTTCCTGATACCCTTGATGAAAAAAAAGCTACTTAGTTGAAGCAACAGTTTTGTGGTAAAAAAAAAATAAAAAAATTTCACAGCTCAACTTTATAAACTTTTGTGAAGCCCCCAGGTGTTCAAAGTGCTCACCAAACATCTAGAAAAATTATTTGAGGGCTCTAGTTTCCAAAATGGGGTCACTTGTGGGGGAGCTCCATTGTTTAGGCACCTCAGGGGGTCTTCAAACCTGACATGGCGTCCGCTAATGAGTGCAGCTAATTTTGCGTTCAAAAATTCAAATGGCGCTCCTTCCCTTTCGAGCTCTGCCGTGTGCCCAAACATTTGATTTCCACCACATATGAGGTATCTGCGTACTCAGGAGAAAATGGACAATACATATTATGTTGCATTTTTTCCCGATACCCTTGTGAAAAAAAAGCTACCTAGTTGAAGCAACAGTTTTGTGGTAAAAAAGTTTTTTTTTCTTTTCACGGCTCAACGTTATAAACTTCTGTGAAGCCCCCAGGTGTTCAAAGTGCTCACCAAACATCTAGAAAAATTATTTGAGGGCTCTAGTTTCCAAAATGGGGTCACTTGTGGGGGAGCTCCATTGTTTAGGCACCTCAGGGGGTCTTCAAACCCGACATGGCGTCCGCTAATGAGTGCAGCTAATTTTGCGTTCAAAAATTCAAATGGCGCTCCTTGCCTTTCGACCTCTGCCGTGCACCCAAACAATTGATTTTTACCCCATATGGGGCATCAGCGTACTCAGTGTACGTAAAATGCACAATAAATTGTAGGCTGCACTTTCTCTTTTCTCCCTTGTAAAAATGAAAATTTTATGGCTAAAGTAACATTTTTGTGTTAAAAAGTAAAATTTTCATTTTTTCCTTCCACATTGCTTTGGTTCCTGTGAAGCACCTAAAGGGTTAATAAACTTCTTGGATGTGGTTTTGAGCAGTGTGAGGGGTGCAGTTTTTAGAATGGGGTCACTTTTGGGTATTTTCTGTCACCTCGGCCTCTCAAAGTCACTTCAAATGTGATGTGGTCCCTAAAAAAATTATTTTGTAAATTTTGTTGGAAAAATTAGAAATTGCTGATGAACTTTGACCCCTCTAACTTCCTAACGAAAAAAAAATTCTTTCGAAAATTGCGCTGATGTAAAGTAGACAAGTGGGAAATGTTATTTCGGAACTATTTTGTGTGACATATCTCTCAGATTTATGGGCATACATTTTCAAAGTTTGAAAATTGCAAAATTTTCAAACTTTTCGCACAATTTCCTAAATTTTCACAAATAAACGCAAAAAATATCGGCCTAAATTTACCACTGACATGAAGTACAATATGTCACGAAAAAACAGTCTCAGAATCGCCAGGATCCGTTGAAGCGTTCCAGAGTTATAACCTGTCAAAGTGACACTGGTTAGAATTGCAAAAAATGGCCCGGTCATTAGGGTGTTTTAGTGGCCGGGGGTGAAGGGGTTAAGTACAAAAAAACCCAGAAAGAATATTTTTAAAAACATTTAAAACAGGACATGAAGGACAGCGCACACAAAGCGGAGCCTATCCCAAGTTGTAATCATGAACATGGAGACCAACAATTACATGAATGATGATAATAAATCCTGTGTTTGTCCAATGTTAAGTACCGTATTAGAAAAATATATAAATTGACAGATATTATGCATATATATCAAAAAACACTTAGTGGTATAAAAGTACAAACACGGGCTATAGGATCAACCGTCGAAAGATGCCAGTAAGAGTCATATATCTATAGGATGACCAGATATAAACAGAGATAGAATTCAAGTAGATGAGGCAAAGTATCAACCATGCATGGGCAAATGTACAGGGGTCACAAGGTCATATATAGGCAAATCATGTATACTGAGAAAATAAACAAGTATATGAAAAACCATATATAGGATCAGTGGATTAAACCAAGCACCTGTAAAACCAAGTGCAGGAGCCACATGTTTATAAGTCTGGTATATATGGACCCCGAATACAGATGAAACCATGGGCACCTATGTAGCTAGTGTGCCCAGTGAGGAAATGCTTATATACCCGGTGTTCATAAGTCCTAAATGTGCACAAGAATGAAGAACATACCTATATAAATATATAACACAATTGGAAAAGTACCTCTGGAATAGAACACCGGTATACCTGGATTATAGCCAACATCCTCTCTTGGGAATGCTAATAAACCCGAGATACATGTACACAAGCCGGACATGATAGACCCAAACAATTGTATAATAGCATCAAAAGGATTTATACAAGATAGCTAGCAAGGAGAGACACAGGGATGGAAGATCAACCATGTTCACATTGGAGGGCAGAAAATACCGCTCAGAGCGCGCGACCCCACGAGTATCGCCGCCAGGGAAGGGGTCCTTATATGTGAAGGGGCTCAGGAGCTGAGTTACCTGACATGTGGATGATCCCTGCTAAATTACATAGTCAGCATCTGTCCCTAACTGCCACGATTTGCACAGTCCTGGCCACCTCTCGTGTTGTCAATGTCAGTTATTTATAAATTGTATGATTATTAGTAGCATTTTAGGGCATACACAGCTTTTTTTTTGGTAAAGAGGTGATTTGCAGGGTGCTGACGGGTTGCTAGGGCACCAAGAGGCCATGAACAGATGACTGTCAGTGTAAGGATGGTATCACAGTCTCTAAGGCTAGGTTCACATTTCCGTTGTTTTTCATCAGTCACATGCGTTGCTTGATGCTTGTGACTGATGCGTTGTACAACGGACGACAAGAATAAGAATTAATTGTCGGACTCTGTTGTAAAACGTGAGAGAACGATCAGCTGATCGCTCACAGCAGCCGGCCGTCGGGTGAACAGCTGATCGCTCACAGCAGCTGGCCGCCGGGTGATCAGCTGATCGCTCACAGCAGACGGCCGCCGGGCGATCAGCTTATCGTTTACAGAAGGCGGCTGCCAGGCGATCAGCTAATCATTCACAGAAGGTGGCTGAGAGATCATGTGCAGTGGAAACAAAAGGGTTCCGCTGCTCAAAAAACGCTACATGCTGCGTTCCTGCCGCCCGACAGTCAGTCTTTCCATGACTGATCAGTCAGGCGGAGGATGCAACGCAGCATCATCAGTCACAATCCGCCGCTCATACTAGTATATGGGAACAACGGAATCCGCCAAACGGATTCCGTTGTTTACCAGAGCCGCGGATTGTGACTGATACAAATTGACGGAAATGTGATCCCAGCCTAAAGGTCCAGTCACACTAAGCAACTTACCAGCGATCCCAACAACGATAGGGATCGCTGGTAAGTTGCTAGGAGGTTGCTGGTGAGATGTCACACTGCGACGCTCCAGCGATCCCACCAGCAACCTGACCTGGCAGGTATCGCTGGAGCGTCGCTACACAAGTTGCTGGTGAGCTCACCAGCAACCAGTGACAAGCCCCCAGCGCAGCGTGGAAGATGCTGCGCTTGGTAACTAAGGTAAATATCGGGTAACCAACCCGATATTTACCTTGGTTACCACCGCACGAAGCTACACGTGCAGAGAGCAGGGAGCAGCGCACACTGAGTGCTGGCTCCTTGCTCTCCTAGTTACAGCACACATCGGGTTAATTAACCCGATGTGTGCTGCAGCTAAATGTGCACAGAGCAGGGAGCAGCGCACAATGCTTAGCGCTGGCTCCTTGCTCTCCTAGTTACAGCACACATCGGGTTAATTAACCCGATGTGTGCTGCAGCTACATGTGCACAGAGCAGGAGCCGGCACGGACAGTGAGAGTGGAGGAGGCTGGTATCGAAGGTAAATATCGGGTAACCAAGGACAGGGCTTCTTGGTTACCCGATGTTTACATTGGTTACCAGCCTCCGCAGAAGCCGGCTCCTGCTGCCTGCACATTTAGTTGTTGCTGTCTCGCTGTCACACACAGCGATCTGTGCTTCACAGCGGGACAGCAACAACTAAAAAATGGCCCAGGATATTCAGCAACAACCAACGACCTCACAGCAGGGGCCAGGTTGTTGCTGGATGTCACACACAGCAACATCGCTAGCAACGTCACAAAAGTTGTTCGTTAGCAGCGATGTTGCTAGCGATGTTGCTTAGTGTGACGGGGCCTTAAGCCTGAGCCAACTGGTGTATATGAAGCAGTTAGATCAGATCGGGAGATCCTGCAGTCAGGCCAACACCTCCAATTTAAGGCTGCTTTCACACATCCGGTTTGAGCCGTGCGTCTCAATCCGGCTGTGAAACCTATGCAACAGATGCGGTGAAAACACCGCATCCTTTGCATAAGTATTTTACATGCGGCCCATCCGTTTTTTGCCGCTTGCGGCATGCTACTGAGCATGCGCAGTGGCAAAAAACGCATGCGGCATCCATAGGGATGCATTGAGAAAACCGCCGCATCGGCCGGATGCGGCACGATGCGGGTTTTTTTGCCACACAAAAAAACGTGCCAGGCAACGTTCCATCCGGCCGCCGCGCTGCATCGGCTAAATCTGCCACATGCGGCAAAAACCGGACCGAACGCAAGGCCATGCGGCACAATGCGGCACTAATTAAAGTCTATGCAGGAAAAACGCAACCGGCAGCAAAAAAAAAACGGTTGCGTTTTTCCTGCAAAGTGCCGGATTGTGCCGCATAGAAAAAACCGGAGGTGTGAAAGCAGCCTAAGCACGGTTTGTGTTTCGCCTAACAGAATGTTAGGGAAGAGAAACTACACCTTTGGCTGAATCCAGACATCTGAGAAAAGAGGCTGAAAAAAACTTTTTCCCCTTAACTAAAAAACCCAGATCCATGTGTGCACAGCTATTTGGGATTTGTGAGAAATAAATGTTTGTTCGGTGAATAGCCAGTCAACCTTTATATAAATATACTTACTTTAGGTTCCTCTGCTGCTTTCTGCAGATGCCATATGCAGATATACTTTTCAACAAAAGAGGATTAAATCCAACCCAGCTTTCCAGTGTGTCTCAATGGTATTCATCTCATTCATCTTACTCTGTGTTTCAATATTTTTTATTGCGTGAAGAAATTATTCAGTATAGAACATTAATCAAGATTAAATAGATATAATAGTGAATCAATGTAATTTCATAGTAGTATATAATGTAGTATATAATAATTTTAAATTTTGGGGGAAGGGATAGTGGGAAGGAGAAAATAAGGAAAAGCTTTTATCAGGGGGAATCAGGAAGCAGGTATGGGGAGTGAAGGGAGGGGGAAAGGAAAGGGAGAACAGTCAAATCAAATTATTTACAGAGATTGTATGAGATCAATAGTTGCTATAAACTCATAAATGGGTGGCCGGCTGCAGAGTGATGAGGAAGTGAAAATCCTCTGCTCTGTGTTTCACTCAACAAAGCTACAAAATACAGCAACTTGGATGGACCTTAGCCTTTATTGAACGACAGAGAGCACAAGAGGACTCCCTCTGGATCATTTCGGTACACAAAATTATCTAAATCGGGCTCTCCTAGCCTGAGATATCACAGATTATAGCAGGCACTATCACAGCACAGAAGGACCGAGGAACAGTGGACACAACAAGCACTAGTGAGTGCATATAAACCAGGGTCAGGGGTGCAGTTTATCACACTAGGCCTAATTCAGGGGATATAACTGTTAACACAGTGGGAGACATAACTGGGCTGAGCAGGAGCCTTTTCCTCACAGCCCTCCTCCTCCACTTCTCTCAGACTGCAAGGGACAGAATCTCTGCAGCATTGCATATGCTAATTAACCCCTTTGGTGAAGTTGCTTAAGGCCACGTCACACTAAGGGCTGGTTCACACTAAGCGACAGCGACAACGAGGTCGCTGTTACGTCACCATTTTCTGTGACGTAACAGCGACCTTGTAAGTCGCTGTTATGATCGCTGCTTAGCTGTCAAACACAGCAGCCGAAGCAGCGATCATAACCGCGAGAGCAGGGAGCCGCGCACACTGCTTAGTGCTGGCTCCTTGCTCTCCTAGCTACAGTACACATCGGGTTAATTAACCCGATGTGTACTGCAGCTACATGTGCAGAGAGAAGGGAGCCGCGCACACTGCTTAGCGCTGGCTCCTTGCTCTCCTAGCTACAGTACACATTGGGTTAATTAACCCGATGTGCACTGCAGCTACATGTGCAGAGAGCCGGAGCCGGCAGCACAGGCAGCGTGAGAGCTGCGGAGGCTGGTAACTAAGGTAAATATCGGGTAACCACCTTGGTTACCCGATATTTACCCTGGTTACAGCTTACCACAGCTGCCAGATGCCGGCTCCTGCTCTCTGCTCGCTTCATTTCGTCGCTCTCTCGCTGTCACACACAGCGATCTGTGTGTCACAGCGGGAGAGCGCCTTTGAAGAAAACGAACCAGGGCTGTGTGTAACGAGCAGCGATCTCGCAGCAGGGGCCAGATCGCTGCTCAGTGTCACACACAGCTAGATCGCTAATGAGGTCACTGTTGCGTCACCAAAACCGTGCCGTAGCAGCGATTTCGGTAGCGATCTCACTATGTGTGAAGCACCCCTAAGCAACATCGCTAGCAACATCGCTGCTAAGGAACAACTTTTGTGACGTAGCAGCGATGTTGCTAGCGATGTTGCTGTGTGTGACATCCAGCAACAACCTGGCCCCTGCTGTGAGGTCGCTGGTTGTTGCTGAATGTCCTGGACCATTTTTTAGTTGTTGCTCTCCCGCTGTGAAGCACACATCGCTGTGTGTGACAGCGACAGAGCAACAACTAAAAATGCAGGCAGCAGGAGCCGGCTTCTGCGGACGCTGGTAACCACGGTAAACATCGGGTAACCAAGAAGCCCTTACCTTGGTTACCCGATATTTACCTTCGTTACCAGCGTCCGCCGCTCTCACGCTGTCAGTGCCGGTTCCCTGCTCTCTGCACACGTAGCCACAGTACACATCGGGTAATTAACCCGATGTGTGCTGTGGCTAGGAGTGCAGGGAGCCAGCGCTAAGCGGTGTGCGCTGGTAACCAAGCTAAATATCGGGTTGGTTACCCGATATTTACCTTAGTTACCAAGCACAGCATCGCTTCCACGCGGCGCTGCTGGCTGGTCACTGGTTGCTGGTGAGATCTGCCTGTGTAACAGCTCACCAGCAACCCGTGTAGCGACGCTCCAGCAATCCCGGCCAGGTCAGGTTGCTGGTGGGATCGCTGGAGCGTCGCTTAGTGTGACATCTCACCAGCGACCTCTTAGCAACTTACCAGCGATCCCTATCAGGTTATATCGTTGTTGGGATCGCTGGTAAGTTGTTTAGTGTGACTGGGCCTTTAAGGCCCCATCACACTAAGCAACATCGCTAGCAACATCGCTGCTAATGAACAACTTTTGTGACGTTGCTAGCGATGTTGCTGTGTGTGACATCCAGCAACAACCTGGCCCCTGCTGTGAGGTCGTTGGTTGTTGCTGAATGTCCTGGGCCATTTTTTAGTTGTTGCTGTCCTGCTGTGAAGCACAGATCGCTGTGTGTGACAGCGAGACAGCAACAACTAAATGTGCAGGCAGCAGGAGCCGGCTTCTGCGAAGGCTGGTAACCACAGTAAACATCGGGTAACCAAGAAGCCCTGTCCTTGGTTACCCGATATTTACCTTTGTTACCAGCCTCCGCCGCTCTCACTGCCTGTGCTGCCGGCTCCTGCTCTGTGCACATGTAGCTGCAGGACACATCGGGTTAATTAACCCGATGTGTGCTGTAGCTAGGAGAGCAGGGAGCCAGCGCTAAGCAGTGTGCGCTGCTCCCTGCTCTGTGCACATGTAGCTGCAGCACACATCGGGTAATTAACCCGATGTGTGCTGTAACTAGGAGAGCAGGGAGCCAGCGCTCAGTGTGCGCTGCTCCCTGTTCTCTGCACGTGTAGCTCCGTGCGCTGGTAACCAAGGTAAATATCGGGTTGGTTACCTTATTGGCAAAATTAATGACCACCTATGTACTATCGTAAATGTATATGCCCCAAACAGTGGCTAGATTACTTTCCTTAATAATCTAATGGAAAAAATTTAAAAGCACAAACAAGGAGATCTCTTTTTAATAGGAGATTTTAACTTGATACCTGATATTAAGATGGACTCGACAGCAAATCCCAGACAACATCACCCATCATTATACAAATGGCTTCAAACTCATGAACTGTTGGACACCTTCAGATGTCTTAACACCATATCTAAGGAATATACCTTCTACTCATCAGCCCACAAAACCTTTTCTAGAATAGATTTACTTTTAACTGAATCCCTCTCAATCTCCAGAGTAACTAAAATAGAAATTAAGGACAAAACTTTCTCAGACCACTCTCCCTTATTCTGCACAATTAAAGTAGGCCCCCCAGGCAGATTAAATTTCACCTGGAAAAATAACCCGGCAATTTTCCAACACCCAAACTTTCAACAAGAAATTGAAAACTCTTTAAAAAATTATTTCTCCGAAAACGCCTTAGAAACTATGAATCCTTTTTCAGTTTGGAATGCCAACAAGGCGGTGCAATGAGGCATATTGATTCAAATTTCTTCAAGACTGAAAAAACAAAGGAAATCAGATATGTCTAAAATACAAGAAAAAATAAAAGAAAAAGAAAAAGAACAGCAAAGACTACCCCAGCTCAGCCAACAAATACATGTCAATATTATAAAATTGCGTATACAGCTGAGAGACTTACTTCTGGCTGACTATGATAATATTAAATACAAACCATTATACATCAGTTAACAAACCAACTAAATATATGGCACGTAGAATTAAACAAAAAAGAATTAGGAATAGGATACACAAGATACAACCCCGATGGCCATTATTATACCCATCCAAAAGACATCGTAGAAGCATTTGAGAGTAATTTCAAAAAAACTATATAACCTCAATTCCACTCCTTCTGACCAGAATGATAACGTCAACAAAATGAATAATTTCTTGGACAAAATCCATCTTCCTAAACTAAATGAGCATCAACTAAATCTTTTAAATCGTCCATTTACCGACTCCGAAATTTTACAAAACAATTAAAAACCTAAAAATAAACAAGTCCCCAGGCCCAGATGGGTTTTCTAATGAATTTTACAAGACATTTTCCCAATTACTTGTACCTCACCTCTGTAAACTTTTTAATAACTTTCATAGTAAGCTTCTTGTAGTTCAGCAGACATGGTAGAGGAATATGTAGTTTTGAGGCAATTCTCCCATTGTTCATCAGAAACAATCTTTTTTTAAGTCTCTTTCCCATCCTATCATGTAGCTTCTTTTTCAGAAAATAATATCTTGTTAGGAGCCTATAAATGGCACTGGTACGCCAAACGCTTTTTTTGTCAAGGTTACAAAGTAAAATGTTAATAAAACAAGGTAGAGGGCTGTTATTGCACAAACGTTTTGGAAGGGAACTCAAGATTAAGAGCTTAAAATCAGAATCCAACAATTTATATTTAATTTTGATATCCAAAAAATTAATAAAGTCTTTACCATTGTGGATGTCCTTAATCAATTTTGGGCCCAAATTATGAGGAAGGGATAGTCTCATTTTCCAGGAATTGTAAGGAGAAATTACTAATTTGTTCACATTTACTTAGCTTAGATTTTGCTTTGACTAAATTTTTACAAATTCAGATTGTGGATGCAATTGTGGCTTTTTTTTTTTTAAAAGGTAGTTTAAGTTTTAGGATAATTAGAAGAACGATTATTAAAAAATTATTAAGAAAAATTATTAAGGGACAGTTCAAGGTCAACCCTTGATTATATTGGTTTCATAGTAGCTAATAATGTTGGGTAGACTGAACCTGCCCCTTTTTTATGCTTTAACAGTATATTTTTTGAGATTCTAGCTTGTTTATTGTTCCAGAAAGTACAAAGGCTGCATGGTGGCTCAATGGCTAGCACTGCAGCCTTGTAGCGCTGGGGTCCTGGGTTCAATTCCCACCAAGGACACCTGCAAGGAGTTTGTATGTTCTCCAAGTGTATGGGTTTCCTCCAGGTACTCCGGTTTCCTCCCACACTCCAAAAACATACAGATAGGGAAATTAGATTGTGTGCCCCAATGGGGAAGTGTCTCCAATATGTGTAGGCACTGTGGAACTGACAGCGCTATGAATGTTGTGAGCCGCTCTGAGTCTTTGGAGAATGGCGACATACAAGTTTGACAAATAAATAAAAGGCAGTAGAAACCCATAGATATCTGAAATATAGCCAAAGTCAGAACATACTGACTGACTAATGGAATGTGTATATCATATACAGCTCTGGAAAAAATTAAGAGACCACTGCAAAATTTTCAGTTTTTCTGATTTTTCTCTTTATAGGTATATTTTTGAGTGATATGTAAATTGTTATTTTATTCTATAAACTACTGACAACATGTCTCTGAATTTCCAAGCAATAAATTTTGTTTTTATTTTTTGAAAATGAGAAATGGTCAAAATAACAAAAAAAATGCATTACTTTCAGACCTCAAATAATGCAAAGAAAACAAGTTCACAGTCCTTTAGAAACAACAATACTAATGTTTTAACTTAGGAAGAGTTATCAATATTTTATGGAATAACCATGATTTTTAATCACAGCTTTCATGCGTCTTGGCATGCTTTCCACCAGTCTATCACACTGCTTTTGGGTGACCTTATGCCATTACTGGTGCAAAAAAATTAAGCAGTTCTTCTTTGTTTGATGGCTTGTGACTATCCATCTTCCTCTTGATTACATTCCAGAGGTTTTCAATTGGGTTCAGGTCTGGAGATTTAGCTGGCCATGACAAGGTTTTGATGTGGTGGTCCTTCATACAAACATTGATTGACCTAACTGTGTGGCATGGCACATTGTACTGTTGGAAAAAAACCCAGTCCTCAGAGTTGGGGAACATTGCCTGAGCAGAAGGAAGCAACTGTTTTTCCAGGATAACCTTGTATGCGGCTTGATTCATACTTCCTTTGTAAAGTTTAATCTGTCCAATTCCTGCCTTGCTAAAGCTTCCCCAGATCATCACCGATCCTCCAAATTTCACAGTGGGTGCAAGAGACTGTGGCTGTACGCCTCTCCAGGTCTCCGTCTAACCATTAGACGACCAGGTGTGGGCAAAGCTGAAATCTAGACTCATCAGAGAAGATTACTTTATTTCAGTCCTCTATGGTCTAAACCTTATGATCTTTGGCAAACTTCAGCCTGGCTCTCCTTTGCTTCTCATTGATGAAAGGCTTTTTTATAGCTTTACACGACTTGAGCCCTGCCTCTAGAAGCCTGTTATGAACTGTTCTTGCCATGCACTTCACCCCAGCTGCTATTTGCCATTCCATTGGTATGCCACTTGATGTCATCCTGTGGTTGCTGAGTGACATTTGAATAAGATGACGATCATCCCGGTCAGTGGAGAGTTGCTTTCGCCCCCTGTCAGTCTGTAGCTGTGTTGTCCCCAATGTCTGCTGCTTGACCTTTTTGTAATGGACTGCCATTTTAGAAATTTAAGGATGGAGGCAACATGACGCTCACTGTATCCCTCTGCTAGTAAAGCCAGAATTGAGCCCTTCTTTTCCTCACTCAAGACTTTTCTTTTCAACTTCTTTGGCATAGTTAAAAGTTATTTTTTCATTCCTATTACTTTTGGGATATTACTGCACTTGTTTTGCCATCCAGTGTGTCCTATTGCAAGAGGATTGTGAAGACCACAGCAGTGTTTTTTATATTTTCCCTCCTTAGATAAGATTTCGTACAGGTGATCACTTAATCAGAAGCACATTAAGTAGAATGAGGTGTACTCTGGTTGGAATACAACTGACACTGGAATAGAGTGGGTGTCAGACGTGTAGATGGTCTCTTAATTTTTGCCAAAGCTATATTATATATACAGTCATGGCCAAAAGTTTTGAGAATGACACCAAAATTATATTTTCACATGATCTGTTGCCCTCTGGTTTTTAATTGTGTTTGTCTGATGTCTACATCACATACAGAAATATAATTGCAATCATATTATGAGTACCAAAAGGTTATATTGACAGTTAGAATGAGTTAATGCAGCAAGTCAATATTTGCAGTGTTGACCCTTCTTCTTCAGGACCTCTGCAATTCTCCCTGGCATGCTCTCAATCAACTTCTGGACCAAATCCTGACTGATAGCTGTCCATTCTTGCATAAGCAATGCTTGCATTTTGCCAGAATTTGTTGGTTTTTGTTTGTCCACCCGTCTCTTGATGATTGCCCACAAGTTCTCAATGGGATTAAGATCTGGGGAGTTTCCAGGCCATGGACCCAAAATCTCTGTTTTGTTCCATGAGCCATTTAGTTATCACCTTTGCTTTATGGCAAGGTGCTCCATCATGCTGGAAAAGGCATTGTTGGGCGCCAAACTGCTCTTGGACAGTTGGGAGAAGTTGCTCTTGGAGGACTTTCTGGTACCATTCTTTATTCATGGCTGTGTTTTTAGGCAAGACTGTGAGTGAGCCGATCCCCTTGGCTGAGAAGCAACCCCACACATGAATCGTTTCAGGATGCTTAACAGTTGGCATGAGACAAGACTGGTGGTAGCGCTCACCTCTTCTTCTCCTAATAAGCTGTTTTCCAGATATCCCAAACAATCGAAAAGGGGATTCATCTGAGAAAATGACCTTACCCCAGTCCTCAGCAGTCCACTCCCTGTACCTTTTGCAGAATATCAGTCGGTCCCTGATGTTTTTTCTAGAGAGAAGTGGCTTCTTTGCTGCCCTCCTTGAAACCAGGCCTTGCTCAAGCAGTCTCCGCCTCACAGTGCGTGCAGAAGCACTCACACCAGCCTGCTGCCATTGCTGAGCTAGCTCGGCACTGCTGGTAGTCCGATCCCGCAGCTGAAACAGTTTTAAGATACGGTCCTGGCGTTTGCTGGTCCTTCTTGGGCGCCCTGGAGCCTTTTTGACAACAATGGAAGCTCTCTCCTTGAAGTTCTTGATGATGCGATATATTGTTGACTGAGGTGCAATCTTTGTAGCTGCGATACTCTTCCCTGTTAGGCCATTTTTGTGCAGAGCAATGATGGCTGTACGTGTTTCTTTAGAGATAACCAATGTTAACTGAAGAGAAACAATGATACCAAGCGCCAGCCTCCTTTTAAAGTGTCCAGTGGTGTCATTCTTACTTAATCATGACTGATTGATCGCCAGCCCTGTCCTCATCAACACTCACAACTGTATTAATGGAACAATCACTAAAACAATGTTAGCTGCTCCTTTTAAGGCAGGAATGCAATGATGTTGAAATGTGTTTTGGGGGTTGAGGTTCATTTTCTTAGCCAATATTGACTTTGCAAGTAATTGCTGTTAAGCTGATCACTCTTCATGACACTCTGCAGTATATGCAAATTGCCATTAGAAAAACGTAAGCAGTAGACTTTGTAAAAATTTATATTTGTAGCATTCTCAAAACTGTTGGCCATGACTGTATATTATATATATATATATATATATATATATATATATATATATATATATATATATATATATATATATATCTCACTAATTGAGAACAACAAAAGAGAAAGAAAAACGGTCTGACTGGGTGAAAAAAAAGATGCATACATAAAGCAATATGGGTTAAAAAAAAAAAAAGAGCCAGGACCTGTCCTTCATATAAATACATAGATAAGTGTTACGAGGGGGACCCGGGGAAGCGTGCCAAGATGGGAAATGGACAGCTTCCGCCGGTCAAGGTCCACTGTGCGGTGTAAGGGACCGCTGCTATGGTCAGGAAAGAGTGAGCGGGTTGCTACTAGTGATCGTCTGGAATGTCACAGACGATCTATGTACACCGGTCCGCCCTAACCCGTGAGGGTTGTATGGCTCGGGGCTTCTCGATCGGTGTACCTGTTGCACGGGGACGCACAGAGGTGCCTACGCACGTGTGCCAGCGGGAGTCACAGGATATGGCACGAGGGTAGCACAGAGGTGCCCATGCACGTGTGCTTTCAATAACCAGGTGAGTCCGGTGGAGACTCGAGGAGCTCACCTGGGACAGGAACACGGCCTGTTAAAGGAGATACTGCCGGAGCAGCAAGGCAGGAACACGGCCTGCAAACCAGGTGCTGCCTGAGCAGCAAGGGCAAAACCCACAAAAGACAATAATGCCTGAGCAGTGGCGTGGCAGCACGCTGCCAGACATCCAAACATAGAAGGACGGTCGCGCGCCGCCATGATGGCAGGGGGAGCTTTTAAGGAGGTGTAGCTCCACCCAAGGGCGGGCGCGAGACGGGCGTGACCCAATCAGGATTCGTGACGTCCTGGCCCAGCCAGTCAGGATTCAGCACATCACCAGCCCTGTCATCGGGCCATGTGATATCAGTGAGCGAATCAGAAGACGTCACGTGGAGCACATGCTCATCTTCCTGCCTCTGGGTCATAAAGGCGGGATCCCCGGTTTCACAATGTGCAGAGACATGGGAAGTCTTGCTGCTTCCCTGAGCATCTACTCCTTGCACACTGTGCAACCTCCCAGAGCCTCCGTGATGCTGAGCAGGAGAGCTCGTGGCAGGCAAGGGATGGGAGACCGCTCCATTCCTTGCAAGGGGAGAACCACTAGGTGTCACCCTTCTGCTGTGTCTCTGAGAAGGCAACTCCCGCAGTCTCCCAGACCTTTGGCGCTGCTGAGCAGGAGGGCTCGTGGCAGAAAATGAATGGGGGACCACCTCATTCCTTGCAATAAGAGAGCCATGACGTGTAACAGATAAGCATAAGATAAAAAAACGTGAAAGGTGTTACAGCAAAATCATGCTGTAAGGTCAACTCACTTGTTCATAGATTTTATAATCCATGTTAGCTATGATCCATGCTGTTTATATGTATTTTCATCTTATAGCCTCCGGCTGTGTCAAGATTGATGACTTAACAAGTTAAATAAAGCGGGCTTTACACATTGCGACATCGGCAACGAGATATCGTCGGGGTCACGTCGTTAGTGACGCACATCCGGTGCAGTTACCGACATCACACCGTTTTACGCAAATGAGCGACGATCAACGAGCACAAAAACATCAAAAAACGGTGCTTGTTGTCACGTCGCTCATTTCCATAATATCGCTGCAGCGACAGGTACGATGTTGTTTGTCGTTCCTGCGGCAGCACACATCGCTGTATGTGACACCGCAGGAGCGACAAACATCTCCTTACCTGCCTCCACCGGAAAAGGAGGAAGGAGGTGGGCGGCATGTTTCGGTCACTCATCTACGCCCCTCGTTTTCTATTGGGCGGCGGTTCAGTGATGCTGCTGTGACGCTGAACGAACCGCCCCCTTAGAAAGGAGGCGGATCGCCGGTCACAGCAACGTCGCAGGGCAGGTAAGTGCGTGTGACGCTGCCGTAGCGATAATGTTCGCTACAGCAGCGATCACCACATATTGGCCGTACGACGGGGGCAGGTGCTATCGCGCTCGGCATCGCTAACATCGACTAGCGATGTCGCAGCGTGTAAAACCCGCTTTAGACCTGGATCTAAGCACAAACCTCCCTATATACTTAGACACAGCTAAGGGGAAGTAACGTGTGCAGAATTTATCCAAGTAACAGGTTTTTGTAAGTGATCAGCAGTTAAAAATGGCAGTTAGACAGGACAGGACACAGGAAAGTCATGCAAAATAATCAAACAAACATGTTCCTAGTTAAAAAAAAAAAAAAAGGAGCCGGAGTATGAGTTGGTGTACATTCAACTTTTAAGCTCATCTTCACAATGGCCATAATATGGACATATACCCTGCTGTAGCTAAATAAAAGCATAGTGCTTATAAGTAAACTTAGGGTACTTAGTAAACACTGTTTTTGATTAAAAAAAGGTAAAGCCATCCCACCGCAACAAGGTGTACCCAATCGCGACAGTACCTACACTCTCTAGTATTAAAACCTTATCATGTGTCAAAACAGACCTCAATCTGAAGGTCAGAGAGTCACTTGGTTCCAACTGGACACACAGCCATGGGAAGCAGTAGATGAAATCGTCAGCTCACTGAAAAGGGGGCTACACCCTATTTGTACAGAGTACAAGAGGCTACAAAAAAAATAACAAAAAAGTGAGCCAGAATATGAGTTGGTGTACATGCAAATTGTAAGCTCATGTTCACACTGGCCATAAGACAAAGAAAATCCAAGATGAAAATAATATGGACGTATACCCTGCAAACTGTACTCTGATCATATGACCAATCCCAACCACTGGGTCTCACAATCTGAGCCAACTGGTGTATATGAAACAGCTAGGTCAGATTGGGAGATCCAGCAGTCAGGCCGACACCTCCAATTTAAGCATGGTTTGTGTTGAAGTGGCCTAACAAAATTTTAGGGAAGAGAAACTACACCTTTGGCTGAGTCCAGACATGTGAGAGAAGAAGCTGCCAGAAGCCTTTTATCCCTTAATTTAAAACCCAGATCCATGAGTGTACAGCTATAGGGAATTCATGAGAAATAACTGTTTGAATAGCCAGTCAACCTTTATCTAAATATACTTACTTTCCTATACTATACGTTCCTCTGCTGCTTTTTGCAGATGCCATTTGCAGATATACTTTTCAAAAAAAGAGGATTTAACCCAGCCCAACTCTCCAGTGTGGCTCAATGATATCTCTTACAAGTCCTGTGTTTACCTCACCCAACTTTGCAGTGTGTTTAATGGTATTCATCTCGTTCGCACTTACTATGTTTGTCCCCTGTTGCTGTAAGGTCAACTCACTTGTTCATAGATTTTATAATCCATGTTGGCTTGCATGCTGTTTGTTTGTCTTTGCATCTTATAGCCTCCTGCTGTGTTAAGATTGATGAATTAATGAGTTAAATTAGACCCGGATCTAAGCACAAACCTCTCTATACATTTAGACATAGCTAAGGGGAAGGAACGTGTACAAATTTTATCCAAGTACCAGATTTTTGTAAGTGATCTGCAGTTAAACATGGCAGTTAGAATAGGAGGCAGGCAAGTCATGAAAATCAATCAAACTTGTTCCTAGTGCAGTTGTGCTGCAAAATATTTTTACAATATGTATTTGTATCATTTATGTGCTAGTTGCTTCGATCCCTCATATCTGCCACCCTTTCTCACACACTGTGCAGTTCACCTGTATCAGTACCTCTCTCCTCCCCTCTCCTATGTACAGCTCTCATGCTTTTTTCACATTCTTATACTACAAAGATCAATTCACTGCCACCATATAACACAAGAGATGCTCTCACAAATCACTTAACAATCTGCTCACGTTATCTAGTCTCCTTCTCTTAGGGTGCCTTCACACTTTAGCGATGGAGCAGTGATCCGACCAGCGATCTGACCTGGTCAGGATCGCTGCTGCATCGCTACATGGTCACTGGTGAGCTGTCAAACAGGCAGATCTCACCAGCGACCAGTGACCAGCCCCCAGCCAGCAGCGACGTGCAAGCGACGCTGCGCTTGCACGGAGCCGGCGTCTGGAAGCTGCGGACACTGGTAACTAAGGTAAACATCGGGTATGGTTACCCGATGTTTACCTTAGTTACCAGCTCACACCGCTTAACTTAGCGAGTGCAGGGAGCAGGAGCCGGCACTGGCAGCGTGAGAGCTGCGGAGGCTGGTAACGAAGGTAAATATCGGGTAACCACCTTGGTTACCCGATGTTTACCTTGGTTACAGCTTACCGCAGGCTGTCAGACGCCGGCTCCTGCTCCCTTCACATTCAGGATTGTTGCTCTCTCGCTGTCACACACAGCGATGTGTGCTTATCAGCGGGAGAGCAACAATAAAAAAACGAACCTGGGCTGTGTGTAACGAGCAGCGATCTCACAGCAGGGGCCAGATCGCTGCTCAGTGTCACACACAGCGAGATCGCTAATGAGGTCACAAAAAACGTGACTCAGCAGCAATCTCAGTAGCGATCTCGCTGTGTGTGAAGTACCCCTAAGTCACAGGAGATATCTCCCCTAACCAAGGTCCTTTATGAAATAACACAAATAAGGAATTAAGTTCAGCTCACCACTCCAAAGCAGGTATCTCAAACTTCTGGTCCGGTGCACAGAACAAGTGGTTTGGCTTCCACAGCTGAATAATCAGTCACATCAAGAGGAAGAGGGGAGGAGAGAAGATCCAGCACCGACGGAATAAAAAAATTCTTTATTCAAAATTCATAAAAATTTCTCTCCTCCCCTCCTCCTCTTGATGTGACCTTTATGAAATAGTAAGTTTAACTCCTCCTCTTCTACATTAAAAAAACATTAATTTAATTAATATTCTTTGCACGCCTTCTGTCACTTAAGTGTGCCCTCTGGAACCCACGATCAGCATGTAACAAACTCTAGTACATCCATTGCCTTTTCCTTTAAAATTCACTTAACCTCCTAGCTCTTACCGAGACCTGGATTCAGCAGTGGGACACCGCTTCCACCGCTAGTCTCTTGTATGGTGGCCTACAATTTTTTCACATGTCAGACCTGAGAACGGACCAGTGTAGGTGATGGTCTGCTGCTTTCAACAAATTGTGCTTTTCAAGTCATCCCGTCTGTACCCTCACTTATCTTCCTTTCTTTTCAGGTCCACACTGTCAGACTTTACAGGCCCTTCTCTCTGTGAGTGGTGGTTGTGTATTGCCCTCAATCCTCCCCCATCAGTTCCACAATCACTTTGCTTCCACAGTTTCTAGCCTGTGACAGTCCCACCCTCATCATGGGGTATTTTAACATCCCTATTGATGATCTACTCTCCCCATCTTCTGCTCATCTTTTATTTCTAACCTCCTCTTCTGGCCTCTCACAACTTAGTAACTCTCCTACACATGAATTTGGGAATACGCTATACCTTGTTTTCCCCCGGCTCTGCTCAGTGCATGATTTTACTAACTCCTCTCTCCCTCCCTCTGACTACAACCTTCTTTCATTCTCGGTCAGGAACTGTCAACCTACTTAGGACGTCCCCAAATACCACACTCATAGCAATATATAAGCCATTAATATCCAGAAGCCTTAAAAAATGTACAGTCTTCACTGGCCCTAATCTTCTAACTCTCATGTTCTGACTCTGCTCTAAAACATTATAATGAAACACTGCAAAATGCCCTGAATGAAGCTGCACCTCCTATATACAAAGCAACTCTGCACAAACAGTGGCAACCCTGGAATATGCTCCAAACATGTCTTCTACAGAGGTGCTGCAGGTGAGCTAAACGTCTGTGGTGAAAATCTAATCTGGCTGGAGATTTCAGCCATTAAAAATTAATGCTTAAAACCTACAACTCTGCCCTAAACCTCTCCAAACAAGCTTACTTCAACACCCTCATCACCTCACTACCAAACAATCCTAATTGACTTTGAGACAGAGGAAAAAGTGAAAAACGTCAAAGAGTTCTGGCCCCAACCACAAACCTCAGCACGGAAGATCTGGTCAATTATTTTAAAGAAAAAAAAATGACCATATACAACAAGAAATCTCACAGTCCCTTAATATCACACATTCTCTTCCCTCCTGCACTTCATCTACCTCACTTTCTGTTTTTGAACCAGTCACAGAATTTACCAGGCTCCTTGCATCTTCTCGTCATACTACCTGCTTCAGTGACCCTATTCCTACACTTCAGTCCCTTTCCCGGCTGTCGCCATTCAACTATTTAACCTGTCTCTCTCATCTGGTGTCTTTCGCTTCTCCTTCAAACACACCAGCATACACCCATTTTTTAAAAAAATACATCCCTGGACCAAAACTGAACTACAAACTACAGACATGTCTCTAATCTCGCCTTCAACTCTCAATTTATGGAACGCTTGGTCCAGTCCTGTCTAAGCTACTATAGTACAGATAACTGTCTTCATGACCCTTTACAATCTAGATTCCGCTCCTTATACTCTACTGAAACTGCTATTACTAAAGTCTCTAATGATCTACTAATAGTTAAATATAATGGTCAATACTGCCTGCTGATTCTCCTGGATCTCTCTGCTACATTCAATATTATGGATCACCAGGTCCTCCTCCCTATACTTCTCTCTATCGGCCTCAAGGACACGGCTATCTCTTAGTTCTCACTCACTGTATCTTTTACCGATTCTTCTTCCTGTCCTCTTCCTCTTACTGTCAGGGTTTAGTCCTAGGCCCCTTACTCTTCTATCTATACAATGCCCCTATTGCAAAAGCCGTCAGTAGATTCAATTTTCAGTACCATCTGTATGCTGATGACACCCAATAATAATCATCTTCTCCTGGCATCACCCCTGCATTACTACAAATTACCAGTGATTGCTGTTTCCAACATCATGTCCTTCCTCTATCTATAACTGAATTTGTCAAAAACTGAACTTCTTATGTTTCCTCGCTCTACTAACATTCCTAAACCTAATATTACTTATTTCCGTGTGTGGATCGACCATTACTCCCGAGCAGCACGCCCACTGTCTTGGGGTCATATTTGACTCAGATCTCTCTTTCATTCCTTACATCTGATCACTTGCTCGCTCATGTCATCTCCACTTCAACATCTCTAGAATTCAACATTTTCTTACCAATGACTCTGGAAAACCTCTTACTTATGCTCTTATTCACTCTTGTCAGGACTATTGCAACTCTCTACTAAATGGCTCCCTCATACTAAACTCTCCCCTCTCCAATGCATCCTGAATACATCAGACAGGATCATATTCCTCTTCAACTGTTACACAGATGCCTCCCCGCTGTGCCAGTCATTGCACTGGTTGCTCATCCACTATAGAGTATAATATAAATTTATCACTCTCACCCACAAAGCTGTCCACAGTTCTGCACCACCCTACATTTCCTCCCTCATATCTGTCTATTACTCTGCCCATGCCCTCCGTTCCGCTAATGACCCAAGACTGACATTCTCTATAATACGAAACTCCCACTCCCGTCTCCAAGATTTCTTGTTAGCTGCACCAATACTCTGGAACGCGCTACCAAAAACAATTTGCTTAATTCATAATACCCAGAGTTTTAAGCATGCCCTAAAAATGCATTTCTTTAGACTAACTTCTCACATCACCTCATCATTATCTAGCTATATCTGTTTTGCCCGTACAATATCTTCTTCCAAATCTGATCCCTTACATCATCTGTTTACACACCCTCTATGCACTTAATAGCTCTCTGCACCAGTACTTGTACACATACTGGCTGGTGACCGATTCATGCAGCGATATGTGAATTCCCTATTTATTATATTGATAGTTGGACCATACAATACAAGCACTTTTTACCTTTTACCTTTTGTGCCTCCCCTATTTCCTCATAGATTGTAAGCTTGTGAGCAGTGGCCTCACTCTTCTTAGCATCTGTTGAATTGTGTTACTCTGTAATGTCTGATATTGTCTGTATATGTCCCCTTTGAATTGTAAAGTTCTGTGGAATATGATGGCGCTACATAACATATCATCAAGGCCAGATGCACAAGTTGAGTATTTTGTGAGATTTTATTAACACAAAACACTATCTGCTGTTGTGTTATGAAATATACATATTTTATTACCTGTTCATAGACAATTTTACAAAAAATGTACAAAAAAACAAATGTACTATATAAATAAATGCTATCTAACATTTTACATTTAACAGTTTACATCACGCTCAGCTCCGCCCCTCCGCTTTGATTGGCCGGCCGCTTAGTGACGTTGCTGTGATGCCAAACGTCCCTCCCCCTTGAAGGAGGGATTGTTCGGCAGTCACAGCGACGCCGCCGACCAGGTAAGTATGTGTGACGCTGCCGTAGCGATAATGTTCGCTACGGCAGCGATCACAAACAATCGCATGCGCGACGGGGGCGGGTACTTACACGCTCGTTATCGCTAGAAATTGCTAGCAATATCGCTGCGTGTAAAGCCCCCTTTAGGAAATTGAAATGAAGCAATGCAATGCATTATGGATGTAAGGCCTGCAATGAATAAAAAGATATTGCAAATACTTCACTTTAAACTTTCTTGTACTTT
Organism: Anomaloglossus baeobatrachus; assembly: GCF_048569485.1. Classification (NCBI taxonomy): domain Eukaryota; kingdom Metazoa; phylum Chordata; class Amphibia; order Anura; family Aromobatidae; genus Anomaloglossus; species Anomaloglossus baeobatrachus. Next base: position 307,096,599 of record NC_134354.1, read on the forward strand.
CCTCAGAGCATTTTGCAAGGGCTTCTTCAGAAATGTTTGGTTGCAGTTGACTGAATTAGTCAGCAGTGCAATGTGTGAAGGCTCTATCTGAAAAAAAAACAAATAAAAAGTTAATCTACTATACAGTATATATGCACCAAAGTTTCAGAAATGTGTTACATTTTTAAGCCTTTTGCAATTTTAGAAAAAGTGTCTGATAGAAAAGAAGCATCTTAAAGGGAACCTGACAGCCAATAAATAGTCTGCATTAATAAGCCATGTATGTCTGACACTGAAATGCTGCAGTGTTTCAGATATGAACATACTTTAAAAGGTCCACTCCAGCAGTTTTTTTTATTGCACTGCTGTAGTGAAGCTTTAAATCTAACTCCCCTGACTAGTGTATTACACTCACCTTCCGGCAGCTTAATTTGTTTCCAGCATCAGTCTCCGGCAATTGCCGGCAGTTCCAGTGTTTGCTGGAGCACATTGGAGGTCACAACTCATTGTAACTCTATGACAGTCTCATTCTGGCACTAATAGTTGCATTGGGAGTTTATGACGTAACTTCTGACCAGCCAGAAGTTACAGTCACAAGATGGAGCCACGCAACTAAGAAAAAGTTTTAGGGGCAGGGCAGGGGGCTTACATTTACAGTGCCAATCCAGCACTGAACCCCTCCCCCTTTTCACTGGAGTGGTGCTTTAAAAGCTGCCAGAGACCAGGCTACAATGCAGAATAGTCAGACTAGCCGGTCCCCTGTGGCTTCTCCCTACCCACTCCCTTGGAGTGACAGGTCTCTCTCTGTGCACACAAGGCGAGACCGGTCACTACAGCTGCCTGGGACATGCCTGTCAAACTAATATGTGTATAGGAAAAATACCAACAAAAATAGACCTCATCATTTTTCATTTATGCAATACCTGTAACCCCCTATTATCATTAAACAAAACAAAAGAAAAAGGGGGGCCATTACAATATAAGTAAATAATATGCCATATAAGATTCTTTTAAGCTGCTTTTTATTTGAAAAAGTGCACATTAGTTACACCCAGAAAATGGCAGGTGAATTTAAAATAACAAATACATGTAATTGTACCAGATACATGAGGTATGAGGAGGAAAAGAGTCCCATATGAGGGAAGGCATGTCCTAGAAGTATAGGGTATAGGGTTAAATACAATACTAAGGATAACAATCCTAATAAAAAAGGACCCTAGATAACCCCGAAAAAACCCACTAAAAAAGACAGAGGAGGTCAAACACACAGGGCCACTTGCTTATATACCAACCATCTATTCTGAAAGGTATATATGTCAAAAGTTTAATATATCAAGAATAGAAAGAAATTGGTGGGGAAGTGGCACGTGGAGACCTTAACTACTGTCAGAGAAACAAAGGGTATGCCAGCCCTGGGATGGGAAAGGTCCAGACACGTGTTTCGCGAGTGCTGCTTCAGAAGACCATGATGGTAAGGTCTACAGCTGCCACTTCACCACCAACTTCTTTCTGTCTGGTATAATTACATGTATTTGTTATTTTAAATTCACCTGTCATTTTCTGGCTTTAACTAATGTGCACTTTTTCAAATAAAAAACAGCTTAAAAAAATCTTATATGGGGCGTGGCCTGGACATGGAGCCGACAGGAAGCACACTGTAAGAGCTCCTCACCAACGGCTGTAAACACCACCATCCACCAGCGATTAAAGAAGCTTACCGGAGCCAGATGAGAGGGAAAGCGGGTCTCAGGTCGCAGACACCTGCCAGAGGGACTTCCAGCCGCGGGGGGCAAGGTATCGTGCCATTCCTGACCGAGTCCCAGCTTCCTCCCAGGCCTGTAATGGCGACCGGGACACGTTCTGCTGCGACCCGGCTGACACAGCCTGAGCGCTCTCCTGCTTCCCCCGCCCGCTCTGCACAACAGCCGGGTGAAAAGTTACTGACTGACCCGGCACCGCAGACCTCTGGAGGGATGACTCCTGGGAGAGACGCCGGAGACCGGCCTGTGGTGGATGATGGGGGAGGGGTGAGCAGTGGGAATATGGCTGCAGGGCGCGCTTCTCCCTCTGGGTCCTCACAGGGCAGGGGATCTTCTGCCTCCCTCCCTGACTGCTCCAGCACACCAAGCACCCCGCGGTCGTTCCCTGCTCCACAATACTCACATACCCCAGCAGCTGGCTCAGGAGAGGCCATTGAGCAGAGCTTGCTTGCCCTCCCCTGCCGTGGAAGGGAAAATACAGCTACTCCCCTGCAACATTATGGGGATGAACAAGGCTCAGAAATGTCAGCTCTAAGAGACCAAATCAATGCTATGCCAACCAAAATGGATATGGAGAGATACATTGCCTGCCTGGAGGCTGTTTGTAAAACGGAAATTCGCTTCTTGAAGGAGGATATGTCATCACTGACTAACTCCATGCGGGCCCTTGAATCGTCCACCCAGGATTTATACTCTCAGCAAAGTTCACAACAGCAGCTTATAGATCAGCAGGCTCAACAGATCCACCTCTTGTTTGACATGATGGAAGATGCTGAAAACCGCAACAGACGAAATAATATACGAATTCGTGGTTTACCAGAGTCAGTCGGGCCTCAGGATCTGATCTCTACACTGCAGAGGATGTTTAACTCCTTGTTGGAACGTCCCCTTGAAACACGCATTGAAATGGACAGAGCACACCGGGCACTGGGGCCCAGAAACCTGGATCCAGAGAGGCCAAGGGACATTATTTGCAGGGTACACTTCTTCCAGATCAAGGAGCATATTATGAGAAAAGCAAGAGATAAAGGTACCCTTGATTTTAAAGGAACTCCCATTCAACTTCTAGCGGATCTTTCCCGATCCACACTTGCAAAAAGAAGAGCCCTGAGACCCCTGCTGGAGGTTCTACGCAACAACAATATTGCTTATTCCTGGGGCTATCCTTTTCAACTACAAGTCAGGAAAGGTCCCAATCTGATCATCTTGAGATCTCCGGCTGACCTGCCAGATTTTCTGTCGGCTCTGGATCTCCCTGGGATAAAGTTACTGGACTGGCCATATACTACACCTCCACCCCAGAGAGTGGCCCGTCGTGGCGGTTCCCTCCCCTTTGATCAACACCGTACTCAGCGACAAAGACCTCAGAAGTCGCCGAGAACCTCATCGGCGGAGACTTGAACTCTCGGGACTTCTGGGTGATAAGTGTTGTTCGAGAGAGGAGTTAGGGTTATCATGGCCTACTCTGATACCTAACCAATATTGCCCAATATCTGCCCCCCCCTTTTTTTTTTTTTTTCTCTCTCTCCCGTCTCCTCTTTTCCTCTCCCCCTTCCCCCCCCCCCCCCCCCCTGGGCATCACCAATTCTAATAATGTTGGGATTCTCTGTCCCCCCTCTCGGCATGCTCTAATGCTGGGTTGGGGTACTTGAACCCCCCTGGGTATATGTACCTCTCCTAAAAATCTCACGGGATGTGAGTTAGAGGCGGGAGTTTATCTTTATCTCTCTTGCCACATTCTTTACTTTGTTGATGTGATTAATTTACTGAGCCTGAGTTGTTAGCTGTTATATATGCTACTTCTATTTTGGTCGGGTGAATGACCATATGTGATTTTTTTTTTTCTGCCCTTTTTCGGTATTATCTAGTTAGGTGGTGTAGCAGCCGTTTCTCAGGCGACATAGTTTTCAGTCACCTCCCACATTAGGGTGTGTTCCTAGAACACTGGTTACGAGAATTCTCTCAGTTTTGATTGCCTTTTGAGCTAGGACTCAAGAGGCTAAGTAAAGACAAGTTTTGATATTAGTCTTTATTATTCTGATCTCTTTTTCCGTTCTACTACTTTCTCTGCTTTCTTTTCTTTAATCTTAGTTTCTTTCTTCTCCCTCCCCATCTTCTCACTTTTCCCTTGGGTGCCCAGAGGATAGTGCTTCTACGATGGCGAACCTCAACTTATGCTCTCTAAATGTTAGAGGATTTAATGTACCAGAGAAGAGATCCAAGATCCTCTATAACATGCATAAAAAAAGAATCCATATTCTACTGCTTCAGGAGACCCATTTTAAAACAGACCACATTCCCGCATTTAAGCATAGATATTATACTTCCTGGTTTCATAGTACCAATTCAGTCGCAAAATCCAAGGGAGTTAGCATCGCTCTACATAAATCTCTCCCAGCTCAGGTTTTGTCAGTTAAGCCTGACCCAGAGGGGCGATTCATTTTTATCAAACTTAAGATCTGTACCAAGTTATTTACCATTGCTAATCTTTATCTCCCCAACAAGGACCCGGCCAGGATTTGCCAAAAATACCTGAACACTCTCTCTGAATTCGCTGAAGGCTCCCTGATTCTTGGAGGAGATTTCAATCTCATCTTTGATCGGGCTGTTGACTCCTCCTCGGGTAGGTCTTCTGTTCCTGCAGTGAAACTGTGAGGTCTCAGGAGTAAATTACTAGACTTGAGGCTCATCGACATCTGGCGTACCCTACACCCTAAAACACGGGACTACACTTTCTATTCTCCTGTCCATGATATGTACAGTAGAATAGACCTTTTTTTTATTAGTCACCACCTACTCTCACATGACCCGGCCTGTACTATAGACCCTATGGTATGGTCCGATCATGCCTCGGTGTCACTTTCTCTCCTTTTGACAGACCTACGCCCCGGGGAATGGTTATGGTCTTTAAACCCACACTTATTAAAAGATCAGACGTGTCAGTTAGCCATCAGGAAGACCATCACAGACTTCTTCGAATTTCATGCCAATGACCTAACACCCTTACCTCTCCAATGGGAGACCCTGAAGGGGATGATTCGGGGGACCTTTATTCAACAGGGAACCAGACTTAAAAGAGATAGAGCCTGCGCAATAGACAGATTACTGACTTCCATTCAACACCTAGAACAGACACATAAACGGACTCATGACCCTCAGATTTTAACAGACTTGCTCAAGGCTAGACTAGATCTGGGGTCCCTCTTGGATGCAGCGTCTGCCCGTCATCGAGATAGAGGTAGGAGATTTATGTACGAATTCTCTAACAAACCAGGCAGAGCTCTGGCTAGATTTCTTAATCCTCGCCTTCCCTCTACATTTATCCCTACCATTAAATCACCATCTGGACATTCAGCACACAAACCTCATGAAATAGCGGATGTATTCCAAGATTATTATGACGGGTTATACAACCTAGGTGGCCCAGTGGCGGACATGTCCCCAACAAATTTCCAAGCGAAAGTGGACAACTATGTTGATGGTACCCCTCTCCCCCCATTGAACCATGTGGACTCTCTCATGCTAGATGACCCTTTTAGCGAACAAGAGGTCACTGAGGTTATTAAGAGTCTGGCCAATGGTAAGAGCCCCGGTCCGGATGGATTCCTGCCCAACTTCTATAAGCAATTTGCTTTGGAACTGACGCCCTTCCTGACTAAGACCTTTAACTCCATATCCTCAGCTTGCCCCTTCGCCGCGCAAACCCTTGCGGCTACCATAACGGTGATTCCCAAGCCTGGGAAGGACCCGTCTTTATGCTCCAACTACCGCCCTATCTCTCTTATAGGAGTAGATGTCAAGATCTTCGCCAAATTAATAGCTAACCGGTTGTCCCCGCTGTTGCCTGCCTCAATCCATACTGACCAAACTGGATTTGTCCGAGGTAGAGAGGCGCGCGATAATACTATTAAAACTCTACGCTCCTCCCTGAGGCAGCTGGGAATCGGCCAAACTATGTTAGAGAGAATTTTTGCCCTGTATCTTAAGCCCTCAGCGCGAGTTCGAGCCAAAAATACTCTATCTTCTCCCCTGCAAATATCTAATGGCACTAGACAGGGGTGCCCCCTTTCACCCCTTCTATATGTAATAGCCATGGAGCATTTGGCTATATCCCTTCGAAACTCCCCCGATATAAAGGGCTTTGATGTAGGTCAGAAAGATTATAAACTTGCCTTATATGCTGATGACCTCCTTCTATACCTAACAAATCCGGAAATCGCCTTTCCAATTCTCATCCAGGAATTCCAACGTTTTGGCATAGTTTCTAACTTCAAAGTAAACTACTCAAAGACAGAGGCCCTTAATATTACTCTCCCTACCACACAAGTCAATAGACTGAAATCCGCCTTCCCATTTAAGTGGGAGATCCAATCTATCAAGTATCTTGGGATATCTGTTTCGGCCAATCCAGATGAGTTGTTTATGGCTAATTACTCCCCATTGCTTACTAGAACTCTTGCTGATCTAAATAGATATAATCGGGGACGACTTTCCTGGTTTGGCCGGATCAATGCCCTCAAGATGGACATACTTCCGAGGTTCCTTTACTTATTCCAAACAGTCCCGATCAAAGTTACTAAACAATATTTCAGACAACTCCAGAGGGCATGTAGCAGATTTGTCTGGGGGACGGGGAGACCTCGGATTAGATACGCCACACTGGTGAGACCCAAATCCAGGGGAGGCGCTGGTTTACCTGATTTTGAAAAGTATTACCAGTGTCCTCCTCACGAGGGTCTTGGATTGGAGATTTAACGATCTCAATAAACAGTGGGTGGGCGTTGAGTCCCACCTCTCCCCGTTCCCTCTGGCACGGCTTCTATGGGCCCCCCTTCAACAGAGACCGGCGGTTTCGGGATTTCAACCTCTGACTCAGGCGCTCATGCTTTTTTGGGACAGGCATCTGGAGACGTTAAACTTATCCCATAGACCGGGGAGTATGAGCTCACTCTTTAATAATCTCGACTTCCCCCCTGCGTCGGAGAGATCTACCTTCTTATGTTGGGACTCAGCAGACGGAGTTACCCTGGGACAGGTTGCTGGGAAGCTATCTGGAACGGCGTCTTTTGAAGCTTTGCAGGAGTCATGCCCGGGGAGGAGACTATCCTGGTTGGAATATACTCAACTGACCACATTTATAAAAAGGAAATTCCCGGGAAATGCACTATTATCCAAATCTACACAATTTGAGACCCTATTTTCATTAAATGCCGCGCCGCAACATGCCATCGCATTGATCTACAATCTCTTATGTACAGCCCAATATAAGGGTGCCCCAACGTATTTGGAGGCCTGGCAAAGAGAGCTCCAGATCACGTTGTCAGAACAAGATCATCTCAAAATCTTTACACTCTCTCATAAAATGTCCATTTCCTGTAGTGCACAGGAGAAAAATTTTAAAATTCTTACACGCTGGTACAGATGCCCTGACGTATTGCATAAGATCTACCCCACAATACCAGATACCTGCTGGAGATGCGGAGACGAAATTGGTACTATGAAACATATATGGTGGGATTGCTCCTTGATAAGGTCATTCTGGGATTCCATTTTTGAAATATACTTTCAACTGTCGGGTATTCGGGTAATTCCTACTCCTCAAATAGCTTTACTGTCCCTAATCCCTGGATCTGTCTCTGTGACCAAAAGAGGTGTCCTACGCTTTCTTCTCATTGCTGCTCGTATGATTATTCCAAGACATTGGAAGACAACTTCAACCCCCTCTGTAAGGGAATTTTTGGAGGAGATGAATAGATTGGAGCGTATGGAGTCCCTGATGGCAGATGATGGGGACAAATGGGATAAACATGCTGGCACGTGGTCTTCCTGGCTCCTTTTCCGGGAGACTCCGAGATTTACGTCTTGGCTCAGATAAGGGGCTTTACACGGGTCTTTCCTTCCTTGGGTTCCTTTAGTTGATATTTGCAATCTTTAAGAGGATTCGTTTACCTGACGCCAGAATTCTTTGGACACCCAACCTTCTCCTACCTATCTATCCATATCTCCCCTTCCCCCCTCCTCTCATACCCTCCTCTCTTACCTATACCTATCTTTTTCCTCCTTCGTCTCTCTTTCTAACCTTCACTCAGTCTTTATAGTTAAAATAGTTTCCGTAATACTGCTTTGAGTTGACATACCATGATACGGTATAACCTGAATTGTCTTGTTTTAACTGGATTATCTGTTATGGTCTCTTATGTGACCATTCTTATCCTGATAAAAGTTCTCTTACAATACAGTGCTACATGCTTGATCCCCATGTTTGGATCAACCTTGACTTGTGTTTGATTACATTTTATTCGTGTTATAAGCAATGCTTTGTTCACTTTTTCTTAAACCCAATAAAATTATTTACAGGAAAAAAAAAAAAAAAAGTCACTGGTTTTCCCCATGTAGGAGACTGTGACTCACCCCACAGTTAAAAGAATCTTATATGGCATATTATTTACTTATACTGTAATGGCCCCCTTTTTCCTTTTGTTTTGTTTCTATATGTGTGGTTTGGTCCTGTCGGTTTTTACAGTATGCCTTTCTCCAAAATGCTGTAGAGTTTGAGAGTCGAACATACGTTACTGGAATCATACAATGTCTGATACATGCTGCCAGTGGATAGGGTAGTGGATAGTACCAGCTGTCAGGTTCTGTTTAAATGATAAATACAAATGTAAAGCAAAACAGTAATAGCATTGTGTAAAAATAACATTGGCATCATATGGCTTAATGAAAAAAATAGAGAGAGAGAAAAAGAGAAAGAGAGAAAGAGAGAGATTTATTTCTGACCAGGAAGGAATTTAGACATCCGAGCATGCTCGGTTACTAAAAGACGGACTCGTAGCCAGAATACGTCATTTGACGGATTGCGATGGATCCTGCACCCTTAGGCTTCCATTATAACAAACGACGGAAGCCGACGGATGCTTCGCTGTCCGTTTTTTTTTTACGCACACAAAAAAATGTTCATGTGGACGTCGGCGCCTTCGGAAGGACAACCACTTTTCAAAGCATCCGTTGCATGGATGAAACGCAAGGCCATCCATCACAAATACAACTCAATGAGAAAAAAAATGGATCCAGCATTCACAAAACGACGGATTGCGACTGATGGTAAAAAACTGATGTGTGAAAGAGGCCTAAGATACAGTATACTATGATACCAGTTATGAATGCAATCAGTTTAACCCCTTAAAAACTGCCAACACTTATTAAAATGAAGGTCATTAAATTCCTTTACTAAGGAATTAATGACCCTCCGGGAGATAATCCTGTGGGTGATAGCTGAGACCCTGTGGCTTTAGTCCTGACCAGTTTTGGAACCAATCGGGAGGGTTTAATTCCCTTAAATAATTATGTGAATTGCGACAGTGACATCTGAGTGGTTAAAAGTGGGTTAAAAGACCCCCATTGACTTAGAGAAACTTGTTCTATTAGTCAGCATAGGGTTACTCAACATTGATTTACAATTTGCCAGAAGGCAACTGGATCCCTAAACTAAAGACTAATTAATATATAACTTTTATTTTCATTTACTAAAACATTTTTATATATCAGACACACAGCAAACTATTAAAACCACTAAATGCAGTGACCTTTAAGAAGTCTCACTTATTATAGACATTCCAGCTTCCTATCATTGTTAATGTCCCATTTGGGCTCTCTTATTGTATCCACAGCTCAGTATGTTATGCATCTATTGTGGAGACACGGGGGTCAGTGGGTGCTCTCGTCCACTGGCCCGGCCGCCTTTAGAAAGACAACATGGCCCAGGGCTCATCCCAACTGAACGCCCGACCTCCTTCTTATACCCCTGAGCTCTCCATTCAGACCATTGGGGTCTTCACGATTGGTAGATAAGACTGGGCTCTTATTGGCTAGATTTCAAGTCATATTCAAATATCCAGAGACAAGGGGGACAGGTAAAGGCCCAGTCACACACAACGACTTACCAGCGATCCCGAAAACGATGTGACCTGATAGGGATCGCTGGTAAGTCGCTTTGAGGTCGCTGGTGAGATGTCACACAGTCAGACCTTACCAACGATGCAGGAACGATACAGGTTGCAGTAGCAACCTGTATAACGATCTCAGCAGTCACTGTGACCCTGTCACACAGTGTCAAACACAGCGATGTGTCCTGCCCAGCAGGACATCGCCTTTGAAGGAAATGGCCTGGACCATTCTACAACGACCGGCGACCTCACAGCAGTGGCCTGATCGCTGGTAGATGTCACACATGAGATCGCTAATGGGATCGCTACTACATCACAGAAACCGTGACTCAGCAGCGATCTCGCTAGCGATCTCGTTATGTGTGATGGTACCTTTAGTTACATCACATCTAGCAATTCACTTAGCAATACAATGGGAAATTTGCATAATTGATTTATCTGTGTGTCTGGCCTTCATTAGCCAAGGCAATTACTGGAGTCAACAAAAACTTCAAAACTAAAGTCCCAAGAGTCTTGTAGAACAATGAGGGATTATCCCCCATCTATAAACAAACTGTCTTCATGTCTGGCTGAATTTTAAGAAAGTTAACCCATGCTAGACACAGAGTCCATGTCCTCACATCTATCACTCCTATTAGGCTAATACTGAATTACAATGTGCAAACGGACCTTTTAAAGCCTTTGTCCTGACCTCACATATCTTAAGCTGGGTTCACACATAGCGACAGCGACAACGACATCGCTGTTACGTCACCATTTTCTGTGACGTAACAGCGACCTTGTAAGTCGCTGTTATGATCACTGCTTAGCTGTCAAACACAGCGACGCAGCAGCGATCATAACGTCGCTACATGTGCAGAGAGCAGGGAGCCGCGCACACTGCTTAGTGCTGGCTCCTTGCTCTCCTAGCTACAGTACACATCGGGTTAATTAACCCGATGTGTACTGCAGCTACATGTCACAGTGCAGAGAGCAGGGAGCCGCGCACACTGCTTAGCGCTGGCTCCTTGCTGTCCTAGCTACAGTACACATCGGGTTAATTAACCCGATGTGTACTGCAACTACATGTCACAGTGCAGAGAGCAGGGAGCCGCGCACCCTGCTTAGCGCTGGCTCCTTGCTCTCCTAGCTACAGTACACATAGGGTTAATTAACCCGATGTGTACTGCAGCTACATGTGCACAGAGCAGGAGCCGGCACTAGCAGCAAGAGCGGCGGAGGCTGGTAACGAAGGTAAATATCGGGTAACCAGGGAAAGGTCTTCCCTTGGTTACCCGATGTTTACAGTGGTTACAGCTTTCCGCAGCTGCCAGAAGCCGGCTCCTGCTCCCTGCTCGCTTCATTTCGTCGCTCTCTCGCTGTCACACACAGCGATGTGCGCTTCACAGCGGGAGAGCGACGACGAAAAAATGAAGCAGGACATTCAGCAACGAGCAACGACCTCACAGCAGGGGCCAGCTCGTTGCTGGATGTCACACATATCGACAGCGACGGGACGTCGCTGCAACGTCACAGAAAATGGTGACGTAGCAGCGACGTCGTTGTCGTGGTCGCTGTGTGTGACACCACATTAAGGGCCAATGCAATCCTTCATATTATTCCAATGAAGAAAGCTGCATGGAGATACGTAACCGATCACTTTAATGGTGATATAGTTCCTATTTGTTCTATAAGCTGTCTCACACAGATAACCACGATGATTGGGAGACTCACCACCCATATGTCCTCCTCCCGTCCTCCGTGGTCCAATCTATTCCCATGTAATTTATCCAGTTAGAGATTCCCTATCCTTACACCCTCATGTTCTTCCTGGTTGCTACCGGTGATGTCATAGTGCATGCACATACTGTATCGTTACCACTGCGCCTGCTCCTGTACTTATACGGATGGAGAAAAAGTAGTTTCCATTGCGCATGTGTACCGCCCCCGTGTCAGCGGCCGAGCCGCTCAGATACGGAACCACGGTGAGAGGTCTCCGGCCAGGGCGTCACACATGCGCACAGTCTTAGTTTCTCTCACTATGTGCTCGTATACTGCGCATGCTCAGGGACTAAGGGAGGCTTTACACGTTGCGACATCGCTCCCGATATATCGTCGGGGTCACGTCGTTAGTGATGCACATCCGGCGCCGGTAGCGACATCGCATAATCCTAGGTGCGACGATGAACGAGCACAGAAGCGTACAATATCGCTAATCTGTGTAACGTCGTTCATTTCTATAATGTCGGTTCGACCGCAGGTACGATGTTGTTTGTCGTTCCTGCAGCTCCACACATCGCTGTGTGCAAACCTGCAGGAGCGACAAACATCTCCTTACCTGCGTCCCGACGGCAATGCAGAAGGGAGAAGGTGGGCGGGATGTTATATCCCGCTCATCTCCGCCCCTCCGCTTCTATTGGCCGGCCGATTAGTGATGTCCCTTGAAGGAGGGATTGTTCGGCACTCACAGCGACGTCGCCGAGCAGGTATGTGCGTGTGAAGCTGCTGTAGCGATAATGATAAGCAATCACCACATATCGCATGTGCGACGGGGGCGGGTGCTGTCGCGCTGGACATCGCTAGCAATTGCTAGTGATGTCGCAACGTGTAAAGCCCGCCTTAGTCAATTCCAGCTCTCTTTTTCATTATCACGCATGCGTCCAAACTTTTTCACTACTTCTATCTATCTTACTACACCAGTACTTCATATCTTTTGGGCCAGCAGAGGAGCTATGCATATATTCAAGACTTAATCAGCTCATATTAAACGGAGGATAATGATTTCTTTATTTATATGCTCGATTTAACTATATCTCAAAGGCTTAGTTCAGTCTCTCTTCATTATCCACAGGCATGCATTCAGACTTTATTATTGATGCTATCTTCCTTTGTCACTAGGCACGCGTCAGTATTTAGTTCACTTCGTCCGAAAAATCAAGCTACGCTCATATTCTAAAGGGTGCTTTACACGCTGCGACGTTATATCGTCGGGGTCACGGTGTTTGTGACGCACATCCGGCGTCGTTAGCGACATCGCAGCGTGTGACACCAAGGAGCGACGATCAAAGATCGCAAAAACGTCAAAAATCGTTGACACGTCGCTCCTTTTCATAATATCGTTGGTGGTGCATGCCGCTGGTTGTTTGTCGTTCCTGCGGCAGCACACATCGCTATGTGTGACACCGCAGGAACGACGAACATCTCCTTACCTGCGTCCACCGGCAATGAGGAAGGAAGGAGGTGGGCGGGATATTCCGCTTGCTCATCTCGCCCCTCCGCTTCTATTGGACGGCTGCCGTGTGACGTCGCTGTGACGCCGCACGAACTGCCCCCTCAGAAAAAAGGCGGTTTGCCGGCCACAGCAACGTCGCAGGGAAGGTAAGTCCGTGTGACGGGTGTAAGCGATGTTGTGCGCCACGGACAGCAATTTGCCCGTGGTGCACAACCGACGGGGGCAGGTACGCTCGCTAGCGATATCGCAGCGTGTAAAGTGCCCTTTAGTCCTTTATAATTATTTATTTTAAAATAGCTTCTTAAATGAGAGATTCACATTGAAGGAAAACAATTGGAATTAGGGGCCACGATTGGGTTTCAATCACATCTAATCAGCAGGTCTCTTCTTACATCAGCAGACGTAGGGGTGATGTGTCTGGTGAGACCCTTTATAACATCTCATCTACCACATATCATTGTCTGATCCAGGAAACAAAAATATTGTGTCATTTTGTATGATTTTTCCTGCAGTGTCTCCTCAGAATTTCGATCACATTGTAAGAGCTATTTTCATTTATCATGTATTATATTCAATACAGTCCTTGCATGTACTTATGTGTTTGTATTATTTCATCTTTTGTAACATTAAGAACTGCGCTCCTTTTGTATATTATGAAATCTAAATAATTTTGTTCTTCGCTGCTCTAAACGTAACCATAAACCCTGAAGATGCTGGATATACGGTAGCTTAGTTGTGTTGCTCTGCGAATACCAGTGTGCTAGTGTGTGACCCAGTGTAGGCGTCTCACTGGCCTATCAAAATGGCTAGTGGTGGCAGTAGCTATGTGATGCTTGGGTTGCTACCACCAAATAATTGGATGCAGCATCACTGGCCAAATTAACAACTGTAGAGAGTGCGACCATCTACAATCATAGCCTGTCCCAAGGAAATATGGGCTACAAAGTTCTATGGTGTCCTATACTAAAATGAATAGTGTGTGCAGCCAACATGCGAATTAAGCCAATTCTAGATTAGAACCATTAATACACACATTCAGCTTTCTATTCTAAAAGGTAACTGTAAAATAGAAACGAAGCTTAAGAGCGAATTTAGATATCAGTGTATCACGGTCCAAGAACCGACCATGATGTAAAGGTTTGCCACAGGTCTCCCGATAGCCTCATATATGCCTTTGAGGTTGTCAAATTCGGGTCAGGAGACCCGTGAGGAGTTCGTACATCACGGTCCGTATGCTCCAACAGACCTACGGTATGTAATATGCACGATATCAAGAATATATTGACACGCCATGTTAAACAACCTAGTCCCTCAATTGTTACATTTCACCTTTATCAATACAACATTTTCAATGTTCATTGCTCTGGAATAATTTTTTTGAAATGGAAAAACTCTCACCAAGTTCTTTTTACTTGTCAGGAGAACCAGTAATAATTTAGAAAATGCCTTAGATTTGGAAAGGTTTTCTGCAGCATGACCAATGTGGTTAAGCAGAAGACCAAACTCGAATTGATTTAATGTCTCCTAGAATTGAAAAAAAAAAGCAAACAAAACATAATTAGGTTGTTTGTCTCATAAAAGTCAGCATAGTAATACCTGTCATTCTTTAGTTTGGACTACATTTACAGAAAAAAAAAAAAAAATTACCTCACCGCTGACTGCACTGCCCACCCCACTGCTCGCAACCTGGCTCTCCTTTTTACCGAGTCACGCCACGTCATGAGCCTCTTCACAATAGACCAAGACTTACAGCAGCTTCTAATGCGGGCGTCACACAAGACGATCTATCGTGCGATCGCACGAGCGATCGCACCCGCCCCCGTCGTTTGTGCGTCACGGGTAATTAGTTGCCTGTGGCGCACAAAGTCGTTAAACCCCCGTCACACGCACTTACCTGCTGAGCGACGTCGCTGTGGGTGGCGAACATCCACTTCCTAAAGGGGGTGGGACGTTCAGCGTCACAGCGACGTCCCACAGCGGCCGGCCAATAGAAGCGGAGGTGCGGAGATAAGCAGGACGTAAACATCCTGCCCACCTCCTTCCTTCCGCATAGCCGGCGGGGCGCAAGTAAGCTGTGTTCATCGTTCCCGGGGTGTGACACGGAGCGACGTTTGCTGCCCTGGGTACGATGAACAACCGGTGCAGAGAAGAAGAAACTACTTTTTGAAAATGAGCGACATGTCAATGAGCAACGATAAGGTGAGTATTTCTGCTCGTTCACCGTTGCTCGTAGCGGTCACACGCTTACAATATATCAAACGATGCCGGATGTGCGTCACTTACGACGTGACCCCGCTGACATATCGCACGATATATATCGTCTCGTGTGACGCCCGCATAAGCCTTGGGGATTACAGAGCGTCAAAATGTCGTGATGTCAATGGTGCAACTTTATAAAGCATAGTGACCTCCAACCCTGGATGCAGCCAGATGTCTTGGCCTACAGTTAAAAGGCCAGATTCACAGTGCGCGATGGCGGAATAAAGAGGACCAGTCAGCAAAAAGCAAGGCAGCTGTAAAGGTAAGTATTTGGGTTTTTTTTTTTCCCTTTTAACTAATACTCAACTTTCCGGCTGCCCCACTTATCACCATCAGGTCCTCTTCTTTCCAACCTTGTACACAGCATCTCTGGAGTCTTCAATAAAGGCTAAGACTTCTGGTCACATCTAGGCTAGAGCTCACCGCACAGATCGCGGCAAGACCTTGTAACTCTCGATGAGCTCCGGTGTGGATGTGAATATGCTGGCCTATAATGAAGAGATCTGATATGTAGCGCACAACAGCAGAAAGAAGAGGACCCGAAGGAGGGTATCGAGCAGGGGGGGGGCGGACAGATAGGTCAGCAGCGAGGGGAGTATTAGTTTTTCTTTTTTTAAACACCCGATATTCATAACTAGGTATCGATCGTAAGTCAAAGATTTCCTGATATATAAAATATTTCAAAATACAGTGTGTCAGATCAAAGACTCTTTTTTAAAAGATATCTGTCATCAAGTTTTTGCCACTTAATCTGAGAGGAGCATGATGTAGCGAAAGACTCTGATTCTAGCAATGTGTCACTTAATGGACTGCTTGTGTAGTGATGGTAAAGAATCACAATATTATCAGCAGGAGATCATCACTGGAATACTAGTCAACCTGTAGCCAGTTAGCTCTCCATATTCAAGAGCTCTGTACAACTCCACTGCCACCACTGACTGGCAGCTTTCTGCCTAGGTATAGTGTACACAGAAAGCTGTCAATCAGTGATGAGGGCAGGGCTATACAGAGCTCAGGATTCAGAGAAACAGTTAGGGTAAGTTCACACAGTGCGCTTTTCGCGGCGTTTTTGCGCAGTTTTCGGGTGCGTTTTTGCTCAGAAAACTGCATGACTTTGCTTCCCCAGCAAAGTCTGAGTTTTCATTTTTGCTGTCTGCACACAGCGTTTTTTTTCAGCTGCGTTTTTGTGGTGCCACAAAAACGCAGCATGTCAATTATTCCCGCGTTTTTCACTGCGCTTTTCATCCATTGAGTGCAATGGGATGTTGAAAGACGCAATGAGAAACGCAAATAGGTGCGTTTTAGTGCGTTTCTAAGACCAAAAACGCAGCTATAAACGCAGGAGGTGGGTAGTAAAGTGACATGTACAGGAAGAGGATTCCTTCTGTCAGTAAGCACAGAAGCGTGAATCCTACCGATACCGTCACCGCCGCTTCCACCTCCAGTCCTGTGCATGTCAGCTGCCGTGCGGCGCCATGTACGGGCAGGAGATGGAAGCGGCTGTGAAAACAAAAGTGAATAGTAGAAAAAAAAAAAGTCATACTCACCTGTCTGCAGGGTCACGGTGCCATGCCCGCTCCCAGCTCCTGTCACGGTACCGCCGCTCCGGGTGTGTGCAGTCTCCCCGGGTACGTATGCCTGCAGGATGCAGGACCTGGCGATGGATCACCTGATGCAGTCACCTGACCCAAGTCTCGGGCTGACGCCGGCGCCCGGCCGGTTATCAGCGAATGCGTCAGGAGACTTCATCCCTGATTACCGGCAGCTGCTGCAGCGATCGGACGGGATCAGACTCGCTGTAGGAGCTGCCGGTAATCAGCACATAAGTGAGTATTTTTTTTTTTTTTTTTGCACCGATGCATCAGCTGATTGTATAAATGGCTTTTATACAATCAGCTGATGTGTGATGTGATTCAGGCACTTGATCCTGACACATCATCTGATCGCTTTGCCTTCCAGCAAACCGATCAGATGATATTGGATCCGGATTTGACGGCGCGGGACCCTGACCCAGGATTACTGCGGAGGGGGGTTCTTTATTTCAATAAAGATGGAGTCACTAATTGTGTTGTGTTTTATTTCTAATAAAAATATTTTTCTGTGTGTTGTGTTTTTTTATCTTTACTAGAAATTCATGGTGGCCATGTCTAATATTGGCGTGACACCATGAATTTCGGGCTTAGGGCCAGCTGATAATATACAGCTATCCCTAACCCCATTATTACCCAGTGAGCCACCCGGCATCAGGGCAGCTGGAAGAGTTGGATACAGCTCCAGAAGATGGCGCTTCTATGAAAGCGCCATTTTCTGGGGTGGGTGCGGACTGCAATTTCATGAAATTCATGAAATAATTAAAAAAAAGGGCTTCTCTATATTTTTGGTTCCCAGCCGGGTACAAATAGGCAGCTGGGGGTTGGGGGCAGCCCGTACCTGCCTGCTGTACCCGGCTAGCATACAAAAATATGGCGAAGCCCACGTCATTTTTTTTGTTTGGGGGGGCAAAAAAATCCTGCATACAGTCCTGGAAGGAGGATGCTGAGCCTTGTAGTTCGACAGCTGCTGTCTGCTCTCCTGCATACACTATTGGATGGAGGATGCTGAGCCTTGTAGTTCGACAGCTGCTGTCTGCTCTCCTGCATACACTATTGGATGGAGGATGCTGAGCCTTGTAGGTCTGCTCCCCCTGACTCTCCAGCATACAGTCCTGGATGGAGCATGCTGAGCCTTGTAGTTCTGCAGCTGCTGTCTGCTCTCCTGCATACACTATTGGATGGAGTATGCTGAGCCTTGTAGTTCTGCAGCTGCCTGCTCTCCTGCATACACTAGTGGAGAATGAAAAACATATTGAAGAAGGAAATGACATCAGACCTTTTTTTTTGTTCACTGAGCAACAAAACGCAGCAAAAAACGCACCACATCGCGGCAAAACACGTGCGTATTTTGCCGCGTTTTTTCACGCGGGTGCGTTTTTGTGCGGTTTTTGCCGCAAAAAACGCACAAAAACGCAGCGTCAAAAAAGCGCAGTGTGTGAACCTAGCCTTAATCTGCAGCTGATAAAACAGTGATTTTTCAACACTGCAGTAAGCAGCCCAGAAAGTCATACATCACTGGAATGAGGCTCTGTGCTGTACATAATGCTATTCTCTGACGGGGTTGCAAAAACCTAGTGACAGATTGCCTTTACATGGTCAGTGTTGTTTCATCAAGCTTTGCAGAAAGCAATAGTAAAAGAAAATACAAGAAATGTATACGCTTCTTTTTCCATTTATTAACCACTTCTCCTCCCACTGCCTTTGGAACTCAGAATCAACTCTGAAAAAAAATGCTAAAATCCAAGTCTCATGTTACAGGTTGAAGTCTATGGAGGATCAGAATGAATGAAAGTGGCACAGATACACATAGCCATACTGCTGCTTTGTATAAAGTGTTTAATCTCACACTGGAGCTAAATTCACAGCTACAATGTTCAGTACTAGAGATGGCGGCTGGTCCAGACGGACTTGAAGAAAAAATAAATACAGTCATATGAAAAAGTTTGGGCACCCCTATTAATGTTAACCTTTTTTCTTTATAACAATCTGGGTTTTTGCAACAGCTATTTCAGTTTCATATATCTAATAACTGATGGACTGAGTAATATTTCTGGATTGAAATGAGGTTTATTGTACTAACTGAAAATGTGCAATCCGCATTTAAACAAAATTTGACCGGTGCAAAAGTATGGGCACCTCAACATAAAAGTGACATTAATATTTTGTAAATCCTCCTTTTGCAAATATAACAGCCTCTAGTCGCTTCCTGTAGCTTTTAATGAGTTCCTGGATGAAGGTATATTTGACTATTCCTGTTTACAAAACAATTCCAGTTCAGTTAAGTTTGATGGTCGCCGAGCATGGACAGCACGCTTCACATCATCCCACAGATGTTCAATGATATTCAGGTCTGGGGACTGGGATGGCCATTCCAGAACATTGTAATTGTTCCTCTGCATGAATGCCTGAGTAGATTTGGAGCAGTGTTTTGGATCATTGTCTTGCTGAAATATCCATCCCCTGCGTAACTTCAACTTCATCACTGATTCTTGCACATTATTGTCAAGAATCTGCTGATACTGAGTTGAATCCATGCGACCCTCAACTTTAACAAGATTCCCGGTGCCGGCATTGGCCACACAGCCCCAAAGCATGATGGAACCTCCACCAAATTTTACTGTGGGTAGCAAGTGCTTTTCTTGGAATGCCATGTTTTTTTGCCTCCATGCAGAACGCCTTTTTGTATGACCAAACAACTCAATCTTTGTTTCATCAGTCCACAAGACCTTCTTCCAAAATGTAACTGGCTTGTCGAAATGTGCTTTTGCATACCTCAGGCGACTCTCTTTGTGGCGTGCTTGCAGAAACGGCTTCTTTCGCATCACTCTCCCATACAGCTTCTCCTTGTGCAAAGTGCGCTGTATTGTTGGCCGATGCACATTGACACCATCTGCAGCAAGATGAAGCTGCAGGTCTTTGGAGGTGGTCTGTGGATTGTCCTTGACTGTTCTCACCATTCTTCTTCTCTCTCTTTCTGATATTTTTCTTGGCCTGCCACTTCTGGGCTTAACAAGAACTGTACCTGTGTTCTTCCATTTCCTTACTATGTTCCTCACAGTGGAAACTGACAGTTTAAATCTCTGCGACAACTTTTTGTATATTTCCCCTGAACAACTATGTTGAATAATCTTTGTTTTCAGATCATTTGAGAGTTGTTTTAAGGAGCCCATGATGCCACTCTTTATAGGAGAGTCACATAGGAGAACAACTTGCAAGTGGCCACCTTAAATACCTTTTCTCATGATTGGATACACCTGCCTATGAAGTTCAAAGCTCAATGAGGTTACAAAACCAATTTAGTGCTTCAGTAAGTCAGTAAAAAGTAGTTAGGAGTTTTCAAAACAAGAAATTGTTAAGGGTGCCCATACTTATGCACCTGTCAAATTTAGTTTAAATGCAGATTGCACATTTTCTGTTAGTACAATAAACCTCATTTCAATTCAGAAATATTACTCAGTCCATCAGTTATTAGATATATGAAACTGAAATAGCTGCTGCAAAACCCCAAATTGTTATAAAGAAAAAAGGTTAACATTAATAGGGGTGCCCAAACTTTTACATATGACTGTAAATAAAAGGTCCAGTTCTGGACTTGACTTGAGCCCGGATGCCGAACCCCACATATAGTGGGGGAAAAAAAAGTGTTTGATACACTGCACATTTTGCAAGTTTTCCAACCTACAAAGAATGGAGAAGTCTGTAGCTTTTATCGTAGGTACACTTCAACTGTGACAGAAAAAAAAAAATCCAAAAAATTACATTGTCTGATTGTTAAGTAATTAATTTGCATTTTATTGCATGAAACAAGTAGTTGATACAATAGAAAAACAGAACTTAATATTTGGTACTGTTAAGGACAAGATTATGAAGTATTAGGAGTATATATGAAGATATCCAAAAACCAAGATTTAAGATGCTGTTTCAGACTGTCTACCACATCTAGTTCTGCATTTGGACATAAGACTCAGACAGTCTGGGCTATTCTTGTGACAAGTGAATCATGCTGACATTGCTTAATATAAATGAGGAACCAAGCACATTACAGTAAATTGTATATCACAGAATAAGCTGTTCTACTTTATCCAATAGGAGACGTGTTACGTATTCTTGGCACCTAGCCAATAAGTCCGTTTAAATATTTGTACAACTTCCGGAATAAATCAGCCTTACTTTCTATTCATATCTGAGTATGTCTCTAGTGTGAGTGAAAGAGAGTGGTATGCATGCTACCACGAGTGACTCATAATTTGGACTGCAGACAGTTTAAGAGGGATGCATGACTAGATTGCATCAAAGTAAATTTATGGCCAACATTAACAGATGGCGCCCAACGAACCTTAGGACGGAGCTCTGGATGACGGACGGCCGTGCTCGCCCCTTAATTCGAAAGGCAACTACAAGGAGATGGAGATGCGCACTCCAGCTGCAGGTGAGAAAATTTGTATAATCTCACCTTGCAATCCTCATGCGTGTACTTGCATTTCGAAAGGGGGGTTGGGCTGTCCCAGTCTAGACACCTAATGACCGCCATCTCGCATGAGATAAACCGTCCTAAGAGATCCCACACCAAGGTGGTCAGGTTCACCTTAAGCTGTCTGTATAAATGTAATTCTAAATCACATGAAATGTAATGTGGTTTGAGGTTTTTGTCTGCTCTTTGGAGAAAGCAGAAGTTTTAAGTTTCGGTTTTCTCTGAGTTGAAGGTAGAGGAAAATGAGGAAGTTGTTATATACGCTGGATATATATATATATATATATATGGATATATATATGGTTATATTTGCAGGTGAGATCAGCCACCTGGATGGTATATATAGTGTCCTTATTGTTATGTCATTGTGTTTACCTGTGTCTACCTGTTGAAATGTCTGTTTATTTGCAGCAGGTGGAGTACTTGCTGGCTGCCTGAAACAGGAAGTTCTGTTTTGTTCAGTTACGGCGGAAAAAGAAGAAGTGTCACGATAATGTAGTGAGAGCTGTCTTTTGAGAGGAAAAAAAAACAAACTGCAGCCTTACTTTGGAAAAGTTAACTGTTTATGTATACTGCTGTGTATACTGCGAGATACACTGGTGTGTGACATGTCCGGTCGATAGTCAGTAGTTGATAAGGCTGAGGGCCAGGTACAGAGTTATGGTAAGAGCCCTGACTGTATCCTGGTACGTCTCCCACAGAGAGGAGACGATAGGGGGGTTGACTTTGGTTTTGGCCAGTAGAGAGTTATGGTAAGAGCCCTGACTGTATCTGGTGGAATGTGTTCTCCGCGATCCTAGGTAGGAGGAACATTGGCAGAATCCCTTGACTTTAGTCTTAATCATTGAGTATTGATGTTCTGGACGGACCGTTCAAATAAGGTGTATATAGTGTGAACAGAGGTTACTAGTACTTGAAGATATAGTGAGGGTGATTTTAGTGTCTATCACCCACGGACACTTCTTCCTGGTAGGACTGAGAGAGAAATCTGTGTATTCTGTGGATGTGTATAGTTGCTGGTCCAGGAGAGGAAGTGCACCACGGCACAGACCAGACATCCAGGTTGACGTGTTAGTTTTAGGTTGCTTACCCTTTTGAATATGGGGTCTAATCAATCTACACCTGTCAAGTTAACGGCAGATGAATTAGTAAGCGAGCAAGAAGGTAAAAAAATGTTAAAAATATGAAGTCGCTCCTGAAGGTGGCAGGGATCACTGCCAAGAGAGGGAGATTAGAGGAGCAGGAATGAAAAGATGTCTTGTTAAATAAGCGAGGGATTTTGAAAGATAAAGATCTCCTTATGGATGCCGAGGCATGGTATAGAACGTCAAAGGACGTTAGAAAATTGGCATGGAAAGAGGAATGTGATGGAGATAGTAGATATTTCTATATTCCACCAGCTCAGAAAATGGCACCTCAGGAAGTGGCCAAGCCCATTAGGAAACAATGCCCCCCTCCTCATCAGTCGTCCCCAGAGGGTTGTCTAATGCCCTCCCTAGCCTCTCCAGACATCATTTCAGGTCGGGCCGCACCTAGTTCCCTTTTCCAGCCATCTTAAGTCCCAAGGCCACTGGCCTATTTGTGGCTGGAGCAACCGAAACCACCGAGGGGGGGGCAGGAAGATGACAATGATTTAACAATGATCCACCCCACCACCAAAACTGTCCTTAGTAGAGGTAAACCACAGGTGCTGTCCTTATTTAAGGACGTCAGCCGACACATGGCATCGCACCATTGTTCCGATAGTCCCAGACAAGAACGCCCTAAATATGTGACATGGAAGCCTCAAGAGGCTGCAGTCCTCGTGAAGGAACACTGAGATATATACACCTATGAGTGACGTGACATCAATAATTGATGTTTGATAAGGCATTGGACCTGGTCTTTGTGGATAGGAAAGGGGGGGGGGTTTCTGTGTACAGGTGCAGTGTTAAGGAAAAGGAGGGTAGAGAAGCTCTGACTGTTACCTGGTACGGTTTTCCTGCTAAGCAGTGAGTTGAACGTTGTATGCGTACTCACTGGTCTTGTTTTGGTGGATGTCAATGTATTCTTACCTAGAATTGAATACATTGGGGAAGACCCCTAAACTTTGGCTTTAATCAGAATTATTGAATATTGGATGGAGCGCCCTCATGGAGGTGTATGTATTGTGAATTCTCTCCCTGATCCTGATTTGCATCCCAGGCCTTTCTATAGGAAGATGTGCCAAATCCAGAAAACCCACTCTGTCACATATGCTGATTTGTATGGGCTCACCCAGATTAAAGCTGGGGATTCTTTCTGGCCAGTAATGGAGCCAGGTTTGCAGGTTTACAGTGAGGGTGCGTGTACCTTATCACCCAAGTGACACTGGTGCTATAGTTTTTCCTGGAAGATGTTTTATGTATAATGTACGCAGTTTTTGGTGTGAAACACCGTAGGAGAGTTGAAATTGGAAAAAAAAAATAATAAGAGAAGTGTTATTTCATCTTCAGTGAAGATGAATTTTAAGTGACACACGTACAGTTAGGTCCAGAAATATTTGGACAGTGACACAATTTTCGCGAGTTGGGCTCTGCATGCCACCACATTGGATTTGAAATTAAACGTCTACAACAGAATTCAAGTGCAGATTGTAACGTTTAATTTGAAGGTTTGAACAAAAATAGCTGATAGAAATTGTAGGAATTGTACACATTTCTTTACAAACACTACACATTTTAGGAGGTCAAAAGTAATTGGACAAATAAACCAAACCCAAACAAAATATTTTTATTTTCAATATTTTGTTGCGAATCCTTTGGAGGCAATCACTGCCTTAATTCTGGAACCCATGGACATCACAAAACGCTGGGTTTCCTCCTTCTTAATGCTTTGCCAGGCCTTTACAGCCGCAGCCTTCAGGTCTTGCTTGTTTGTGGGTCTTTCCGTCTTAAGTCTGGATTTGAGCAAGTGAAATGCATGCTCAATTGGGTTAAGATCTGGTGATTGACTTGGCCATTGCAGAATGTTCCACTTTTTTGCACTCATGAACTCCTAGGTAGCTTTGGCTGTATGCTTGGGGTCATTGTCCATCTGTACTATGAAGCGCCGTCCGATCAACTTTGCGGCATTTGGCTGAATCTGGGCTGAAGGTATATCCCGGTACACCAGAATTCATCCGGCTACTCTTGTCTGCTGTTATGTCATCAATAAACACAAGTGACCCAGTGCCATTGAAAGCCATGCATGCCCATGCCATCACGTTGCCTTCACCATGTTTTACAGAGGATGTGGTGTGCCTTGGATCATGTGCCGTTCCCTTTCTTCTCCAAACTTTTTTCTTCCCATCATTCTGGTACAGGTTGATCTTTGTCTCATCTGTCCATAGAATAAGTTTCCAGAACTGAGCTGGCTTCATGAGGTGTTTTTCAGCAAATTTAACTCTGGCCTGTCTATTTTTGGAATTGATGAATGGTTTGCATCTAGATGTGAACCCTTTGTATTTACTTTCATGGAGTCTTCTCTTTACTGTTGACTTAGAGACAGATACACCTACTTCACTGAGAGTGTTCTGGACTTCAGTTGATGTTGTGAACGGGTTCTTCTTCACCAAAGAAAGTATGCGGCGATCATCCACCACTGTTGTCATCCGTGGACGCCCAGGCCTTTTTGAGTTCCCAAGCTCACCAGTCAATTCCTTTTTTCTCAGAATGTACCCGACTGTTGATTTTGCTACTCCAAGCATGTCTGCTATCTCTCTGATGGATTTTTTCTTTTTTTTCAGCCTCAGGATGTTCTGCTTCACCTCAATTGAGAGTTCCTTAGACCGCATGTTGTCTGGTCACAGCAACAGCTTCCAAATGCAAAACCACACACCTGTAATCAACCCCAGACCTTTTAACTACTTCATTGATTACAGGTTAACGAGGGAGACGCCTTCAGAGTTAATTGCAGCCCTTAGAGTCCCTTGTCCAATTACTTTTGGTCCCTTGAAAAAGAGGAGGCTATGCATTAGAGAGCTATGATTCCTAAACCCTTTCTCCGATTTGGATGTGAAAACTCTCATATTGCAGCTGGGAGTGTGCACTTTCAGCCCATATTATATATATATAATTGTATTTCTGAACATGTTTTTGTAAACAGCTAAAATAACAAAACTTGTGTCACTGTCCAAATATTTCTGGACCTAACTCTATGTCGAAAAGGGAAATGGAGAATTCTCCCAAGGGGGGAGATTAGATGAGAATTGATGAGTAATTCTGAATCTAGCAACTACACTATGTGTATTGTACCCGCCTGTGAAAATGGCTTGTCCAAGCCCATTATTAGAAATATAAGCTGATATATAGGGTGGACTTGTGTGCTGTCTGTGGAGCACTGTGTCCACGTATGCCCACCCCATTATTTCCTGTCCTGAATGTAGATTTCTGTCACTCTGTGTTTTGCCCAGCCCTGGGTGGGGTATGGTATGGGGATATTATTGCAGGGGCTGACAGGAGATGAGGGTCCCTAGTTACAGGGTCAGCCCAGGGGTCCCTATATAATCCATATTCCCAGTGACAGATTGAATACCTCCTGAATGCAGATGGCACAATACATGTCACTCCCTCCCAGGCCTCTTCAGACGCCATTTTTGCCCAACATCTACTTCCTCTTTTAGCGGCTGTTTCTTATCGGTAATTATTTTTAGCGGCCGTTTTAACTCAGACACTACATAGTTCATCTTTTGACGCCATTTTAGTCCAGCCGACACCCAGTTCCCTATTTTTGTTTCAGCAGCCAAAGCCACTGCTCTGTTTATTGCTGACATAGCAGGGACTGCAGAGGGGGGACATAGGGACCTGAAACACTCCATTTTTGGTCATATATGCAGTTGTTCCCCATTGTGTTCCCACTCATGAACCTTAGCAGAGGTTATTGCTGATAGTCCTGTGGAAACCTTTTCCCTTCACTTTTGCATGTTTGTTTTTGCTGTATCTAGTATACAATTTAGTAGACCATATAGACTGCTCACTATTAGTCCTGGTGGACGGTGAATATTTTTCTGCCTATGGCAGTTGTTACTTAGCCTAGTTTGAGATATTTTCACTTGTATGTTATCCTGCCTGGTATCTTGCACAAGAGTTCCCTGATAGAGAGGGTGGAGGTTCATGTGGTCACAAGGGGGCATTGATCATCAGGAGTTGGCATATATTAGGGTTTTCGTTGGCAGCACCCAGTAATCCTGTGTGTCCTAGTTTGCAGGGTCTGACAGGAGAGAGGGATACGCTGGAGGCCCGACCCTGACCACCATCAGGTCTACCGTCGGGATGAGGGAGAGTGCAGGGCCCCCAGTTACAGGGTCAGCACAGGAGAGGTAGAGTAGATACGCTCCACTGCTTTTTCCTAGTTGTGTATATGTAGTCAGGGGGTGCTGCTTGGTACTTTCCAAACCCTCTTGTGCTCTTTTCTCTTTTTTGGGAGTCTTAGTTTTTAGAATTTCAGTGTTCTCCTGACCCCAAGTTACACCCATTGCTCTTTCTTACAAACCTGGGTATAGTCCTTTGTATCAGGTATCCGAGAGCCCACATGCAAACTACAGCTGGTAAGGACCAAGACACCCTCCTTCAAGTGGCAAGATGTCTGGAGATGAATCTAGCAGCTTACAAGATCACCCCACATACGGATGTGCTGCATTCACAGTCACCTGAGTTACAGTCACAGTCACCTGAAGAGTATCATCACGTCATCTCCAGCCCAGAAGTCATTCTAACTGTTTGCCATGGAGGAAGACAGCAGCCCCTTGAACACTACTCAGCCAGATTGAACACCTACCTAAAGCACCAGTTGAAGATCAGTGCCCGTATGACATCCCTGCTCCCTGACAAAATCACCAACTCTCGGTGTCCGGTCCTTAATCCTGCTAAACTTCTCCCTCTTCCAAGGGGGGAGGAGTGTCCCACCTCTGACACCTTGGTGGAAGAGGTAGTCGACTCTGGCATAGCTGAAACTCTGGATTCAATACAGTGACGGATACAACTTTGGACCCTGACTTAACCCCTTTGCGGATGGATCAAGATGTGCATCAAGAAGACGGTTCCACATGGGTATGGTGCTGGTAGCAGAAGACGCTGTGCTGAGAGAGCAGTCACTACCCGCATGCCTGTCTGTGAAGAAGCAGATGTATGTGCTCTCGCTGAAGCCTGCAAGATGGCAGCCAGCATCTACTCTGTATGGAAGACAAGAGACTTGATCACTGCCAATGGAACTGTACGACGCCATGAGGCCATAGAAGAATGGATGGAAGCTTTGCTATTGCCAGACAGAGTCGCGGTGAGCAGGGTTGAGGCCTACATTGGAGGAGTCAAGGGAAGCAGTAAGAAGTGCCCTCACTGACAGAACATCCAAAGAAGCCCCAAGACCACTTACCAAAGAAAGAGTCAGTCAATCTGTGTTCTTTGAATGACCCCGATGTGAAGAAGAAAGGAAAGATGGAAAGTCTTGAGAAAACGTTGTCCTGACCCAACAAGAGCAAGTCTCAGAAGAAGAGGACTGAGATAGGGTGCAGCTGTGGGCTCCCGGAGACCATAGAAAGTGGCTAGTGACCTGCTTTCACTGCCAGCTAAAGAGATATGGCAGGCCTTAGACACAGAACTGACTCTACACACCCCATACCAGCCACAGAATAGAGGGAAGGTTGGGAAGATGGGGCAGTGTAGAAGGCAAGGGCATGAGAGCCTTCCCCTTGAATTGTTCAGTGTCAGACACACCCCAGCAGGGACCACTAGGTTGAGACCCTATGAAATCCTGTTTAGAAGTACCCCCAGATACTTCAACTAAGCTTGTTGTTTGTTTAAACATTTGCCTAATACACGTTTTTGAGTTTTCTCCTCCAGATCCAACCAGATCTAGATTTTTCTCTCTTTTCTTTTTCTCTCCTTTTTTCCTCTCTCTTTCTCTCTCTTTTCTCAATCTTTCTCTCTCTTCCTCTCTTCTCAATCTTTCTCTTTCTTCTCTCACTCTTTTTCTTTCGGACGAAGATCCATGCATTCCACTACAAAGAGATGTCGGACCTGAGACCAGGAGATGGCTGTCTTCCCTCTTCTACCCGATACTTTGTGCCAGGACGATGATATCTAAGCCTGTGGACCAGAAGATGACTGTGCATCCCATCTTTGATGATGTCCCACCATTACCGCCTGAGGACTGAGGAGCATGAGACTTTGGTTGAAACCAACCCTGATAAATATTAGCCAATTAAAGGACTACTGCCACGTTCCCCCTTCCTGAATAACGTGAGCCAGTGGAACATAGCCATGAGGACAGTCTAGAGAATACGGTCAGGATCTGGCTTCCTATGCATAGTCTGTTGGGTGGGGAGATTCATCCACAAGGGATGGGTTATCTCGTGAGTGAGATAACCATTAGGACAGATCAATAGACTTGGGAAAGTAAGGAAAGACTTTTGGCTATCTCCAAAGGGGGGACTGTTAAGGACAAGATTATGAACTATTAGGAGTATATATGAAGATATCCAAAAAACAAGATTTAAGATGCTGTTTCAGGCTGTCAACCACATCTAGTTCTGCATTTGGACATAAGACTCAGACAGTCTGGGCTATTCTTGTGACAAGTGAATCATGCTGACATTGCTTAATATAAATGAGGAACCAAGCACATTACAGTAAATTGTATATCACAGAATAAGCTGTTCTACTTTATCCAATAGGAGACGTGTTACGTATTCTTGGCACCTAGCCAATAAGTCCGTTTAAATATTTGTACAACTTCCGGAATAAAATCAGTCTTACTTTCTATTCATATCCGAGTATGTCTCTAGTGTGAGTGAAAGAGAGTGGTATGCATGCTACCACGAGTGACTCATAATTTGGACTGCAGACAGTTTAAGAGGGATGCATAACTAGATTGCATCAAAGTAAATTTATGGCCAACATTAACAGTACAGAAATCTTTGTTTGCAATTACAGAGGTCAGACGTTTCCTGTAGTTTTTGACCAAGTTTGCACACACTGCAGCAGGGATTTTGGTGCACTCCTCCTTACAGATCTTCTCCAGATCATTGTCTTCAGGACTGTCGCTGGGCAACATTGAGTTTCAGCTTCTTCCAAAGATTTTTATTAGGTTCAGGTCTGAAGACTGACTAGGCCACTCCAGGACCTTGAAATGTTTCTTTCATAGCCACTCCTTAGTTGCCCTGGCTGTGTTTTGGGTCAGTCTCATGCTGGAAGACCCAGCCATGACCCATCTTCAGAGCTCTTACTAAGGGAAGGAGCTTGTTGGCCAAAATCTCGCAATACATGACTCTTTTCTCTTGGCCGTGGTGGAGAGACTGGAGTGTGATAGACTGAGTGTGTGGAGAAGGGTCTTTTATACAGGTAACGGGTTCAAACTGGTGCAATTAATACAGGTAATGAGTGCAGAATAGGAGGACTTCTTAAAGAAAAAAACATCAGGTCTGTGAGAGGCACAATTTTTGCTGGTTAGTAGGTGATCAAATGCTTATTTCATGCAATAAAATGCAAATTAATAACTTAAAAATCATGCAATGTGATTTTCTGGATTTTTTTTGGGGGGGGGGATTTTGTCTATAACAGATTAAGTGTACCTACGATAAAAATTATATACAAAAATACAAGCACAGAAACACCCTACACCATAAACAGTATAATTAATGGAAGTAAATCTATGTGTGCACATAAAGACCATCGGAACCAAAACTGGAAAACTGGATAAGGTACTCACAGAAACAAACCGAAAAAAAGTCATAAAATATAATTCATTTTATTAATGTAAATAAACTAGGAAAGGACAAAAATAGTCATACAAAACATGATAAAAACGGGGGAAGATATAAGATGAATATGTGTTGGCTGCATTCACCCGACGCACATTTCGGAAGTTCCTTTGTCAGGAAGTGATCAGACTAATTGAGAATATATACTATTTACTGAGATAACATTTATATATCCTTTGTATTGACCATTATTATTACTTGTAATCTTGATATCCTGTAAGGAGGATTTTGTTGTAATTTATGTGTACAATATTTAGCACACCGCCCCCTGTTTTTATTATACATTTTGTGTGACTATTTTTGTCCTTTCCTGTTTTCTTATTATTTACATTAATAAAATTAATTATATTTTATGACTAGGGCTGATAGAATCCGCCAAATTCCGGGACCGGCGGATCACTGCCGGATTGAAAAAAAAAAATCTGGATCCGCTTTGGATTCCGGTGCCCATATAAAAGTCTATGGGAACCAGAATACGGAGATTAAAAACATTTGTGGAGGGCATAGGTGGGTAGAAGCACGCGCGGTGTACTCACCTGAGGCTGTCATGGCAGCAAACTCCTTCCGGGTCACGCTTTTCCCTTCTGGAGCCGACAATTCAATATTCATCGATTTGCCCGCCCACCGGCGCGTGTAATTGGTTGCAACTAAACATTCCCCACCCTGAATGGCAGCGTGGCAGCTGACTGCAACCAATCACAGGCGGCAGAAGGGCCGGTGGGCGGGGAAAGCAGTAAAAGTGTCTGAGGGTCAGTATTGTGAATGTGCATGTCTTTTAGAAACACATGATTGTTCCTGTCAGAAGTGTGCTGCTGTACCGGTGATGCGATGTCAGACTCGTAGAAGTCTGACATGACAGCACCTGGCACAGTCTACACTCTCTGAGCATGAGCGTGCATGTACACAGAAACACATGCACGTTCCTGTGAGAAGTGTCTGTGGCTGTGCCGGTGATGCGCTCTCAGACTCGTACAAGTCTGACATGACATCAGCTGGCACAGCCTGCGCTCTCTGAACAGGAGCATGAATGTACACAGAAAAACATGCACGCTCCTGTCAGAAGTGTGCGAGGCTGTGTCGGTGATGCAGATTTTTTTTTTATTATTTAAATAATTAAAAAAAAAAAACCGACATGAGGTCCCCCTAATTTTGATACCCAGAAAAGAAAATGCCGACTCAGCCCCCAGCCACCCAGTATCTCTGTAAGTATGAAACGCTGTTTTATTTCTGTTTTTCAATTATTTCCCCAGTGCCTGATCCGGATTGTGCACCCAGAATTCCAGATCCAGGTCCGGCACATGGAAATCTTTGAAACCGCGCGGCTCTGGACTTAAGGGGGCTTTACACGCTATGACATCGCTAATGCGAACTCGTTGGGGTCACGGAATTGTTGACACACATCCGGCCGCATTAGCGATGCCGTTGCGTGTGACACCGATGAGCGATTTTGCATCGTTGCAAAAACTTGCAAAATCGCTCATCGGTGACATGGGGGTCTCAAAAATCGTTACTGCAGCAGTAACGAGGTTGTTCCTCGTTCCTGCGGCAGCACACATCGCTCCGTGTGACACCGCAGGAACGAGGAAGCTCTCCTTACCTGCCTCCCGGCCGCTATGCGGAAAGAAGGAGGTGGGCGGGATGTTACGTCCCGCTCAGCTCCGCCCCTCCGCTGCTATTGGGCGGCCCCTCAGTGACATCGCTGTGACGCCACACGGACCGCCCCCTTAGAAAGGAGGTGGTTCGCCGGTCACAGCGACGTCGCCGGGCAGGTAAGTATGTGTGACGGGTCTGGGCGATGTTGTGCGGCACGGGCAGCGATTTGCCCGTGTCGCGCAACAGATGGGGGCGGGTACCCACACTAGCGATATCGGGACCGATATCGCAGTGTGTAAAGCCCGCTTTACAGTTCGGATCTGCTCAGCCCTATTTATGACCTTTTTTGTCCGTTTGTCTCTGAGAGTACCTTTACTACGATAAAAATTACAGAATTTTCCATTCTTTGTAGGTGGGAAAACTTCCAAAATTGGCAGTGTATCAAATGCTTATTTTCCCATACTGTAAGTCTAAGGGAATCAAACTTAAGTCTAAATGGTGGTGATAAGGGTTAGGGGGCTGCAAAAGAAAGCAAAAAGGGGATTAAAGCAGGACAATTTTTTACGGATTTGGGTTGGTACTATTTCTACTTTTGGATTGTCCATGGAGCTGCTCTGCACTGTGCACTTTATGAGGTGAGCTGAAATGCTATTTTCTATATCTTATTAAAGCAAGACAGTTATACTTACTGAGTTTCTGCGCTGCTGTCACATTGCTTCCGGGTCCGCTCATTAAATCTCATGAATAGCCACTCCTTCCCCCCTCCCACCCTCTGTGACAGCGTCTGTGATTGGTTGCTCTCACAGTAGATGTCTGGGTCTCCAAAATGGAGGGTAAAAATAAATAAATAAATTGGAAAAAATGGCATGGAGCCCCCCATATTTTAATAACCAGCGCAGATAATGCAGACAGCTGGAGGCCACAGCCCTAAGCAGTGTGCCTTATCTTGGCCATGTATCAAAATACGAGAGACCCCCATGCATTTTTTTTCAAATTATTTAAATAAATGATTTTTAAAAAACAAACGCGTGCGGTCCCTCCGAATATTGTTATCCAAGATAAAGCAGACATCTGGGGGCTGGTATTCTCAAGCTGGAGAGGCCCATGGTTATTGGCCTAAAAATAGCAACCCGCAGCTGCCCCAGAAATGGCAAATTCATTAGATGCATCAATCCTGGCGCTTACCTGGCTGATCCCGATTGCCCTGGTTTGGAGGCAATCGGGGTAATATAAGGGTTAATGACAGCTGTGAGAAGTCTATGAATCCCCCCATTACTAATAGTGTAAGTAAAAGAAATACACAAAAAAAAATCCTTTATTTAAAAAAACAACAAAAAAACACTGTCAATTTATTAACCTACAAAACCCCAGGCAGGTCTAATTTATAACATACAACAACACCCCGCGACGATCCCAGTCCTGCTACGTATTAGAAAATGTGACAGAGCACTACAGCGTCAAAGACACACTGATGGAGCGTCAAGTGTGAGCAGGGATGTCAGTGAATTCACTTGAGGTCACAGGTGTCGGTTCCCACGGTACCCCAGGTGTAACTTCAGGCGAACTCCCCTGAGGTGTACTGAATGAACTCCCCTGAGGTGAACTCAATACCAGATTACCAGCTTAAAAATTTTTGCACCAAATTTGCATCTCCTAGCAGAAAAACTCATCAAAACTGCATCACGTTTTTGCTACATTTTTCTGCCAAGAGATGCAGATTTTCTGCGTCCAAATACTCAACTTGAGCACGTAGCCTAAGCAAGTAATCCAGCATTGAGTTCATGTGATGTCACAGCTGGTGTACCGTGGGAACAGACAGCTGAGACCTCAAGTGAACTCACCAACATCACAGCTTCAAGTCCATCAGTGTTTCCCTGTCCCTGAAGTGATTGACCACGTTTTCTAATGTGACCGCGCACTGTGACCACAGATGTAGTAGAGCAAGGATCGTCGTGAGACATCGTGGTGTGTATTATGTCGGATGTGCATGGGTGTTAATAAATTGGAGAAAGAGGGGTTTTGTTTTTTTTTTACATAAAGGATTTTTCCCTGTGTTTTGTGTTTACTTCTTTTTACTTACACAAGTAGTAATAGGGAGGGTCTCATAGACCCCTCTGCATTACTAATTTTTTAACAAATCACAGCTACCGCTCAAGGGCAGATGGGATGAGCTGGGTAAGCGCCAGGATTGGCGCATCTAATGGAGTGAACCCGGAAGTAGTGTGAGAGCTGTGCAGAAATTCGGTAAGTATAACGGTCCTGCTATAATCCCCATTTAGCTTCCTGTTTTCATTTTATTTATTGTTACCCAGGTTTCCAAACCCGAACAGTAACACAGATTTCCCTGAGAAGACTGTGTCCGGAGTATGTGTACAAACACTAGGTGTCTGGTACGGACCCTGAACTTTACAGTTCGGGTTCACCCATCACTACTCAGTACTTCTGTATGATGTCGCTTTTGAACATGTGCTGCACAAACAAAGGAGAGCAGGAATTATCATTGCAGCTAGTGTCCATCCACCAGAAATAACTGAAAATTAGATGCAGAGCCTGCAGATGGGGAAATTGGGCAGAAAGTGATTTGTCTAGTTCTTACAGATTCAGCGCTGATCTTTCTTAGTGAAGAGTCATCTGCTCGCTCATACACCTTTCTCCACAGAATGCACAACACTACTGTTCTCAAAAGGGTAGTTGATGTAGGAGACATCAACATTTTAAAACATTTCTTCAACTTCTAGCGTAGAGTTGGCACGCTAGCCTGGTATTTCATCACCCCCATACCTTTTTGTCAACCAAAATGTGCAGAACATTGACCGTCACTTCAGTGCATGGTACCTTTAAGATTGGGCTGCAAAAGAAAAATAAAGATATATGTAGATATAGCTAAATAATCAATCTCCATCTTTATTCTATTACCACTTTATCTAGTTTGTTGAATTTTTATTCTACCTTGACATAGAACAACTAAATATATGCAACCATATACCGTATATGCCGGCGTATAAGACGACTGGGCGTATAAGACGACCCCAACTTCTGCCCTAAAAATATAGAATTTGGGATATACTCACTGTATAAGACTACCCCGCTCCCAAATGAAAAAAAGTCTGCTTTGATTGCAACATGTTAATTTTAATTCCGCGAGAGCCGTACAATATGTTTTTAAAGGGCCATTGACAGATCAATCGCTCCAATGTTCACTTAGTACAGCAAGGAATGCTCCTCCCTGCTGTATAAAGCCACAACTGGACTGAAACAATGGTACTACACTCTGCTACAGACACACACAACTCTGCTACAAACAGACAAACACACACAACTCTGCTACAAACAGACAAACACACACAACTCTGCTACATACAGACAAACACACACACACAACTCTGCTACATACAAACACATACAACTCTGCTACATACAGACAAACACATACAACTCTGCTACATACAGACAAACACATACAACTCTGCTACATACAGACAAACACACACAACTCTGCTACATACAGACAAACACATACAACTCTGCTACATACAGACAAACACATACAACTCTGCTACATACAGACAAACACATACAACTCTGCTACATACAGAAAAATACACACAACTCTGCTGCTCTGTGGGGCCTGCACCCGCGGCTCGGCGGGTACAGCACCTGCGGCATCGGCTGGGGGGGGGGATTGGCAGGGCATGCATCTGGGGGGTTAGAAGCAGCTCACCGGGGCCCATAATGGGGAGGCGGGGAGGGCATTTACCCGATTAGGTCACGGTGGAGAGGGGGCCCACACAGCGCCGGACAGAAGCTCGCCTCCTTCATCTGTGGGACTGAGAAGGCGGTAGCTCCGCCCACAGATGAAATTCAAAACAGGATGTCTGCGCGCCTTAAAGTGACGGCGCCGCAGATTGCTGCCGAGGACTGCGGTCCCCGGAACTCGGCCGGGGGCAGCAGAACTATAAAGGCGAGTGGGCCCCGGCCAAGGGACAGGAGAACTGACGAGGCCAAGTGGGCCCCCCCGGCTCTCCAGGGCCCCGGCATTTGCCCATAGACAGGTAGGAGCCCTGTCTGCGAGCCAGATACGGCCATCAAAAGAGCCATATCTGGCTCGCGAGCCATAGGTTCCCGACCCCTGCTGTATGATATATACCGTATTTTTCGCTTTATATTTATGGTCCCCTATGGATTGCACACGTTCCCGTGTTAGATAACGCCCCCATGCTGCTGCCCATGGCCCCTATAGATCGCACAAGTCCCCCTGTGTTAGATATCGCCCCCATAGTGCTGCCCATGGCTCCTATATAGATCGCACAAGTCCCCCTGTGTTATATATCGCCCCCATAGTGCTGCCCATGGTCCCTATAGATCGCACAAGTCCTCCTGTGTTAGATATCGCCCCCATAGTGCTGCCCATGGCCCCTATATAGATCGCACAAGTCCCCCTGTGTTAGATATCTCCCCCATAGTGCTGCCCATGGTCCCTATAGATCGCACAAGTCCCCCTGTGTTAGATATCGCCCCCATAGTGCTGCCCATGGCCCCTATAGATCGCACAAGTCCCCCTGTGTCAGATATCGCCCCCATAGTGCTGCCCATGGCCCCTATATAGATCGCACAAGTCCCCCTGTGTCAGATATCTCCCCCATAGTGCTGCCCATGGCCCCTATATAGATCGCACAAGTCCCCCTGTGTTATATATCGCCCCCATAGTGCTGCCCATGGCCCCTATACATCGCACAAGCCCCCTGTGTTAGATATCGCTCCCATGGTGATGCCCATGGCCCCTATAGATCGCACAAGTCCCCCTGTGTTAGATATCGCCCCCATAGTGCTGCCCATGGCCCCTATAGATCGCACAAGTCCCCCTGTGTCAGATATCGCCCCCATAGTGCTGCCCATGGCCCCTATAGATCGCACAAGTCCCCCTGTGTCAGATATGGCCCCTAGGCTGCTGCCCAAAGTAAAATAAAACCCTCTTTCCTTATCTCCTGCAGCGCTGAGCTCCCTCCTGTCTCCCTCCGTGCTTCTGTTCTTCCACTTCCTGGTTCTCAGTACGGTCATGTGATCGGCACAGCAGGCTGAGATCTCTGCCTGCCTGATCACAGTGGAAGCAGGGACACGGGGAGAAACACTGCAGGGGTAAGTAAAGCTTTTTTATTTTAGAATGAGCAGCAGCCTGGGGGCCAAATCTAACAGGGGTGGGCATGTGCCATCACAGGGGGGCGCAGGCTCATATAATATGCACCGCTCCCCCAGCCCATCACTGCGTGTGATTTCAGCACCATTGGAGATGGACAGCGGCTGTGCATATTATATGAGCGGGTGCAGGAGATCAAAGGCTGCAGCCCGCAGCGTTCCCCTGTGCTCCAGAGCTGCTGCCCCCACCTCCCCTGGACGCTGCAGTGTACATATATATATATATATACACACACACACACACCCCCGTATATCCGGCGTATAAGACGACCCCCCACTGTAGCCATTATTTTAAGGGGGTAAAAAGTCGTCTTATACGCCAGTATATACGGTACCATAGAGTTTAAGTTGTTTCTCTTTTGGAATGGTAGTCAGTTACTTATATCCAGGGCTGTGTAGTCGGTAAGCGAAACCTGCGACTCCGACTCCTCAATTTCCCTTGCACCAACTCCGAATCCAACTCCGACTCCCACATACAGTCATATGAAAAAGTTTGGGCACCCCTATTAATGTTAACCTTTTTTCTTTATAACAATTTGGGTTTTTGCAACAGCTATTTCAGTTTCATATATCTAATAACTGATGGACTGAGTAATATTTCTGGATTGAAATTAGGTTTATTGTACTAACAGAAAATGTGCAATCCGCATTTAAACAAAATTTGACCAGTGCAAAAGTATGGGCACCCTTATCAATTTCTTGATTTGAACACTCCTAACTACTTTTTACTGACTTACTAAAGCACTAAATTGGTTTTGTAACCTCATTGAGCTTTGAACTTCATAGGCAGGTGTATCCAATCATGAGAAAAGGTATTTAAGGTGGCCACTTGCAAGTTCTCCTATTTGAATCTCCTATGAAGAGTGGCATCATGGGCTCCTCAAAACAACTCTCAAATGATCTGAAAACAAAGATTATTCAACATAGTTGTTCAGGGGAAGGATACAAAAAGTTGTCTCAGAGATTTAAACTGTCAGTTTCCACTGTGAGGAACATAGTAAGGAAATGGAAGAACACAGGTACAGTTCTTGTTAAGCCCAGAAGTGGCAGGCCAAGAAAAATATTAGAAAGGCAGAGAAGAAAAATGGTGAGAAAAGTCAAGGACAATCCACAGACCACCTCCAAAGACGTGCAGCATCATCTTGCTGCAGATGGTGTCAATGTGCATCGGTCAACAATACAGCGCACGTTGCACAAGGAGAAGCTGTATGCGAGAGTGATGCGAGAGAAGCCATTTCTGCAAGCATGCCACAAACAGAGTCGCCTGAGGTATGCAAAAGCACATTTGGACAAGCCAGTTACATTTTGGAAGAAGGTCCTGTGGACTGATGAAACAAAGATTGAGTTGTTTGGTCATACAAAAAGGCGTTATGCATAGAGGCAAAAAAACACGACATTCCAAGAAAAGCACTTGCTACCCACAGTAAAATTTGGTGGAGGTTCCATCATGCTTTGGGGCTGTGTGGCCAATGCCGGCACCAGGAATCTTGTTAAAGTTGAGGGTCGCATGGTTTCAACTCAGTATCAGCAGATTCTTGACAATACTGTGCAAGAATCAGTGACGAAGTTGAAGTTACGCAGGGGATGGATATTTCAGCAAGACAATGATTCAAAACACCGCTCCAAATCTACTCAGGCATTCATGCAGAGGAACAATTACAATGTTCTGGAATTCCAGTCCCCAGACCTGAATATCCTTGAACATCTGTGGGATGATTTGAAGCGTGCTGTCCATGCTCGGCGACCATCAAACTTAACTGAACTGGAATTGTTTTGTAAACAGGAATGGTCAAATATATCTTCATCCAGGATCCAGGAACTCATTAAAAGCTACAGGAAGCGACTAGAGGCTGTTATTTTTGCAAAAGGAGGATCTACAAAATATTAATGTCACTTTTATGTTGAGGTGCCCATACTTTTGCACCGGTCAAATTTTGTTGAAATGCGGATTGCACATTTTCTGTTAGTACAATAAACCTCATTTCAATCCAGAAATATTACCCAGTCCATCAGTTATTAGATATATGAAACTGAAATAGCTGTTGCAAAAACCCAAATTGTTATAAAGAAAAAAGGTTAACATTAATAGGGGTGCCCAAACTTTTCATATGACTGTATATTGCTTATATTTAAGTGAAAAATGTATTTTAGTACAATGTGAACATCAGACATTTAATCATTTTTATGATACAATAATCAAGATATTTAGATAGAACATGGTATTATTGGAATACAACTTTAGAACACAAACAATAAATTATAAATATGTAATACACTATGTAATCTATATACAGTACAAACCAAAAGTTTGGACACATCTCATTCAAAGAGTTTTCTTTATTTTCAGGACTCTAAAAATTGTAGATTCACATTGAAGACATCAAAACTATGAATAAAAACGTGTGGAATAAATACTTAAAAAAGTGTGAAACAACTGAAAATATGTCTTATATTCTAGGTTCTTCAAAGTAGCCACCTTTTGCTTTGATTACTGCTTTGCACACTCTTGGCATTCTCTTGATGAGCTTCAAGAGGTAGTCACTGGAAATGGTCTTCCTACAGTCTTGAAGGAGTTCCCAGAGATGCTTAGCACTTGTTAGCCCTTTTGCCTTCACTCTGCGGTCCAGCTCACCCCAAACCATCTCGATTGGGTTAAGGTCTGGTGACTGTGGACACCAGGTCATCTGGCGTAGCATCCCATCACTCTCCTTCTTAGTCAAATAGCCCTTACACAGCCTGGAGGTGTGTTTGAGGTCATTGTCCTGTTGAAAAATAAATGATGGTCCAACTAAACGCAAACCGGATTGAATAGCATGCCGCTGCAAGATGCTGTGGTAGCCATGCTGGTTTAGTATGCCTTCAATTTTGAATAAATCACCAACAGTGTCACCAGCAAAGCACCCCCACACCGTCACACCTCCTCCTCCATGCTTCACGGTGGGAACCAGGCATGTAGAGTCCATCCGTCCACCTTTTCTACAAAGACACGGTGGTTGGATCCAAAGATCTCAAATTTGGAATCATCAGACCAAAGCACAGATTTCCACTGGTCTAATGTCCATTCCTTGTGTTCTTTAGCCCAAACAAGTCTCTTTTGCTTGTTGCCTGTACTTAGCAGTGGTTTCCTAGCAGCTATTTTACCATGAAGGCCTGCTGCACTAAGTCTCCTCTTAATAGTTGTTCTAGAGATGAGAAGGTGTGTCCAAACTTTTGGTCTGTACTGATATATATATATATATATATGTATATATATATATATTTAAAAAGACTGACCTGCACATCCTACAAGTGTGTATAGGTGCCAGCTGAAAAAAACCTAGCAAATACAAAATGGATACAGCCGCACACTAAATGCCATCAATGTATAAGGGAACTCTGGTACTGCATTACTGCTATATGAAAAAATGAGATTTTTAGTTTATGAATTGGCCAATGCATGTAAGCCCGGACACCAAACGGCAAGGTAAATCTCAATATTCCGGGTCCCTAACTAAAATGCCACTATCTAGGTTAAAAACATCCATGCCTGGGCAGCTAGACTAAAAATCTAACTTGAAATGCCACTATCTGGACTAACCTCCATGTCTGGGCAGCTAGGACTCCTTGTATAAGGATTGTGAACACAGCCTGGTTTATAGGGCGGAGTGCTCAGTCAGAAAAAAACTCACTGCAAATATTTCAAAAGACTGACCTGCACATCCTACAAGTGTGTATAGGTGCCAGCTGAAAAAACCTAGCAAATACAAAATGGATACAGCTGCTATCTGGACTAACCTCCATGTCTGTTTTGGTTTTTTTTTTCTGACTGAGCACTCCGCCCTATAAACCAGGCTGTGTTCACAATCCTTATACCAGGAGTCCTAGCTGCCCAGACATGGAGGTTAGTCCAGATAGTGGCATTTCAAGTTAGATTTTTAGTCTAGGTGCCCAGGCATGGATGTTTTTAACCTAGATAGTGGCATTTTAGTTAGGGAGCCGGAATATTGAGATTTACCTTGCCGTTTGGTTTCCGGGCTTACATGCATTGGCCAATTCATAAACTAAAAATCTCATTTTTTCATATAGCAGTAATACAGTACCAGAGTTCCCTTATACATTGATGGCATTTAGTGTGCGGCTGTATCCATTTTGTATATATATAGATAGATAGATATACATTGTATATTGTGTGTGTGTGTATATATATATATATCTATATATATACACTGTATATTGTGTGTGTATAAATATATATATATATTATATAAAAAAATATATACATAGTGCATATATATAACACTATGTACTAAACTATGTAAGTGGCAAAAATATGAGTTTTCAAATTGTGCAACAAAAACCCTAAATTAACCTTTTAACATCAAAACATAGGGATTCTTTATTTTACCGTTCTATCCTCAATCTCCCCAACGAGCCATCCAACTCTCCTCAACTATACCACGCCGTAACTTAAAAGCGATGGATTATGTTAGAGATCTCTTTTTGAGAGTAATTCCTTTCTATGAATGTTTTCCATTTCTTAAAGAAACCAGTCGTGCATTTCTCTTTGCTATCATGAAAGTGCAGCTTCAACAAGATCATCTAATTCTAAAGTATCATTTTGCTGTTCTTCTGTTGTAATATCTGTTTGTTCCTCAGTTACATGAACAGCACTGTGGCCTTCCATCTCACACATACTGAATGCTAAATTTTCTTCTAGCTGTTGTTCATTACTCTCATTCATCAGTTTAATTGTACTTATGTTTGAAGCATTGTCCGTTACAATAGCAAGAACCTGTTCTTTTTTGAGTTCGTAATCTTGCAGAACTTTTTCCAATAAGGCCTGGAGAAACTGACTGTTGTGATGAGCTTTAGTATCTTTTACTGCTAGTGTCTTGGTAACAATTTCTTTGTTGTCATAAACATATCGAACATTTATGGCAAAATAGTTCACTCTGTGACGTGTGCAGGGATCCATTTTAAGAAACATGAAACGTCTTTTGAGAGTCTTTTTAAGATCTTCCTTTTGTTTAAGGGCTTCTTCAATCACTAATTTTCTAATACTTTCTCTTTCCAGAGAAACACCAAGTATGCAGGCCAATTCTCCATTAAGAGCTGTAAAAGCTGGTCGTGCAAATAATGATA
Organism: Anomaloglossus baeobatrachus; assembly: GCF_048569485.1. Classification (NCBI taxonomy): domain Eukaryota; kingdom Metazoa; phylum Chordata; class Amphibia; order Anura; family Aromobatidae; genus Anomaloglossus; species Anomaloglossus baeobatrachus. The sequence goes on from NC_134354.1 coordinate 307,138,479, forward strand.
ATGGTACACCGTCCTTCACAACAAGCTGTATGAGCTGTCATTTAAACATATCTGCTGTCATTGTTACAGTAACTTTTTCACTTACAAAATATCTTGTTAATGATGTTTGAGATGCTCTTTCCTCCACCTTTGTCTGGCAGGAAGTGCTGGGCACTGTTTTTTTGGTGGTGCTGTTATCTTTCTCAGTCACAGCTTTGAAAACTTCTCGGTGGAAGCGTTGTAAATGTCTTTTCCAGGACGCCTCACAACAGCACGGTAGGAGTTGCTCCTTTGACCTTTACAGGGACAGGAAACGCAAGAGGATAAAAGCCCCTCCCCATCCCCCTCTCCTCAGTGTTTTTCCTGTCCCTGTACAGGACGGACGCAAGTCTTACCGTCGGGATGTACGGGGTCCAGGCGGATCGGGGGGGCTTGCTCTCTCCTTCCAGCCTGTCAAGCAGTCCCTGGCCGACACCTCTAAAGGAGAGGTCCCTCAGCCAGCCGGTGGAGCAGGAGTTCCCGGCACCAGCCGCTTCCCTCAAGCGAGGGCTCTCGGCATCCCGCTGTCTGCCGCAGCCATATGGCACTTCCGGGTGTGCGCGCGCCATGCGTTCCAGCCTGACACGCTGACGCATGCGCAGTGCAAACACTTCCGCATTTCCTGGTTCGGTAAATGGCAGCGCCCAGGAAGGCGGCGTGTGATCCGGTACGGAGCGCTGGAGGCGGGAACGGGACCTGACGTCGCCCAAACAGGTAATAAAACCTTGGGAACGGGGAACTGTGTACGCTATTTTCGATATAACGGGCTTACTGACTACTTCTTGTAATGGACGTGGGTCCCCACACGTTCTGTAAGCACTATAAACTGGATATTCTCACCGATCATCACTCTTCATTCGGTAGGAAGGTTTTACAGGCTGTTGTCCCCCCCTCATAGGGATTACTTTGGCATTCTCCTACCGTGCTGTCATGAGGCTTCCTGGAAAATAGGAATTACTACTTACCGGTAATGATGTTTCCAGGAGCCATCATGACAGCACTATTGTTTCCCTCCCTTTTTTGTTGTTACGTGTCTGTTGTACGAATATGCATAATAAAATGGCGTTATCTCCCATCCTGGTGTGGTACTTGAAAAATCACTGAGGAGAGGGTGATGGAGAGGGGCTTTTAACCTCTTGCGTTTCTTGTCCCTGTAAAGGTCAAAGGAGCAACTCCTACCGTGCTGTCATGATGGCTCCTGGAAACATCATTACCGGTAAGTAGTAAGTCCTATTTTTAGATTGGAAGCTCTTGTAGGAGCATTTTTATCACTGCCTGAGTATGCACTAATTTTGGCATCACAGCATTTGTTTTCATCTGAGTCACTTGTCATACATTGACACACAAAATATTTTTCACCCTGAGTCACTGTGAAATGCTCAAATACAGCTGACTTCATAGGGAGCTTCTTAGACATTTTGTAATAATATAAATTCACTCTCAAAATAATTTTGTCCTATAAAAAAAATAATGTATATTATAATTCCAGCAAGAACAGGGAACCATGTACACTGGGGAAAAATAAGTATTTGATACGTTGACAATTTTTGCAAGTTTCCCCCCCTACAAAGAATGGAGAGGTCTTTAATTGTACACTTCACCTGTGAGAGACAGAATCTAAAAAAAATCCAGAAAATCACATTGTATGATTTAAATAATTTACATTTTATTGCATGAAAAAAATGTGTATTTGATACATGAGAAAAACAGAACTTAATATTTGGTACAGAAACCTTTGTTTGCAAGTACAGAGGTCAGACGTTTCCTGTAGATTCTGTTTCTCCCAGTTGAAGTTACCTATGATAAAAATTTCAGACCTCTCCATTCTTTGTATGTAGGAATCGACAGTGTATCAAATACTTACTTTCCCCACTGTATAATTTTAGATAGAAATAAAACAAACTTTGTATAAATCAATAGTACAGATGACAAATATAAAGTTTGTAAAATATGTCATTAGATAGCTTTACTTTGAATTTCCAATCTCAGGCTTTTCTTAAGTACAGCTCATTAAATGTTTCACATCTAATTGCTTCAGTCTATGAAGAGTGGAGGAGGGAGGGAGCAAGTTTGTTGTGTATCATACTCCAGGATCAAAGAAACTGATAGCAGAGCTAATAACTTCATGTTTTGGCTTCTATACCTATACAAGTCCTCATATAAGTAATCATCAATCCTGTTGCTGTATTTTCTCTGTATATTGTATGTATATTGTATAGAAGTTATCCTCCCAAAAGTACATGAGCTCAAAGAAAAAACAAACAAGCATCAAGCATACAGAGAGAACATACAGTATACTGGACTATTGATTTATGCACCGCTTATTGAAAGATTAAATATGCTTTAAGAAGTAATTACCTTAATCTTGTTATCCTATTCACTCTAGCAATTCTGAGATGAGTGCAGGCCTTCCTTCTTTCTGAGTGTGTTTACTTTTTACCCTTGCCTGTAGAGGAGGATTTTCACTGGTGCTCAAGTGCAGCACAGACTTATCTCAGCTAAGACAAAGCCTAGATCCTCACGCTACATACATTCACACACAGCGTTTTTGCGGATCCATTTTTGCAGAGAAATGCAGTGACTCTGGGCAGCCCAGCAAAGTCAATGGGTTTCAAGATATAACATTCAGACACATCGTTTTGTGAGGATCCGATTTGGGGCTCAAAAACAGATCCTCACAAAGAATGAGCATGTCAGTTTGTGTGGGGTTTTTCTAATCTGCTTTTGCTATTGAACACATTATCTACGAGCTCAAAAACCTTTCAGGTGATGCGTTTTTTTTAAAAAGCTGATCTGCTTTTGCACCCGAAAAACGTATCCTCAAAAAAGGCAGCAAAAACGTTGTGTGTGAATGTAGCCTTACATCAGGAATAGAACAGCCATTTATAGGACATTTCATAACTTTCCCAAATTCCTATGAAAAAATATTCAGCACATTCTGCATTCAACTACTGTACCCAATTTATTATATATTTTAGGAGTCGGTCCATTTTATACCGACTCCAACTCCATGACTCTGACTCCACAGCCCTGCTTTTATCACCTAATATACAGTTAGGTCCAGAAATATTTGATCAGTGACAAGTTTTGGCATTTTAGCTGTTTACCAAAACATATTTAAGATATAGTTATATAATCAATATGGGCTTAAAGTGCAGACTCTCAGCTTTAATTTGAGGGCATTCACATCCTAATTGGAGTAAGACTTTGGTAATTACTGCTCTTCAATATGTAGCTGCCTCTTTTTCAAGGGACCAAAGCTAATTGGGCAATTATCTCAAAAGTTCTTTAAACCCTTCACGCTATGGCCATTTTCCATTTTTTTTTTGTTTTTTCCTCCCCTTCTTCCAAGAGCCATATCTTTTTATTATGCCATCAATACAGGAATATGATGCCTTGTATTTTGCAAGATGAGTTGTACTTTTGAATGATACCATTCATTTTATCATATAGTTTACCAGAAAATGGAAAAAAAAAATTCCAAGTGCAGTGAAATTGAAAAAAAAAAATGCAATTCCACAATTGTATTTTGGGGTTTTATTTACCATGTTCACTATATGGTTAAACTGACTTAGTAGTATGATTAGCCAGGTCAGTACGAGTAAACCTCTTTGCTTACCTGGACGGATGAGGCAGTCTGTTTGAGAACTTGAAGAGAGAAGGATGAAGATTGATCCTCTGGGCTGAAGGTGCGGCTTTCTCAGAGAGACCTGGACATTTATTTATGGCTTTCTGGACTATATTCGTGTTTCTTTACTATGTTTTACCCTCTGTATGGTGGATTATGTTATGGACCATTCGATTTCCTTAGAATAAATGCTCTTTGGATTGTTCATCCATCTCTCGCTCTGTTGATTGTGTGATATGAGAGAAGGACCCCATCATAACTATGTATACACAGATTGTATTTATTATGTATACACAGATCAGCCCTTCATGTTGCTAAGTCATCTCAGACTCATCTAATCATAGACCTCAGAAGTAAATCCTATGGAATGTGGTACCAAGCACCTTAGCAGGAGGCAACTTTATTTTTTCAACAAGTCCCACAGATGCTTAATTGAAGACCAATTCAACATCTTGAAACGTTTGCTATGCTCCTCAAATTACTGCTGAACAATAAGTAGGCACAAAATTCTGCCGACAGAAGCCATTGCCATGAAGGAATGTATGCCGTTTGCAACAAGTAATTAACAGTTATTAAATAAACAAATAAACATTATACTTACTCAATACACAAATGTAATTCATGAAACTCAAGGCATTCAGAAATTATTCGTAAAAGAAAATCTGCATACGCGGACCCTATTTGAGATTAGAGAAAGAGAAGGGGTCATCTAGAGTTAGAATGACAACACAAATAGTGAAGTGAATATGTAACCATTCACTAAGCACATGACAACAACGGAAGTCTTGTCTGGTACAACCCTTTATGAAAAATGCACTGCGGCACTTTGGATTCTGATTACTTTTTTTGGAGGTTTATTGTTGATTTTATTACATAATTTATTACGGCTTTGAGAATACCAATTATTTTCTTTATTCTATTTTTCATGAATTTAAAAAAAAAAAAAAGTAAAATTTTTCTTGTTCACTACTGACAGGACAGCATGTGATCGCAGGTGATTCTGTCACAAAAAAAATAAAATAAATCAGCTGCAATCCAATGCTGTCCTGTATAATATACTCATTTGCACCCTCACCTGGAGAAGAGCAGTGGTATGTTCCGACCATGTTCCTGCATGAGCAAAAACTGTCGCTAGACAGCAGGGGCACATTTATAAGATCTCAGCACATTTTAAACACATCAAATTGTGGAATTTATTATTATTCCAAGATCTACTGATTGATCAATGGAACCAAAAAGTTTTATTGATTATCGGGCGCCGCAGGTACCAAGGAGATTGTAATGGAGTTTGAAAAGATGATTTACTCAGGCACAACGCGTTTCTGGTACCACTGTCTCCTTCATCAGGTACTATCAACAAAAGAAGATAACACGGCCCTTCTGTGAAAAAGAGTGGGTGCTCTGGAAGGGTCCAATCCCGTAAAGACAAAAATAATTTAAGCTAGGGCACTCCAATGTTAGAATTGAAAGGAAAAATTGTTTATTTTGTGGTTCACAGCAGGCCTGTGGAGTCGGTAAGCCAAACCTTCGACTCCGACTCCTCAATTTCCCTTGCACCGATTCAGACTCCACGACCCCGACTCCTACATATATTGCTTATAGTTAAGTGAAAAATTTATTGTAGTACATGAACATGTGTATGTGAACATCAGACATTTAATATTTTTTATGATACAATAATCAAGATATTTGGATAGAACATAAAATATATTTATTGGAATACAACTTTAGAACACAAAAAACTGTAATAAATTGAAAATATGTAATACACTATGTAATATACAGTAGATTACATATATATCTTGTGTGTATGTATATATTTATATATATATGTATGTATGTGTGTATATATATATTATATATATATATATATATATATATACATATATACATATACATACACACACACGCATACCGTATTTTTCGCTTTATAAGACGTACTACAATAAATTTTTCACTTAAATATAAGCATTATACTAAATGTTATTATTTAGTATGTTTTTGTTGAAGACTGTTTTTTTCCACTTACATAGTTTATTACCGTATTTTTCGCTTTATAAGGCGCACCTGATTATAAGACGCACCCCCAAATTTGGTGAAGGAAAAGATAATTTTTTTTTTAATGTAAAATGGGGTCCATCTTATAATGCCAGTGTCCGTCTAACAAATCATACAGGGTATAAGTCCCTCTTAGCCCCCCATCCTAAAATTAGCCCCCCTTAATCTGGATATGGCCCCCTTATATTGAATATAGCCCCCTTGTGCTGGGACACGTCCCCCTGTGCTGCCCATGGCCCCTATAGATGGTACACCTCCTCTGTGTTTGATATGGCCCCCATGTGTGCTGCCCAAGGCCCCTATAGATGGCACACCTCCCATGTGTTAGATATGGCCCCCATGTGTGCTGCCCACGGCCACTATAGATGGCACATCTCCCCTGTGTTTGATACGCCCCCCATGTGTGCTGCCCATGGCCACTATAGATGGCACATCTCCCCTGTGTTAGATATGCCCCCCATGTGTGCTGCCCATGGCCACTATAGATGGCACATCTCCCCTGTGTTAGATATGCCCCCCATGTGTGCTGCCCATGGCCACTATAGATGGAACATCTCCCCTGTGTTAGATATACCCCCATGCTGCTGCCCATAATAAAATAAAACAAACACTCTTTCCTTACCTTCTTAGCGCTGTCCCTCCTAGCAATTGAGCTCCGGCTTCCTTACTTCCTGGTTCTTGCTGCCGGTCATGTGATCAGCACGGCAGAGTGATATCATCTCTGCGTGCCTTATCACAAGACAACAGCAGCAGGAGACCGGAGATCAGCGCTGGAGGTAAGTAAAGCTTTTTTTATTTTACTATGGGCAGCAGCAAGGGGGCCATATCTAACACAGGGGGATCATGTGCGATCAAAGGAGGGCGCAGGCAGATATAATATGCGCACCTGCCCCAGCCCCTCAGCATGATGCAGTTTCAGCACCACACTGCTGGACAGTGGCTGTGCATATTATATGAGCGGGAGCAGGAGATCAAACGCTGCCGCTCGCAGCTGTCACCTGCCCCCAGCACCGCTCCAAAGCTGCCCCCACCTCCCCTGGACCCTGCAGTGTGTATATATATATATACCCCCCATCCCCCGTATATTCGGCTTATAAGACGCACCCCCTACTTTCCCCCAAAATTTGGGGGAACAAAAGTGCGTCTTATAAAGCGAAAAATACGGTAATTACATATTGTATGACATATTTACAATTTATTATTTTTTTGTGTTCTAAAGCTGTATTCCAATAAATATACTTTATGTTTTATCTAAATATCTTGATTATTGTATCATAAAAATGATTAAATGTCTGATATTCACATAGTACTACAATAAATTTTTCACTTAAATATAAGCATTATACTAAATGTTATTATTTAGTATGTTTTTGTTGAAGACTGTTTTTTTCCACTTACATAGTTTATTACCGTATTTTTCGCTTTATAAGGCGCACCTGATTATAAGACGCACCCCCAAATTTGGTGAAGGAAAAGACAATTTTTTTTTTTTAATGTTAAATGGGGTCCATCTTATAATGCCAGTGTCCGTCTAACAAATCATATAGGGTATGCGTCCCTCATAGCCCCCCATCCTAAAATTAGCCCCCCTTAATCTGGATATGGCCCCCTTATATTGAATATAGCCCCCTTGTGCTGGGACACGTCCCCCTGTGCTGCCCATGGCCCCTATAGATGGCACATCTCCCCTGTGTTTGATATGGCACCCATACAGCTGCCCATGACCCCTATAGATGGCACATCTCCCCTGTGTTTGATATGGCCCCCATACAGCTGCCCATGGCCCCTATAGATGCCACATCTCCCCTGTTAGATATGGCCCCCATAAAGCTGCCCATGGCCCCTATAGATGGCACATCTCCCCTGTGTTAGATATGCCCCCATGCTGCTGCCCATAATAACATAAAACACTCTTTCCTTCTCAGCGCTGTCCCTCCTGTGTCTCCCTCCTCGCAGTTGAGCTCCGGCTTCCTGCACTTCCTGGTTCTTGCTACCGGTCATGTGATCGGCACGGCAGAGTGATATCATCTCTGCGTGCCTTATCACAGACAGCAGCAGCAGGAGACGGGAGATCAGCGCTGGAGGTAAGTAAAGCTTTTTTATTTTACTATGGGCAGCAGCAGCATGGTGGCCATATCTAACACAGGGGGGGATCATGTGCGATCAAAGGTAAGCACAGGCAGATATAATATGCCCCCCTGCCCCAGCCCATGAGCGCGATGCGATTTCAGCACCACGCTGCTGATGGACAGCGGCTGTGCATATTATGAGTGGGAGCAGGAGATCAAACGCTGCCGCTCGCAGCTTCACCAGCTCCCAGCACCGCATATATATATATATATGTACACCCCCCGTATATTCGGTTTATAAGACGCACCCCCTACTTTCCCCCAAAATTTGGGGGAACAAAAGTGCGTCTTATAAATATATGTAATGCACTATGTAATACACTATGTAATACACTATGTAAGTGGCAAAAAACAGTTTTCAACAAAAACATACTAAATAACATTTGTCCAGTCTTTGAATTTGTTGTGAAAAATAGAATTGCTTCCATCAGATCCTCCTTCGCAGATTACCTCAATTCTGACCTAATAATTTTAAGGCTAGAGAACAACCTCTCTACAGTAACTTGGGTTGGAGGCAAAGCCGTAACCACTTGGGCAACATCTCTAACAATTTCTGGGTATAAAGGATTGCCTCATGCACAGTCAGTTTTGATGAACGGTTGAATTTTTTTATTTCTTTGAGAGCAAGTGAAAAATTTTACTGAAATCTGGTCAATCTGCTGCTATAGGAGACAGAGTGAAATCTTTTTCCTTGCGGCAACGCTTTGCCTGCTCCATGTCATCCAAATATTTGTCAAAGTTAAACTCCTCATCTGATGAGGATGAAGATATGGCTGCAGTAGCACTGTCAGGACCCAAGTCCTCTTGTGCCTGGTAGTCCTGTAACCGCTCATCCTAACTGCTACATCACTCAAAGCTTCTTTTCCTTTATAAGCTGTTGATCATCAAGCAGTATACAATGACTTGGGTCATCATAAACCGCTGCCAGAAGAATTTTATTTTCCAATAGCTGTGTCTCTCTCCATTTCATTGAAGCAGAAATGCCATCTGCGATTAAACCTCCTCTTTGGGACAGGCAAAATAGCAAGTTCTTCCACTCCCTTATGAAAATGCCAGGAGTTAAATCCTTAGCTTGAAATTTTTTAGTCACGATAAATGGGTGATTAAGCAATTCCTTCAATTCAGCCACCTGTGTCCATTGACCTTCATTTAATGTTACTTGAGGGTTCACCATATCTATAAGAAACAATTTTAGTTCAAGCAATCACTCAGTCATTAAATATGTGCTGCCTCACCGAGTGGCTTGATCAACAATTGCCCCTTTCCCAGCACGTCTCTTCAAGATGGAATCAATTTTCGGGGGTTCTGGAGGCAATAACCAGCTTCCTCACTTTTCCAATTAGATTTCCAGCATGTCCGCCCAGTTTCCCACATCCGGCTTTCCGCCGGTTTGGTGGATACGGCGCACGCCTGTACAGTACGATACAGTACAGTGGCAGCGCTGCAACTTCCGGGTCCCATACTTCGGTCACATGATAGCATGTGACCGTCGTTTGTCGCGCTGCCACTGTACTGTATACACTGTACTGGAGTGCGCCGCATCCGCCAAACCGGCTAAAAGACGGATGTGTGAAACCGGGGTCCCTCTTGCAGACTATCTCTTATTGCCAGCTGCAGCTTGTGCACAACAAAGTGCATGTGATGAATAGGAAAGTGTTTTGAAGCAGCTTCAACAAGATCATCTAATCCTAAAGTATCATTTTGCTGTTCTTCTGTTGTAATATCTGTTTGTTCCTCAGTTACATGAACACCACTGTGGCTCCATCTCACACAGACTGAATCCTAAATGTTCTTCTAGCTGTTGTTCATTGCTCTCATTCATCAGTGTAATTGTACTTATGTTTGAAGCATTGTCCATTACAATGGCAAGAACCTGTTCTTTTTTTGCGTTCCTAATCTTGCAGACCTTTTTCCACTAAGGCGGGCTTTGCACGTTGCGACATTGCACGTGCGATGTTGATGGGGTCAAATCGAAAGTGACGCACATCCGGCGTCGCAGTCGATATCGCAACGTGCAAATCCTTTTTGATACGATGAACGAGCGCAAAAGCGTCGTTATCGTATCATCGCTGCAGCCTCCGACATTTCCATAATGCCGGTGCAGCGACAGGTGCGATGTTGTTCCTCGCTCCTGCGGCAGCACACATCGCTGTGTATGAAGCCGCAGGAGCGAGGAACATCACCTTACCTGCCGCCGGCTGCAATGAGGAAGGAAGGAGGTGGGCGGGATGTTTACATCCTGCTCATCTCCGCCCCTCCGCTTCAATTGGCCGCCTGCCGTGTGACGTCACTGTGACGCCGCACGACCCGCCCCCTAAGGAAGGAGGCGGGTCGTCGGCCTGAGGGACGTCGCACGGCAGGTATGTGCGTGTAAAGCTGCCGTAGCGATAATAATCGCTACAGCAGCTTTCACTATATATCGAACGTGCGACGGGGGCGGGACTATCGCTGCAGCATCGGTAACACATTGTTACTGATGTCGCAGCGTGCAAAGCCCGCCTAAGGCCTGGAGAAACTGCTGATTTCATGAGCTTTACTATCTTTTACTGCCAGTGTCTTACTAAAAATTTCTTTCTTGTCACAAACATATCGAACACTGATGGCAAAATAATTCAGTGAAATGCAGTGACTCTGGGCATCCCAGCAAAGGCAATGGGTGAAAAGATAGGACATTCAGACACAGCGTTTTGTGAGGATCATCACAAAGAATGAGCATGTCAGTTTTTGGTGTTTTCTAATCTGCTTTTGCTATTGAAAGCATTATTTAGGAGCTCAAAAACCTTTCAGGTGATGCGGTTTTTTAAAAAGCTGATCTGCTTTTGCAGCTGAAAAACGTATCCTCAAAAAACGCAGCAAAAACGCTGTGTGTGAATGCAGCCTTAGATCAGGAATAGAAAAGACATTTATAGGACATTTCATAAGTATCCCAAATTCCTATGAAAATTTTTTCATCACACTCTGCATTGCACTACTGTCCCCAATTTATTATATATTTTAGGAGTCGGAGTCGGTGCATTTTATACCGACTCTGACTCCACCAAAATGAGCTCCGACTCCGACTCCACAGCCCTGGTCTTAACATCAGCATAGAGAACACCACCTACTAATATTGAGGTCCCCTTTAGTAGCCAATTGGAGACTGATTAAAATAAAATGTAATAATTGTATTACTCCCGGCTGGTGTAGAGGCAGCTAGCATGATTAGTGGACCCACTGGGCCACAGGGGGACCCTGGGCTTACCCCTTACCAAAAGGAAATCAGGACATGACAATTATCTAGGTAGCACACTGGACACTGACTGGCTAACTAGAGGCACTTAGCCGTCACCTCTCCTAATGGGAGGCTGTATTCAATACACAGTACCTCACAACCATAGGCTGAGAGGCATATCCTGGAAATGGCTTTAAGAAGAGGGCCGGTGTGCGAGCGCATCTTAGGAGCACTCCCGGGAACCCTGTGCAGCATGTACAGAGCCCGGGAGGGGAAGGAGGCAGCAGAGCACGTGGATGGCCACGCTGCAGAGGACGGCGCGACCCGGCCGGGGCGGTGAGTAAGACGGCGTCTTTGCAGAGACACTGGCACTATATTAATAACTAGAAGGTGGCCCGATTCTACGCATCGGGTATTCTAGAATTTACGTATTGTGTAGTTCATGTATGATTTTTGTTATATATATATATATATATTAGATGTTGTTGTGTGTAGTTACCAAGTGTTTGTGTAGGGCGCTGTACATGTTCTGGGTGTTGTCTGGGTGTGACGGGGGTGAGAGCGGTGTTGTATGTGTGTTGCGTTGTTTGTGGAGCGCTGTGTGTCTGTAGCGTTGTGTGTGTTGCGCGGTTTGTGTGTGTGTGTGTGGTGTGTTTTGGGGGGGAGGTATGTTTTGTGCAATGTGTGTGTTGTGCGGTATGTGCGTATATTTGTGTGCGCCGCGGTGTTTGTGTGTTGGGTGTTGTGTGTGTGCAGCATTGTCTGTGTGTGTGGGTGTCTGTGTAGGGCAGTTGTTTGTGGTTCTCAGTGTGTGTGTGTGGTGTGTTGTGCAGTGCGCACGCGTGTGTGTGTGTTGGGGGGAGGTGTGCACTTCCCATCGTGCTCCATCCCCCATGAAGCGCACTCCCCATCGTGCTCCATCCCCCATGCAGCGCACTCCCCATCGTGCTGCGCACCCCCCATCGTGCTCCATCTCCCATGCTGCGCACTCCCAAACGTGCTCCATCCGCCATGCTGCGCACTCCCAAACGTGCTCCATCTGCGATGCTGCGCACTCCCAAACGTGCTGCATCCCCCATGCTGCGCACTCCCAAACGTGCTCCATCCGCCATGCTGCGCACTCCCAAACGTGCTCCATCCGCCATACTCCGCACTCCCCATCGTGCTCCATCCCCCATGCAGCGCACTCCCCATCATGCTCCATCCCCTATGCTGCGCACCCCTCATCGTGCTCCATCTCCCATGCTGCGCACTGCCAAACGTGCTCCATCCGCCATGCTGCGCACTCCCAAACGTGCTCCATCCGCCATGCTGCGCACTCCCAAACGTGCTCCATCCGCCATGCTGCGCACTCCCAAACGTGCTCCATCCGCCATGCTGCGCACTCCCAAACGTGCTCCATCCGCCATGCTGCGCACTCCCAAACGTGCTCCATCCGCCATGCTGCGCACTCCCAAACGTGCTCTATCCGCCATGCTGCGCACTCCCAAACGTGCTCCATCTGCCATGCTGCGCACTCCCCATCGTGCTGCATCCCCCATGCTGCGCACTCCCAAACGTGCTCCATCCGCCATGCTGCGCACTCCCAAACGTGCTCCATCCGCCATGCTGCGCACTCCCAAACGTGCTCCATCCGCCATGCTGCACACTCCCAAATGTGCTCCATCCGCCATGCTGCGCACTCCCAAACGTGCTCTATCCGCCATGCTGCGCACTCCCAAACGTGCTCCATCTGCCATGCTGCGCACTCCCCATCGTGCTGCATCCCCCATGCTGCGCACTCCCAAACGTGCTCCATCCGCCATGCTGCGCACTCCCAAACGTGCTCCATCCGCCATGCTGCGCACTCCCAAACGTGGTCCATCCGCCATGCTGCGCACTCCCAAACGTGGTCCATCCGCCATGCTGCGCACTCCCAAACGTGCTCCATCCGCCATGCTGCGCACTCCCAAACGTGCTCCATCTGCCATGCTGCGCACTCCCAAACGTGCTCCATCCGCCATGCTGCGCACTCCCAAACGTGCTCCATCCGCCATGCTGCGCACTCCCAAACGTGCTCCATCCGCCATGCTGCGCACTCCCAAACGTGCTCCATCCGCCATGCTGCGCACTTCCAAACGTGTTCCATCCGCCATGCTGCGCACTCCCAAACGTGGTCCATCCGCCATGCTGCGCACTCCCAAACGTGCTCCATCCGCCATGCTGCGCACTCCCAAACGTGCTCCATCCGCCATGCTGTGCACTCCCAAACGTGCTCCATCCGCCATGCTGCACACTCCCAAACGTGCTCCATCCCCCATGCTGCGCACCCCCTATATATAGATGTTGTTGTGTGTAGTTACCAAGTGTTTGTGTAGGGCGCTGTACATGTTCTGGGTGTTGTCTGGGTGTGACGGGGGTGAGAGCGGTGTTGTATGTGTGTTGCGTTGTTTGTGGAGCGCTGTGTGTCTGTAGCGTTGTGTGTGTGTGTGTTGCGCGGTTTGTGTGTGTGTGGTGTGTTTTGGGGGGAGGTATGTTTTGTGCAATGTGTGTGTTGTGCAGTATGTGCGTATATTTGTGTGCGCCGGGGTGTTTGTGTGTTGGGTGTTGTGTGTGTGCAGCGTTGTCTGTGTGTGTGGGTGTCTGTGTAGGGCAGTTTGTCGTTCCCAGTGTGTGTGTGTGGTGTGCTGTGCAGTGCGCACGCGTGTGTGTGTGTTGGGGGGAGGTGTGCACTTCCCATCGTGCTCCATCCCCTGCGCACTCCCAAACGTGCTCTATCCGCTATGCTGCGCACTCCCAAACGTGCTCCATCTGCGATGCTGCGCACTCCCCATCGTGCTGCATCCCCCATGCTGCGCACTCCCAAACGTGCTCCATCCGCCATGCTGCACACTCCCAAACGTGCTCCATCCGGCATGCTGCGCACTCCCAAACGTGCTCCATCCGCCATGCTGCGCACTCCCAAACGTGGTCCATCCGCCATGCTACGCACTTCCAAACGTGCTCCATCCGCCATGCTGCGCACTTCCAAACGTGTTCCATCCGCCATGCTGCGCACTCCCAAACGTGGTCCATCCGCCATGCTGCGCACTCCCAAACGTGCTCCATCCGCCATGCTGCGCACTCCCAAACGTGCTCCATCCGCCATGCTGCGCACTCCCAAACGTGCTCCATCCGCCATGCTGCACACTCCCAAACGTGCTCCATCCGGCATGCTGCGCACTCCCAAACGTGCTCCATCCGCCATGCTGCGCACTCCCAAACGTGGTCCATCCGCCATGCTGGGCACTCCCAAACGTGCTCCATCCGCCATGCTGCGCACTTCCAAACGTGTTCCATCCGCCATGCTGCGCACTCCCAAACGTGGTCCATCCGCCATGCTGCGCACTCCCAAACGTGCTCCATCCGCCATGCTGCGCACTCCCAAACGTGCTCCATCCGCCATGCTGCGCACTCCCAAACGTGCTCCATCCGCCATGCTGCGCACTCCCAAACGTGCTCCATCCGCCATGCTGCACACTCCCAAACGTGCTCCATCCCCCATGCTGCGCACCCCCATCGTGCTCCATCCCCCATGCTGCACCAGCATCAGCCTCTCTACCCGCAGCATCAGCCTCTCTGCCCGCAGCATCAGCCTCTCTCCTCCCAGCATCAGCCTCTCTACCCGCATCAGCCTCTCTCCTCCCAGCATCAGCCTCTCTGTCCCCAGCATCAGCCTCTCTCATCCCAGCATCAGCCTCTCTCATCCCAGCATCAGCCTCTCTCCTCCCAGCATCAGCCTTTTCTGTCCCCAGCATCAGCCTCTCTCCTCCCAGCATCAGCCTTTTCTGTCCCTAGCATCAGCCTCTCTCCTCCCAGCATCAGCCTTTTCTGTCCCTAGCATCAGCCTCTGTCCTCCCAGCATCAGCCTTTTCTGTCCCTAGCATCAGCCTCTGTCCTCCCAGCATCAGCCTTTTCTGTCCCTAGCATCAGCCTCTCTCCTCCCAGCATCAGCCTTTCTCCTCCCAGCATCAGCCTCTCTCCTCCCAGCCTACCCCAGCCTCAGCCTCTCTCCTCCCAGCATCAGCCTCTCTCCTCCCAGCATCAGCCTCTCTCCTCCCAGCATCAGCCTTTTCTGTCCCCAGCATCAGCCTCTCTCCTCCCAGCCTACCCCAGCCTCAGCCTCCCCCAGCATCAGCCTCCCCCAGCATCAGCCTCTCTCCTCCCAGCATCAGCCTCTCTCTTCCCAGCATCAGCCTCTCTCCTCCCAGCATCAGCCTCTCTCCTTCCAGCCTCCCCCAGCATCAGCCTCTCTCCTCCCAGCATCAGCCTCTCTCCTCCCAGCATCAGCCTCTCTCCTCCCAGCCTACCCCAGCCTCAGCCTCCCCCAGCATCAGCCTCTCTCCTCCCAGCATCAGCCTTTTCGGTCCCCAGCATCAGCCTCTCTCCTCCCAGCCTACCCCAGCCTCAGCCTCCCCCAGCATCAACCTCTCTTCTCTCAGCCTCCCCATCCCAGCCTTCCCCAGGATCAGCCTCTCTCCTCCCAGCCTCCTCCAGCACGCCGTGCTCCTCTGCCGACACTCACAGATCCGATCGCATACACTTACACACACTCACACACTCCCGATTGCATACACTCACACACACCCGATCGCATACACTCACGCACACACACATTGACGATATTGCACATACGCGCTCACACTCACAACATCCGGAGATACCACATGCGGTCCTGGAAGCTCACAGCACAGTATCGCCGCCGAGAAGCAAGCGATATCCCAGGATGTTGTGAGTGTGTGGATGCGATGTGATGTGTGTGTGAGGTGTGTGTGAGAGTGAGTGTGATCTGATGTGTGTGTGTGTATGTGTGTGCGTGTGTGCTGTTATGTGTGTGCGTGTGTGTATGTTCCGCCGCTGCAGGACCTTGATGCGCTGGTAACTATGCTACCATGGTTACCAGCGTATCTCGTCCCCCGCTCGCACGGGAGCCCACACCAGCATACGCCGGCCAGCCCCAGCAATGCGAGGGTATGTGTCGGCTGGTTTGGCGGCGTACGCTGATGTGGGCTCCCGGGGGTACAGTACTCACCTGGGAGTCGTGGCTCCGTGACCGTGTCGGTTCGGGGAATGCTTGGGGGGGGCGGGGCCAGAGCTAGCGTGCATTGCGTGAGGGGGGCGGGGCGTGGCCGAGTTGCCAATGCCTGCAGGGTGCCGGGGCGAGAGGCCAATCTGTGGGGGGGGGCGGAGCCTGGGCGAGCGGCCGGCCAATCCGTGTGGGGGCGCAGCCTGGGCGAGCGGCCAATCCGTGCGGGGGGGCGGGGCCATGGCGAGCCCAGCGGCCAATCAGCTTTGTGTCACCGTAAGGACACAATTTTGGAGCAAGACAGACAGACAGACAGAATAAGGCAATTATATATATAGATACCTTCAATGCAATATGTAGATGATCAATTTATTATTATCATAATGGTACATGTGGGATATAGCTACATGTATTTTAATCACATTTTATATCTTATTTATTCATTTTCTTCATTAAACAATTTTATTGATGTTGTTTAACTAATTAGCGAATTTTGTGATGCAATGAATCATTTTAATCATCTGTGTATGATGTCCATTATAAATAGGTCCCACTGTGGACATGATGTCAGCACCTGATGAAGGGGACAGTGGTCCCAGAAACGCGTTGTGCCTGAATAAATCATCTTTTTAAACTCCATTACAAGCTCCTGGGTACCTGCAGCACCCGAAAATCACCGCAAACTTTTTGTTCCATTGATCAATTCTATTTTTCCCCAGCATCCTGGAAAGCGGGCATAAACTTTCAAGTGTGGCAAAATAGCAAATAAAATGTAATTCTGCACTTTTTTTTTTTACAGTGTACATTATACAGTAGATATGACCTAGCAATATGATTGTCCCAGTCAGTACAATTATGTAGATACCAAATATGTGTAGTTCATTTAAAAAAATAAATAAATCTGAAATTTGTAAACCAATATTTGTTTGTGTCACCATGATGTTTTCATTTATTTTTTATGTTTTGCTTGCTGTTGTGGTGGTCAAAGAAGGGAATTTTGTTACTTACCGTAAATTCCTTTTCTTCTAGCTCTTATTGGGAGACCCAGACGATTGGGTATAGCTACTGCCCTCCGGAGGCCACACAAAGCACTACACCAAAAGTGCAAGGCCCCTCCCCTTCTGGCTATACCCCCCCGTGGTATCACGGGTACTCCAGTTTTAGTGCCAAAGCAAGAAGGAGGAAGCCAACAACTGGTTTAAACAAATTAACTCCGATTAACATCGGAGAACTGAAAAACCGTTCAACATGAACAACATGTGTACCCGCAAACAGCAAAAACAATCCCGAAGGACAACAGGGCGGGTGCTGGGTCTCCCAATAAGAGCTAGAAGAAAAGGAATTTACGGTAAGTAACAAAATTCCCTTCTTCTTCAGCGCTCTATTGGGAGACCCAGACGATTGGGACGTCCAAAAGCTGTCCCTGGGTGGGTAACGAAATACCTCATGTTAGAGCTGCAAAACAGCCCTCCCCTACGGGGATGTCACTGCCGCCTGCAGGACTCTTCTACCTAAGCTGGCATCCGCCGAAGCATAGGTATGCACCTGATAATGCTTGGTGAAAGTGTGCAGACTCGACCAGGTAGCTGCCTGACACACCTGTTGAGCCGAAGCCTGGTGCCGTAATGCCCAGGACGCACCCACGGCTCTGGTTGAGTGGGCTTTTAGCCCTGAAGGAACCGGAAGCCCAGCAGAACGGTAGGCCTCTATAATTGGTTCTTTGATCCATCGAGCCAAGGTAGCTTTAGAAGCCTGCAACCCCTTGCGCGGACCGGCGACAAGGACAAAAAGTGCATCGGAACGGCGCATGGGCGCCGTGCGGGAAATGTAGATCCTGAGAGCTCTCACCAGATCTAGCAAACGCAAGTCCTTTTCATACCGGTGAACCGGATGAGGATAAAAGGAAGGCAAGGATATATCCTGATTAAGATGAAACGAGGATACGACCTTAGGGAGAAACTCCGGAATGGGGCGCAGCACTACTTTGTCCTGGTGGAACACCAAGAAGGGAGCCTTGGATGACAGAGCTGCCAGCTCAGACACTCGCCGAAGCGATGTGATCGCAACAAGAAACGCCACTTTCTGTGACAGGCGAGAAAAAGAAACTTCTTTGAGAGGCTCGAAAGGCGGCTTCTGGAGAGCAACTAGTACTCTGTTCAGATCCCATGGATCCAACGGCCGCTTGTACGGGGGCACAATGTGACAGACCCCCTGCAGGAACGTGCGCACCTTAGGAAGACGTGCTAGACGCTTCTGAAAAAACACGGATAGTGCCGAGACTTGCCCTTTAAGGGAGCTGAGCGACAAGCCCTTTTCCAACCCTGATTGCAGGAAAGACAGAAAAGTGGGCAATGCAAATGGCCAGGGAGACACTCCCTGAGCAGAGCACCAGGTTAAGAAAATCTTCCACGTTCTGTGGTAGATCTTAGCAGAAGTTGACTTCCTAGCTTGTCTCATTGTGGCTACCACTCCCTGGGATAAGCCTGTTGACGATAGGATCCAGGACTCAATGGCCACACAGTCAGGTTCAGGGCCGCAGAATTCTGATGGAAAAACGGCCCTTGAGACAGCAGGTCTGGACGGTCTGGAAGTGACCACGGTCGGCCGACCGTGAGATGCCACAGATCCGGATACCACGATCTCCTCGGCCAGTCTGGGGCGACGAGTATGATGCGGCTGCAATCGGATCTGATCTTGCGTAATACTCTGGGCAAGAGTGCCAGAGGCGGGAATACATATGGGAGGCGGAACTGCGACCAATCTTGCACCAAGGCGTCTGCCGCCAGAGCTCTTTGATCGCGCGACCGCGCCATGAATGCCGGGACCTTGTTGTTGTGCCGAGACGCCATTAGGTCGACGTCCGGCACCCCCCAGCGGCGACAGATTTCTTGAAACACGTCCGGGTGAAGGGACCATTCCCCTGCGTCCATACCCTGGCGACTGAGGAAGTCTGCTTCCCAGTTTTCTACGCCTGGGATGTGAACCGCGGAGATGGTGGATGCTGTGTCCTCCACCCAATTCAGAATGCGCCGGACTTCCTGAAAGGCTTGCCGGCTGCGCGTCCCTCCTTGGTGGTTGATGTATGCCACCGCTGTGGAGTTGTCCGACTGGATTCGGATCTGCTTTCCTTCCAGCCACTGTTGAAAGGCTAGTAGGGCAAGATACACTGCCCTGATTTCCAGAACATTGATCTGAAGGGTGGACTCTTGCGGAGTCCACGTCCCCTGAGCCCTGTGGTGTAGAAACACTGCTCCCCACCCCGACAGACTCGCATCTGTCGTGACCACTGCCCAGGATGGGGGCAGGAAGGATCTTCCCTGAGACAATGAGGTGGGAAGGAGCCACCATTGTAGAGAGTCCTTGGCCGTCTGGGAAAGAGAGACTTTCCTGTCTAGGGAAGTTGTCTTCCCGTCCCATTGGCGGAGAATGTCCCATTGAAGTGGACGCAGATGAAACTGCGCAAAGGGAACTGCTTCCATGGCTGCCACCATCTTCCCTAGGAAGTGCATGAGGCGCCGCAAGGGGTGCGACTGGCCCTGAAGGAGAGATTGCACCCCTGTCTGTAAGGACCGCTGCTTGTTTAGCGGAAGCTTCACTCTCGCTGCTCGAGTATGGAACTCCATGCCAAGATACGTTAGTGACTGTGTCGGTGACAGATTTGACTTTGGAAAGTTGATGATCCATCCAAAAGTCTGGAGAGTCTCCAGCGTAGCATGTAGACTGAGTTGGCATGCCTCTTGAGAGGGTGCCTTGACAAGTAGATCGTCTAGGTAAGGGATCACCGAGTGTCCCTGAGAGTGCAAGACTGCTACCACCGCCGCCATGACCTTGGTGAAGACCCGGGGGGCTGTCGCCAGACCGAATGGCAGAGCTACGAACTGAAGATGGTCGTCTCCTATCACAAAACGTAGAAAACGTTGATGTTCTGTAGCAATTGGCACGTGGAGATAAGCATCTTTGATGTCTATTGAGGCAAGGAAGTCTCCTTGAGACATTGAGGCAATGACAGAACGGAGGGTTTCCATCCGGAACCGTCTGGCGTGCACATGTTTGTTGAGCAGTTTTAGGTCCAGAACAGGACGGAACGAGTCGTCCTTTTTTGGCACCACAAAGAGATTGGAGTAAAACCCTCTCCCTTGTTCCTGAGACGGTACAGGAACCACTACTCCTTCCGCTCTTAGGGAGTCCACCGCCTGCCGCAGGACATCTACACGGTCTGGATGTGGGGAGGTTCTGAAGAACCGAGCTGGAGGACGAGAACTGAACTCGATTCTGTACCCGCGAGACAAAATGTCTGTCACCCACCGGTCTTTGACCTGTGACATCCAAGTGTCGTAAAAGCGGGAGAGCCTGCCCCCGACCGGAGATGCGGAGGGAGGGGACTGGAAGTCATGAGGTAGCCGCTTTGGAAGCGGTTCCTCCATTTGCTTTCTTGGGGCGTGAGTGAGCCCGCCAGGAATCTGAGTTTCTTTGCGTCCTCTGAGTCCCTTTGGACGAGGAGAATTGTGTTTTGCCCGAACCTCGAAAGGACTGAAACTTCTGCTGCCACTTTCTCTGCTGAGGTTTGCTTGATCTGGGCTGGGGTAAAGAGGAGTCTTTACCCTTGGACTGTTTAATGATGTCAGCCAATGGCTCGCCAAACAGTCTATCTCTAGATAAAGGCAAGCTGGTTAAACATTTTTTGGAACCAGCATCTGCTTTCCAGTCCTTTAACCACAATGCCCTGCGCAAAACTACCGAATTGGCAGACGCCATTGAGGTGCGGCTGGTAGATTCTAGGACCGCATTGATAGCGTAAGAGGCAAACGCAGACATCTGCGAGGTAAGGTGCGCCACTTGCGGCACCGCTGGATGTATGATAGCATCCACTTTTGCTAAACCAGCTGAAATAGCTTGGAGTGCCCATACGGCTGCGAATGCTGGAGCAAACGACGCGCCGATAGCTTCATAGACAGATTTTAACCAAAGGTCCATCTGTCTGTCATTGGCATCCTTAAGTGAAGCGCCATCCTCCACTGCAACTATGGATCTAGCTGCAAGCTTGGAAATCGGGGGGTCCACCTTTGGACACTGGGTCCAGCGCTTGACCACATCAGGTGGGAAAGGATAACGTGTATCCTTAGAACGTTTAGAGAAACGCTTTTCTGGATGAGCGTCGTGTTTCTGGATTGATTCTCTGAAGTCAGAGTGATCCAACAGAGCACTTAATTTACGCTTGGGATAGAGGAAACGAAACTTCTCCTGCTCTGCCGCTGCCTCTTCTGCTGAAGGGGCTGGGGGAGAAATATCTAACAGCCTATTGATGGCTGAGATAAGATCGTTTACCATGGCGTCCCCATCCGGGGTATCCAGATTGAGAGGGGTTCCAGGATTAGACTCCTGATCACTCTCTTCAGACACATCACATGGAGACTGATTGCGCTGAGACCCTGAGCAGTGTGATGACGTTGAGGGTCTTTCCCAGCGAGCCCGCTTGGGGTGGCTGGGGCAATCATCTGAGTCATTATACTCATCCTGAGAAGCCGGGGACCCCCTTGCAGTCTGGATTAAATCCAACTGCGGAGGATTAGAGGACATAGACCTCGCCGTGTCCATAGACTGAGCCCCAGGCATGGATTGCAAAGTTTCCAGGATTTTTGCCATAGCCACAGACATATTATCCGCAAAAACTGCAAAGTCTGTCCCTGACACCGGGGCAGGACTTACAAGCGTCTCAGCCTGGGTCACTACCTCTCCGGACTCCGGCTGGCGAAGCAGCACCGGATCTGAGCATTGCACACAATGGGGGTCATTGGAGCCTGCTGGTAGAGCAGCCCCACATGCAGCACACGCAGTGCACACAGCCCTAGCCTTGGCAGCCTTGCGTCTTGTGGATGACATGTTGCTGCCTCCTCAGAGCGATCTGGGGTATACAGCCAGGAAGCGACCTCACAGTGCAAGAAATCAATAAATATCTATGTCCAGTGACACAGTACACTAATACACAGTAAGGCACTAGAGGGGCCAGCTGAAAAGCCGCTTACCGCCCGCTTAAGAGCGGGTGTGTGGTCTCCCAAAGCCCCTCAGTCTAGGTCTCCCAGAGCCTTGCGTCCTTCCTCCAGCCAGACATGCATGTAATGGCTGCCGGCGTCCTGAGAGAGGAAGGGGGGCGGGCCCTGGGCGTTCCTGACCAAGAGCGGGAAGCCTGCTTCCCTCTGTGCCTAGTGAGAGGGCTGGAGCATGTAAATCAGGCTCCAGCCCTCGTCGCTGCCTGAAACAGCGTCTCTCCCCTACCCTGATTGACAGGGTGGGGGCGGGAACGATCGGAGCTGCCGGCGTCCTAGGCCCAAAAGCCGGGGACTAGAGTTATAAACGCCCCCGCCGTAAAAGCGCGGTCGGCGTATCCCCGGCGCACCACAAGTCACAGCAGCGCCGCCGGTCCAGTGAGGGTCGGCGCTGCGTTCCCAGAACACAAAGTCCCCCAGATAACTGTAGGAACACCAGCTCAGTGTACGGTCCCCGGCGCACTACAACGCCCAGCCAGCCCGGAGTGCGTCTGTGCCTGCCGGGGACACAGAGTACCTGTATGATGCAGGGCCCGGTCCTTGATGGTACTCCTGCTCGGCATCCACCAGGTGCTATGGGTCTGTGGATGGAGCCCGGCGTCAGAGCTTTGAGGCCGGCAGGATCCCACTTCCACAGAGCCCCCAAGGGGATGTGGAAGGAAAACAGCATGTGAGGCTCCAGCCCTGTACCAGCAATAGGTACCTCAACCTTACAACACCATCCAGGGGTGAGAAGGGAGCATGCTGGGGGCCCTATATGGGCCCTCTTTTCTTCCATCCGAAATAGTCAGCAGCTACTGCTGACTAAAATCTGTGGAGCTATGCATGGAATGTCTGACCTCCTTCGCACACAAAGCTAAAACTGGAGTACCCGTGATACCACGGGGGGGTATAGCCAGAAGGGGAGGGGCCTTGCACTTTTGGTGTAGTGCTTTGTGTGGCCTCCGGAGGGCAGTAGCTATACCCAATCGTCTGGGTCTCCCAATAGAGCGCTGAAGAAAATAACAATTCTGGAATTTGGATTTTTTTCTTGTTCCACTCTTTACCGATCAGGTTTATTAGTTTTATATTTTGATAGGTCACACTTTTACAAATCTTTGAGATATTTATTTTTATCAATTTTTTTACTTTTTATTGTATTTCTTAGTCCACTTAAGCGACTTAAACGTGTGATTGTCCATTCACTTGTGCGATATACAAAGGTACTACAGTACTGCTGTTTATAGCAAAAATCACAGTCTCCTATGAATGCCAGCCATGGTCTGTCTTTCGTGGGAGTACCATTACAACAGGCTCAGCAAACCACTGGCTAAAACAGGAACCTATAAGCACCCTGTGATCACATCACAGGCAAGCCAATATTGTTAGAACAGCACACCCCCTGGGGAGCGTGCTGTGAATGCTATTGTCACAGATCAACAGCAGCATTTAACAGGCTAACAGCTGCAGGTCCATGAGCGGCTATTAGAGGCAGATGACTGCTAGTGCTAAATAACACAGCCATCATCTGCCAGCAAAAATTTAGGTTCAGGAACTGAGCCTGCATACTGGTACTACGTACCAGTAAGTTATGTCAGTAAGGTGTTAAAGAGGTACTCATTCTCCCTAGTCCAGCACTGTATCAGTGTTGTAGCCTATCACTGAGATGAGCATCTCGTGCTGTCTACTTTAGCAGAGCTGCTGAGCTCAGTCATTGGCTGCAGCGCTGTAGATGTGATGTCATTGCTGCAGCATTTAAGCAATTACCAAAGCAGCGACTTAGACACTGCAACAGACCAGGGGAGGGTGAGTAAAAGCTCAGCTTGTTATTTTTAGGACAAATTTGGGCAAAAAGGTGAAAGTAGAAGACCCCTTTATTAATGTTTGGGTTACCTGTCTCAGCTTTAGCCAGTAGTGGGCTAATTAGAGTGTTACATGCTGGTCCGGCATACTTCCGGCAAAACACAGTAATTGCTGCAATAATTGTACGAGATGCTGGTGCAGAGAGTGAAAGTATCTGTTAAAAAAAAAAAAGAAAATTAAAAATGTATTTAATCTTGGGGAAGTGTAAGTAAATAGAAAAAGGAAAAGATTGAGGTCACTTAAAAATTAAAACAAAAATGCTAGATTTAAAATTATTTATACAGATATATACAGAAACCATGAAAAAGGTAAAAGCCCCCGCAGCTGGTAAAGTAGAGTAATGGAGAAGCTTTATTACAGCTGACACTTGGCTGTTGCTACCAAAATTGCAGATGACTCAAATTCTGGTCATTTAAATCTTGAGAGACCAAGGCCAATAATGATCATGACCTCCAAAATAGTTTAAAGGGGTTCTCCTATTCAGACACTGCTGTGCCTTGGCTGCAGTTTGTTAAAGAACAAAAAACTATAACACGTGCTGTACTCACTCTCCATGTGTCGAAGTACAAGGGCTCACTTACTGCCACCACTCACCATGCCATGAGTGGTTACTGTAGCCGTGCTGGCACGTCTATGACTGAAGGCCAGTGGCTCCTAGGAAGAATAAACTTAATTTTCTTTCAGAAGCCTCACTTTCAGTAAGGCACCTTCCCAACACTATTCATATGCATACTTACCCCATATCTGCAGGTTAATGGCGTTTTCCGATGTGAAAGTTCCCGTTAAAGGGGTTTTCAATACTGGATAACTCCTGTTTAATCAACTGAGGGCTCAACGAAATAAAAACAACCTATATCCAGAAGACACTTTAGAGGAACATTATTGTTTTATCCCAACAGGTCTTTCCTACCTTCCTTCATTCTGTTAATCCAGTGTAGGGATTAATAAGTAACATTAAAGATAAGAAGATATCTATAAAGGTGCTCCCTGTTACTATCTCGCCTATTACCATAAGACATCATTTGTCTACCAACGTGTCATAAGTTCATTACTCAGACTTACTGGATAATTGGTGTACTTCATAAACAGGAACTTGGACATTAACTAACGGAATAGCACTGCACGGGAGATCACCTACATTTGTTTGTTTCTATTTTACATTATGTTATATAATATAAAATGTACAGTTGGTTGTATCTTCTTAATTAGCAATAGAAAACATGTCTATTACTTATAAAAACTTCAAGAAAATGTAAGTGAAAGAAAATAAAAAAAAAATGTATATGTGGCACTCCTGAGGCTTCAGTCGCCATAGGGTACTGTATCTCACCAGAGGTGTGGTGCTCATCCTGGGTAAGGAGGAGGTCGGTGCCGATCCACAACATCCACATCCACACATAAGCCAATTGCTCACTCACCAGGACGGGGTTAGGGTAGGGTCATATTAGGATGGTCACCATATCATCTGGGGCCTCCCACCCACTAGCTCAGGTACTCGAGTGGGCAGGGTGACTCATCTGGGAAGCAGGAGCCAGACACACACTTATTGAGTCTAGTCACCACCGGGAACAAAGTGAGACGCAGGAGAATACAGTCGATGAGGGTAAAGCTGATAGCTCCCCTGGACCGGCGCACATCTCAGGATGCGGAGCCCTAGGCTGGTGGGCACTTTAAGACCTGCCAGTAGAATCCGCCAGGCAGAGGATTTCAAGTCTTCTGGCCCACAACAGAGCCCGGGGCAAAGCAGCATATAGAGCCAGGATCCGTGACCATAGGGCGGTCTATCAACGGGCTTGCGCTGCCTGCTATACGGGACAGGGAACATAACCACCCCAAGGACTCAAGTTCCTGTGCAGCTTCAAGTCGCAGAGACTCACACAACAGAACACAGGGAGGAAGGACTCACGAAGTATTCCTCCGGTACCGGCCCCCAAACTATCCGGGATCATCTGGAGCCCATCACAGCGGAGTCTGGCAGTCCAACGGCAGGAGCAACTCAGTAAGTAAACACCTTAAACTGCAACTGCTGTGTCGTCTGATCTTTACTGCGCCCCGCGTTTCCTACACTGGGGGTGGACTACTACTCTCAACATCCTTCCTGGGGCCTAGCTCTGCCTGTGGAGAGCTAAAACATCTGAGCAGCATTACCATCCGCCCGAGCAGAGAGACACCTTGCGCAGCGGCGGCTCCCATTATAGCCGCATACCACAGGTGGAGTCATGAAAGACAACTACCCCCATCATCACCCATCATCCCATCCCCACCATTTTGGTTGACATCGCGGGATCACGGTGTTGGGCCAGGCCACTGTGACAACCCAAACCCCCAACACCGGCCCGGTGACGAGTAGTTCCCATGACCCCGCTGGCGTGTCATATACTCACCTTCCACAGCTGTTTTAGCAATGTCAGTTGCTATTCCCAGTGGGTAACTGGATATTGGTGTGTCACGTGACTGCTGCAGCCAATCAGCAGCTGCACATTGTTGTGACATGTGACCGCTGCAGCCAAAATCATGTCACCCTGTGGGAGCAGCAGTGCCGACATCACCGGGATGCGAGTATACATTGTTTTTAATCCTCCATGGGGCCCTGAATTGATTAAACAGTTCATGATCATGCCATTTTCCCAGTTACTGACGAGGCACATTTTTGAACTGTATTGTACAAGCGCTTTTATTGCATTTTTTATTTTATTTACAATACATGGGGTTTCATTTTTACAGGATTTTTATTTTATACTTTTTTGTTGTTGCTAAAGTCAGTGTAAATTCTGAAGAAAAAACAAAATATATGGCTATTTTTCACACTTAATCTTAATAGATTTTAAAATGTGGTCCCCTTTCTGTAAAAATTAATTTTATAAACTGACTTCGATTTTATTTTTTCAATGAGAGTGGGACTGGACGCAGCAATTACAACTGGTGTATTTTATTATTATTATTATTATTATTATTATTATCATCATCATTATTATTATAATTTTGGTTTACTTTTTTTATCATGTGCTTTTATCCGTTAATTTATTTTTAGATGTATTTTACAAATGGTGTACTTTGCATAAGGTCTTATAAGACCTTTGGGCGCCATTTGAACACATTAATACATTTGTTTCATTGCGGATTTCCATAAGTATGTGTTGCGCGTTTTTCTGCACCGGTTTGTCACAAAACTGAAGTATTTTCTGGTAACATCAAAGTGAATGAGATTCTAGGAGACTCATGCACAATGACATATCTAAATCTAGAAGAAAACAAGGTACGATAATTGCTTCCTAATCTCATCCTAATCTGTTGACTTAGTGCTTGTTTAGCCCTTAGATTCCCAAAATGTAAAAAAATAATTTCCATATCGTTGTGGTTAGGGTCTTGTTATACCATAATAGGGAAATGGAAAGAAAACTTATTACGGTATTTCAAAAATTGCCTTCCAGAACATCAGAAGATTGTAAGATAGAAGAAAAGGAATTATCAAGGAAAATCCAGAACCAATGACTCAAGAAGTTCCGTAAAATTTTGTCAGGTAAAAGATAGGATAATATCCTGAATTGTTTGATTTAACCCCTTCACGACCGCGGGCAGTAAAATTACGTCCTATTTTAACGTGACTTAACGACCAGGGACGTAATTTTACGGCCTAAACTTCATTTGATTGCCGTGGCCATAGCAACAGCTTTCAAATGATGTCCCCTGCTGTTTCTTACAGCAGGGGACCTTTGCTTGACCCCAGGGGAGGCGGCATCGCCACCCCCTATTGACGATCGATGTGATTGGCTGTTCAAATCTGAACCGCCAACCACATCGTTCGCACTAATTTCGGCAAAAATAATGCCGGAAATAGTGCGATACTGTGAGATCCAGCTATGAGATGCCGCAGCTGCTGCAGCATATCATAGGTGGACCTCAAACATGTCGCCCCCAGCCCCTGCAGCACTGATTGGAGCGATCGTGCTATGACGCGCAATCGCTCCAATCAGTGTGCAGTGGGGCGGTCTGATCTGCCGGTGGCCGCCCTCCCCAGGCCTGTGCTGGCCTGCGAGCCCTCCCCAACATGTCTGCAGCGTGCAGTGGCTGGTACTTGTGGTACCATGCCACCGCTGCTGCTGCCGCCGCCGTAGCTGAGGTCACCGCTCCTGCAGCACGTGAGTACTGTGCTCACCTTGCAGCCCGTGCGCGCTCCCGTGGTGCCCCTGCGCGCTCCCGTGTTAGCCCCTGCCCGTGCCCCCCTGCGATCTGTCCCCCCGACATCCCGATCTGCTCCCCCCCTCCCTTTCCCCGACATCCCGATCTGCTCCCCCCGCGATCTGACTGCCTCCCCCATTATCTCTATTCTGCTTCTGCAGCTCCCTCTCCGGTCTCCCCCTCTGCTCTCCCCCCTCCCCCTCTGCTCTCCCGCCCCCCTGCTCTCACCCCCCTCTTCCCCTCTGCTCTCCCCCCCTCTGCTCTCCCCCGACGTCCTCTTACCTGTCTTCACCGGCCCGATCACATCTGCCTCCATCGCTGGGTCCTTCCTGGGCATTCTGCTGATCTGCCTGCTGCTCCTGTAAAGCTGTCCATCTCTCTGCCATCTGTTCCTCTGCAGCTCTTCTGGTCAGTGATCCTCTGGGTACTGTGAGAATAACTTTTTTTTTTTTTTCTGCATCCCCTGTCCATTTTTACACCTCATCTGTCCGTGCGTCCCGCTGAGCGCTGATCAGGGATGCAGATAACGTATCTGCATCCCTGCTCAATTTTTGGCGTGACTTTTTTTTTTCCGTATCCCCGACGCTTTTTGTATGGCATCTGTCCGTGCGTCCCGCCAAGCGCTGATCAGGGATGCAGATAACGTATCTGCATCCCTGCTCAATTTTTGGTGGGACTTTTTTTTCCGTATCCCCGACGCTTTTTATATCGCATCTGTCCGTGCGTCCCGCCAAGCGCTGATCAGGGATGCACATAACGGATCGGCATCCCTGCTCAATTTTTGGCGTGACTTTTTTCCGTATCTGCGACGCTTTTTGTATCGCATCCGTCCGTGCATCCCGCCAAGCGCTGATCAGGGATGCACATAACGGATCTGCATCCATGGTCAATTTTTGGCGTGACTTTTTTTTTTACGTATCCCTGACGCTTTTTGTATCGCATCCGACCGTGCGTCCTGCAGCGGCCGATCAGTGCACCACGTCTGTGCGTTTGAAAAGTCAAATGGCGCTCCTTCTCTTCTGAGCCCCGCCATTTGCCCAAACAATTACTTTCCACCACATGTGAGGTATCTACGTACTCAGGAAAAATTGCACAATACGTTTTATGGTGCATTTTTTCCTGATAGCCTTGTGAAAAAAAAGCTACCTAGTTGAAGCAACCGTTTTGTGGTAAAAAAACAATTTTTTCTTTTCACGGCTCAACGCTATAAACTTCTGTGAAGCCCCCAGGTGTTCAAAGTGCTCACCAAACATCTAGAAAAATTATTTGAGGGCTCTAGTTTCCAAAATGGGGTCACTTGTGGGGGAGCTCCATTGTTTAAGCACCTCAGGGGGTCTTCAAACCCGACATGGCGTCCGCTAATGAGTGCAGCTAATTTTGCACTCAAAAATTCAAATGGCGCTCCTTGCCTTCCGAGCACTGCTGTGTGTCCAAACATTTGATTTCCACCACATATGAGGTATCTGCGTACTCAGGAGAAAATGCACAATACATTTTATGGTGCATTTTTTCCTGTTACCCTTGTGGAAAAAAAAGCTACCTAGTTGAAGCAACCGTTTTGTGGTAAAAAAAAATTTTTTTCTTCTCACGGCTCAACGTTATAAACTTCTGTGAAGCCCCCAGGTGTTCAAAGTGCTCACCAAACATCTAGAAAAATTATTTGAGGGCTCTAGTTTCCAAAATGGGGTCACTTGTGGGGGAGCTCCATTGTTTAGGCACCTCAGGGGGTCTTCAAACCCGACATGGCGTCCGCTAATGAGTGCAGCTAATTTTGCGTTCAAAAATTCAAATGGCGCTCCTTCCCTTCCGAGCTCTGCCGTGCGCCCAAACAATTGATTTTTACCACATATGGGGTATCAGCGTACTCAGGAGAACATGCACAATAAATTGTATTGTGCACTTTCTCTTTTCTCCCTTGTAAAAATGAAAATTTTATGGCTAAAGTAACATTTTTGTGTTAAAAAGTAAAATTTTCATTTTTTCCTTCCACATTGCTTTGGTTCCTGTGAAGCACCTAAAGGGTTAATAAACTTATTGGATGTGGTTTTGAGCAGTGTGAGGGGTGCAGTTTTTAGAATGGGGTCACTTTTGGGTATTTTCTGTCACCTAGGTCTCTCAAAGTCACTTCAAATGTGATGTGGTCCCTAAAAAAAAATTATTTTGTAAATTTTGTTGGAAAAATGAGAAATTGCTGATGACCTTTGACCCGTTCTAACTTCCTAACGAAAAAAAAATTTGTTTCGAAAATTGCGCTGATGTAAAGTAGACAAGTGGGAAATGTTATTTAGTAACTATTTTGTGTGACATATCTCTCAGATTTATGGGCATAAATTTTCAAAGATTGAAAATTGCGAAATTTTCAAAATTTTCGCAAAATTTCCTAAATTTTCACAAATAAACGCAAAAAATATCGGCCTAAATTTACCACTGACATGAAGTACAATATGTCACGAAAAAACAGTCTCAGAATCGCCAGGATCCGTTGAAGCTTTCCAGAGTTATAACCTGTCAAAGTGACACTGGTCAGAATTGCAAAAAATGGCCCGGTCATTAGGGTGTTTTAGTGGCCGGGGGTGAAGGGGTTAATGGTTAATGGATACAATTTTAAAACTAGTGTTATCTAAGTGGTAAGGTTTCTATTGTGGAGAGTGACACACCAGGTCTGGCGTGCCAGTATGAGGAAACTTAAACGCCCTTCATGCTCCTCTGGGATATTTAATATGGAAATTGCCTCTTCAGAGAGGACTAGAACTTGAACTAATGCAATGTATTGAAAATAGCAATTCTAAAAGTCAATATCAACCCTTCAACGAGCCTTGCCACATAATTTAGGATATATGCCAAACCAAAAACTTGAATTTGTAGACACAGTGTTTCGGGGAAATGACCCCCATCAGTGCAAAGCATGAGATCTGATTTGGCTGTATGAGACTTAGATAAAAATGGGAACAGAAAGGTACACATAGTGAATGGGAATGTAAAGGCCCAGTCACACTAAACAACATCGCTAGCAACATCGCTGCTAACGAACAACTTTTGTGACGTAACAGCGATGTTGCTAGTGATGTTGCTGTGTGTGACATCCAGCAACAACCCGGCCCCTGCTGTGAGGTCGTTGGTTGTTGCTGAATGTCCTGGGCCATTTTTTAGTTGTTGCTCTCCCGCTGTGAAGCACACATCGCTGTGTGTGACAGCGACAGAGCAACAACTAAATGTGCAGGCAGCAGGAGCCGGCTTCTGCGGACTCTGGTAACCACAGTAAACATCGGGTAACCAAGAAGCCCTTACCTTGGTTACCCGATATTAACCTTCGTTACCAGCGTCCGCCGCTCTCACGCTGTCAGTGCCGGCTCCTGCTCTGTGCACATGTAGCTGCAGTACACATCGGGTAATTAACCCCATGTGTACTGTAGCTAGGAGAGCAGGGAGCCAGCGCTAAGCAGTGTGCGCGGCTCCCTGCTCTCTGCACATGTAGCTGCAGTACACATCGGGTAATTAACCCCATGTGTACTGTAGCTAGGAGAGCAGGGAGCCAGCGCTAAGCAGTGTGCGCGGCTCCCTGCTCTCTGCACATGTAGCTGCAGTACACATCGGGTAATTAACGCCATGTGTACTGTAGCTAGGAGAGCAGGGAGCCAGCGCTAAGCAGTGTGCGCGGCTCCCTGCTCTCTGCACATGTAGCTGCAGTACACATCGGGTAATTAACCCCATGTGTACTGTAGCTAGGAGAGCAGGGAGCCAGCGCTAAGCAGTGTGTGCGGCTCCCTGCTCTCTGCACATGTAGCTGCAGTACACATCGGGTAATTAACCCCATTTGTACTGTAGCTAGGAGAGCAGGGAGCCAGCGCTAAGCGGTGTGCGCTGGTAACCAAGGTAAATATCGGGTTGGTTACCCGATATTTACCTTAGTTACCAAGCGCAGCATCGCTTCCACGCGGCGCTGCTGGCTGGGGGCTGGTCACTGGTTGCTGGTGAGCTCACCAGCAACTCGTGTAGCCACGCTCCAGCGATCCCTGCCAGGTCAGGTTGCTGGTGGGATCGCTGGAGCTTCGCAGTGTGACATCTCACCAGCAACCTCCTAACAACTTACCAGCGATCCCTATCAGGTTGGATCGTTGTTGGGATCGCTGGTAAGTTGTTTAGTGTGACTGGGCCTTAAGGTTTGACAGTTTATCCATGGATTGCGCTATCTCCTAATCAGTTTGGCAAGGAAATTATTTGCCTGTCTGAAAATTTACTTTACTATCCATATGGTAGAATTAAAAGGGTTTTTTTTCCCAATAGAAAATTGCATCCCATCTAAACAAAAATGGCCGGTCGAGCCAGATCCAGCCAGTGGTAAGCCAACAGTTTACTGGCCTGATATAAGAGTCGCATAATACCAATCATCACCGGCGAACTCAAATTCGACCCTCCCTCCAGGAGACCTAGGATAAATGGGACTGGTCTTGGCTGTAATCGTATGCTAAAAACTTGCACAATCAGAGCCAATACTGCCCTCCAGTATTGTTCAATACTCCCACAGGACCACATCATATGCAACATTAGCATTTTCCCACCCGCACCTAGGAGAAAGGTCATCCACCCGGATCCCCATCTTATGTAATAGACTGGGTGGCCTGTACACTCTATGCAACAAAAATAGCTGCAACAGTCATTGATTTTCAGAAAAAGCTAAGCTTGGAGTCTGAGACAGGACCTCATCCCATTGTTCATCCGTCATAGGGCCTAAATCACTCTCCCACTTCTCTCTAGTTTGAAAAGGGAATTTGTGAAGATAACTAGGTAGCATCGCTGTATATAACCTAAAGATAACACCATAGGAATGGTCAGATGTTAGCGAGAGTGTGATTCCGCTCTATACAAATATCCACATGTCTCGTAGGCGTGCCGGTATTGTAAGTACTGATAGAAGGAACTGTGCGGTATCCCAAATTCAGCCTGAAGCTGGTCAAAACTTTTAATTGTGTTGTTCTGATGTATCTGAGAAAGCAGATACAAACCCCAACCCCCCCACATTCTCCTGCCCGGGAGTTTCTGCAGTCTTAACAGTCCGTGATTATGCCATAAGGGCCAGTACTCTGTCACTAATGATATTCCCAGCAACACTTTCCCTCTATCCAACACCTTGTATAGCAATGCCAATGTTGGGTGTGATGGTCTGTTTTATGGGAAAGTATCCAGCTTCCAAAAAGGCCACCGGGTATCTCCATTTTGTAAGTCCCTTCAACAGTTTGCCCCAAACATCATATGCCTCGTCCTTTCCCCATCCCCTAAAATGCTGCATCTGCACTGCAATATAGTAAATCCACGGGTTGGGGATTGCCAGACCCACCTCCTCCTTTTCTCTCTGCAGGGTCTCAAGACGAATTCTGGCCTGTTGCTTTTTCCACAAGAGTTCCTGAAACAAAGTGTTGATTTTACTAAATCATTTCCAATGGATCCATAACGGGGCATTGTGGAGAAGATATAGAAGTATGGGCATCAGAACCATTTTTAGTACGTTGGTTCGGCCAGTAAGGGACAGCAGGAGTCGGCAACAAGCATCTATCTTGTTCATAAACTAACTCTGGAGTCTACCTCTATTCAGGAGGCATTTTTCTATTGTGCTCTGTTCTAAATGAAGCTCCCCTGATGAGTCTGTAAACGAAACACGTAGGGAGACTCTCGAGCACGCCACTTGCGGGTCAGTAATTAAGGGGTATGGTGTAGCTATACATATTAGCTCCCCCTTGGAGATCCAGCATCCTCTTATGAATATAAACACCGGACGAGGACTTCATACCGGTGAGATTGTTCCATTTCTACCTTTACATACCTTATAATAGGTGGGGTTTATTACATTAACCCAAATTCATACAGAGGCATCCGTTTTGTCATAGTTAGTGGATTTCACTATCCACACTGACATTGGTTTTCTGACCTTTTTTTAAGGGTTTTCTATGTTTTATATGTTTTGTTTGTCTCACATTCCCTGTTTTTAATCATATTAAAGGTTATATTTTAACATTACCTAGCTACCAACCTGTTCCTAAACTAAAGTAGCACAGGCTCTAGATTTTGAGCGTAGTAATTGCGTGGTCGGGTGATGTGATGCAAGTCCATTGCATGTGTGACTCTGGGCTTATTTTGATATACAGCATAGATAAAGCCCGACAGCTGTAGGCTGCAGCCTGTAGCAGTGGGCTTTATCTGTGCTGGCATCAGAATACGGGGACCCTGCGCCGATTGTTTTATTTATTCATTTAAATTTATACCACCATACTGACCCGCAGACACTTGCACTGCTTTCCCCGCCCACCGTCCGTCCTAGTGCCTGTGATTGGTTGCAGTCAGCTGACACGCTGCCATTCAGGGTGGGGGCACATCTAACTGCAACCAATTACACGCGCCAGTGGGCGGGCAAAGCAGTGAATAGTCAATTGTCGGCTTCAAAAGGGAAAGCGTGACCTTGAAGGATTGTGTCGCCATCACATAGCCTTGGTGAGTAGACCGCACTTGCTCCTACCCCCCTATCCCTTTCACCAATGTTTTTCATGTCTGGATCCTGGTCCCCATAGACTTATATGGGTACCGGATTTCGGAGCGGATCTGGGGTTTGTTTTTTTTAAATTTAGCAGGTACCCGCAGATCCCGTTTTTTTGCGAGTCCGCTCATTTCAAATTATGATTTAACAAGAGAAAACATGGTAGTTTGACAATAAATGGCTTCACCCATCCATTAACCATGAGTGGACAAAAAGATTGTGTTATCATTCATATTCTCTGAAAAAAAGCCAAAAAAGCAAAAAAATTTGCCGGGACATGTCAACTTTTGAGCACAACTGTAATTTTCTGAGGTAATGATTTTTGGGGTTTCATTGGCTGTAAGCCATAATAATCAACATTAACAGAAATAAACACTTGAAATAGATCACTCTGTGTGTAATGACTCTATATAATATATGCGTTTCTCCTTTTGTATTGAATTGCTGAAATAAATAAATTTTTGATGATATTCTAATTTATTGAGATGCACTTGTAGTCAAAAATCAGCCAAGGTCAGGACAAGATAAATTACATATAGAACAGAAACAAACAGACTGCAGATAACCAGAACAGAACTCTTGGGAGTTTTTGTGACCCATAAGTAGATGCAACAGTATAATTATAAAGAATGCTCAAACTGTTTAATAATTTAATTGATTTTATTTATCACAAAATTCTAAAAAACAATTCATTATATTATAGATACTGAGTGCATAATCAGACATCATAAATTAGATACATAATCCAACCATTGACAGGAAAAAAGTGTGGACACTGTAAAAAGCCCAAGATGAACATACGGGCAGACTGGTGTGGTTTTTGAGCTTGAGCGCCACCTAGTGCCTGCTTTGTTGAACAGCTTGGAGATTGCTCCACTGCTTATACATTCATACTTGAGCCTGTGCTCCAGATACGGTTATAACATGTATTTATCTTCTTACCCATTTATTGATTGGGTCAGTGTTTGCTCTGCTGTCCAGTTCCCTACTCATCTTGGGCTTTTTACAGTGTCAGGCGAGGGAGGGGACCCGGTGACTGAGCTTCACAACACTTAAAGAAGTTGTCCAGTTACCAAAACTGATTTTTTTTTTTTTCTGATAAATCTTGCTAATATGTGCCCCTCAACACATCTATTATGTTTTTTCAGCAAAATTACCTTTTATTGTGCACTAGCAGCACATGCTCATTGCTGGCTCCAGCTCTGATGGGGTTAATCTCTCCTCTGACTTCCTGTGTTCAGTTCCTACAAGTCCCAGAACTCTTTGTGGCTCTAGGGCGGTGTCTAGCTTATCTAACACACCCATTGTGTCTAATACACCCACTCTGCTCCCACCCAAACCCTCCTCCCTGCCTCTTCCCAGTGGATGCACTGAGATCAATCACACAGAGACAGCAGCAGCTCTACACAGCCAGGGGAAGAAAGTGTGTGTGCGCGTATATACAGTGTATGTGTATGTGTGCGCGTATATACAGTGTGTGTGCGTATATACAGTGTGTGTGCATATATACAGTGTGTGTGTGTATATATACAGTGTGTGTGTGAGTGTGTATGTGTGTGTGTGTATGTCATACTCACCTGTCTGCAGGGTCCCGGTGCCATGCCTGCTTCCAGCCCCTGTCTCGGTACCGCCGCTCTGGCTGTGTGCAGTCTCCCCGGGGCACGTACGAAGCTTGCAGGACCTGGCGGTGGATCACCTGATGCAGTCACCTGACGCATCAGCTGATCGATTCTCGTGGTGTCGCCGGCTTTTTCGCGCTCGGCCAGCTATCAGCTGATCCTGCCGTCAGGGGACTTCATCAGCTGATTACCGGCAGCTCCTGCAGTGATGGGCCAGGATCAGACTCCGCTGCAGGAGCTGCCGGTAATCAGCACAGACATGAGTATTTATTTTTTTTTTTTTTCTTTCTACTGATGCATCAGCTGATTGTATAATCGGCTTTTATACAATCAGCTGATGTGTCATGTGATTCACGTAGTTTAACCTGACACATCATCTGATCGCTTTGCCTTCCAGCAAACCGATCAGATGATATTGGATCCGGATTGGACGGCGCGGGACCCTAACCCAGGATTACTGCGGAGGGGGGTTTATTTCAATAAAGATGGAGTCACTAATTGTGTTGTGTTTTATTTCTAATAAAAATATTTTTCTGGGTGTTGTGTTTTTTTTTTTTATCATTACTAGAAATTCATGGTGGCCATGTCTAATATTGACATGACACCATGAATTTCGGGCTTAGGGCTAGCTGATAATATACAGCTAGCCCTAACTCCATTATTACCCAGCTAGCCACCCGGCATCAGGGCAGCTGGAAGAGTTGGATACAGCGCCAGAAGATGGCGCTTCTATGAAAGCGCCATTTTCTGGGGTGGCTGCGGACTGCAATTCGCAGTGGGGGTGCCCAGAAAGCTTGGGCACCCTTCACTGTGGATTCCAATCCCCAGCTGCCTAGTTGTACCCGGCTGGACACCAAAATTAGGCGAAGCTTACGTCATTTTTTTTTTAAAATTATTTCATGAAATTCATGAAATAATTAAAAAAAAAAGGCTTCTCTATATTTTTGGTTCCCAGCCGGGTATAAATAGGCAGCTGGGGGTTGGGGGCAGCCCGTACCTGCCTGCTGTACCCGGCTAGCATACAAAAATATGGCGAAGCCCATGTCATTTTTTTTTTCTTTTTGGGTAAAAAACTGCATACAGTCCTGGATAGAGGATGCTGAGCCTTGTAGTTCTGCAGCTGCTGTCTGCTCTCCTGCATACACTAGTGATTGGAGGATGCTGAGCCTTGTAGTTCTGCAGCTGCTGTCTGCTCTCCTGCATACACTAGTGAATGGAGGATGCTGAGCCTTGTAGTTCTGCAGCTGCTG
Source organism: Anomaloglossus baeobatrachus (assembly GCF_048569485.1). NCBI lineage: Eukaryota > Metazoa > Chordata > Amphibia > Anura > Aromobatidae > Anomaloglossus > Anomaloglossus baeobatrachus. The sequence goes on from NC_134354.1 coordinate 307,176,027, forward strand.
TCTGCTCTCCTGCATACACTAGTGAATGGAGGATGCTGAGCCTTGTAGTTCTGCAGCTGCTGTCTGCTCTCCTGCATACACTAGTGAATGGAGGATGCTGAGCCTTGTAGTTCTGCAGATGCTGTCTGCTCTCCTGCATACAATGAACATTTTGAATAAGGAAATGACATCAGACCTTTTTTTTTTCATCAACAATCTTTAATGGCATTGTGCACTGATTAAAAACGCAGTGAGCAAAAACACAGCAAAAAACGCACCAAATTGCGGCAAAAACGTGACATGCAGCACCACAGGTGACAGAGCAGAGCAAGTTGGTGACATGCTCTGCTCTGACACATAGTGTGCTGCATGTCACTGTATCCACTCTGGGACTTGTTGTGCAGGTGACCGGATGATACATGTCACTAACTTGCTCCACTCTGTGACTTCTGCTGCATTGTTCCAACTGTATACACTCTCACCTGAACAAGTCTCAGAGTGGGGCAGTTAGTGACACGTATCATCCGGTCACCTGCACAACAAGTCCCAGAGTGGTGAAAGATAGTGACATGCAGCACACTATGTGTCAGAGCAGAGCATGTCACTGTCTCCACTCTGGGACTTGTTGTGCAGGTGACCGGATGATACATGTCACTAACTGCCCCACTCTGTGATTTCTGCTGCATAGTAACAACTGTATACACTCTCACCTGCACAACAAGTCCCATAGTGGAGACAGTTAGTGACATGTAGCATCCGGTCACCTGCACAAGTACCAGAGTGGAGAAAGATAGTGACATGCAGCACACTATGTGTCAGAGCAGAGCATGTCACTGTCTCCACTCCGCTGACCTCACAGCCCGTACACGCTGCGATGGATGCAGGGGGACACAGAACAAGTAATCGGCCGACACTGGAGTCATCTGATTACTTGGGATGAATGAGAAGTAAAATGCTCTGGTGCTCGATGGGCGAAGCCCATGCCGATTTTTTTAAAAAAAATTCATTAAAAATAAAAAAACAAAAAAATCACATTGTTTGTGGGCTCCCGCTGCATTTTCTATTGCTAAGGGTAACCAAAGCAGCTACTGGCTGCTATCCCCCGCTGCTTGGTGTTACTTTCACTGGCAATAGAAATGCAGGGAAGCATTTTTTTTTTTATAAAGGTTTTTCCCTGAAAACGTTTTTAAGAAAATGACGTGGGCTTTGCCATATTTTTGTATGCTAGCCAGGTACAGCAGGCAGCTACGGGCTGCCCCCAACCCCCAGCTGCCTAGTTGTACCCGGCTGGGAACCAAAAATATAGAGAAGCCCTTTTTTTTCATGAATTTCATGAAATAAAAAAAAAAAAAAATGATGTGGGCTTCGCCAAATTTTTGAGTCCAGCCAGGTACAACTAGGCAGCTGGGATTGGAATCCACAGTGCAGGGTGCCCAAACTTTCTGGGCCCCCCACTGCGAATTGCAGTCCACAGCTGCCCCAGAAAATGGCGCTTTCATAGAAGCGCCATCTTCAGGCGCTGTATCCAACTCTTCCAGTGGCCCTGGTGGCAGGTGGCACGCTGGGTAATAAGGGGTTAATACCAGCTATGTTTTACCAGCTGGTATAAAGCCCGAGATTCTTAATGTCAGGCCAAGTTTAACCTGGCCATTAAGAATCTCCAACAAAGGGTTTAAAAAAAAAAAAAAAAAAAAAAAAAAAAAAAAGACATCACACAGAGAAAAATACTTTATTAGAAATAAATACACAGACACAGTAGGGACTCCATGTTTATTACTCCCTCTCACCCCTCCACGATGGAGAGATTTCTGTACTGACCATGTCAGGAGAGAGCGAGGAAAAAGAACGAGTCGGGGGGAGGAAAAGAGAGCGAGCGGGGGGTTGGAGAAGAGAGCGAGGGGGGAGAAGAGAGAGCGAGGGGGGGAGAAGAGAGAGCGAGGGGGGGGGAGAAGAGAGAGCGAGGGGGGGGAGAAGAGAGAGCGAGGGGGGGAGAAGAGAGAGTAAGGGGGGGCAGAAGAGAGAGCGAGGGGGGAGAAGAGAGAGCGAGGGGGGGGAGAAGAGAGCGAGGGGGGGGAGAAGAGAGCGAGGGGGGGGAGAAGAGAGCGAGGGGGGGGAGAAGAGAGCGAGGGGGAGAAGAGAGCGAGGGGGGGGAGAAGAGAGCGAGGGGGGAGAAGAGAGCGAGGGGGGAGAAGAGAGAGCGAGGGGGGGAGAAGAGAGAGCGAGGGGCGGGGAGAAGAGAGAGCGAGGGGGGGGAGAAGAGAGAGCGAGGGGGGGGAGAAGAGAGAGCGAGGGGGGGAGAAGAGAGAGCGAGGGGGGGAGAAGAGAGAGCGAGGGGGGGAGAAGAGAGAGCGAGGGGGGGGGGAGAAGAGAGAGCGAAAGGGGGGAGAAGAGAGAGCGAAAGGGGGGAGAAGAGAGAGCGAGGGGGGGAGAAGAGAGAGCGAGGGGGGGAGAAGAGAGAGCGAGGGGGGGAGAAGAGAGAGCGAGGGGGGGGGAGAAGAGAGAGCGAGGGGGGGGAGAAGAGAGAGTGAGGGGGGGGCAGAAGAGAGAGCGAGGGGGGGAGAAGAGAGCGAGGAGGGAGAAGAGAGCGAGGGGGGGGAAGAGAGCGAGGGGGGGGAGAAGAGAGAGCGAGGGGGGGAGAAGAGAGAGCGAGGGGGGGGAGAAGAGAGAGCGAGGGGGGGGAGAAGAGAGAGCGAGGGGGGGGAGAAGAGAGAGCGAGGGGGGGGAGAAGAGAGCGAGGGGGGGGGAAGAGAGAGCGAGGAGGGGAGAAGAGAGAGCGAGGGGGGGAGAAGAGAGAGCGAGGGGGGGAGAAGAGAGAGCGAGGGGGGGAGAAGAGAGAGCGAGGGGGGGGAGAAGAGAGAGCGAGGGGGGGAGAAGAGAGAGCGAGGGGGGGGAGAAGAGAGAGCGAGGGGGGGGAGAAGAGAGAGAGGGGGGGAGAAGAGAGAGCGAGGGGGGGGAGAAGAGAGAGCGAAAGGGGGGAGAAGAGAGAGCGAGGGGGGGAGAAGAGAGAGCGAGGGGGGGGAGAAGAGAGAGAGGGGGGGGAGAAGATAGAGCGAGGGGGGGAGAAGAGAGAGCGAGGGGGGGGAGAAGAGAGAGCGAGGGGGGGGAGAAGAGAGAGCGAGGGGGGGGGGAGAAGAGAGAGCGAGGGGGGGGAGAAGAGAGAGCGAGGGGGGGAGAAGAGAGAGCGAGGGGGGGGAGAAGAGAGAGCGAGGGGGGGGAAGAGAGAGCGAGGGGGGAGAAGAGAGAGCGAGGGGGGGAGAAGAGAGAGCGAGGGGGGGAGAAGAGAGAGCGAGGGGGGGAGAAGAGAGAGCGAGGGGGGAGAAGAGAGAGCGAAGGGGGAGAAGAGAGAGCGAAGGGGGAGAAGAGAGAGAGGGGGGGGGAGAAGAGAGAGAGGGGGGGGAGAAGAGAGAGAGAGGGGAGGAGAAGAGAGAGAGAGGGGAGGAGAAGAGAGAGAGAGGGGGGGAGAAGAGAGAGAGGGGGGGAGAAGAGAGAGAGAGGGGGGGAGAAGAGAGAGAGAGGGGGGAGAAGAGAGAGAGAGGGGGGAGAAGAGAGAGGGGGGGAGAAGAGAGAGAGGGGAGGAGAAGAGAGAGAGGGGGGAGAAGAGAGAGAGGGGGGGAGAAGAGAGAGAGGGGGGGAGAAGAGAGAGAGGGGGGGAGAAGAGAGAGAGGGGGGGAGAAGAGAGAGAGGGGGGGAGAAGAGAGAGGGGGGAGAAGAGAGAGAGGGGGGGAGAAGAGAGAGAGGGGAGAGAGAGGGGGGCAGAGAGAGGGGGGGAGAGAGGGAGGGTGAGAGGGGGGGAGAAGAGAGAGGGGGGGAGAAGAGAGAGGGGGGGAGAAGAGAGAGGGGGGGAGAAGAGAGAGGGGGGAGAAGAGAGGGGGGGAGAAGAGAGGGGGGGGAGAAGAGAGAGAGAGGGGAGGAGAAGAGAGAGAGAGGGGAGGAGAAGAGAGAGAGAGGGGGGGAGAAGAGAGAGAGGGGGGGAGAAGAGAGAGAGAGGGGGGGAGAAGAGAGAGAGAGGGGGGAGAAGAGAGAGAGAGGGGGGAGAAGAGAGAGGGGGGGAGAAGAGAGAGAGGGGAGGAGAAGAGAGAGAGGGGGGAGAAGAGAGAGAGGGGGGGAGAAGAGAGAGAGGGGGGGAGAAGAGAGAGAGGGGGGGAGAAGAGAGAGGGGGGAGAAGAGAGAGAGGGGGGGAGAAGAGAGAGAGGGGAGAGAGAGGGGGGCAGAGAGAGGGGGGGAGAGAGGGGGGGTGAGAGGGGGGGAGAAGAGAGAGGGGGGGAGAAGAGAGAGGGGGGGAGAAGAGAGAGGGGGGGAGAAGAGAGAGGGGGGGAGAAGAGAGAGGGGGGAGAAGAGAGAGGGGGGAGAAGAGAGGGGGGGGAGAAGAGAGGGGGGGAGAAGAGAGAGGGGGAGAGAAGAGAGAGGGGGGGAAGGAGAAGAGAGAGAGGGGGGGAGAAGAGAGAGAGGGGGTGAGAGAGGGGTGAGAATAGAGAGGGGGGAGAAGAGAGAGGGGGGAGAAGAGAGAGGGGGGGAGAAGAGAGAGGGGGGGGAGAAGAGAGAGGGGGGGAAGGAGAAGAGAGGGGGGGAGAAGAGAGAGGGGGAGAAGAGAGAGGGGGGGAGAAGAGAGGGGGGAGAAGAGAGAGGGGGGGAGAAGAGAGAGGGGGGGAGAAGAGAGGGGGGGAGAAGAGAGAGAGGGGGGGAGAAGAGAGAAAGAGAGAGAGGGGGGAGAAGAGAGAAAGAGAGAGGGAGGGAGAAGAGAGAGAGGGAGGAGAAGAGAGAGAGGGGGGGAGAAGAGTGGGGGGAGAAGAGTGGGGGGAGAGAAGAGAGTGGGGAAAGAAGAGGGGGGGCAGAGGTGCTCTGTCACCAACTGTCTCCACTCTGTGACTTGTGGTGCAGGTGACAGAGTGCAGACAGTTGGTCCCATGCAGCAGGACAGATGGCAGAGCACAGCGGTGACATGCCTGTCAGTGTCTTGCTGCTGGGAGGAGCATATGATCACACTGCCCGACACCGGCCGCTCTCCTGACATCGCAGCAGAGCGGGCGGGTGGAGAGTGTGAGCACATACTTACGTGCAGGGGGGGATTCAGCTGAAGAACCCCCCCCTGTACTGCACACTGGCGCCCCGTGCCTCACCATCTGCAGGACGCTTAGCCGGCTCCACACTGACGTCCTCCGGATCCTCCCCTCGATGCTGAGCTGTGACGTGCGGTAGTCACCGCCCACAGCCCTGTCACTCAATCTGAGTGGTGCCAGCCTCCTCTGACGTACCCGACCAGTTTGAGAGCCCGGAAATGCTGGGACGTCAGAGGATGCTGGCGGCCACAGCTCCAGGGGGTCATATGACAGGCACTGAGCGTGCAGCATAGCGCCGCTCAGTGCCAGAAATGGAAATACAAGCCAATGGAGAAAATACCTAGAATTGTAAGTAGAACTTCTACAGAAAATAAAAAAAATGGGTGAACCACCCCTTTAATATGGGTAAGTCTGGAGCATTGTGCGGTTACAATTCTCGCTGAACATACGGGCAGACTGGTGTGGTTTTTGAGCCTGAGCGCCACCTAGTGCCTGCTTTGTTGAACAGCTTGGAGATTGCTCCACTGTTTATACATTCATACTTGAGCCTGTGCTCCAGGTACGGTTATAACACGTATTTATCTTCTTACCCATTTATTGATTGGGTCAGTGTTTGCTCTGCTGTCCGGTTCCCTTCCCATCTTGGGCTTTTTAGGCTATGTGTCCACGCTGCGGAAAATTCGCGGATTTTGCTGCGGATTTCTCGCGGAAAAGCCGCGGATTTTCCGAAAATCTGCAGCAGCGGCACTTCCCAGCCATTTCTATGGCATTTTGGAAATGCTGTGCCCATGCTGCGGATTTTTCCGCGGCGGATTTGCCGCGGATTTTGATCCTGAAAAATCTGCAACATGTCAATTATTGTTGCGGATTTTGATCCGGATTTTGGCTATAGAATTGGGAAAAAAAAAGCGCACCAAAATCCGCGGTAAATCCGCGGCAAATCCGCACCTTTGAAAAGGTGCGGATTTGCCGGGAAAGTCGCGGATTTTCATGCAGAAAAATCCGCAGCAACATTCTACCGTGGACACATAGCCTTACAGTGTCCACACTTTTTTCCTGTCAATGGTTGGATTATGTATCTAATTTATGGTGTCTGATTATGCACGCAGTATCTATAATATAATGAATTGTTTTTTAGAATTTTGTGATAAATAAAATCAATTAAATTATTAAACAGTTTGAGCATTCGTTATAATTATACTGTTGCATCTACTTATGGGTCACAAAAATGATGGGAGTGACCCGATGATGAAATAATGAGGTCCAAGTTTTTCCCTTTTCTTGTGATTAGATAACCAGAGTAGTAGTCAATATAATTAGCACTGGAAACTGATTCTCTGGAGTGTAAATAGAGAGAAGACCCACACAAAACTGACAGCAGGGAGAAACACTAAAGGTATTATTAGACAGTATGATTTGGAAAAATGTGACTGACGAGCGAATACTTATTGCGTCACTATCGTGCATACAAGCCCATTATTAGAAAAGCAAATGTTAGCTCGAAAGATCGCTGGAGTGGTTGTTGGAAATTTGCTAGTCGATCATAAAAAGCATGTATTACAGCTCATAAGTGACTTATTGCGGGGTGAAATTTTATTCAAACAAACGATAATTTTTAAGCAAGTTGAAAGCAGAGTTGAGCGATGTTCGACTCGAACCGTTCGCCAATTTCAAATTCAAGTGATTTTGGTCGGTGTTCGAGTCGTTCGACGAACTCGAACGATTTGCCTCAAGTTCGTCAGTTCGAGTTACCGTTCGGTAAAAAGCGTAGCTAGTTACTAGCTGGCTTCTCACTGTAATAGTGTCAGTCACTGTTAATAATGATATTATCAAAATACAGCGTATAGGGTGCGGGGGGGAGGGGGGACGGGGTTTAGATCAGTGCTGCTGAGTGCTGAAAGAATGGCGATTGCCATTTTTTTTTTCCTAACCGCGCGTACAGTGGGGCGGGCCAGGCTGTCAGCTAATCACAGACACACACACATCAAAGTGGATTTTTGCCAAACAAGCAAGGGCATGTGTCATAGGCTGTGCAGGTAACATGTCCTTGCCCTATAAGACCCGGACATTTTCCCCTTCGCCGCCATTATCTCTCTGCTGCGGGTGGGTGACAGTCACCGCTCCCGCTGCTGCTGTGTGTGCTATAGACATACAGTGCAATCTACACATCTCTTTAGGGATTAGGGACGACTTGTAATTTCAGCCCTTTTCAGGGCTACATTACAGCCGTTCATAGCCATTGTTGCTAGGCAGGTCTGTGCCAGCTCTATGCAAGGGTTTATATCACAGCGTCTGGCTAAATCAGCTCAGGCAATTCATTGGGGCATAGTTTCATTGTCAGGGATATTACGTGAGGGTTCCTCTGCTTACAATTTTGCTATACCACCTGTGCATTGTACACCACCTGTCAATTTTTGCTACGCAATTTTAATTGCAAAAAGTGCTGCCATTTTTAGGGCCATACTTTCATTGTCTGTGATAGTCAGTGCTGGTTATTCAGCTGTCAATAAAGCTAGACCACCTCTGCAATCTATACCACCTCTCCATTTTTGCTATGACATTTTAAGTGTCCAATTTGTTCACAAACAAAATGAGTGGCAAAAGGACAGATGCTGGTGGAAATAGGAACAGGCGAGTTGGAATGGGAAAAGAAGTTTGTGTCCGTGGGGTAGGTGGTAAAGCAACAGTAACATCTGCTGAAGAAAGGCCATCTTCCAGCAAAAGTAAGATGCCTACTACTTTCCGTGGACAATCTCATGTGATCCCTTTTTTACGGAATCGAACAACTCTACCAAAGGTAGATGATGCACAAAAAAGCAAGTGCTTGAATGGATCTCAAGTGCTCCATCAAGTGGCCTCTCCTCCACCTCAACATACCAAAGACTCCAGTCCTCTGAGTTGTCACCCCAATCGCACTTGCTTTCTAACAGCTCTCAAGTCTCCACCCGCTCTGCAGAGTATGGGGTAACAAAGATGGTTGAGTCTGCAGAGCTGTTCAGTCACACTATAGCCTGGGAATCAGAGGTCTGCTCCAAAGCTACAGTGAGTTCAGACCAGGAAATGATCTGCAGTGATGGCCAGAAGCTTTGTGAGTCAGATTCAAGCCCTGATGAAGAGTTTCTGAGCATAATGTAGACCCCCATTCCCAAACTGTAACTCCTCTTGGTGGAGACAATGAGGAACATTCTGATGATGATGAGACTCAGATACCTGATTTGAATGACAACTTAACTATTCGGTCACGGAAGGAAGAGGTTACCTCTGAGGACGAGGGGAGTGCAAACACACAGGGTGATGATGAGGTTGTAGATCCCACTTACAGTCAACCCACAGTCAGGCACTCGATGAGGTCAGCAGAGGCGGTGGAGGAGGATGCGACTGACGATGAGGATAGCTTGAGCCTTCCTGGACAGAGATGGAGTACTGGAAGCACGTCAACAACTATATCCTCAGCCACAACTCTGCCTCTGAGCACAAGTAGGGGTGGCTCTGCAGGTCTCATGGGCTCTAAGCCTTGCCTAGCCTGGTCCTTTTTTGACATCGCAAAGGATTTCCCAACTCATGTCATCTGTAACATTTGTTGCCAATCTCTAAGTAGAGGCCAAAACCTCACTAGTTTGACTACTTCGTCCATGAACCGTCATATGGATATCCAGCATAAGTCCCAGTGGGAAGCTCACTGTGCTACAATGCGGCCTAGCGGAGCACACCAACCACCGTCTGCCCCTTCAAGTGCATCCGCGCGCTCTTCATCCTCTATGACTGTGGGGACAGCAGTCACACATGCTTTGCGATGCAGACCTTCCACCTCTTTAACCGCAACAGGCAGTGTGATTGGCAGGTCATCAGTTGTTTTGGAAGTGGAAACAGCTGCTGGTGTTGAGCTCTCTCAGACATTGAGAGCACCAACTTTGGATGAAGGCAACATTATGTCTCTGCCTGCACTTTCCTCACAGACCAGCAGTTTTCCAGGGACACCATACTCAACGCCGTCCAGCACAGCAGCCATCCCTCGGTCCCTCAGATGTGGACAAATAAAAGACCATTTCCTCCTAGCCATGACAAAGCTAAGAGATTGACTTTCACCCTCCGCAAGCTGTTGGCTTCAGAAATGCTGCCTTTCCACCTGGTGGACACAGAAAATTTTCGAGACCTTATGTCCGTCGCAGTGCCCCAAGAGCAGATGCCCAGTCGCCACTACTTCTCCAAGAAAGGTGTGCCTGCGCTACACCAGCATGTCACACACAACATCACCGAGAAACTTTGTGTGTGACAGGGTGCATTTCACCACAGATACTTGGACCAGTAAGCATGGACAGGGGCATTACATGTCGCTGACTGGGCACTGGGTAACTATGGTGAGAGATGGAGAAGGGTCTGCTGTACAAGTCTTGCCGTCCCCACGAGTTGTGCGTCAATCCTCTGTATGTAGAAGTTCCTCCACTGCTTCTGCCTCCTCAACCTCATCTGGGTCCTCCACCTCCGCCCAAAGCCAGTCTGGTCAGGCCACCCGCGTTGTAACTGTGCACAAGGAATCCCACACACCTCCTTACTATACTGGCAGCAGAGCTCAACGGCATCAGGCGGTCTTTACGTTGAAATGTCTGGGAAATACGAGTCACACAGCTGACCAGTTGTGGTCAGCTCTGGAGACAGAGTTTCGTAAGTGGTTGTCTCCACTCAACCTGCAGCCAGGGAAGGCTGTGTGCGACAATGCTGCAAACCTGGGTGCGGCCCTTCGCCTTGTATGGCTCACGTGTTGAACCTTGTTGTCCAGCAATTTTTAACCCACTATCCCGGCCTAGATGGGCTTCTGCACAGGACACGGTCACTATCTGCTCACTTCCGCTGTTCAAACGGCGCAGCTGACCGACTTACATTGCTCCAGAAGTCTTTCGGCCTGCCGGTTCACCGCCTGAAATGCAATGTGTCGACACGCTGGAATTCGACTCTCAACATGTTGCAGCGACTGTGGCAGCACCGCAGAGCCCTGGTGCAATACGTTATGACGTATAGCCTGGGCCAACGAGATGCAGAGGTGGGGCAGATCACGCTGATGGAGTGGTCTCAGTTCAAGGACCTATGCACCCTTCTGCACAGTTTCGACATGGCGACGAAGATGTTTAGCGCTGAAAATGCCATTATCAGCATGACAATTCCAGTCACTTACATGCTGGAGCACACTCTAAACAGTATTCGGAATCAGGTGGTGGGACAAGAGGAAGGGGAGAAAGTACAGGAGGATTCATATGCGGAAAGGATACCAAGATCTACAAGGTCCAGACGGTCAGCAGCACCAAGGCGGCAGGCATGGGACGGTGGGGGAGAGGGATTAACAAGGGCGCATGGTAGCAGCCAAACTGTTGAGGAAGGTGCAGGAGCCCAGGAAGAAATGGAGGACGAACTAGCGATGGGCATGGAAGACTCAGCAGATGAGGGAGACCTTGATCACATTTCGGTTTTTCGAGGTTGGGGGGAGATGTCAAAGGAAGGAAGCATGGTTATCACCTTGCCGACACAAACACAGCAAGGACTTGGTCCGCATGGATGCGCAAGACACATGAGCGCCTTCTTGCTGCACTACCTACTACATGACCCTCGGATTGTCCGAATTAAAAGTAATGCTGACTACTGGGTTGCCACACTCTTAAATCCCAGGTACAAGTCAAAATTTGGCGAAATAATTCCAGCCATAGAAAGGGACGCAGGTATGCAGGAGTATCAGCAGAAGCTGTTATGCAATCTTAGCTCGGCTTTTCCACTAAACACCAGTGGTGCACAGAGTGAATCTCACAGTTGTAACTTGCCAACCATGGGACTGTCGAGTCATTATCAGTCAAACCGTACCAGCAACACCGTATCTGGTGGTAACACCAACTTTATGGAATCGTTTCATGAATTTTTTAGACCATCCTTTGCAAAGCCACATGAGACAAGAAGTCTGACACATAGTCAACGGCTGGAGAGGATGATACAGGAGTATCTCCAAGTGAATATAGATGCCATGACTCTGCAACTGGAGCCTTGCTCATTTTGGGCTTCCAATCTGGAAAAATGGCCTGAGCTCACCACTTACGCCTTAGAGATCTTGTTGTGTCCCGCAGCCAGCGTTCTCTCGGAACGTGTCTTTAGTGCTGCTGGGTGTGTGCTGACAGATAAGCGCACGCGTCTGTCCAGTGACAATGTGGACAGACTAACGTTCATCAAGATGAACAAGTCATGGATCTGCAAGGACTTTTCTACCCTTGTGTCATCCTGGGGAGAGTAAAGGTTTGTGGATTTGGATTGTGCTTCATGCAAATCAATCTGTCAAGTTTGCAACTGGGGGACAACTGATGCCACTTAAGTGGTGTCTGTGGCCCAATTTTTGGAAAAAAGGGAGACTCTGGTTGGAGTCCCCTTGCTGTGTTTTACATGATTTTAGAAGGGCATGACATCTGTGTCTTCTCCTCCTTTTACTCGTCCAGCTCTTTTGTTTTCGCATGAATATATGTACTTGTCACTTTTCCATGTGTTTGTGGTATCTTGTGAGTTGTTTGTCACCTTTTGGACACCTTAAAAAGTGTTTTCCATGTGTTTGTGTTTGCCTCCCATTGTTTTCAATGGGGTTCGAAGGTGTTCGTCAAAAGTTCGCCGAACAGAGCTGCTGTTCAACGAACCGAACCGAACTCGAACACTAGGGGGTGGCTCAACACTAGTTGAAAGATCTGGTTTTGCGACGATCGAACAATATTACGATCGATAGCAACTATTACACATTGCGATTATCGCTGTCTTAAGAATGATATTACGATTTTACATGCAATTTTTGCTCCATCTAATAAGGGTTTAAGTTACCAGGAATTATCCCCGAAGCTTCCGGCTGGGCAGAACTAGAAATCTCAGGATTAAATCAGGGCTATTGTATTGTCACCCGTGAACCGAACTGGACAGGCACCAACAGGCATGTCACAGTATACTATTACATAGATACTTACCTGTTCAAGGAAGAAAATGTTGGCCAATGATTCTGCATGAGCATAACTCAGATCCGGTGATATGTAGTCCAAGTGGAAGCATAGCTGAAATAGGCACTTTGGGGAGATTTGTGCGACACCAACAAAGGTAAACACAGTTTGAAGCTTTATAAAAAAAAAATAAAAATAAAAAAATGATCAAAATTTTTATACAGTTATGTGTTTTCTTGTCTTGCATAGAGAACATTTTCATAAATCAAATTTATATTTTATATATGAAAGAACAATAAGTTACTAAGGTTATCATACTGGATCCTTCTACAATGTTTTAGCTGAACTATAAATGCAGTGTTACTATGGGTACATTTTGAAAGCTACAAACCTGTAACGGGTTACATGCATCACATATATTTTTCAATATTAATAAATATTCATGGTCCAATGTCTGAAAAACAAGACAAAACAATTGTATGTTTATAGGCAAACATCTTATTCTTAAGGGGAGTGTGTCACTCCCCAAACTCAATTTAAACTCATCAAACAGGAAACATAGCAATAGAAATTATGATATTTATAATGAAAATGAGTGTGCTCAGTGCACTCTTGGCATGGTATGGTCAAGTGCTCAGTGCACCATTGTGCAGCTCAATTGCCAACTCTAACTTAGTCCTACTAAGTAGACATACAAGTAAACTTGTAAACAGAAGTATTTTTCCCATACAAAATATATTTATTAATAAAACAACAAATAAATAAATACCACACCATTTGGTGGAAAGTGATACAGGATTACATCAATTTGTGACGCTCCTTTAGGACGGTGGTGGATTCTACCATACAGGATTCTCTGTGCTGCTGCTGATCTGGATGGGTTTTGCGCCATGGATCTACATGTCTGATATCACTTCTTTGGTCTCCTGATGAACTACTTGTGTGGGGAAACGCGTCAAGGCAGACAGATCTCATCCCTCATAGATGGCTGCTGGTTCACTCTATTACTAAAGGGACTTGGACATCGTATGCTTTGCGATTTTTGGACCTATAAGGATTGCATCATTTTCAATGATTATATATATATATATATATATATATATATATATATATATATATATATATATATATATATATATATATATATATATATATATATATATATATATATATATATATATATAATCATTTTCAATGATTATATATATATATATATATATATATATAATCATTTTCAATGATTATATATATATATATATATATATACATATATACATATATATATACACACACACACATATTATATATATATATATATATATATATATATATATATATATATATATATGTAAATGTTTATTACTGCCTGGAGACCATTACTGCAGTCTGAAAGTTAAGTCCGGTTATCCATTGTCATGTTATATGCATATAATTGTCCCTATGCGTGAATCTGTATTCTATCTAAATTGTATCAATTTGTCCGGTTTGTCTTTGTAAGCTCTGTCCCTGGTATCCAGGGCCAGGGTTTGTAGAAATCTGTAAAAACCTTGAGACGAATTGATGTAGTCCTGTAACACTTTCCACCAAACGGTGTGGTATTTATTTGTTGTTTTATTAATAAATATATTTTGTATGGGAAAAAATACTTCTGTTTACAATTGAAATATTCCCTAGACCTTGAGTCATATATATGAATACAGGTAAACTTGACCAGAGCAAGTGCTGCCTCAACTGAAAACCCAGCCATTTGTGTGCTCAGATGCTGCCAGAGCCAAGCACATACAAGGTCAAAGCAAGAGCTAAGCAAGCGCAGTGGACAGTGAAGTGCAAGGTCTACTGTTCTTGCTTGAGTCTTTGACTCTTTCACTGACACTGTGCACAGTTCCGGTAGTATCGGCTTCTGAGTGTACATATTATGCTCAAGTGTTCAGTTCATACAGCACTCACTCTGGAAAAGAAAGCGTTGCACTGGGTGCTTGATTATGCTACGGGTGCATACAACACCCTTATTTGTAGAATAATAACAGTTTTCTGCACAAGGAAATAAAAGAAAGTCTTATAAGTGTGAAGTCCCCTATATGGTTTGCTTAAATTGTATTTTGGGGTGACATTCTGCCTTTGAACACAATGGAAAAGAGAACCTGTTGCACATTCACGATACTAACTTTTTACTAACTTCTCCATTTTCTGTATGTCTCAGTTTTTATACTTGAGGACTAAAGTCTTATTTTTACCTCAGTGTCCCTTTCCAGATATATGATTCGCTTCAGGTTTGAGATATGACCCTAGAATAAAGGTAAAAGTAATTTAATATGGAATTATGAAAAAAGAAAAACTTAAAAGACTTTTGCTGTTTAGGAGGAATATGCCTGAGAAAGTGCTGCAAAACAGTGCACAGCAATGTAAAAGTGACATTGCTGTGCACATATCCTGTCTTTTGCTACTTATTGTAACTGCTTCGGGGTTCATCAATAAAGAAGCAATTCAATTCAAAGATTGTTTGGCCATCTCCTGCTTCACAATATATAGTGGAAAGTATAGACGTATCTTAAATTAAAATGTTAAAATGATGCAACACTGCAAGTTACCTCCATTCTAAAAAAACAAAACACAAACACAAACACACACACACACACATTAGGAAAGGCTTATGCACAAACCTATTCTCAGAATACCAATCTAAGATGTAACATTTTGTAAAGAGATACTTGGGAAGATTGTGCAACATCACATTCAATTTTACCAAACTTGCCAGGGATAGGATACCTGTATGACCTATATGCAGTAGAAATAAGTGTATGGCTCTAGATTTGACTCTCCTCACTAGCATCCTGCAGCCCAACCAGTATAAAGTATAAATAACGGTTTCTGTAATGGAATTTGGAAGCAAAGACATTTCTCAACCATGATGAATTCAGTGATGTAGCATGGAGGCAGCAAGAGGTGCAGATGGCATAGGGGCAATATTTTTCCCCTTTCCCTGTGTCTCTACCACTGTGCAGGCAGTACTACTTCTTGGAGCAGTGCAGTGACTGCCCTCCTATCACTGCCTGTGCAGAGCGCAACAGTCAGAGGCTACGTCCAGTATTTCTGGAGTTTTTAATGCTGCAGAATTTCTACACCTTACTTTACCTGCATTTTTTTTTTCATTGTGCATTGTATTGTTTGTTACATTCATTTTTGAAGTTTCACTTTCTTGTCTCTGTTTGGTATGTCATGCTTTAAATAAAGCTGCTTTGTTTTTGAAAAGTCCTGGTATTTGGCTTTGACCAAACTTTGACATTCTTATGTGGGGATTACATGCATTTTTGATAAGTTTCCGCTGCGGAATCTCACTAAAAATACAAGAGCGTTTTTGACCTATGGATTTTCCACATCTAGTGCAAGTCTATGGGGAAATTGCACACAGAAAAGTCAGCGTTCCCAAAAGAGAAATGAACATACTGCAGGTTGGAAAAAATGCTCTGTTCCGCAGAATAAAAGAGAAGCCCAATGGTTAGGGGGTTTCTATAAATCCCATCCACTTTGCTGAGATTGTAAAACACTGCGATTCTGCTGCAGCAAAAATAGGCAGCATCAAAAACGCAGTAAAAACTCATGGTGGGAATGTACCCAGATGAGTTTGTTATCAGCTGCTGAGCTACATAGGCAGCAACTGGAATGAAAAACTTCAGCAAAAAAAAAGTGAGCCATGTCATCTCAGTAGCTGCTTATACAGAGCATCGCAGTTGATAAACTCATTTCAACCACTGCATTCGGCATAGGCGACGACTGACGTGATGGAAAATAATGAATCAAGACCGTATTGAATCAAGTACAGTGAGCATGACTCAATCTTCATCCATTACTTTTATGTTTTTCACTTTTTCTAACCCTAACTTGGATTACAGCTCAGTGAGTGATAAGGAGACACAAAGTACTTGCCTTTCCCTGAGTGCTGGCAACCCACGCTATGTTGCTGTCTTCCGTTAGCTCTTTGGGAGCTGCTTCTTCCTGGAGTTTTCGTTCTTCAGCAGGCTCCTGTGATTGGGAGTTTGTGCACAGTTCTTTGGTGCAAATACTTAATACGGACCCGCTATTATCTTCTAGTGGTGGCTCACTCTTACGCTGCATGATGCTGCAGTCCGCTGGTGAAGAGTACCAAGTTTGTTGAAATTGGCCTAATTTAGGCAGTTCTGCTCCCCTCTGCCCTAAGCCCTGGCACAGAATCTGCAGACTTTCCATGGCTTGAGTTCTGTGGGTGCAGGTGTCATGGTCACTATTTTTGAGAAACTGGTGAGTGAGGTACAGCAGCCATGCATCTGAGATGTTCTGATCTTTCCTCACTATTTTCACTACAAGCTGAATGCACGGTGTTGGTAAGTTGTAAAGAATGAAATTCAGTAAGCTGAAGAAATTCCTCTGTAACAGTATTGGCAGCTGGAAAAGCTTTGGCTTTCTATAAAAAAGTGAAAGAGGAGAAGATAAATATTATTACAAGAAATGCTCGCATTGCTAGTCCCATTCATAAAGACATCTCAGGGACCTTTCATTAAAAGTACAGAAACAGAATGCTATTTTTCTTTTTTTAAGGTCATGTTATCATAGAGTTTGCATGGCTTTTTGAGGGCAAAAGTGCAGAGGCCAGATGTTATTTAGTCAATATTAAGGTCTTTCTCGAAGACATTATGCAGGTTTGCAATGTTCCCTAGTCTTCTTATTTAGTAGGACGTGATGTGCTTCTACCTCTGATTGGTGGAGCCCAGTTGTTTCTATAGCCCTCCAGCATTCCTATCCAGCATCAGGGCAGTGATTACAAGCTCTGGTGGCCAGTAACCTAGGCAATGAGCAGTAAATATAGGAAAAACAAAACAAAAAAAACAACAACTTTATTGCTCATGAGAGGGTAGATGAATAAAGAGTAAACTGGTTTGTTTTCACAAGCACTATCCAATTATGCTCATCAAAGAATATCGGAATAAATTTTGTATATTTTAAAGGGGTATACATAATAAAACAAGTACAATAATCATAAACAATACAAAACACACACTGATACAGGAGGAGGGGACCCTGCCCAAGAGGGCTTACAGTCCACAGGGGATGAGTGAGGATACAGTAGGTGGGGGCAGAGTTGGTCGTGAAATTGCTATAGTAGACAGGGTTACTGCAGGCTGTTGGCTTGTAAAAAGTAGGTATTCAGGTTCCTTCTGAAGGTTTCCCAATTCTCTATCCTAAAACACGCTAAAAAAGAACCTTTCTTTTACTTTGTTTTTTTTATAGAGCATATTTATCAATTATTAGAATAGGCAAAATGCATATATTATATATATTGCATACAAGATTTCTCCCGTGCCTCCGCCATACTCTGGAACGCTCTACCCCAGCATACAAGACTCTCTCCTACCGTGGAAAGCTTCAAGCTGAACCTGAAGACCCACCTCTTCTGACAAGCCTACAACCTGCTGTAACCCTCAGTCCAGTACACCACTGCGCAACCAGCTCTGTCCTCACCTATTGTACCATCACCCATTCCCTGTAGACTGGGAGCCCTCGCGGGCAGGGTCCTCTCTCCTCCTATACCAGTCAGTTTTCTACTGTTATGATTGCTGTACTAGTTTTTATGTATACCCTTTTGACATGTAAAGCGCCATGGAATTAATGGCGCTATAATAATAAATAATAATAATAAAATTATATATACATACATATACCCACATGGAGTCCAAAATGGCCGCTGTCAGAGGCAGACGTGGATGTGGGAGCTCCTGAAAATCTACAACCATCCAGCTCCCTGGCGGACAATATCCACGTCTAGCCCCCTCTTCCAGGTCCTGGGGACACCCCGAGAGAGGAGAGACCCCTATTTGGCCGCTACACTCTGCGGGACACCTTCTGGGGACCCTCCAACCTTGTGGCTGGTGAGGGCAACGGGGGTGACGAGGCCCAAGTGGTGCGGACCCGGAGAGCTGCGGACACCCGCTAGAAGACATCGGGAGATAACCGGGGGCTCAGGGGGCGCAGATTGAGAAGAAGAGATAAGGCGTCCCTCACCCTTCCCCTCGGCCCGGACCCGGCTTTCCTGACGTCCCGGACGGCTGTGGGTGGAGAGCGGCCGCCATCTTGAGTGAGCTCCGTGAAGACTGCAGGCGGCGTTGCGGCCCCGAAGCCCTCGGGGCTAATCGGAAGATCAGCTGGGCTCCGGAGTCCCGATACTTACCACTCACCAGCCGGGTGGACGAGGGGATCTGACCGTGGATACTGCAGGCTGCCGGGTTCCCTGAGAGGCCGCGTGGAGTCACAAAGACGCGGCGGGAGTTCTCGCGACGGCCGGGTGTGGAGTCTCGGGAGCCTCGGCAGGACACAGGGAGAAGAACGGGCGGTGAGCGAGTCTTCTCCTTCTATCCGTCTGCGTGTCGGCAGCTCCCCCGTACAGAGGCCCTGAACCCGTCCTGAGGTTCCGACCGGGCCCTGCCGCGTGCAGCCGGCGTCCTGCGCTCCCCTACACAGATTGCCCGCGCAGCTCAGTGTCAGGACACGCTGCTGGGGGTTACTGCTGAGGGAGCTAAGAGGCCAGAGACTGGTGCTGAGTGCGAGGTGCCGGGAAGCATTCCCCTGTGCTGGGGGTCAGCCTGGTGGAGGGTGAGGATAGAGGAAGGGACCCGGCTGAAGGGGACCTCTTTCCTAACCTGCAAAGAGGCATCAGGAGTCATAGGGGGTTACTCTGCACCCCACCCCTCCCCCCACTCCACACACTGCAGGGAACCCTATCGGCCCAGATCTGGACTTTCATTGAGTGGCGGGCTAGCTGGCGGCAGGAAAATTTCTCAAATACCGGCCCCATACACCAGCACGGGCACTGAGGCTACAGGAATGGCCTTTTGAGGAAGATGATATAGAGAGAGGCCACATAGTCGTACCGCCAACATAAAGTCTTTCTCTCCTCGCCTATTTCCACCTCTTTGAGGGAATATAATGTTCTAAAATCTGTGCTATCTGGAGGGAGCGGAGTGACCTAACCCATACTATACATTCTTTCAAGCATAAAATCATATATGTCTGACTTTAACATGGTCAAAATCGGCAACGCACGGGCCAGCTCTTTGCCCAGACCAGTCAAGTCTACCACCCAGGCTGATGTTGATAAATTTCTTAAAAAACACCTTCATTCAGCTGACACCAAAGCAGGCAGCCCTCAAAGTACGTCTACTAATGACATACAAGATATGGAAGATGAGGACAGTGACATTGAAGATGCGGATAATAGCAAGAGTCTCCCCATCTCAAGATCTTTTATAAAACGGATCCTTAAAAATGCGTTGGAACCGGTAGCAAAGGAGCTTTCAGATATCAAACAAGAAATTGGCCAAATTGGACACAGGGTGGAATCCCTCAAAGCGGCCCAAGCCACAATAACCTCCACCTCCAACACTGTCATCTCCTGTCTTCGCCAACAGGAGGATAATATCAATCAAATTCATACCATTCTGGAAGACCATGAAAATAGAGAAAGGCGAATAGAGAATAGAAAGGCGAATAGGTGAATAGAGAAAGGTAGCAAATGAGGCTTTGATCCCGACCCTACAGGGCATCTTTTCTGATTTGATGGATTCTGACCCTGCTCCAACATTGGAACTGATAAGAGCCCATAGATCTCTGAGACCCCGACCTAAACAAGGGGAACCACCAAGGGATGTCATATGCCGCTTCCTGGATTATCGAGTTAAAGAACTTATTCTTAAAAAAGCCAGAGAAGCGGATTCTATAAGTCATGAAGGCTCTAATATTATGATTTTTCAGGACCTCGCTTCCTCCACCCTGACCAAAAGAAGGCTACTACAACCCTTCACAATGATGTTACGCCAACGCCAGTTTCCGTACCGCTGGTTATTTCCGTTCGGCATTGCCATAACTGCTAATGGAAAGCACTACCAAGCCAAAACCTCTGCAGACATAAGAAAGATTTGTGAAGATTTGGGGATCACATTGGATAAATATCCGGAGCTGGAAATTCATCGTTCGGCGGCTACACTACAAATGCTTCCAGATCCGGCTCCATGGCATAGCCTCACCCCAAAGACCCACAGATCCCGGCGCAAAGCGGCGAAGAAACTGCAGATGAACTTTGAAGGCGAGCCCCCTTTAAGGGGTCTCCTGATTGGGTCTCCTGATATATATAACGGTTTATGCTAGCCTAAAATATGAAGTTTTCACAGGGGTTTTGCACTTTTTGCTCCCTCTTGAGGCACACTCTCCTTTGTTTGAATTTCAAATAGTTGAAAATGTTGATACTAATACCTTGTTCTTCTTCTTTAAACCTTTCTCTATTCCCCAGTCTCTCTGTCTTCTTCTCTCTCTCATTGGTCATAGGTCCGGTCCATTCATCCCGATGGGAAAAGAACAGATTGTCCTCCCGTTTGTACCAACATGGCATCACATCATAAGGTATTTACGGTAATAAGCCTTAATGCACATGGACTAAACTCCCCTGTACAAAGGTCACAGACCTTGCATAGGCTAAAAAAGAGACATGCCGATATGATATTCTTCCAAGAAACGCATTTTCGTGAAGGCAAAATCCCAAGCTTTACCAAAGCTCACTACAACACTTGGTTTCACGCCCCTTCCACACGCAAAGGCTCTAGAGGGGTTTCCATAGCACTCGCTAAGGATATACCCTTTTTAGCTCAAGATGTCGCTACTGACCCTGAGGGTCGATATATTTTCGTCAAAGGCATGTTAGCGGGCTCTATGGTAACCCTAGGGAATGTATATGCCCAAATGTCAGACAGATTCGATGGTTGTTGTCCACGCTCAAAAAATTCCGCAATTTTTCAGAAGGTACTCCAATATTGTGCGGTGACTTTAATGTGGCTATGGAGCCCAAATTAGACTCTACTGCAAAAAAAAGTCACCTCTCTTTAAAGGACCTATCTCGGATTAAATGCTCTCTCCAATCCCTCTCTCTAATAGACATCTGGCGCTATCAACATCCCACAGCAAAAGACTTCACATTCTTCTCTAATCCTCATAAATCATACCACAGACTAGACTACATTTTTCTACCTAGACACCTATTACCCAATGTCAACGATTCAGAGATCCAGTCAACACCCTACTCTGACCATGCTTATGTTGCAGCTAGTTTCTCACTTCTGAGGCCGTATTGGCTACATCGTACGTGGAGATTGAATGAGTCAATTCTCTCCTCGGAAGAAAATAAGAAACGCATATCTGAATGTCTCCGTAATTATTTTGCAGAGAACAAGGCACCAGATATTGCGGCCCCGTTGTTGTGGGAAGCGCATAAGTCGGTCATTAGGGGAGAACTGATTTCCATCTCCTCACATCTCAACAAGCAGAGGAATTTGTTCTTGCAGACTCTGTATGCTGAGATAGCCACGTTGGAGGCCCAGCATAAGAAGTCCCTTTCCCAACAGACATTAGAACAGCTGACTGCGAAGTGCATTGAACTGAGAGATATACTCAATAAACAGTCGGCTAAGTTCTATCTCAGTTGGAGGAATCGTTTGTTCCTCCATGGGGACAGGGCTTCTAAACTTATGATGTCCATGATAAAAAAAAGACAGGCTCGTACGTTCATACATGCAATTAAAACCTCACAGGGTCACCGTACGCAAGACTATTCTCAAATCTCGGATGAATTCCTTCGCTTTTATAAAAACCTATACCAAATCCGACCGGAAGAGTCGGCATTGGAGAGAGACAAGAGGAAATGTGATATACAAAACTACTTAACTAAATTAAATCTCCCGAAACTCTCTAAAACACAACAGGCGTCCTTAGGAAAACCGTTCTCCCGGGCGGAGGTTCAGTCCACCCTGTCCAGGAGCCCCGTGGGGAAGGCTCCAGGTCCAGATGGCCTTCCCATTATCTATTATAAGAAATTCTTTGATATTTTGGGGGATCATCTCTTAGCTTCATGCAACGCTCTTCTACTTGGCGACCCTATACCCAAACAAGCACTAGAGGCACACATATCATTAATACACAAAGAAGGGAAAGACCCAGAGTGCTGTGGAAACTATAGGCCCATCTCACTCTTGAATGTGGACCTTACGATATATGCTAGTTTAATAGCCAACCGAGTGGCAGATATTCTCCCGGATCTCATCTCCCCAGAACAATCAGGTTTTGTCAGAGGTAGAGAGGGGAAGGATAACGCACTGAGAGTAATAAACCTAATGCAATACGCCAGGATCCATAAGCTGCCTCTAGTGCTGCTGGGAACGGACGCCGAGAAGGCGTTTGACAGGGTGGACTGGACCTTCTTGCAGGGGACGTTGGAGGCCTTCCACTTTCCCCCAGATACCATACGCGCAATCCTTCAGATGTACACATCCCCCACGGCCAGGATTAAAATAAATAATACCCTCACCAACCCTCTTGACATTAAAAATGGCACAAGGCAGGGTTGCCCCTTATCCCCCCTACTCTTTGTCTTGGTCATGGAGCCATTGCTAGCCTCCATTCAACAGGACCGGGACATTGAGGGGTTCAATTTACAGGGAGTTCACCACAAGTCTGCCGCCTTTGCTGACGATTTGTTGGTGGTAATGTCCAGACCGGAGAGGGGTTTCCCTGCCTTTATGAAATTATTAGAGGAGTATGGCCGTTGGTCTAACTTCAAAATTAACCTATCAAAATCAGAAGCATTAAGCATTAATATCGCCAGCAAAGTTACTAAATCTCGCCAAAACACGTTCCCCTTTAGGTGGCCAAATAGTCACATAACATACTTAGGCATTAAGTTGGGGAAAACCTTCAAATCCCTATTTGATCTCAATTACAAGCCCCTTCTTCCTACACTTACCGCACATATAGCCTCATGGAAGGCTCCCTTCCTTTCGTGGATAGGTCGGAAAAATTTAATTAAAAGCATTATACTTCCAAAGTTTATTTACCTTTTTCAAATGCTACCCATACCAATTCCCACATCTTTTCTCTCTCAATGTAACTCTTTAATCTCCAACTATGTCTGGTACAAACATAAACCGAGAATCAACTTTCAAACACTGAGTCTCCCAAGGGATAGGGGGGGCATGGGATTACCCAATATATCGTTATATTATAATGCCGCCGTTCTTTCTAGAACGATAGACTGGATCAGACGCCCTCCGACTAAATTGTGGATATCTATAGAAGAATACCTAGACCCCACACCCCTGCGAGCTATGCTACTTTTCCCTGCTACCCAGAGGGATAAAAGATCCTTCACAAATGTGCTCACAAGAACTCTCGTGCACAAATGGAAGGAAAACAGAGAGTTATTGGCCCCGCCTCTCTCCCCTTTAACTCAAGTTTCCGACATATTAGACGCCGATGTAAATCAAGCCGCATCCACGAAATCCTCATTCCTGACCAAGGTGAATGTTCCGCTAGCTGATCTTCTGGTGGACGGCTCTCTGATATCTGAACAGGAGATGGGTATGAACCCAGGCCTTTCTAAGCTCACGTTTCTTCATCATACAAAGTTAAAACATGTGATTCAGCCATTATTACCTCATACTCATCTCGACAGACCTTTAACTGCATTTGAATCTTCTTGCATGCAAACCCGGGCTCCCAGGAAAATTCTTTCTAATCTGTACCAGACCCTGCTTACAAAAAAACTGGTGGTAAAGAGAGCATACATACTAAGATGGGAGAGGGACCTGAGTACTACATTTACCGATTTACAAACAAACCAAATTTACAAGGCCTCACACGGTCCGTCTTGTTGTGTGAGAGTTCAAGAGAATTCATTTAAAGTGATTACGAGATGGTACATTGTCCCCACCTTGTCTAGTACATGGAGCTCTTCCAACTCAGATCATTGCTGGCGATGCGAGAGGGACAAGGGTACTTATTTACATGTGTGGTGGACTTGTCCGATTGTCCAGACCTTCTGGCGGATGGCATCACAGTTAATATTAGACCTCACAGGCAAACAGGGGGTTCTGGAACCTGGACAAATGCTTCTGAACTTTCCAATGTGGCCTAAAGATAAAGCTTCTTCAAAACTGGCGTCATTTGTAAGCTCAGCTTGTAAGCTTCTCATAGCCCAACTGTGGCGCACAACGAAAATTCCCACTCTCACGCAGCTCTTGCTGAAGATCGATCAATTATACCACGTCGAAGAACTCTCAGCCCTCTCACGTCAAAATATGCTCTCTTTCCTCCAGGTCTGGGAGGCTTGGCAGGCCTATAAGTCTAAACCTCAATTTTCAGTAGTGACTTCGCAGACGGCAGCATAGGGGAATGTAAGCCACCCCTCCCCCCCCTCCATTGAGATGAGTGACAGCTGTCTAACCATTCTTGCCACGGACTGAACGGATCTAAGACCAAAATCCTCTCCTATCTCCCCTTTCCTATTGTCTCTTAATCCCTCTAACTCTAATCTTGGAACTGAATTTCATGCGATAAAATACTTCTTGTTCCTTTGATACTTGTTGTTAAAAATTGTTGCATTTTAATACAGAAACCAGGCTACTAATTTAATTTGGGCTTTCCCAGTACCCGATGGTTCAGCTTATTAATTGGAAAGCCTAGACAACGCATAAGTAACTAGAGTCATAGAGTTAAAATGAGAAGCAGCTGATGCAAATGTAATTGTATAAGTTAAGACTGTGATTTCTGATGTATATGTATTTTTATTTTCTTTTGCTTCAATAAACAAAACATTAAAACAAACAAACATACATATACCCACATATATACACCTGTATATATACATACCGTATTTTTCGCTTTATAAGACGCACTTTTGTTACCCCAAATTTTGGGGGAAAGTAGGGGGTGCGTCTTATAAGCCGAATATACAGGGGGAGGGGGGGTGTATATATATATACACACTGCAGGGGCCAGGGGAGGTGGGGCAGCTCTGGAGCGCTGCTGGGTGCAAGTGAACGCTGCGGGCGGCAGCGTTAGATCTCTTGCTCCAGCTCATATAATATGCACAGCCGCTGTCCATTACCGTGGTGCTGAAACCGCACCGCAGTGACGGGCTGGGGCAGCGGTACATATTATATGAGCCTGCGCCCCCCTGTGATGGCACATGCCCCCCTGTGTTAAATATGGCCCCCATACTGCTGCTCATCCTAAAATAAAAAGCTTTACTTACCCCCTCCAGCGTTTCTCCCCGGTCTCCCTGCTTCCACTGTGATCAGGCACACAGAGATGATCTCACTCTGCTGTGCCGATCACATGACCACACCAAGAACCAGGAAGTGGAGGAACAGATGTACGGAGGGAGACAGGAGGGAGATCAGCGCTGCAGGAGGTAAGGAAAAAGTGTTTTATTTTACTATGGGCAGCAGCATGGGGGGGATATCTAACACAGGGGAACGTGTGCAATCCATAGGGGGCCATAGGCAGCACAGGGGAACATATGCAATCCATAGGGGGCCATAGTCAGCACAGGGGAACGTGTGCAATCCATAGGGGGCCATAGGCAGTACAGGGGAATGTGTGCAATCCATAGGGGGTCATAGGCAGCACAGGGGAACGTGTTCAATCCATAGGGGGCCTTAGGCAGCACAGGGGAACGTGTTCAATCCATAGGGGGCCTTAGGCAGCACAGGGGAACATGTGCAATCCATAGGGGGCCATAGGCAGCACAGAGGGACGTGTGCAATCCATAGGGTCCATAGGCAGCACAGGGAACGTGTGCAATCCATAGGGTGCCATAGGCAGCAAGGGGAATGTGTGCAATCCATAGGGGGCCATATGCAGCACAGGGGGACATGTTCAATCCATAGGGGGGCATAGGCAGCACAGAGGGACGTGTGCAATCCATAGGGGGCCATAGGCAGCACAGGGGAACGTATGAAATCCATAGGGGGCCATAGGCAGCATATGGGAATGTGTGCAATCCATAGGGGGCCATAGGCAGCACAGGGGAACGTGTTCAATACATAGGGGGCCATAGGCAGCACAGCGGAACATGTGCAATCCATAGGGGGCCATAGGCAGCACAGAGGGACGTGTGCAATCTTTAGGGGGCCATAGGCAGCACAGGGGAGCGTGTGCCAGCACAAGGGGGCTATATTCAATATAAGGGGGACATATCCAGATTAAGGGGGCTAATTTTAGGATGGGGGGCTATGAGGGACATATACCCTATATGATTTGTTAGACGGACACTGGCATTACAAGATGGACGCCATTTAACATTAAAAAAAAATAAATTCTCTTTTCCTTCACCAAATTTGGGGGTGCGTCTTATAATCAGGTGCGTCTTATAAAGCGAAAAATACGGTATATATACAAAGTTTTTCATTGTTCAGTCAGAATATAAAAAAAACCCGCACATGATCATAAAAAATGCACATGAACATAAGAATTCCAATGTACCGCATAAAGTATTAAAGCTGTGACATTAAAGACAGAAAATAGGCATAGGAAGAAGCCTAAAATTATCATTTTTCTTTATCCAAGTTGGTTTCAGTTATTTGTTATACAAAATAATTACCTATTTTCTGCATTTCCAAATATAACTTACAAATAGGACCAAAAAATACTGAGCGTTTAAGAAAACCAACAAATATTGTACTTAGTCAACATCAATAAATAACTTTGTTTAAAAAGTCTCGTTTATTACTTGAAAAAATCTTTAAAAACATATTCAAACAACGCAGACATTAGACAATACAAAAGTGGATGTGTGCGCATCACACCCCAAAATGATGATGGAATAATTACAAATGTATAAAAGACTGCATCAAATACCATATAAATCAAAAAGATGTGCACATAATTAAGTGTCCTCTTTAAATGCTAAATATATATAGATACTATTGCACGTCAAATAATATTATACGGGGAAAATTGCACATTAACAAATATTGCACATCATAAGTATCATTCCTGTAGTCATATTATATACTGTCACTACAGCCAATTACTGTCATGATTCGCCTCCCTATACACATGGCTAGGGGGCGGAGCCTTCTTTAGGGCCTCACTTCCGGCCCCTGGATGCCATAAAAGCTGACACTTCCAGTGAACCAGCGCCGGCTATAAGCTTAGCTCTGCTTTGCCTGTGATTGCTGGTCCTGTGAGTGATATCCTGATCTGTCTGTTCCTGTGCCCCCGTGCCCTTGTCTGTGTTCTGTCCCCTGGTCGTCCCTCCTGTCCTGTGTCCCCCCCTCCTATTTCCCCACTCGGTTGCTTCCTCTGGTACTGACCTTAGCCTGACTTTGGCTTTTCTTCTGCTCGCTCCTCCGGTCCTGCTTCTGCCCATATGGTGTTTGATCCAGCCTGTCTCAATATTCCTCACAAACCCTGCAGTTCTGCCTCTCAGCTGTGCTGATTAGGCAGTGCATGAGAACGCTGTGCATTTCCTTCCTGGTTCTCATTGCTCTGTGTAGTGTCGTCTGCTGCAGAGCTCTGGCTCCCCCTGGTGGCAGCATTACAATTACATCATCAAAGTAGCAAAACAATCATAATAAGAATAAAGTATAATACCTTACATAGTTAATGCTCACCCATCACAGGTTTCACAGATGCTTTGTCAGGGATGATTGGTAGCAGGAAATTCACCAGTCATGGATGGACGCCCGCACATGCTTAGTATGGCACAGCACTTCCCCATCATATGACTTCATGATGATGCGTTAGTCAGATGATTCATTCATTCAACCCAGCAGTTACGCCTCATTCATGCTACATACAGCAGCACATAGCACCATCCCGATCAGGCAGTCCATGACACCACGCTCAGCTGTTCTAATCAGGTGATCATTCAATCCAATCTTCCCATAGATCGCATACCCTCACCTTGATAGTCAGCTCCGGTTGTTCTCAAATAGAGAACTAAGAAGATATACACAAATGCCCTAGTTTAAATAGGAAACACCAAGTAACAATAAATCGCAGCATGGGGCATCAGTATATACTGAATAACTTGTGGGCCATAAAAAAATATAATATAAAAAAGGATAGATATATATATATATATATATACATATACATACACACACTGTATTTTTCGCTTTATAAGACGCACTTTTGTTCCCCCAAATTTTGGGGGAAAGTAGGGGGTGCGTCTTATAATCCGAATATACGGGGGGGGGGTAATAAAAAAATATACTGCAGGGTCCAGGGGAGGTGGGGGCAGGCTCTGGAGCGGTGCTGGGAGCTTGTGAAAGCTGCAGGAGGGAGCCTTTGATCTCCTGCTCCCGCTCATATAATATGCACTGCCGCTGTCTATCACCGTGGTGCTGAAACCGCATTGCGGTGATGGGCTGGGGCAGCGGTGCATTTTATATGTGCCTGCGCCTCCCTTTGATGGCACATAATCCCCCCTGTGTTAGATATGGCCCCTATACTGCTGCCCATAGTAAAATAAAAAAAGCTTTACTTACCTCCAGCGCTGATGTCCTGGTGTCTTTGCTGCCGCTGTGATCAGGCACGCAGAGATGAATTCACTCTGCTGTGCTGATCAAATGACCGGCACAGAGAACCAGGAAGTGGAGGAGGAGCAGCAGCACGGAGGGAGACACGAGGAGGGACAGCGCTGAGAAGGTAAGGAAAGAGTGTTTTATTTTACTATGGGCAGCAGCATGGGGGCCATATCTAACACAGGGGAGGTGTGCCATCTATAGTGACCATGGGCAGCATACATGGGGGCCATATCTAAAACGGGAGGTGTGCCATCTATAGGGGCCATGTGCAGCACACATGGGGGTCATATCTAACACAGGGGAGGTGTGCCATCTATAGGGGCCATGGGCAGCACAGGGGGACGTGTGCAATCCATAGGGGACCATGGGCAGCACAGGGGAACATGTGTAATCCATAGGGGGCCATGGGCAGCACAGGGGGACATGTGCCATATATAGGGGACATGTGCCAGCAACAGGGGATGTGTGTCATCACTGGGCAACATGTGGCATCACTGGGGGACGTGTCCCAGCACACGGGGCTATATTCAATATAAGGGGGCCATATCCAGATTAAGAGGGACTAATTTTAGGATGGGGGGCTATGAGGGACATATAGCCTATATGATTTGTTAGACGGACACTGGCATTATAAGATGGACCCCATTTAACATTAAAAAAAATTCTCTTTTCCTTCACCAAATTTGGGGGTGCGTCTTATAATCAGGTGCGTCTTATAAAGCGAAAAATACGGTACACACTATAAAAAAAACAATATTAGGAAAATCACATCTTTCTGATTTATATGGTACTAGCTGTACTACCCGGCTTCGCCCAGGTTAATAACTGTTGTTAACAAAATAGAATGTATTAACAAAAATGTATTCTGCACACAAAAACCACAAAACAAATACATAGAAATGTAATTATTAAAAGGCAAAAACTAAGCTAATAGAAGCATTTCACAACATATATTTCATCACCACAGATATTCCACACAGAATTAGCTAAATTGGTCAAGTAATGTGCTCCGTCTGTCTCTTTCCAGGTCTGTCTCTATCTCTCGGTCTCTTTCCCTGTCTGTCTGTCTCTCTGTCTGTCTATCAGTCTCCCCACCGACATCTTATTACCTCACATATAAGCTTCTTATACTATGAATGTCTTCTGTTCCTATAGCAACCAATCACAGCTCCTACTAATAACCTGTAGTTCCAGGCTCCATTTACTTTAACGGAGGCATGTTTTTTGGAGAGTAACTGTAAAGCGTGTGGTTAAATTTTCCTGTCAAACATAGTCTACGACGTTCCGTGGGTCACATGAGGTGTCTGTGCAAAATTTTGTGATTGTAAATGCGACGGTGTGGATACACTTTTCGTTTCACTTTTTCCCCATTATGTAGATAGGGGCAAAATTGATTGGTAAATTGGAACGCGCGGGGTTAACATTTCGCCTTACAACATAGCCTATGACGCTCTCGGGGTCCAGACGTGTGTGTGCAAAATTTTGTGGCTGTAGCTGCGACGATGCAGATGCCAATCCCGGACATACACACACACACATACAGCTTTATATATTAAATTTGATGCAGTCTGTTATACATTTGTAAATAACTGATATTCCATCATCATTGGGGTGTGATGCTCACACCTCCACTTTTGTATTGTCTAATGTCGGTGTTGTTTGAATATGTTTTTAAAGATTTTTTTCAACTAATAAACAAGACTTCTTAAACAAAGTTATTTATTGATGTTGTCCAAGTACTATATTTGTTGGCTTTCTTTTATTCATTATACAAAAGATAGTGCATACATTTTTAAAAAGAAAATGTCATACCCCAAAATGCTATTTTTCTGCAGATATCAGGATACTCTTCAGGTAAATAGTATTTAAATCCCATTTAGTCCTCTTACTGGAGTAGTGATGACAGGGAGAAAATGAAGTTTTATTCTTTATACAGCTGCTCACTTCCAGTCATTACGGCGGCACAGTACAAAGTGAACGTGCGGCAATCACTCTCCAGCACTTTGAGTGACAGCCTGATTTATACACACAGGCTGGACACATACAGTACTGAGTAGATTGATCTTGTTCCAGGCGTGATTACAGTATAGTGAGCAATGACTGTAACAGCTCCCTACATCGTCATGATGACTATAGAATATAATTTCATTTTCTCCAGGCAGCCACTACAGTAATGCATTCAAGCATGATTTAAATGCTGTTCAGTTTCAGATTACCACTACATCTGCAGGTCTAGGTTTTTGAACGTGACAGGCTCCTTTTAACCCCTTCAGCCCCCGGGCACTTTCCGTTTTTGCGTTTTTGTTTTTTGCTCCCCTTCTTCTGAGAGGCGTAATATTTTTATTTTTCCATCAATCTTGCCATATGAGGGCTTGTTTTTTGCGGGACGAGTTGTACTTTTAAATGAAACCATAAGTTTTACCATATAGTGTACTGGAAAACGGCAAAAAAATTCCAAGTGCGGAAAAATTGCAAAAAAAGTGTGATCGTACAATAGTTTTTGGGATATTTTATTCACTGTGTTCACTATATGGTAAAACTGAGGTATCTATGTGATGCCTCAGGTCGGTGCGAGTTTGTAGACACCAAACATGTATAGGTTTACTTGTATCTAAGGGGTTAAAAAAAATTCACAAGTTTGTCCAATAAAAGTGGCGCACGTTTTGCGCCATTTTCCGACACACGTAGCGTTCTTATTTTTAAGGATCTATGGCTCAGTGATGGCTTATTTTTTGCGTCTCGAGCTGACGTTTATAATGGTACCATTTTTGCGCAGATGCTACGTTTTGATCGCCTGTTATTGCATTTTGCGTAAAACTTGCGGCGACCAAAAAACGTAATTTTGGCGTTTGGAATTTTTTTGCGACTACGCCGTTTACCAATCAGATTAATTGATTTTATATTTTGATAGATCGGGCATTTCTGAACGCGGCGATACCAAATATGTGTATATTTATTTATTTTTTAACCCTTTAATTGTCAATGGGGGGAAAGGGGGGTGATTTGAACTTTTAGGTTTTTTTGTTTTTTTTTTATTTTTTAAAACTTTTTTTTTTACTTTTTTTTTTTATTTTACTAGTCCCCCTAGGGGGCTATAGCGATCAGCAATCCGATTGCTGATCGCTATCTGCTGATCACAGCTATACCTCTGTAATCAGCAGATTCAGTCACTTTGGTTTTCCCTCTGCTCTCGGCCGAGGGAAAATGAAAGTGAAACATCGTAGCAGCAGGCGTCATCACATGACCCTGTGCTACGATGGCAACCACCGATAGTCACGTGATAACACACGTGACTTCCGGTGGGGGCGGCGGTGAGTAACAAACATGGCCGCGCGCATTTAAATCTTGCTGCCAGACTTTGGCAGCAAGATTTAAGGGGTTAATGGCCGCGGGTGGAAGCGATTCCACCCGCGGCTAGCAGGCACACATGTCAGCTGTTGAAAACAGCTGATATGTGTGCCGATCCACGCCGCCTGCCCGCGGCAGGGGGCGGGGCTTAACGGGACACGATCCTTGACGGATAGATCCGTCCAGGGTCGTGAAGGGGTTAAAAAATAACTATCCAGCAGGTGAAATAGGAAATTGATGCCTTTTAATACTTAAGTAAATATATTTCTAAAGGTGCTATTGACATGAATTTCTCACCAGATGTCAGTAACAACCCATCCAATCCACACGAGCAAACAAATCAAACCGTAGATGTCCATAAATGTAACAATGTGTAATAATGAGAACTGACACAGGGAATAAGCATCGAACATGCTTACTAAAACTTATCTCATACTTTGTACAAAAGCCTTTGCTGGTGATGACAGCTTTAAGATACCTCCTATATGGAGAAACTGGTCGCATGCATTGCTCAGGTGTGACTTTGGCCCATTCATCCCCAAAAAGACTGCTCAAATCCTGAAGGTTATTTGGGCTCCTTCTATGAATGCTGAACTTTAGTTCCTTCCATAAATATTCTATTGGCTTGGTTATTCTAGCAGCTTTATTTTCGTTCTCTGAAAGCAATTGAGAGTTTCCTTGGCTGTGTGTTTGGGATCAACGTCTTGCTGAAATATACATCCTTGTTTCTATGTCACCCAGGGTTATGGGGTACTCTGTCCCGGGCAGTGTATAAATGGGGAATGTTACTTTGGTGGCCGTTGCCCAGTACTGTGCTCTGGGTGCTTTTTGAGAAACGGGATATTTACAAGGGATTGTTGAATAAAGTTTATTCGTGACACCACTTGCGGTGTTGCGGCTATAGGGATGGAGCAGCCGCTGCACAATATTCACTACTGGTGCTGGTGGCAACCTGGATGTTAGGCCCTCCGCAAGCAGGGCCGGGCCCCAGAGGGTAGGTGATGTGATGGGTGTCGGAAGAAGGTAGGCCACACAAGGGTTTCAGTGCAACTGGTTCTTTACTCACTTTCTGGTGGTAACTGGTCACCCGAGGCTGGCTGGTCTTAACCGCAGGTCCCCTTAGTCCCAGTGCCGGTTTAGTGACCTTGTGGCTTCTTTCCCTCGCACCTGTCTTTGGTTGGTGGGTCCCCGTGGCATAGAGCGGCTGGGGGTCCCCTCCTGGTTGTCTTCTTCAGCAGTCAGTATGACGGTAGCATGAACCCTGTGGGGTTGGAGTCTCTGGTCCTGTCCCCGGTTCTCCCTTTGCTACCGAGTCCCGAACTTCAAGGTCAGTGAGGTCCTTGATGGCCCTCTCACTGTGCAGATTTTTCAGGTCTGCCTGCAGCCTGACCTAGGATTCTGTACCCCGTTGGTGCGTAGTTCCGGGAGTACTCCACCGGCAACTAACCGCCTGGGCCCTCAGATCACTGTTCACTCCGGTCAGTCCGTCTGCTCACTTTCACTCCTCTACTAAAACTCGACTGTGTCCTCTGTCTGACTGTCCACTATCTGCCCCTCCCACCTGGTTGACTAGTGGTCCCTAACTGTATGTTTTTGGAGTGTGGGAGGAAACCGGAGTAACCGGAGGAAATCCACACAAACACAGGGTAAACATGCAAACTCCTTGCAGATGGTGTCCTTGGTTGGAATTGAACCCAGGACCCCAGCGCTGCAAGACTGCAGTGCTAACCACTGAGCCACCATGAAGTTTGTCAGTGCCGTATGATTTAAAACGACCTCATACCGTGATGTTCCCACCTCCAAACTTCCCTGTTATATGGTATCTTTGGGGTGATATGCAGTGCCTTTTGGCCTCCAAACATGGTGTATTATGGCATCCAGAGAGTTCAATTTTGGCATCATCTTCTATATCTTTGGCATCATCATCTATATTTTCGCACTATTTCACAGACTTGCCTAAATGTAGAACAAACTTAAACCTCTCTTGAAAAGGCTTTCTGTTCATCAATAGAGCCTTGCGTGGTGAGCGTGCATACTGGCCATGGAGGCTGAGTGCATAAGGTTGGTTTCACTCACATCAGCGTTTTTTTGCCTAACGGCAAAAATACTATCAACGCATCTTATCGGATCCGTTGTGTGCTCAATGCATTTTCAATGGACTTGCGGTAAGATGCGTTTGCATGCGTTACTGTCCGGATCCGGTAATTTGCGGTATTTTATCTTGATACAAAAACGCAACATGTTGCGTTTTTGTATAAAGATAAAATACTGCATCTCACCGGATCTGGTACATTGCGGCGCGCTCTGCAATGCTTTTCAATGAGCGCCGGATCCGTTTTGTACCGCAATTCACCGCATCTGATTTGCAGGATCCGGTTTCCAGTACTGAGCATGCCCAGAAAGTAGGAAAACAAAGATATATTGAAGTATATATACCAAGGAGCATCCAAATTGTCTCAGAAGTGCATGAACACCCCAGAGTTTTGACCAAATGTAAGTTTTGTCACACTGTACTTTTATAATGGACTGCTTTATTTTTTTTTGTTCTAATGTACAGTCATGGCCAAACATTTTGAGAATGCTACAAATATTAATTTTTACAAAGTCTGCTTACGTTTTTCTAATGGCAATTTGCATATACTCCAGAATGTCATAAAGAGTGATCAGCTTAACAGCAATTACTTGCAAAGTCAATATTGGCTAAGAAAATGAACTTTAACCCCCAAAACACATTTCAACATCATTGCATTCCTGCCTTAAAAGGAGCAGCTAACATTGTTTTAGTGATTGTTCCATTAACACAGGTGTGGGTGTTGATGAGGACAGGGCTAGCGATCAGTCATGATTAAGTAAGAATGACCCCACTGGAGACTTTAAAAGGAGGCTGGTGCTTGGTATCATTGTTTCTCTTCAGTTAACCATGGTTATCTCTAAAGAAACACGTGCAGCCATCATTGCTCTGCACAAAAATGGCCTAACAGGGAAGAGTATCGCAGCTACAAAGATTACACCTCAGTCAACAATATATCGCATCATCAAGAACTTCAAGGAGAGAGCTTCCATTGTTGCCAAAAAGGCTCCAGGGCCCCCAAGAAGGACCAGAAAACACTAGGACCGTATCTTAAAACTGTTTCAGCTGCGGGATCGGACTACCAACAGTGCCGAGCTAGCTCAGCAATGGCAGCAGGCTGGTGTGAGTGCTTCTGCACGTACTGTGAGGCGGAGACTGCTTGAGCAAGGCCTGGTTTCAAGGAGGGCAGCAAAGAAGCCACTTCTCTCCAGAAAAAACATCAGGGACCGACTGATATTCTGCAAAAGGTACAGGGAGTGGACTGCTGAGGACTGGGGTAAAGTCATTTTCTCAGATGAATCCCCTTTTCGATTGTTTGGGACATCTGGAAAACAGCTTATTAGGAGAAGAAGAGGGGAGCGCTACCACCAGTCTTGTCTCATGCCAACTGTTAAGCATCCTGAAACGATTCATGTGTGGGGTTGCTTCTCAGCCAAGGGAATCGGCTCACTCATAGTCTTGCCTAAAAACACAGCCATGAACAAAGAATGGTACCAGAATGTCCTCCAAGAGCAACTTCTCCCAACTGTCCAAGAGCAGTTTGGCACCCAACAATGCCTTTTCCAGCATGATGGAGCACCTTGCCATAAAGCAAAGGTGATCACTAAATGGCTCATGGAACAAAACAGAGATTTTGGGTCCATGGCCTGGAAAGTCCCCAGATTTTAATCCCATTGAGAACTTGTGGGCAAACATCAAGAGACGGGTGGACAAACAAAAACCAACAAATTGTGGCAAAATGCAAGCATTGCTTATGCAAGAATGGACAGCTATCAGTCAGGATTTGATCCAGAAGTTGATTGAGAGCATGCCAGGGAGAATTGCAGAGGTCCTGAAGAAGAAGGGTCAACACTGCAAATATTGACTTGCTGCATTAACTCATTCTGTCAATATAACCTTTTGGTACTCATGATTGCAATTATATTTCTGTATGTGATATAAACATCAGACAAACAATTAAAAACCAGAGGGCAACAGATCATGTGAAAATATAATTTTGGGGTCATTCTCAAAAACGTTTGGCCATGACTGTACTTTCTTTATACCTTCACAGCTGCTGACCTCCCAGCCCAGGAGCCAGTAATCGCCCCAAGTTTGGCACCCCAAATCTTCAAAACAGTGAGTATATTTAAATTGTACAAATTTCTACATGCTTTAATCCCTTCAGCCCCCGGGCATTTTGCATTTTTCCAGATTTTTTTTTCCGCTCTTTCTTCCGAGAGCCGTAACTTTTTAATTTTTCTGTCAATCTTGCCATATAAGGGCTTGTTTTTTTGCAGGATGAGTTGTAGTTTTAAATTAAATCATAAGTTTTACCATATAGTGTACCGGAAAACAGCAAAAAAATTCCAAGTGCAGAAAAATTGCAAAAAAAGTGTGATCTTACAATAGTTTTTGGGATATTTTATTCACCGTTGTCATGAACAGCCGGGGGAGTCACTCAGATATCCCGCAGCTGTTCGCCAATTTGTCACAAACCACGACTAATCTCTAGCGCCCCTCTTGCCGGCAGGCCACTTTTGGTACTGCAGGACAATGAACAGAATGAGGCTGCTGAGCTAATAATGCCAAATATTGGAGGTCTCACTGCAAGGGTAAATGTATATATCACCGAATCCCGCTAATGAAATATATATATATATATATATATATATATATATATATATATATATATATATATATATACACATATACATACATACACACCTTGGCACCCTTAATGATAACATTCTAATAATTCTATGCAATAATAATTACGCTGAAACCACCCAGCTTTTCAGGTTAGCTGGGGACCCGTTTCAGATAGCATAAGGCCCTTCGGGTTTTTTGATTCGTATATAAAGCATGAGGAAAGAAACTATTAAATTTTATATATTTAATCCGAAAATAGGCAGTGTTTAAAAAATATACAAGAATTTACAAAAGGGAACAATACAAATAGTACAGACAGTTATATAAAAATAAAAGGTATAAACGTGAAACTTACTAAACTCGTGCCCTAGAGGTGACGTCTGAATTTAAGGAGTGGAGGGACTCCAAGAGAAGAAGATGGTATAATCGGCCAGCATCACCCTTACTGATGCCCTCCAGTACTGACTGACCCCATCCAGGAGCTAGTCTCTCTTTTGCCTTAGGTAACCCCCCTTCTCTGTGACCTCATTTTAAAGGCTCTTGTGGGCTGTGCCGAGATTGTCACAAGGTTCCTTAATTCTAGCTTTTCACATATCTTTGCCCCTGGGCCACACAGGTGAAAGATATTAGCGTCATATTTTAGCTCTCGATTTTACATTTACATAGATACCAAACACCATGCATCTAGTACGATTTCACTGGCCAATACTAATTTGTCGTGATACCGGCGATCTCCCTGTCAAGCGAAACGGTGCGCTCCACAGGGATTCTGGCAATATGCTTTTAATTTTTCTAGCATTAACGTAGCGCTTAAAAACTGTTTTGGAAGTTTTCCCTCCAATAGAACAAAGTATTGTCTTTCTCTGCATCTTTTGGCTGTAGTTCTACCATTACCCAAAGCCATAAATACCTAAATTTTCAGGCCGATCAGATAATCGTCATCACGATCTGTGGATGATGGCCAAGAGGGGGCGAAGACCCTTCAAGAGTTTTACATGACAAGCGTGCTCACTATATGGTAAAACTGATGTATCGTTGTGATGCCTCAGGTCGGTACGAGATTGTAGACACCAAACATGTATAGGTTTACTTGTATCTAGGGGATTAAAAAAATTCACAAGCTTCTCCAAAAAAAGTGGAGCACAATTTGCGCCATTTTCCGAAACCCGTAGAGTTCTCATTTTTTCTGGATCTATGGCTCAGTGACGGCTTATTTTTTGCGTCTCAAACTGACGTTTTTAACAGTACGTTAGCGCAGATGCTACGTTTTGATCGCCTGTTATTGTATTTTGCGGCGACCAAAATCTTAATTTTGGCGTTTGGAATTTATTTGCTGCAACACCATTTACCAATCAGATTAATTGATTTTATATTTTGATAGATCGGTCATATCTGAACGCAGCGATACCAAATGTGTATTTTTTTTATTTTTTTAACCCTTTATTTTTGAACTTAGGTTTTTTTAAAACTTTTTTTTTTTTTTATTTTACTAGTCCCTCTAGGCGGCTATAGCGATCACAGCTACAGAGCTAAGATCTGCAGATATGCTGCTGTACTTTCAATGCCGGCTGTATTCTGGCATTGAGAGGAAGTGACTCATGTTAGCTACAGGTGTCATCACATGACCCTGTGCTACCATGGAAACCACCAGAAGTCACGTGATCATGTCAACACATGGGGTCCAGCGAGCAGTCAAACAATGTATACATACACCTTTGTGGGGGTGTAGAAAAAAACAAACAAAAAACAAAAACTGGATCCGTCAAAATTTGGCAAAAAAACAGCAGTCAAACGCACGTAACCGCAAGTCACCGGTCCGGTTTCATGCCGTATGCGGTAGAAGGATCCTGTAAATTAACGGTCCGGTGACTTGCGGTTGCATGCTATGTACTATAAATAAAACAGATCCGGCATGATGCATTTTTTGTTTTTTTGCCGTTAGGCAAAAAAACGCTGATGTAAAACCAGCCTTACTTATTGTTTTCTTTGAAACAATTGTACCTACTGAGTCCAGATTTCTGTAGCTCAAGAGGTGTTTCTTGCTCTTAAGGTACCGTCACACTAAGCAACTTACCAGCGATCCCAACAACGATAGGGATCGCTGGTAAGTTGCTAGGAGGTTGCTGGTGAGATGTCACACTGCAACGCTCCAGCGATCCCACCAGCAACCTGACCTGGCAGGGATCGCTGGAGCGTCGCTACACAAGTTGCTGGTGAGCTCACCAGTGACCAGTGACCAGCCCCCAGCGCTGCGTGGAAGATGCTGCGCTTGGTAACTAAGGTAAATATCGGGTAACCAACCCGATATTTACCTTGGTTACCACCGCACGTGCAGAGAGCAGGGAGCAGCGCACAATGCTTAGCGCTGGCTCCCTGCTCTCCTAGTTACAGCACACATCGGGTTAATTACCCGATGTGTGCTGCAGCTAAATGTGCACAGAGCAGGGAGCAGTGCACACTGCTTAGCGCTGGCTCCTTGCTCTCCTAGTTACAGCACACATCGGGTTAATTAACCCGATGTGTGCTGCAGCTACATGTGCACAGAGCAGGAGCCGGCAGCACAGGCAGTGAGAGCGGCGGAGGCTGGTATCAAAGGTAAATATCGGGTAACCAAGGACAGGGCTTCTTGGTTACCCGATGTTTACATTGGTTACCAGCCTCTGCAGAAGCCGGCTCCTGCTGCCTGCACATTTAGTTGTTGCTGTCTCGCTGTCACACACAGCGATCTGTGCTTCACAGCAGGACAGCAACAACTAAAAAATGGCCCAGGACATTCAGCAACAACCAACGACCTCACAGCAGGGGCCAGGTTGTTGCTGGATGTCACACTAAGCAACATCGCTAGCAACGTCACAAAAGTTGTTCGTTAGCAGCGATGTTGCTAGCGATGTTGCTTAGTGTGACGGGGCCTTTAGACAACTCTTCTGATATTTCATTCCTCTATCTAAAATCTTGCAGAGAGCACCTAGTGTCTTTACATCTGCAGACTGTAGCTATTAAATGATTAGTAGTATTTAGTATATGGGAGACAATATATTGGTGCTCTTTTAACGGTTAATAAATGCCCAAGGAAAAAATTGAAAGGGAAGGGGTGAGATTTGGTTACCTATGACTTCGTTAATAAGAAATTAAACCTTTTTCCAAAGTACTCTGATATTATTGCAATCACAGAACAAATGTTTTAAATGACCTTTGTGTCTACATTCTCTCCTACAAAGGGGAGATTAGGATGAAGAAATCTTAATTAGTCTTTGAGGTGTGAGATATCATCTAGTAACTTGAAATAGGTTTCATGTAGGCTGACACAAGTGTTTGATTTGAACATGATTGAGCTCACTCCCATTCCTCCAATTGGAACTTCTTAAAATCTTGTTCCCAGTTAATACTAGTGGATTTAATAAAGTCAATGTCACCATTGAAATATTTGTA
This sequence comes from Anomaloglossus baeobatrachus, assembly GCF_048569485.1. Taxonomy (NCBI): domain Eukaryota; kingdom Metazoa; phylum Chordata; class Amphibia; order Anura; family Aromobatidae; genus Anomaloglossus; species Anomaloglossus baeobatrachus. The sequence continues at coordinate 307,215,874 of NC_134354.1, forward strand.
GAGATTTTTAGTGCTCCAAATAGAACTGCTGTGGGGCTCCGAGTAAGGTGGAGATTACTGCTGGTAAAGGGATTCTTTGGAAATGCTTTCTTTTGTTAAAATATTAAAGGTATCTCTTTATATCTAGGTATGGGACAAAAATCAATGTCATCAAGTTTGAATTGTTCTTGCAAGAAATAAGGGAGAAATGTTTTTCTCATTATCTACACATAAATCTGAAATTAAACTGATGCCTTTTTCCAGTTTTTCAGATTTAAAATGGGACAGTATTACCTGTAAAGTTTCAATTTGGACTTCAATTTCAAATCCTAACGGAGTCAATTTCAATGACTTACAGTATTGTAAGGATATCCAAGCATAGTTGCCGACACTGTCGGAGACCTTGGGGTGGGTCAATTATTATCAAACATGTGAGCAAAGATCTGGGTTTTAACTAGATGTTCTTATTAAAAGATCTTTCTAACGATGACCAAATGGAGAAATTATTAGGCGTTATCCATTGAAAGCGCTGTTTAAATCAGGGATGTTAAATAATAATAAAACAAATATTCGGCACTCCTAGGCCCCCATTTTTTTCCTTTTGTGAAGTGTTTTGTTAGTGACATGTGAATTTTTATTTTTCCACACAAATCTCGATAACTGACCTTGAAACTTAGAGATCCATTCCTTACTAATTAAGAGAGGAATCACTCTGAAGATGTACAGTAAGCTTGGGTAGTACAAATGTGGCGCCCTGGACAAGCCAGGTTATCACAGGTACTACACCAACACACCCCACACCCCGGCTAGGCACACCGAAGTCAAACACAAATCCTTGTTGCCTTCCTCCAGGGGCTGATGTCCACACCAGGGGGTGGGCCAGGCGGTTGGCCCCGCCCACCGAGGAGTTCACAGTCCTGGAGGCGGGAAAAGGGATCAGTTTCGAGTGGAGTTTTAGAGAGTGAAGTGATAAGAGAGGAGACTGACCGTGTCCGGGTGTGTGGCCCGGGCACCCAGCAAGGTTGGCAGACGGTGGTGACCGTCTGCAGGAGAGGCTGATTGGAGTGAACCGTACGGACCGGGGACGGGCGGTGGCCCGCCGGTACCTGATCGGGGAGTGAAGAGAAGCCAGCACCTTTCGACAGGGCCTACGGACCCCGACCAGGCTAGGAGTCGCCGTAAAACCGGTCAAATCCGTTAGCGAAGGGAACCTCCGGGGTTTCCCAGCAGCCAAGACCCGATTGAAGGCAACAGCTCACACCGTAGAGGGAAACACAGTCACCGCCAAGGCTACAGTTCCCAGGGCCAGAGCCTGCGGGCAAAAGGGGCTCCCTCAGCATCCATCCAAGCTGGGGAGCGGGTTACCGGTGGGAAGCCATTGGAACCGTAAACACAACACAGGTGCAGGGAAAGACAGTCACCATCAACCTGCCGGGAGGAGAACAACCGCAGCCGCCTGTGGGACCCGTCCATCCAGCTGTTTGTTTGACCAGAGACTCTGTGTGAATTACTGGCTGAGTGAGTACCACCGTGCTGTGCGGCACAGCGCTGCCCCCGCGACCCTGCACCTCACCAGGCCCCGTAACCCGCCTGTCATCCCTACCCCCCTCACTGGGCCCCGGGACAACCAATCCCCCTACCCACAGAGGGGAGAACCAACATCCAAGCTGCTCCCTGTCATCGCTCCCGGGATACCCGTCCAGAGCAGCGGTGGTGTCACAACCTCACCACAACCGTGGGTGGCGTCACGGACAATATCCCCCCAAACCGCACACCAATTCCACCTTTCACTCACAGGCGAGGAACGCCGCTCGAGACTTCAGGATCCGGCCCACCGCTCGAGCCACCACCGAGCAGTAGCAGCAGCCGGACCCGAGCAGTGGGTGAGCGCAGCGTCCCCTCCTCCGCCCGCGACACAAACATTTTGTGAGTTATGATTCTCCCCAGCCATGAGAGTTTACGTTTAGATATTTTCAATAGATATTCTTGTATAGTCTTCATAGTTATTTCTAGATTAACCTCTTTGTTCGGATTTCTTATAAAATGTTTTTTTCCTCCCATTTGTATTCAATCTTGCACTGAATGATATGTTTTATCTCGTTGTCTATGTTTAAGTCTAATATTTTGGATTTAGAAAAATTTTATAATTATAAAATTCTTCGATTTGTTTTGAAATCTCAGGGATAGGTGGATTTATCACCGAAAGAATGACATCGTCCACCCAAACTGATTTTATAATTTCTAATTTCTGTAGGCACCCCATTAATAATGCTATAAATTCTTATTCTTTCAGCAAATAGCTCCATATTTAGTGCAAAAAGAATATGGGATAATGGGCAGCCTTGTCTGGTGCTATTCAAAATTTTAAAAGTATCTGGTGTGATTGTTGGAAACCACTCTAGCAGGTGGATTATTGTATAGAACCAAGACTCTTTTCAATATTGAGCTGTTAAAGCCAAAACTTAATTCAACAGCTAGGAATAGGACAGTAAGAAATTCCTATTATAACTGGTTAACCGATGCGAATCTCTAGGATTCATTCCGATGCCTAGAGAGTACACTTTCTACTTGAATACGCATAAAACTTTCTCTAGAATCGATTTGGTACTCACAGACAAAAATACTCTATCCAGAATCACTGCGATTGAAATTGGCGTTATCAACTGGTCAGACCATGCACCAAATAACATTCAAACTGGAACTATTTAACAAATCACAAAATGCACTATATTGGAGATGTAAATCTTTCCTTTTTCAACAACCAACAAATAAGGAACTCTAAATGCCCTGGAAAATTATTTTTGGGAATATGATATGGATGACATCGCCCCACAGGTCATGTGGAACGTCCATAAAGCTGTGTTGAGAGGTGTTACGATTAAAATTTCCTCTAGATATAATACAGATAAAAACAAAAATAGAAAAAATTACCAAAAACATCCAATCCCTGAGTTCATTACATCAATCTAATCTTTCTGCTTAGGACAAAACTAAAAACAGTTTTAGCAAAATAGTATGACAAGATTATGAAAAGCATAAGAAAGACGCACTAGGTTAATGTCAAGAAGAATTAAAGTCCAACGGACCAAAACAAGAATATTGTTAATCAAAAGGAAAAAATGGTTAGGGCTGCATTCATCCAGAAGAAATCTCTCACGAATTTAATAGTGATACATAATCTTGAAAATGAACTTTCTGACAATATTAACACATTTTTAAAATATATTTATCTCCCCAAATTGACTATCTCAGCAAACCATTCTCTACAGAAGAAATTAGTGATATTATTAGGAATCTAAAAAAAAAAGGCAAATGACCAGGGTCAGATGGTTTAATAATGAATATTATTCAACTTTTTGTAAATCATCTCACCTCCTCATTATACAAGCCTCTTTTTCACCCCAGTTTGATTTTGTTTTCACCTTCATGACAATGCCAATTTTTTCAATTCTGACCAGTGTCACTTTATGATGTAATAACTCTTGATTCTTCAATAAATCCCAGTGATTCTAACATTGTTTTTTTGTGTGATATATTGTACTTTATGCTAGTGGTAAATTTAGGATGATATTTTTGCGTTTGTGAAAAAAATTGGAAATTTGGCGAGAATGTTGAACATTTCTCAACTTTCAAACTTTGAATTTTTATATTTCTAAACTAAAGAGTTATAAACACACAAGATAGTTAATAAATAACATTTCCCACATGTCTACTTTACAGCAGCACACTTTAGAAACAAAACTTTCATTGTTAGGAAGTTAGAAGGGTTAAATGTTTATCAGCAATTTCTCATTTTTCCAACAAAATTTACAAAACCTTTTTTTTTGTTTTTAAGGGACAACACATTTGAGGTGACTTTGAGATGCCTAGGTGACAGAAAATACCCAAAAGGGACATTCTGTACACCCTCAAAGTACTCAAACTCATACAAAAGAAGTTTATTAACCGTTTATGTGCTTCATATGAACTTGTCATGGGGTGTGAGGGGTTAACAGAATAACAGGGGAATGGGGCTCCTAAACTGGTCCTCAGGTTAGGGGGTCCTAGCTGTCCCTATTTCCAGATATACATTAAATGGTGACAATGTCTGGGCCACCTTCCTAGCCCTGCTCCTGGCCAGTCCTGATCTAATAGCACCCATTACCCACCCCAGGAGAAGACCGTGACAGGAGTCATTGAACTCACAGATATGGACAAACTGAAGAAACCAAAACTCTATCATGCAGCATGCTCACACAAATTTATCAGACAACAAATGATAAGGAGGATAATAAAGATCAGGGAGTGAAAAAAAACAGATGACAAGAGGAATTCCACAGCACACCAAGCAACACGCAGTAAATCACAAGTTACTGCAACACAACAGCACATCGACCAGATAAGTAAAAAGCTATAGCCTGCATGAGAAGACAGGTTCCTCCATCTTAAAAAGGCGGGGAATAACTATGATAGGTGTCCTTCAACATGTGATCCAAAAGGTAACCAGCACACCAGCAGAAATTAACTCCTGCTCGCCAGATCACTAATGAGCACATAGCTGGTCGATGCCCGAGCCTGCCTGTGCAACTCAGAAGTACCAGAGAAAGCACAGAGTGGAGTGTCAGAGTTTGTAGTCTGAACAGCGTTTGATGCTGGCATGACACTCGCTGAATTTAGTGCCAGGCAACGTGTGATAGAACTAAAGCAATGGAAAAAATTAAATTTTAACTTTTTCCCCACAAAAATGTTACTTTAGCCTCAAATTTTGCATTTTCACAAGGGAAACAATAGAAAAGTCACCAAACTATTTGTTGTACAATTTCTACTGAGTACGCAGCCATCCTATATGTTGTGAAAATCTACTGTTTCTGAGCACTGCAGGGCTCAGAAGGGAAGGAGCACCATTTGAATTTTAGAACACAAAAATGTTTGGATTAGATTGTGGACACCATGTCGCGTTTGGAGAGTTTGATGTGCCTAAACAGTGGAAACCTCCCACAGGTGACCCCATTTTGGAAACTAGACCCTTCAAGGAATATACCTAGATGTCTGGTGAGCACTTAGAACCCCCAAGTGAGGGGCGTGGCCTGAGCGGCATGTGAAGCGGACGTGCAGACAGAGAGCTCCCACCGATTAACCCACTCCTCTTAAGTGCTAAGGATATTATGGACTTTATATGACTGTTCATTGTTATATTCAAATATTACTATCTATATAATGAGCTATTTTTATATGGCAAATGTCAGCTGTACCATGTTTGAAATTGTTAATAAAACGAAGAAAAAAAAAAAAAAAGAACTTTGAGACTTTCTGGAGATTACTTTCCCCAGCTTATCTGACAGTGAGAGAGACTCCCTGAATAGAGATATAGACCTGGAGGAACTAGAGAGAAGGCACTCGGCCAAATCCAAAATGAAAAGGCCCCAGGTGCGACAGGCTTTCAGGGGAATTTTACAAATTATATACCCATCTGCTGCTGCCAAGACTCTTGGAGGTGTTCAGAGATGCTGAGGAGCAGGGGTCCCTTCCTGCATCCATGAGGGAAGCTATTATTGTTCTAATTCTGAAACCCAGGAAAGACCCAACCACGCCCGACTCCTACCGCTCCATCTCACTGCTCACATTGGATATTAATCGCCAAAATACTAGCCAATAGATTATCCCGGGTGATTACATAGGTGATCCATGAGGATCAGACTGGATTCACCACTAATAAATCCACTTCTATTAATGTGCGACGTTTATTCCTGGGGATGCAGCTAAGTTCTGAGGGGAGAAACAAAGAGGACAGTCTTGTCATTAGATGCAGCCAATGCCTTTGACAGTATTGAATGGAATTTCTTATGGGCAGTTTTTGAGAAATTGGGTCTGGGCTCCAGGTTTACAGGCTGGATCAAATTGTTATAGGTTACTCCATGGGCCAAGATTCGAGTCAATGGCTGTACCTCATCGTCTTTCAGCCTGACCAGGGGCACGAAACAGGGCTGTCCTCTCTCTCCATTATTGTTTGCAGCGGCAATTGAACCATCGGTGGCTGTGCTTCGTGCGTCCGTTGGCGTAAAAGGGTTCAAGATCGGCGGTCTGGGATAAAAGGTTTCCCTCTATGCAGACGATCTATTGCTGTATCTCAGGGAGGTGGGGACATCAGCAGCTGGGAATATCAGGAATGACAGAGTACTGGCCCTTTTGGTAGAATTATAGACTCGTAGAGCTTCAGAGACTCCCAGGTTGGAGAATGTGGGTGAGCACGGGTGTGCATCGAGTGTCTCAGATTCTTCAAAATAACATACTTAAAAGTTTTGACCAGCTTCAAGCTGAGTTTGGGATACTGCACAGTTCCTTTTACTTATACCTGAAACTCCGACACGCATATGAAACACAGACACGTTGTGCGGGCATTAGTATAAAGCTGAATCACACTCTTACCGACCTGTTGATGTCTGACCGCTCCTATAGTATTATTTCTAGGCTATATACGGTGATGCTATCCAGTTACCAAGACAAATTCCCTTTGCAAGATAGAGGAAAGTGGGAGAGGGTCTTAGGCCCTATGACAGAGGAACAACGGGATGTGGTCCTGTCTCAAAATCCAAGCCTTGCTGTATCTGAAGGCCAATGACTGTTGCAGCTATTCTTATTGCACAGAGTATATAGGACACCTAGTCTACTGCATAAGATGGGGATCCGGACGGATGATCTGTGTCCTAGGTGCGGGCAAGAGAATGTTAATCTGATGCATATGATGTGATCCTGTGGGCATATTGAAGATTACTGGAGGGCAGCATTAAACCTGATAGGGCAAGTTTTTTTTTATATACGTCTACAGCCGAGACGTGTTACATGCATTTTGGGTCTCCTGAAGGGGGGGGGTGGACTTGAATTCGCTGGTGATGGTCAGTATTACGAGTCTCTTATATCAGGCCAGGAAACTGTTGGCCTACCACTGGTTGGATCCGGCTCCTCCGGCCATCGGGGATCTTAGGGAGAGAATTAACGCTATACATCAACTGGAGAGGGGAGTATACCTTAAAAGAAATACATTAAAGAAGTTCTACAATCTGGGGGGCGTGGTTGGATACCCAAGGCCTTCCCTCCACGGCATTACTGCAGGACAGTGTGGGGGACCAGGTCCTTTTTCTCGTAATCGGCTGATAAATTTATTGGAATGGGGTGAAAAGCGTGTTGCTGGAACACATATGGTCGCTAAAAATTTTGGGTAAATTTATATTATGGGTAATACATTGGTAAATCATACGTACTTTGTGATTTATACTGATGTGGGGCATGGACTACAGGTGTATTGTTTATTATGTAACTTGTGTGTTGTTTCTTGTTATTGACCAAATATTTTTTCCCCTGTGTTGTTTTTATAGAGAAACAAATTATGTGTTGTGTAATTTTGCAGATAAATAATAATTAACCTGATTTAAAAAAGAACCCCCAAGTGTTTCACTGAATTTTATAACATTGGGCCCTGAAAATTAAAAAATACATTTTTAACCAAAAAAATGTTGCTTTAACTCCAAATTTTTCAAATGCACTAGGATAACCGGAGATAACAGATAGTACAATTTGTTTTTCAAATTTCGCCAATACCCCATACGTGGTCAAAAACAACTTTTGAGGCACAGTACAAAGTGAATAAAAGAAGGAGAACCATATTTCAGTTCAGAATTAGTTGGAATGGTTTGTAGGTGCCATGTCACATTGGCAGAACCTCTAAGGTGCCAGAACAGAAAATGCCACCACAAGTGACCCCCAACTTACAAACTGGACATCTTAATCAATTCATCCAGGGGTGCAGTGAGCATATTGACACCACAGGAGTGTCACAAAGTTTTATACTATTGGGTAGTGGACAAAGAAATTAATTACATTTTTACCAATCAAGTGATTTATCCCCAGATTTCCAATTTTCACAAGGGGTATAGGTATAAAAAAAAATCATATAATGTGTCACACAATTTGTCCTGATCGTAGCATTACTCACATGTGACAGTATAGTACTGTTTGGCCGCACCATAAGGCTTGGAAGGGAAGGAACACCATTTGATTTTTGGAGCAAAGATTTTTCGTAAAAGTGTTTGCGAACTCTATTTGCAAAGCCCCCAAATGCCAGAAGAGAAAAATCCCCCTCAAGTGACCAAATTTTGGAAATTACACCCCTCTGAGAATTCATACATCCGGCTTTTCGTCGGTTTGGCGGATGCGGCGCACTCCAGTACAAAGTATACAGTACAGTGGCAGCGCGACAAACACCGGTCACATGCTGTCATGTGACCCGGAGGTTTCGCCGCTGCCACTGTACTGTATCGTACTGTACTGGCGTGCGCCACCATCCGCCAAACCGGCAAAAAGCCAGATGTGTGAAACTGGGCAGACATGCTGGAAATCTGATTGGAAAAGTGAGGAAATTGGTTATTGCCACCAGAACTCCTAAAATTGATTCAATCTTGAAGAGACGTGCTGGGAAAGGGGCAATTGTTGATCAAGCCACTCGGTGAGGAAGCACTTATTTAATGACTGAGCGATTGCTTGAACTAAAATCATTTCTTATAGATATGGTGAACCCTCAAGTAACCTTAAATGAAGGTCAATGGACACAGGTGGCTGAATTTGAAGGAATTGCTTAATTACCCATTTATCGTGACTAAAAAATTACAAACTGAGGATTTAACTCCTGGCATTTTCATAAGGGAGTGGAAGAACTTCTATTTTGCCTGTCCCAAAGAGGAGGTTTAATCGCAGATGGCATTTCTGCTTCAATGAACCGGAGAGACACAGCTATTGTAAAATAAAATTCTTCTGGTAGCTGTTTATGTGGACCCAAGTCATCATATACTGCTTGATGATCAACAGCTTACTAAAGGAAAATAAGCTTTGAGTGAGGTAGCAGTTATGATGAGCGGCTACAGGACTGCCAGGCGCAAGAGGACTTGGGGCCAAATAGTGCTACTGCTGCCATATCTTCATCCTCATCAGATGAGGAGTTTAACTTTGACAAGTATTTGGATGACATTGAGCAGGCAAAGTGTTGCAGCAAGGAAAAGATTTCACTCCGTCTCCTATAGCAAGCAGATTGACCAGATTTCAGCAACATTTTTCACTTGCTCTCAAAGAAATAGAAAAATTTAACCATTCATCAAAACTGACTCTGCATGAGGCAATTCCTTTATACCCAGAAATTGTTAGAGATGTTGCCCATGTGGTTACGGCTTTGCCTCCAACCCAAGTTAGTGTAGAGAGGTTGTTCTTTAGCCTTAAAATTATTAGGTCAGATTTGAGGTAATCTGCAAAGGAGGATCTGATGGAAGCAATTCTATTTCTTAGAACAAATTCATAGACTGCACAAATGTTACTTAGTATGTTTTTGTTGAAAACTGTTTTTTGCCACTTACATAGTGTATTACATAGTGTTATATATAACAACTTTAGAACACAAAAACCTGTAATAAATTGTAAATATGTAATACAATATGTCAATATGTAATATATATATTTTATATATATATATATATATATATATATATATATATATATATATATATATATATATATATATATATATATATATATATATATATATATATATATACACCGTATTTTTCGCTTTATAAGACGCACCTGATTATAAGACGCACCCCCAAATTTGGTGAAGGAAAAGAGAATTTTTTTTTTTAATGTTAAATGGGGTCCATCTTATAATGCCAGTGTCCCTCTAACAAATCATATAGGGTATATGTCCCTCATAGCCCCCCATCCTAAAATTAGCCCCCTTAATCTGGATATGGCCCCCTTATATTGAATATAGCCCCCTTGTGATGGCACACATTCCCCTGTGCTGCCTATGGCCCCCTATGGATTGCATACATTCCCCTGTGCTGCCTATAGCCCCCTATGGATTGCATACATTCCCCTGTGCTGCCTATGGCCCCCTATGGATTGCATACATTCCCCTGTGCTGCCTATGGTCCCCTATGTATTGCACACGTTCCCCTGTGTTAGATAACGCCCCCATGGTGCTGCCCATGGCCCCTATATAGATCGCACAAGTCCCCCTATGTTAGATAACGCCCCCATAGTGCTGCCCATGGCCCCTATAGATCGCACAAGTCCCCGTGTTAGATATCGCCCCCATAGTGCTGCCCATGGCCCCTATATAGATCGCACCAGTCCCCCTGTGTTAGATATCGCCCCCATAGTGCTGCCCATGGCCCCTATATAGATCGCACAAGTCCCCCTATGTTATATATCGCCCCCATAATGCTGCCCATGGCCCCTGTAGATCGCACAAGTCCCCCTGTGTTAGATATCGCCCCCATAGTACTGCCCATGGCCCCTATATAGATCGCACAAGTCCCCCTGTGTTAGATATCGCCCCCATAGTGCTGCCCATGGCCCCTATATAGATCGCACAAGTCCCCCTGTGTTACATATCGCCCCCAGGCTTCTGCCCATAGTAAAATAAAACACTCTTTCCTTACCTCCTCCAGCGCTGATTTCCCTCCTGTCTCCCTCCGTGCTTCTGTTCCTTACTTCCTGGTTCTCAGTGCGGTCATGTGATCGGCACAGCAGACTGAGATCTCTGCCTGCCTGATCACAGTTGAAGGAGGGACACGGGGAGAAACGCTGGAGGGGGTAAGTAAAGCTTTTTTATTTTAGAATGAGCAGCAGCCTGGGGGCCAAATCTAACACAGGGGGGGGGCATGTGCCATCACAGTGGGACGCAGGCTCATATAATATGCACCGCTCCCCCAGCCCATCACTGCGTGCGATTTCAGCACCATTGGAGATGGACAGTGGCTGTGCATATTATAAGAGCGGGAGCAGGAGATCAAAGGCTGCAGCCCGCAGCATTCCCCTGCCCTCCAGAGCTGCTGCCCCCCACCTCCCCTGGACCCTGCAGTGTACATATATATACCCCCCCCCGTATATTCGGCTTATAAGACGCACCCCCTACTTTCCCCCAAAATTTGGGGGAACAAAAGTGCGTCTTATAAAGCGAAAAATACGGTACATATACACACAAGATATATATGTACCGTATTTTTCGGACCATAAGACGCACTTTTTTCCCCCCAAATGTTGGGGGAAAGTGGGGGGTGCGTCTTATGGTCTGACTATAAGGTTGCGGGTGCGGGGAATGAGGGTGCCGCGGTGGAGCGGGTCATCGGCGGCACCAGCAGGCTGTAGCAGCCTGCAGCAGCCTGCAGTGACCACGTGGGCCCGCTCATTACATATGCACACCCATCCTCCCGCCCATCATCTCTCAGCGACAGGTGGGCGGGGTGATGGGCGGGGGGGGGGGGGGTGCGTGCATAGTTAGCAGCCGGCCGTGATCACCCCTGGCAACTACAGCCTGGAGTGATCATGTGCGGCTGTATTCACTGCCCCCCGTGCATCATTATCAGCGCGGGGTGCAGTGAATCAGTGTACTCACCCGTCACCGTGTGTGGAGCCGCCCCCCTGCAGCATCGCGTCTTCCTGTCTGTGCCGGCGGTCAGCTGATCTGGACACTAGCGGCGCGCACCGCGATAACGTCATCGCTGTGTGCGCCGCTAGTATCCACCAGAATCGATCAGCTTACCGCCGGCACAGACAGGAAGACGCGATGCTGCAGACAACGGTGACTGCTCCACACAGCGGCGCTGCAGCTGAGACAGAGATCGGTGCTTCAGGGAGTGAGGAAAGGTAAGTATAAACGTTTATTTTTTTTTCCTGTGCCACAGGATACACGCCATTTACCAGGATGGGGGTATATCATGAGCAGGATGGATGGGGGTATTTCATGAGCAGGATGGATGGGGGCATTTCATGAGCAGGATGGATGGGGGCATTTCATGAGCAGGATGGATGGGGGCATATCATGAGCAGGATGGATGGGGGCATATCATGAGCAGGATGGATGGGGGCATTTCATGAGCAGGATGGATGGGGGCATATCATGAGCAGGATGGATGGGGGCATATCATGAGCAGGATGGATGGGGGCATTTCATGAGCAGGATGGATGTGGGCATATCATGAGCAGGATGGATGGGGGCATTTCATGAGCAGGATGGATGTGGGCATTTCATGAGCAGGATGGATGGGGGCATTTCATGAGCAGGATGGATGGGGGCATTTCATGAGCAGGATGGATGGGGGCATATCTTGAGCAGGATGGATGGGGGCATATCTTGAGCAGGATGGATGGGGGCATATCATGAGCAGGATGGATGGGGGCATATCATGAGCAGGATGGATGGGGGCATATCATTAGCAGGATGGATGGGGGCATATCATGAGCAGGATGGATGGGGGCATATCATGAGCAGGATGGATGGGGGCATTTCATGAGCAGGATGGATGGGGGCATTTCATGAGCAGGATGGATGGGGGCATTTCATGAGCAGGATGGATGGGGGCATTTCATGAGCAGGATGGATGGGGGCATTTCATGAGCAGGATGGATGGGGGCATTTCATGAGCAGGATGGATGGATGGGGGCATATCTTGAACAGGATGGATGGGGGCATATCTTGAGCAGGATGGATGGGGGCATATCATGAGCAGGATGGATGGGGGCATATCATGAGCAGGATGGATGGGGGCATATCATGAGCAGGATGGATGGGGGCATATCATGAGCAGGATGGATGGGGGCATATCATGAGCAGGATGGATGGGGGTATATCATGAGCAGGATGGATGGGGGCATATCATGAGCAGGATGGATGGGGGTATATCATGACCAGGATGGATGGAAGGTATATTATTAGCAGGATGGATGGGGGGTATATTATTAGCAGGATGGGGGGTATATGAGCAGGATCATATACAAGGCAGGAGGATCCTTATCAGAATGGGGTACCTTAGTAGAGAATTTGGGGACATTACCCCCATAACAGTGTCAGCAGCAGATCCTCGCCCCATAACAGTGTGTCATGACCATATTTTTTGGTTAAAATTTTATTTTCCTCCTCTAAAACCAGGGTGCGTCTTATGGTCAGGTGCGTCTTATAGTCCGAAAAATACGGTAATCTACTGTATATTATAGTGTATTACATATATACAATTTATTACAGTTTTTTGTGTTCTAAAGTTGTATTCCAATAAATATATTTTATGTTCTATCTAAATATCTTGATTATTGTATCATAAAAATGATTAAATGTCTGATGTTCATATTGTGCTACAATAAATTTTGCACTTAACTATAAGCAATCTATGTGGGAGTCGGAGTCGTGGAGTCGGGGTAAGGGAAATTGAGGAGTTGGAGTCGAAGGTTTGGCTTACCGACTCCACAGCCCTGCTTGTTGTGCCCAGTACATTGTAGTGCCTATACATTTTGCCCAGCTTGTGTTTCTGGTGACGAGCACCCTGTACTTTAAGCTGGCTTCCTCACTACAATAATGCCAACTATGTGGACACTAACTGTAATTTAGACACATTGTGGAGCTCAGAATGGAGGGGGGTATTTGGATTTTAGAGCATAGAAATTGTTCGATAACTTTTTTGAGGAGGAGAGCTATAGCGTTTTTCCAGAGCCTGTGTGTTACCAGTAATGTGGAAACCCCCTATATTTCCGTTAACAGATGACAGACCTGACTGGAAACGCGTTTTTGTGAGTTGAGTTGAAGAATGCTATTTGGTGGCAATTTGGAGTATAGTACATTTTGTATCAGTTCACATTTATCCTGCCCTCTATGCTGAGCACAAACATCAGGCTTTCCATCTACATCTCTGAAATACATGACTCAAGTGACATCCTCAACGGAACCATTCACGGTGTCCGTCTTTTCAAAGGTGAACAAAACTGTTGATGACCGCACTTTTCTGACCGTCTTAAAAGGTGCATAAAAAGATGGGACACTGCTGGACAACTAGCCAGACGGAAGTTTAAGGCCCTGTGCGTACTTACCGGTTTTTCTCGCGGATTTCCTGCGGTTTTGCTGCATGTTTCGCTGCAGAAAATGTTCATAATATCTCTGCAGTGAATCACCAGCAAAACCTATGGGAAAAAAAAAATGCTGTGCGCACTATGCAGAATTTGACAGCTGCATGTTTTGCTGCGGGATTCCACTCCATTGACTGCCATGTAATCGTGAAATCCTGCAGGGAATAACGCAAGCAGCAAATTCTGTGCGGTTCACTGCGTTTTCCTGCGTTATTCCCTCCGGTATTTCGCGGTTTACCTGCGGTAATGTACATCGCTGCCTGCGGTTTGCAGGGAAGTGATGTCATTATGCCAGGAAGAGGAAGCGGAGCAGAGTAAACACACACACATCACAGGCACAGACAGATCACACTCACGCAGAGACATAGCACACACACATCGCACTCACACACAGACATATAGAATACACATAGGAAGCAAACAGACATATAGAAAAAAAAACACGTGTGCTCCGCTGTATTTTTACCTTCCAGCCAAGGTAAGCACACAGCGGCGGCCCGGTATTCTCAGGCTGGGGAGGGCAAGGGGCAGGGTTAATGTCCCCCGCCTCCCTCCCCCGTCCCGCAGCCGAGAATATCAGCCGCAGCTGTCCCGGGACTGTCGCATCCATTATGCGACAGTCCCGGAGTGTCCCCGGCTCTTCTCGTTGCCGTGATGCAGTGGCAATCAAGGTAGGGAATGTATGGAGTTAATGGCGGCGGATCGCCGCCACTAAGTCCAGGCTTGATCATGGCAGCGTCTATGAGACAGCTGACATGATCAACCCATAAGTAAAGTGAAAAAACACACCGAAAAAATCCTTACTTTAAATAAAACACAAAAAAGCTCCTGGTTCACCATTTTATTAACCCCCCCGAAACACACAGCTCCGGCGTAATCCACGTCCTGCGATGCTTGCATCCAGCCGCGACTGACAGCGCTGAATGCAGCCTCGCAGCGAGCCAGCAGAGATAACCACAGGGCATTTCCCATGGCCGGTAATGTGAACACACTGCCGACCGTGAGAAATGCAGCGTGTGCTCACAGGGACTCTATCCCTCTATCTATTCTTCTATCTAGTCTTCTGTCTATTTTTCTATCTATCTCAGAATGAAATTATTATTATTTTTTTTTTTTTCAATATGCTTTATTGCATTGAATGCAATAAAGCACACATACCAACCCGCACATGGCAAAACCGCGGCAATACCGCGAACAATACCGCGGTACCGCAGCAAACCGCATGCGGTTTTCGGGTGCGGTTTGCCGCGTTTTTTTTTTTACCGCGGGTGCGGTAATCTTTCAATTCTTGAGAAAATTCCATTTCCACTGCGCACAAAGCCTAAAGTGACTCCCTCTGTCTCATTACAGTGAATTTTCTGTGGGGAATGTTGTCTGAATCACATTTTTTTTCACATGTAATCCAAAATGTAAGCGGTTAGCGTAGCGTGCAGGATAAATATTAGCTGTCCCATACTGCGCTCTTTTGGAGGCAGAATAAACAAATCAACAGCAGTTGAAGAATTAGCTTATTTTTATTTTTTATGCCGTTCACCGTGTGGTGTAAGTGAAAAGGCACCAGATATTTGTATTTTTTTTAGGTGTGGATACCATCTAATTAAAACGCTTTTTTTTACAAAATAATGTTTTTTGCATCAATGAATTCTGAAGTCTATTGTTTATTTTTCTGCCGACAGAGTCATGTGAGAGCTTGTTTTTTTGCGGGATGAGTTGGAGTTTTAATTGGTACCATTTTGGGCCACAATATTTTTTTTATCGCTTTTTATTCCACTTTTTGTGAAACAGAATCAAGAAGAAACAGCAATTCAGGAGTTGTTTTTTTTATGCTGTTCACCATGTCGTAAAAGTGCTTTACACCATAAAAATAATTTTATAGAAAAAAAACACAAAACAAAAAGTTTTTGCATTGCAATATTCTGAGCGCGATTGCTTTTGTAATTTTTTTGCTGATGGAGCTTTCTGGCAACTTGTTTTTTGCAGTACAAGATGATGTTTTCGGCAGTACCATTTTTATTTATGACTTTTTATTCGCATATCATTCTACTTGTTTTGTCAGCTGTATGATGAAAAGACAGTTTTTGCGACGTTTATTTTTTTTACGGTGTTCACTGAAGGGGTTAACTAGTGTGACAGTTTTATAAATCAGGTTGTTACAGATGAGGCGATATCAAAGATGTTAACTTTTTGCACAAATAAATATTTTCTGATTTTTTTTTTTTTTTAACTTTGTCCCTATTTGGGACATTCCATTTCACAGCACTGATCGCAGCTGCAGTGCACTACAATGCCCGATCATTGCAGTACACTGCAGCTGTCTGAGCTGCACTGTGGAAAGCTTCAGTGGTCATGCTGCAGACATGATCACTGAGACTTCTCGTAGTTAGGTGACCCAGAGGTTGTGATGACGACCTCGGGTCACAATGGCGACGATCGGGCCCTCACATCACGGGGACACAGATCGGAGGGGAGAGGGAGCACGGGTGTGAGAGCTGGGACTCAGCTGTTGGGAAAGTCGAATTCTGACAGTGATTGCGCTTTATACGCCAGGACCCCTGCGATTGCTCAGACGTACCTATAAGTCCTAAGTACCTCCAATCTAGGATGTATAGGTACATCCAAGGTCATGACGAGGTTAACAACTTTCTAGCGTTGGGTAATATTCTAGCAGAAATTACGCAAGCCAACATTATAGTCATAACAAAAGGCATAGATAAACTGACCTCTGCTAAAAACTATCGGCTGATATCCCTCTTGAATTCTGATGTAAGAATTTATGCACAGGCCATTGCTAATAGACTAAAGTTAATAATCCCCAATTTGGTCCACTTGGATCTTGGGTTTCATAAACAACAGGCAAGCATCAGGTGCCACCCATAGATTGATTACGCTTAACAGTTAGTGATTCTGACAAAGTATCTGCCCTGCTGCTTTCATCAGATGCAGCAAAGGCATTTGACAGAATCCACTGGGTTGTTTTTTTTACAAAAAAAACTTTAGCAACACTCTTTTTAACCATCCAAGCAAAGGCCTACAAAGCATGAATTACAGCATAGTAGTGGTTGAGGAGCTCATCTACTCAATGCAAAAACAATGAGGAATATAAAGGTTCATCATCACAAGAGATTAGGATGCAGAAAATTTACTGTAAGTGGCACTCTAAGGGGTACTTTGCACAACACGACATCACAAGCCGATGGTAGCGATGCCGAGCGCGATCGTCCCCACCCCCGTCACAGCTGCGATATCTTGTGATAGCTGCCGTAGCGAACATTATCGCTACGGCAGCTTCACATGCACTTACCTGCCCTGTGACGTCGCTCTGGCCGGCAAACCGCCTCCTTCCTAAGGGGGCGGGTCGTGCGGCGTCACAGCGACGTCACACGGCAGGCGGCCAATAGAAGCAGGGGGGCGGAGATGAGCAGGACGTAAACATCCCACCCACCTCCTTCCTTCCTTCCTCATTGCAGCCGGGACGCAGGTAAGGCAATGTTCCTCACTTCTGCGGCTTCACACACAGCGATGTTTGCTGCCGCAGGAACGAGGAACAACATCGTAACATCAGTCCTTCCGAAAATTATGGAAATGACCGACGCTACACTGATCATACGATTTCGACGCTTTTGCGCTCGTTAATCGTAGTAAAAAGGATTCAAATACTCCGATGTCGACAGCGACGCCGGATGTGCATCACTTTCGATTTGACCCCACCGACATCGCACCTGCGATGTCGTAGTGTGCAAAGTACCCCTTAGAATGGACAAGTCTAGCAAAGAAGGGAATTTTGTTACTTACCGTAAATTCCTTTTCTTCTAGCTCTTATTGGGAGACCCAGACGATTGGGTGTATAGCTACTGCCTCCGGAGGCCACACAAAGCACTACACTAAAAAGTGCAAGGCCCCTCCCCTTCTGGCTATACACCCCCCGTGGTATCACGGGTTCTCCAGTTTTAGTGCCAAAGCAAGAAGGAGGAAAGCCAATAACTGGTTTAAACAAATTAACTCCGAGTAACATCGGAGAACTGAAAACCGTTCAACATGAACAACATGTGTACCCGCAAACAACAAAAAAATCCCGAAGGGCAACAGGGTGGGTGCTGGGTCTCCCAATAAGAGCTAGAAGAAAAGGAATTTACGGTAAGTAACAAAATTCCCTTCTTCTTCGGCGCTCTATTGGGAGACCCAGACGATTGGGACGTCCAAAAGCAGTCCCTGGGTGGGTAAAGAAATACCTCATGTTAGAGCTGCGAAACAGCCCTCCCCTACGGGGAGGTCACTGCTGCCTGCAGGACTCTTCTACCTAAGCTGGCATCCGCCGAAGCATAGGTATGCACCTGATAATGCTTGGTGAAAGTGTGCAGACTCGACCAGGTAGCTGCCTGGCACACCTGTTGAGCCGAAGCCTGGTGTCGTAAAGCCCAGGACGCACCCACGGCTCTGGTTGAGTGGGCTTTCAGCCCTGAAGGAACCGGAAGCCCCGCAGAACGGTAGGCCTCCAGAATTGGTTCTTTGATCCATCGAGCCGGGGTGGCTTTAGAAGCCTGCAACCCCTTGCGCGGACCAGCTACAAGGACAAAAAGTGCATCGGAACGGCGCATGGGCGCCGTGCGGGAAATGTAGATTCTGAGTGCTCTCACCAGATCTAACAAACGTAAGTCCTTTTCATACCGGTGAACCGGATGAGGACAAAAGGAAGGCAAGGATATATCCTGATTAAGATGAAACGAGGATACGACCTTAGGGAGAAACTCAGGAATGGGGCGCAGCACTACCTTGTCCTGGTGGAACACCAGGAAGGGAGCCTTGGATGACAGAGCTGCCAGCTCAGACACTCGCCGAAGCGATGTGATCGCAACAAGAAACGCCACCTTCTGTGACAGGCGAGAAAAGGAAACGTCCTTCAGAGGCTCGAAAGGCGGCTTCTGGAGAGCAACTAGTACCCTGTTCAGATCCCATGGATCTAACGGCCGCTTGTACGGGGGCACGATATGACAGACCCCCTGTAGGAACGTGCGCACCTTAGGAAGACGTGCTAGACGCTTCTGAAAAAACACGGATAGTGCTGAGACTTGCCCTTTAAGGGAGCTGAGCGACAAGCCCTTTTCTAACCCCGATTGCAGGAAGGAAAGAAAAGTGGGCAATGCAAATGTCCAGGGAGACACTCCCTGAGCAGAGCACCAGGATAAGAAAATCTTCCACGTTCTGTGGTAGATCTTAGCAGAAGTTGACTTCCTAGCTTGTCTCATTGTGGCTACGACTCCTTGGGATAATCCTGCGGACGCTAGGATCCAGGACTCAATGGCCACACAGTCAGGTTCAGGGCCGCAGAATTCTGATGGAAAAACGGCCCTTGGGACAGTAAGTCTGGTCGGTCTGGAAGTGACCACGGTCGGCCGACCGTGAGATGCCACAGATCCGGGTACCACGATCTCCTCGGCCAGTCTGGGGCGACGAGTATGACGCGGCTGCAATCGGATCTGATCTTGCGTAACACTCTGGGCAAGAGTGCCAGAGGCGGGAATACGTATGGGAGCCGGAACTGCGACCAATCTTGGACTAAGGCGTCTGCCGCCAGAGCTCTTTGATCGCGCGACCTCGCCATGAATGCCGGGACCTTGTTGTTGTGCCGGGACGCCATTAGGTCGACGTCCGGCACTCCCCAGCGGCGACAGATTTCCTGAAACACGTCCGGGTGAAGGGACCATTCCCCTGCGTCCATACCCTGGCGACTGAGGAAGTCTGCTTCCCAGTTTTCTACGCCTGGGATGTGAACCGCGGATATGGTGGATGCTGTGTCCTCCACCCACATTAGAATGCGCCGGACTTCTTGGAAGGCTTGCCGACTGCGCGTCCCTCCTTGGTGGTTGATGTATGCCACCGCTGTGGAGTTGTCCGACTGGATTCGGATCTGCTTTCCTTCCAGCCACTGTTGGAAGGCTAGTAGGGCAAGATACACTGCCCTGATTTCCAGAACATTGATCTGAAGGGTGGACTCCTGCGGAGTCCACGTCCCCTGAGCCCTGTGGTGGAGAAAGACTGCTCCCCACCCTGACAGACTCGCATCTGTCGTGACCACTGCCCAGGATGGGGGCAGGAAGGATCTTCCCTGAGACAATGAGGTGGGAAGGAGCCACCATTGTAGAGAGTCTTTGGCCGTCTGGGAAAGGGAGACTTTCCTGTCTAGTGACGTTGACTTTCCGTCCCATTGGCGGAGAATGTCCCATTGAAGTGGGCGCAGATGAAACTGCGCAAAGGGAACTGCTTCCATGGCTGCTACCATCTTCCCTAGGAAGTGCATGAGGCGCCGTAAGGGGTGCGACTGGCCCTGAAGGAGAGATTGCACCCCTGTCTGTAGTGACCGCTGCTTGTTCAGCGGAAGCTTCACTATTGCTGCTAGAGTATGGAACTCCATGCCAAGATACGTTAGTGATTGGGTCGGTGACAGATTCGACTTTTGAAAGTTGATGATCCATCCGAAAGTCTGTAGAGTCTCCAGCGTAGCATTCAGGCTGAGTTGGCATGCCTCTTGAGAGGGTGCCTTGACAAGTAGATCGTCTAGGTAAGGGATCACCGAGTGTCCCTGAGAGTGCAAGACTGCTACCACCGCCGCCATGACCTTGGTGAAGACCCGTGGGGCTGTCGCCAGACCGAATGGCAGAGCTACGAACTGAAGATGGTCGTTTCCTATCACAAAACGTAGAAAACGTTGATGTTCTGTAGCAATTGGCACGTGGAGATAAGCATCTTTGATGTCTATTGAGGCAAGGAAGTCTCCTCGAGACATTGAGGCAATGACGGATCGTAGGGATTCCATCCGGAACCGCCTGGTGTGCACATGTTTGTTGAGCAGTTTTAGGTCCAGAACAGGACGGAACGAGCCGTCCTTTTTTGGGACCACAAAGAGATTGGAGTAAAACCCTCGCCCTTGTTCCTGAGGAGGGACAGGGATCACCACTCCTTCCGCTCTTAGGGAGTCCACCGCCTGCAACAGAGCATCTGCTCGGTCTGGATGTGGGGAGGTTCTGAAGAACCGAGCTGGAGGACGAGAACTGAACTCGATTCTGTACCCGCGAGACAAAATGTCTGTCACCCACCGGTCCTTGACCTGTGACAGCCAAATGTCGCAAAAGCAGGAGAGCCTGCCCCCGACCGGAGATGCGGAGGGAGGAGGCTGAAAGTCATGAGGTAGCCGCCTTGGGAGCGGTTCCTCCATTTGCTTTCTTGGGGCGTGCGTGAGCCCGCCAGGAATCTGAGTTTCTTTGCGTCTTCTGAGTCCCTTTGGACGAGAATTGCGTCCTGCCCGAACCTCGAAAGGACTGAAACCTCGACTGCCACTTTTTCTGCTGAGGTTTGCTTGTTCTGGGCTGGGGTAAGGAAGAGTCTTTACCCTTGGACTGCTTAATGATGTCAGCCAATGGCTCGCCAAACAGTCTATCTCTAGATAAAGGCAAGCTGGTTAAACATTTTTTGGAACCAGCATCTGCTTTCCAGTCCTTTAACCACAAGGCTCTACGCAAAACTACCGAATTGGCGGACGCCATTGAAGTGCGGCTCGTAGATTCCAGGACCGCATTGATAGCGTAAGTCGCAAACGCAGACATCTGCGAGGTTAGGGACGTCACCCGTGGCACTGCTGGATGTATGATAGCATCCACTTGTGCTAAACCAGCTGAAATAGCTTGGAGTGCCCATACGGCTGCGAATGCTGGAGCAAACGACGCGCCGATAGCTTCATAGACAGATTTTAACCAAAGGTCCATCTGTCTGTCATTGGCATCTTTAAGTGAAGCGCCATCCTCCACTGCAACTATGGATCTAGCTGCAAGTTTGGAAATCGGGGGGTCTACTTTCGGACACTGGGTCCAGCGCTTGACCACGTCAGGGGGGAAAGGATAACGAGTATCCCTAGAACGTTTAGCGAAACGCCTGTCTGGATGAGCGTCGTGTTTCTGGATTGATTCTCTGAAGTCAGAGTGATCCAACAAAGCACTCAATTTACGCTTGGGATAGAGGAAACGAAACTTCTCCTGCTGTGCAGCTGCCTCCTCTGCTGAAGGGGCTGGGGGAGAAATATCTAACAGCCTATTGATGGCTGAGATAAGGTCGTTTACCATGGCGTCCCCATCAGGGGTATCCAGATTGAGAGGGGTTCCAGGATTAGATTCCTGATCACTCTCTTCAGACACATCACAGGGAGACTGATTGCGCTGAGACCCTGAGCAGTGTGATGACGTCGAGGGTCTTTCCCAGCGAGCTCGCTTAGGGTGGCTGGGGCTGTCATCTGAGTCATAGTACTCAGCTTGTGATGCCTGAGACCCCCTTGCAGTCTGGATTAGCTCCAACTGAGGGGGACCAGAGGGCAGAGACACCGCCGTGTCCATAGACTGAGCCACAGGCCTGGATTGCAAGGCCTCAAGGATTTTTGTCATAGTCACAGACATTTTATCAGCAAAAACTGCAAAGTCTGTCCCTGTCACCGGGGCAGGACTTACAAGCGTCTCCGCCTGGGTCACTACCTCTCCAGACTCCGGCTGGCGAAGCAGCACCGGATCGGAACATTGCACACAATGGGGGTCATTGGAGCCTGCCGGAAGAGCAGCCCCACATGCAGCACACGCAGTGTACACAGCCCGTGCCTTGGTACCCTTGCGTTTTGTGGATGACATGTTGCTGTCTCCTCAGAGCAATATGGGGTATCCAGCCAGGAAGCGACCTCACAGTGCAATAAATATATATATATATATGGTACACAGTATACTAATACACACTGAGGCACTAGAGGGGCCAGCACTGAAATGCTGCTTACCGCCCGCTTAAGAGCGGGTGTGTGGTCGCCCAAAGCCCTCTAGTCCAGGTCTCCCAGAGCCTGCGTCCTTCCTCCAGCCAGACCGCATGTAGTAATGGCTGCCGGCGTCCTGTGGGGATGGGGCGGGCCCTGGGCGTTCCCTGACCAAGAGCGGGAAGCCTGCTTCCCTCTGTGCCTAGTGAGAGGGCTGGAGCATGTAAATAAGGCTCCAGCCCTCGTCGCTGCTTGCGAAACAGCGTCTCTCCCCTACCCTGATTGACAGGGTGGGGGCGGGAACGAAGCGGAACTAGGCCGCAAAAGCCGGGGACTAAAGTTATAAACGCCGCCGCCGTAAAAGCGCGGTCGGCGGGTCCCCGGCGCACTACAAGTCACAGCAGCGCCGCCGGTCCAGTGGGGGTCGGCGCTGCGTTCCCCAAAACACAAAGTCCTCCAGTAAACTGCAGGAACAATAACCCCAGCGTTACAGTCCCCGGCGCACTAGAACGCTCAGCAAGCCTGGAGTGTGTCTGTGCCTGCCGGGGACACAGAGTACCTGTCTGATGCAGGGCCATGTCCCTGATTGTACTCTTGCTCCGTATCCATCAGGTTCTATGGGTCTGTGGATGGAGCCCGGCGTCAGGGCTTAGAGGCCGGCAGGATCCCACTTCCACAGAGCCCTACAAGGGGATGTGGAAGGAAAACAGCATGTGGGCTCCAGCCTCTGTACCAGCAATAGGTACCTCAACCTTACAACACCATCAACGGGTGAGAAGGGAGCATGCTGGGGGCCCTATATGGGCCCTCTTTTCTTCCATCCGAAATAGTCAGCAGCTACTGCTGACTAAATAGTGGAGCTATGCATGGATGTCTGACCTCCTTCGCACAAAGCTTGAAAACTGGAGAACCCGTGATACCACGGGGGGTGTATAGCCAGAAGGGGAGGGGCCTTGCACTTTTTAGTGTAGTGCTTTGTGTGGCCTCCGGAGGCAGTAGCTATACACCCAATCGTCTGGGTCTCCCAATAGAGCGCCGAAGAAATGATTTTCCTATCTTTATTTACCACTCTTGCAGGACAATAGTGAAGCTCTTGCTGCAGCCCAGCGAAAGTATTTTTTTTTTTTGTAGTGCAAGCATGCAAAATGATATCATTAGGGGTTTATTCCAACTAGAGACAATTTCCCTTCCTGTGTGTAACATGTAATTAACCAACTGCGGACTGGCTACAGGTCTGTGAGATCGGTGGACATTTATTAACATGTTTAGAAAAAGCAGACTGTGTGTTTCCATTCTGGACAATGATAGCAGATCATTCTGTGCACATAGACTGTCATCAATCTTAGCATACACTACAGTTCAAAAGTTTAGGCTCACTTAAATATTTCCTTATTTTTGAAAGGACAACACATTTTTTTTCAATGACGCTAACATTAAATTAAACAGAAATACACTCTATACCAGGGGTCTCAAACTCGCCTGGGTCTATGGGCCGCACAGAGGAAAAAATAATTTGGGGGGCCGCATTCTTTGCAGGACAAAGTAACATGTTTATTGGTACTATATATATTTTTACACACCTTTTGTATCACTGATTTTGAACATTTTTCACTTGTTTATTATAATAAAGGTGCACATTTTTTGTTTAAATATATAAAAAAAAAAATTTGATGGTAAAAAAAATGTCATGCCCTATTTTGTTGGTTTTTTTTTACATTTTATCCCTTTCTTTTAACTAATAGTGTTACAATTAGCACTATATAGAAATTTTGGCCAATATCTTTTAGTAATGTTCCCCATCTTGTTGTCATGTGCCCATGTTTGCCCCCTTGTAGTATTGTGCCCCATCCTACAGTAATGTGCTCATCCTTGTCCCCATCCTATAGTAATGTCCCCAGCCTTGTCCCCATCTTATCGTCATGTGCACATCCTGTAGTAATGTGTCCAGCCTTGTCCCCATCTTATAGTAATGTTCCCTTGTAGCAATCTCCCTATCCTGTAGTACTGTCCCCATCATATAGTTCTCTCATTCTATAGTAATGTGCCCATCCTACAGTAATGTCGCTATCCTATAGTAATGTGCCAACCTTGTCTCCATCTTATAGTAATGTCCCCAGCCTTATCCCTATCCTATAGTAATGTTTCTCATCCTTGTCCCCTTGTAGTAATGTCCCTATCCTGTAGTACTGTGCCCATCCTAGTCCCCATCTTATAGTAATGTCCCCATCCAATAGTATTATGCCCATCCTTGTAAAGTCCCCATCCTTTAGTAATGTGCCCACCTTGTCCCTATTCTATAGACATGTGCCCACCTTGTCCCCATCCTGTAGTCATGTGCCCACCTTGTCCCTATTCTATAATCATGTGCCCACCTTGTGCCTATTATAAAGTACCTTGTCCCTATTCTATAGTAATGTCCCCCATCCTGTAGTAATGGGTGGGGGGGCAGTGGTGGCGGCTGAAAGGGGGCAGTGGCTATAACTTACCGATCGCTCCCTTCACCTTCCACAGATGTCTCCACAGATGCAGAGTGAAGCTAAGGGGGCGGTCTCAGGCCCCAGATTCACAGTGATTGGAGAGATCGGTCACAAGGCTGATCTCTCCAATCAGAGCTGGGGGCGGGTGAAACTGAGGTCACCCAGCTCCAGCCAATGATCGGTGCTACAGCTGCACTGATATGGCTGGATTTCAATGTTTTAGCTATTTTCAATGGCTGAAACATTACAGTGGCTGTGATTGGCTGACGAACGCCACTCAGCCAATCACAGCCTCCGTAGGTCCGGGGAGGAGACACCACCCCTCCTGAGGTCCCCTCCTCCCCGAAACTAAGATATCTGCAATGCGAAGCGATCGCAGCCACCAGGGCTCCGGGGCCGCGATCTCGCCATGACATATTGGGTACGTCATGGGTCCTTAAGTACCAGGGAGTCATGACGTACCCAGTACGTCATAGGTCGCTAAGGGGTAATGTGCCGTCCTTCACACACACAATATATATATTATATATATATATATATATATATATATATATATATATATATATATATACACACACACACACACACACACATAAACACACACGTATATACATACATACACACACACACACACACACACACATACATACACAACACTATTCTTCTCACCTGTCCCGTGTTCCCTCGGCTGCCTCATCTCTGCTTCGTGCGGCCCCCAGGCTCGTGCCCCTGTTAACTATCACGGCCGGTGCAGGGGCCGCAGCCACTGTCAGTGATTTATGTCAGATGATTGTTTTGCCGCGGCGAGAGCGCAGTGTCGTTGACTCTGAGAGCGCACCGGCAAAACATTCATTTAACAAAGTTCAGACAGTGGCTGCGGCCCCTGCACTGGCCGCGATAGTTAACAGGGGCACGGGCCTAGGGGCCGCACGAAGCAGCCTGAGGGGCCGCATGCGGCCCGCGTGTTTGAGACCCCTGCTCTATACATTGTTAATGTTGTAAAAGAATATTCTTTTTTTTAATCCAAAGATTTTTATTGTTTTCAAACAAGAAGAAAGGCATTACAGAAAAGAAAGGCATAACATCATACAGCGCCGAGTCATCAACGCCCTAACGGGCGAGTCAGGGCCACATGAATATTGAGCACTAGAGAAGTGGGGGAAGGTATGGGTGGGAGAGGGAGGGGGGGGAAGGTATGGGTGGGAGAGGGAGGGGGGGTGAGGTGACTTGCAACAATACACAAAGTTACCTTATCGAATAGAGAAACAGAGTTGGTCCGAACGACACATTATATGACTTCCAGTCC
This sequence comes from Anomaloglossus baeobatrachus, assembly GCF_048569485.1. NCBI lineage: Eukaryota > Metazoa > Chordata > Amphibia > Anura > Aromobatidae > Anomaloglossus > Anomaloglossus baeobatrachus. Next base: position 307,242,329 of record NC_134354.1, read on the forward strand.
AACCTACTACTCGAGCAAGTTGTTACAATTTTAGAGGGGGTGAGGCCCTGGGTGAGGCTGACCACATTGCCCAACATTTTTGAATTTTTAAGGCCAAGGAGGCGCTGCTGGCTAACAGAGTTTCATAATGGAAGTGCGTGTTGATTCTAGCAATCACTTCCTCCATAGCCGGTATCTCAGCGGATTTCCACCTAGCTGCGATACACTGTCTGGCTGAGATTAGGATATGAGAGATGCACTGAGCAATAGGGGCTGGAAAGGCATCTAAACCCATATGTAGATTCCCCATTTGAGGTGAGGGATGGAGTCTAGTCTCGCAAACTTCTGCTATTAGGTCGAAGACCAGATTCCAAAAACTGAGAATTTCCGGGCAAGACCACCAGATGTGCCCCAGTGTCCCCATTATGCCACAACCCTTCCAACAAAGGGGAGAGTAATTAGGGGAGAGGGATAATTCTCTTTCCCACTTTGTCATGTATGATAGAGTCTGTCCTTCCGATCGAGAGGTGAAGTGGCGGTATAATAAGGACATGCCTCTGACAGATGTCGAGTCCTTCAGAAGAAAGTCTGCCAAAAACTGATGTCTTGATGTTGATGAACTCAGGCGGAAAGTGCTTAAAAAATGCCTACTAATTTGAAGATATTGGTAGAAGACCTGCCTAGGTAGGTTGAATTTAGACACCAGAAAAAGGTAAGAAGGACCCCCTGTCAAATAAATCTGACACTCGAAGGGACCCAATTTGTTCCCAAGCCCTAATGTCGACATCAGGAACACAAGCTTTTATGTCCTTAAAGGGCAGCCTCCATATCAAATCGGCCATGAATTCCGAGGACCAATCCCTCCAGCGCCACTTCACCGCCTCGACCGTGCCCGGAAAGGAATGTGGGATTGCCTGATTTTGAATCAATGCCCCCAGCAGCTTTTTTCTGGATCCAAGTGGATTGAGGTATCCCTCAATCTGCAGCCATCTATGATCCTTCGCCTCTCTCCACCAGTCCCTGACTGACTCCAGAACAGCCGCCCTGTGATATGACACCACATCAGGCACACCCATTCCGCCTTCTCTAAATGGGGGTGAAGTGATTGTAAGGATAATCTTGATTTCTTACCAGCCCAAATAAATTTGCGGATGAGGCTTTGTAGACCTGTCAGGGAGTATCCCGGAATTTTCAAAGGGAAGCATCTAAAAAGATATATCAACTTTGGAAGGTATAGCATTTTAAGAGAGTGTATTCTGGCCAACCACAACAGGGGCAGCGCAGAAAAATGCGAGAGCTCTTTTTCTAGTTCTTTACTCAGATCTGAGATATTTTTCCTTACCAATTGTTTAGTTGTTGTGAGATAGATTCCTAAATAAGGAATACTGTGGGATTCCCATCTAAATGGCAATGCTGTGGCGAGCCTCTCCCTATCGACCCGGGAAACAAAGAAGGGAAGAATTAAGGATTTATTTGCATTAAGTTTGTAGAATGAAACAGCAGAGAATTCCTTAAGAACCAATAAAACATTAAAGAACCTTGTACTTCTGAACAGGAAATAATTATATCATCAGCATACAGTCCCACAACATGCTCAACTTTACCTACTGACACCCCCACAATACCCTTATGCATCTGAATGTACTCCGCAGGGGCTCCACCACCAAAGCAAAAATTACCGGGGAAAGGGGGCACCCCTGGCGGGTACCATTGGATATAGAGAAGCTGCGCGAGGCAAACCCTGAGGCGAGAACCTTGGCATTAGGGTTAGAGTACAGGGAGAGAATTGCTGTTAAAATTGGCCCCTGAAATCCAAATTTCTCCAAAACACTCCTTAGGAACCCCCAGTGCACCCTGTAGAACGCTTTTTCCGCGTCTAAGGACAGGAGAACACTGGGGACCTTCCTATTCTCTATCACAGCTATAAGGTCTATCAATCGTCTGATCCCATCCTTAGCCTGCCTTCCGGCTACAAACCTCACCTGATCTGGAGCCATCAAGGAGGGAAGGACCCCATGTAGACAGGAGGCCAACATTTTGCATAGATTTTAAGATCACATTTGAGCAGCAAGATAGGGCGGAAGTTACCTGGAGAGGTGGGGGGCTTCCCCGGCTTAGGGAGAGTAGTAATTATGGCTTCTAAGTTGGAAGGGGCGACCGATGAGTTATTTTGCCAATATGAAAATGTCCTGCGCATATAAGGGCACAGGAGATCCACAAACTGTCTATAATATGAATTAGAAAAGCCGTCTGGGCCTGGAGCAGAATGTGTTTTAGTAGATTTGACCGTTTTTTGGATTTCTTCTAGAGAAAAAGGGGCATTTAGAATCTCCAGATCCACTTGAGACAGGCTTGGCAGCTGTAATTTTTCCAGGAAGGCATTAATAGCTGCCTCTGTTGGCTGCGGGATGTTCGGATCATCTTTTAAATTGTAAAGGCCTTGGTAGTAGTCGGCAAAGGCATTTGCAATATGGATAGGATTTTTGATTATGGAGCCCTCCGGGGTTTGGAAAAATTCAATTCTGGACTTCATTTCCCAGCTTTTAACCCTCCTTGCTAAAATGGATCCGGCTCTATCTCCCAAGGAGTAATGTTTGCTTTTTAAAGCTCTAAGATTTTATTCATATTTAGAGATAAGAATTTGCCTTAGTTATGACCTCAGCTCTTTTAATTGGGCCGAACGCGAGGGTAGGGGGGCAGTTTTATTTAGGGATTTTAAGGTTTGGATCTAGCCAAGAATATTCGCCGTCAACTGTTCTCTTTTCTTTTTTTCCATAGCAGCAATTTTAATACAAATTCCCCTAATTACCGCCTTACGAGAGGACCAAAGGATCTCATCCGAGACTGAATTGTTATCATTCAGGAGGAAATACTCTGATAACCCCTCAGTTATTTCTTGTATAACATGCTGTTTGGAGAGTAAGAAATCATTTATTTTCCATCTATGAAAGATTGGGGAATTATGGCGCTCATTAATTGTTAGGGAGACGGGCGCATGGTCGGACCATGATATGACTTTTATTTGAGATTCTGTGCATTCTGGTAGGCTACTATCCACCAAAAAAATAGTCTATGCGGCTATAAGAGGTGTATCTAAATGAATAATATGTGTAGTTCTTTTCTTCAGCATGGGTGTATCTCCAAATATCATGTAAGTAATGCTGTGTTATAAGCTGGCCAATTTCTTTTCTGTGGGCAGTACTAGTGGAACAGTCTAGCTGTTTTGAAACAGGGACATTGAAATCTCCGCAGATCACTTTATGGCCCACTGCTATTTGGCCTAGGTTTTTAAGGAATTTCTGCAAAACTCTGATTTGTCTTATATAAGGAGCATAAACCCCGGCCAGAGTATACTTCACATTGTTCAGGGAGCACACTAAAATCAGGAACCTGCCCTCTGAGTCAGAATGCACAGAGTCTAGCTTAAACGCCACCGTATGTTTTATAAAAATACTAACCCCAGTTCGCTTTTTACTAAAGTTAGCACGAAAACTATGAGGGAACAACCGACTGTTGAGCCTGAAATTGTCTGCTGCAACAAGATGAGTCTCCTGGACGCATAGTATATCACAATTTGTCTTGTGGACCTCTTTCTATAACATGTTACGCTTGGCCGGGGAGTTTAACCCCTTAGTGTTCAACGACAAGAACTTTAACTCCATTACAGTTTGTTTAGAATATTCATGTTAGCAGAAGGAAGGCAGGGAGATGAGGGAGGGAGGGGGGAGGAGGAGGAGGGGGGGGGATGAGTGGGGAGGGGGGGAGCAGGATAAGTAAAAGGAAAAGAGCAGTAAATGGCAAGAATAACATGTAGAAAACAGGACTTAAAACCAAAATACAGTAAACCTGAACAGTCAAATACACAGCTTTATCAGAAAAGCTGTTTCACCACCACCATAAAGGGGGGTAGCTGGTGGCTGAAAATGAAACAGCCACTTGGGGGCACCTGATAATAAAAAAAAAAAAAAAAAAAAAAAAAAAAAAAAGACAGACCAGGATCTTGAGCAACGATGACCTGGCTCTTTACATCAGGATTGGATCCATTCCTCTGAGATCTTTGCCAACTGGGAATTGCCCTGTGAGCGGCTTGCAGCCCCAAGTTGCCAGGATTCCATCAATTTTGCTAGTTGGGCTGGAGACCGACAAACATGGAGGGCACCATTATATGAAACTGAAAAACTGACTGGGAAGCCCCATCGGTATTTTATTCCAGCATCTCTGAGAGCTTTGGTAAGTGGAGCATATTCCCTTCTTTTGCAAGTGTCTCGGCAGATAGATCCGGGAAGACCACAAGGGCAGCATACTTTTGGGGTAGATCCGGCTGTCTCCTCAGGGCTTGTAAGAAGGTTTCTTTAGACTTAAAAAAATGAAGTCGGGCTAGGGTATCTCGTGGGATGTCCGCTCCAAGCGATCTGGGCTTAGACACCCTGTGATCCCGATCCACCATGAGGCTGGCTTACTCAGCCTCAGGGAGCACCACAGATAACAGGCCCTGCAGATATTCCGGCAACTCTCCATCAGATACCGACTCAGGGATTCCGCGGATCCTCACATTATTACGGCGGGACCAATCCTCCACATCAGTAACTTTAGCTTGTAGGCTGTTAACGTGATCCTGTAAGGCAGAATGGGCATCTATAAGATCATTATGGGATTTGGTCAGCTCCGCCATCTTAGATTCTAAGTGAGCCATTCTGTCCCCTATAGCCGTTATGTCTCCTTGGATCCCAGTCAGCATACCTCTCAGATCCTCCTGTAAAGAAGATCTCAGTGCAACCAGGCTTTGCATTGTTTTTTTCATCAGTGGGATGTCTGTCAGGTCTGGCACAGTGTCAGAGGCCACCACTGAGGCTCTTCTGGAGGAGTGGGAAGAAGTGGAAGCAGGGGAAGTTGCCATCTTTCCCTTCACCACGCTGCCGTCTCTGAGGAAGAAATCTGTAAGTTTGTCTGGGGATGGACTTTTGCAGCTTTCCCTCTGGTCATCTTGTTCCCTGGGGACTCGCAAAGGAAACCTTCACCCCAGGTCATGAGAGGAGGAGGAATGAATCTGTTTGAGCCGATTTTAGAGCAGCTTACACAGGAGCTCAGGAGTTATGCAGCCAGCACCATCAGCAGTCAGGCCATGCCCCCGGGTCTCCGTAAAAGACTATTCTAGCTGCAAACGTCTGGTTTTTAATGCAATATCTACATAGGTGTATAGAGGCCCATTTCCAACAACCACCACTCCAGTGTTCTAATGGTACATTGGTTTGCTATTTGCTGTGTTAGAAGGCTAATGGATGTTAGAAAGCCTTTGGAAACCCTTGTCCAAGTATGTTAGCACAGCTGTAAACAGTTTTGCTGATTAGAGAAGCTATAAAACTGACCTCCCTTTGAGCTAGTTGAGAATCTGGAGCATTACATTTGTTGGTTCCATTCAACTCTCAAAATGGCCAGAAAAAGTGAACTTTCATGTGAAACTCGACAGTCTATTCTTCTTAGAAATGAAGGATATTCCATGCGAGAAATTGCCAAGAAACTAAAGATTTCCTACAACAGTGTGTACTTCTCCCTTCAGAGCAGAGCACAAACAGGCTGCAACCAGAGTAGAAAGAGAATTATGAGGCGTCGCTGCACAACTGAGCAACAAGACAAGTACATTAGAGTCTCTAGTTTGAGAAATCGACGCCTTAGGCTAAGTTCACATTTCCGTTGATTTGTATCAGTCACATGCGTCGCTTGACGCATGTGACTGATGCGCTGTTCAACGCTGTACAACGGATGACAAAGAACAGAATTCTTTGTCGGATTCCGTTGTGTGCGGGGGGCGGAGTTCGGGGGCAGAGCCGAGCGGGGGGCGGGGCCAGGCGCTGAGGATGTCAGTGGAAGTGCTGCGGTCTGCATGGCTGGGGACAGGTGAGTGTATCTGTGAGTGAGTGAGTGTGTGTATGTGCATGTATGTATGTATGTATGTATGTATGTATGTATGTATGTATGTATGTATGTGTGTGCACATGCAAAGTGCGGGAGGGGGCGGAGCCGAGCGGGGGGCGGGGCCAGGCGCTGAGGATGTCAGTGGAAGTGCTGCGGTCTGCATGGCTGGGGACAGGTGAGTGTATCTGTGAGTGAGTGAGTGTGTGTATGTGCATGTATGTATGTATGTATGTATGTATGTGTGTGCACATGCAAAGTGCGGGAGGGGGCGGAGCCGAGCAGGGGGCGGGGCCAGACGAGGGTGTCAGTGCTTGTCTGCATGGCTGGGGACAGGTGTGTGTGTGTGTGTGTGTGTGTGTGTGTGTACATACATGTGCGGAGTGCGGGAGGGGGCGGGGCCGAGCGGGGAAGTGTCGGCCTCCCTGCACACGTAACCAGCCTAAATATCGGGTAACAGCAAAGCACCCGATGTTTACCTTGGTTACCCGATATTTACCTTGGTTACGGGCCTACACCGCTTAGCGCTGGCTCCTTGCACCGTAACCAGGGTAAATATCGGGTAACCAACCAAAGCTGGTGACGTGTGCAGGGAGCCAGAGAGCATGCGCAGCGAAATCCGACGGATCTCGCTGCTCAAAAAACGTTACATGCTGCGTTCCTCCCGCCCGGCGGTCAGTCGTTCCACGACTGATCAGTCGGGCGGAGGGTGCAACGCAGCATCATCAGTCACAATCCGCTGCTCATACAAGTCTATGGGAGCAGCGGAATCCGCTAAACGGATTCCGCTGTTTACAAGAGCAGCGGATTGTGACTGATAGATTTTAGCGGAAATGTGAACTTAGGCTTACAGGTCAACTGGCAGCGTCATTAAATAGTATCCGCAAAACGCCAGTGTCAACGTCTACAGTGAAGAGGCGACTGCGGAATGCTGGCCTTCAGGGCAGAGTAGCAAAGAAAAGCCATATCTGAGACTAGCTAATAAAAGGAAAAGATTAATAAGGGCAAAAGAACACAGACATTGGACAGAGGAAGATTGGAAAAAAGTGTTATGGACAGACAAATCGAAGTTTGAGGTGTTTGGATCACACAGAGGAATATTTGTGAGACGCAGAACTACTGAACAGATGCTGGAAGAGTGCCTGATGCCATCTGTCAAGCATGGTGGAGGTAATGTGATGGTCTGGGATTGCTTTAGTGCTGGTACAGTGGGAGATTTGTACAAGGTAAAAGGGATTTTGAATAAGGAAGGCTGTCACTCCATTTTGCAACGCTATTCCATACCCAGTGGACAGCGCTTGATTGGAGCCAATTTCATCCTACAACAGGACAATGACCCAAAGCACTCCTCCAAATTATGCATGAACTATTTTTGGAAGAAGCAGGCAGCTGGTATTCTATCTGTAATTGAGTCACCAGCCCAGTCACCAGATTTCAACCCTATTGAGCTGTTGTGGGAGCAGCTTGACCGTATGGTACGCAAAAAATTGCCCATCAAGCCAATCCAACTTGTGGGAGGATCTTCTGGAAGCATGGGGTGAAATATCTCCAGATTACCTCCGCAAATTCACAGCTAGAATGCCAAATGTCTGGAAAGTTGGAATTGCGGCAAAGGGAGCATTCTGTGACGAAAGCAAAAGTTTGAAGGAGAAAATTATTATTTAAAGTAAAAATTATTATTTCTAACCTAGTCAATGTCTGGACTATATTTTTTATTCATTATGCAACTCATTTGATAAATAAAAGTATGATTTTTCATGGAAAAGACAAAATTGTCTGGGTGACCCCAAACTTTTGAACTGTAGAGTATGTCAGAGGACAATTGCTGCCAAGAACGATTGTCTGCAAGCTTAAAAATCTTTTCAGCTGACAAACTAGTGTTTTGCTTGTTTATCGGGAGAATGGCAGCCCGTTTACATTGTGCTCTTATCGGGAACAAAGCTTTTCCTAGAAACACACAGTATACAATAATCAGTATAAATGTACCGTTTATTTCGGACTATAAGACGCACCCTGGTTTTAGAGGAGGAAAATAGGAAAATAAAATTTTAAGCAAAAAATGTGGTCACTGCTGACACTGTTATTGGGCGAGGATCTGCTGCTGACACTATTATGAGGGTAATGTCACCTAATTCTCTACTAAGGTGCCCCATCCTGATAATGATCCTCCTGCCTTGAATATAATCCCCTTCCTTGTGTATATGTATGTATGTATGTATGTATATTATATATATATATATATATATATATATACACACACACACACATGTCCCTCATCTTGGTATAACCCGCCATCCTGGTATAGCCCCCATCCTGCAATATACCCCCATCCTGGTATATCCCCCATTCCTGCTACATAGCGCCATCCTGGTATATGCCCTCATCCTGGTATGTGTTCCCAGCCTGGTATATACTACCGTCCTGGTATATACCCCCATCCTGCTATATGGCCTCAATCCTGTGGCAAACAAAAAAAAACCCAAAACGTTTATACTCACTTTTCCTTGCTCCACGCAGTATCGCTCCTCCTCCTGTCTGTGCCAGCAACAGTGCCGCTGACCTGTGTGGAGTCGTCAACGTTCCCTGCAGCATCACGATGTCCTCCTGTCTGCCGCCCACTGATGTGTGTGGAGAGCGCGCACAGTGATGACATCATCGCTGTGCGCAGCGCTAGTCTCCACAGAAAGCAGCGGCCGGCAGACAGGAGGACATCATGATGCTGCATTCAATGGTGATGGGTGAGTATACTTATTCACTGCCCCCCGCGCTGATGATGATATGCGGTGAGCAGTGAATAGAGCCGCACATGATCAATCCAGGCTGTAGTTGCCAGAGGTGATCACGCGGTGCAACTGTTAATTATGCGCACATCCCCCGCCCATTATCCCGCCCACCTGTCAGCGCCGGCTTCAGAAGCCGAGATGATGGGCGGGAGCATGGACGTGCATATGAAATGAGCGGGCCCACGTGGTTACGGCAGGCGCTGCTACAGTCTGCGCATGCTGCCAATGACCCGCTCCACCGCAGCACCCTCATTGCCAGCAGCCATGCCCTACATTCAGACTATAAGACGCACCCCCCCCTTTTTCCACAACATTTGGGGGGAAAAGTGTCTTATAGTCCGAAAAATACGGTACCTTTTAACTCATTAATCATTACCCAAAATATAGAAAATGAGAAAAAAAGAGTGCATATGATTACAAAGTGGTGATTAAAAACTCAATTTTATTCAAACATCTAAAAAAATATGGTAGCAAAGTACCAAAAAGGAGCAGTGAATGAAAATGGCCATTAGATGGCACCGAAACATCACAAATGACTAAGGCTAGGTTCACAATTCCGTTGTTTTCCATTAGTCACATGCGTTGCTTGACAAGTGACTGATGCGTACAACGGATGACATGAATAAGAATTGTCGGACTCCGATGTAAAACGTGAGAGAGAGAACGATCAGCTGATCGTTCACAATAGCCAGCCACCTGCTTTTGAGAGCAAACAGATGATTTCCCGGCGGCCGGCTAATGAGAGCGATCAGCTGATCGCTCTCATTAGCCGGGTGATCAGCTGATCGCTAACAGCAGCCGGCCGCCGGGTGTTCAGCTGATCGCTCACAGCAGCCGGTCGCCGGGTGATCAGCTGATCGCTCACAGCAGCCGGCCGCCGGGTGATCAGCTGATCGCTCACAGCAGCCGGCCGCCGGGTGATCAGCTGATCGCTCACAGCAGCCGGCCGCCGGGTGATCAGCTGATCGCTTACGGCAGCCGGCCGCCGGGTGATCAGCTGATCGCTCACAGAAGGCGGCTGCCGGGCGATCAGCTGATCGTTCGGCCGCCGAGAGAGAGCATGCGCAGCGAAATCCTAAGGATTCCGCTGCTCAAAAAACGTTACACTCTGCGTTCCTGCCGCCCGAGAGTCAGTCATTCCACGACTGATCCGTCGGGCGGAGGATGCAATGCAAGAGCATCAGTCACAATCCGCCGCTCATAAGTATGGGAAACAACGGAATCCGCCAAACTGATTGCGTTGTTTATCAGAGCGGCGGATTGTGACTGATGCAAAACAACGGAAATGTGAACCTAGCCGAAGGCAACATGAAGACGCAATACAACACTGAATTGATAACTTCCCCCTTGAAAGAAGACAATGCTGTTGAAACACGTGTTTGGAGCAGGCACCATCACATCTATATATTTTTTCTTGTGCATACAGCACTGCATCTTTAATATATGACCCCTTCTGCAATTCAATACATTATTGATTCAATGCTGTACTACTTCATGCTGCCTTAGGCTACTTTCACACATCAGTTTTTTTCTCATCAAACACAATCCGGAAAAAAAACGGTTAAAATGGATCCGGCGCCGTATCCGTTTTATCCCCATTGATTTGTATTAGCGCCGGATTGTGCTGGATGGCATTGCATCCGGCTTTTGCTGGATCCGGCGTAATTGGCTAATGCGGCGGCCGGATGGAACGTCTCTTGTAACGTTTTTTGTCTCTGAAAAAAAAACGCATTGCGCTGGATCTACAATGGAAGACTATGCGGATCCATTTTTTTAAACTGACCATGCTCAAATTTATTGTAAAAAAACGGATCTGACAAATAAAAAAACCGGACAAAACTGATACAAAAACGGATGCGCTATAAAAAAAAAAAAAAAAAGGAAGAAGGATCCGGTGCATCCGTTTTTGCATATTCTGCGCCGGATCTGTTGCATCAGACACACGCCGGATTGTGCCTGATGCGAGAAGACTGATGTGTGAAAGTAGCCTAAAGGCCGTGATGTCGTTGGGGTCACTGAATTTGTGACGCACATATGGCCTCGTTAGCGACGGCGTTGCGTGTGAAACGTACAAGCGACCGCTAACTAGCAAAAATACTCACCTTATCGTTGCTCGTTGACACGCTGTCCAGTTCCCAAATATCGTTGCTGTTGCAGGTTGTTCGTCGTTCCAGCAGCAGCACACATCACTATATATGACACCGCAGGAACGAGGAACCTCACCATACCTGCAGCCGCCCGCAATCAGGAAGGAAGGAGGTGGGCGGGATGTTCGTCTCGCTTATCTCCTCCCCTCCGCTTCGATTGGGCGGCCACTTAATGATGTTGCTGTGATGCCGAACCGCTCCCTTAGAAAGGAGGCGGTTCGCCGGTCACAGCGACGTCGCTAGGCAGGTAAGAAGTGTGACCGGGACTAGCGATGATGTGCGCCATGGGCAGCGATTTGCCCGTGACGCACAACCGATGGGGGCGTGTAAAGCAGCCTTAAGTCATTTCTTATGTTCTGGTGCCATCTACTGGCCATGTTCATGCAGTGATACTTTTTGAACGTTTTGGTATATTGCTACCATGAATTTATTGGTTGTTTGAATACAATTGAGTTTTTAATCATCAATTTATAGTCATATGTAATTTTTTTCTTGTTTTCTATGCCCAATCTCAGTTTACTAGCCACATTTGTTTACAGTGTTTTTGCCTTGTTTATATATTCATTTATACCCATATAGTCCATGGCCCTAACTATTTTTCATAAGAATATTTCTTACAAGATTTCTTACAAGATAAGTTTTCCAGTTAATCCATCTTGGTAGGGAATATTCATGCAAAGATTCTCCAATATGTCCTTCCATGGAAATGGTCCTGGGCACAGCTGAAGAACCCGATGAGCTGCCAACAATCCATGAGAACCAGTTCCTAAGGCTTGTAGGAAGAGACGGCCAACTCTGTCATAGTCGTAGAGATGTGAGCTCGCCATTATGGTTTCTAAGATTAATTTGGGGGAAAAAAAAAAATACAATTAAAATTCAACATCTAGCGGATGTGCCATCTAAAAGTACTTTCCTTTATGTGGAAAGAATAAATAACATTGCTTGCAGTTTCTTTTCTCTATGAATATACTTCTAACTTCTACTAAAAATCTTGAAAAAGGCTTTAACCCCTTCATGACCAATCACGTACTAGTATGTCATTGGTTTTGTTCATGCAGTAATCGCAGGTTCCAACGGCATTGCCTGCGGTAATCCTCGCACTGGTCAGCTAATCTGATCAGCAGACGTGTGGCTAACAGGCGTGGGTGGATCAGAGATGTAATTTAAAGTGCCTTGGCGGGGATCACGCTGTTCTCCGCAACCACCGAAGGCCCTGTGACGCGACCACGGGGTGTCGATGTTTTACCATGGCAGCGTGGGGTCAGATGACCCCTGACGCTGTCATGAGTGTTCCTGTGCGAGTCGGCACTCCGCAGGTTTGTCTGACGAAGCGCAACGATAGGCATTGGGTATCTATGCTGATCACTCAGTCTTATTTTCAACTTTATGCCTAACGTTGCCCGGGAGAGTAGCTGTCACTGTCTCTCTCCCAGTCTCTGTCTGTGTGTATCTGTCTGTCTGTCTCTTTCCTTGTCTGTCTCTGTATCAGTCCGTCCGTCTCTTTCCCCGTCCGTCCGTCCCTTTCCCCGTCCGTCCGTCCCTTTCCCCGTCCGTCCGTCCCTTTCCCCGTCCGTCCGTCCCTTTCCCCGTCCGTCCGTCCCTTTCCCCGTCCGTCCGTCCCTTTCCCCGTACGTCCGTCCGTCCCTTTCCCCGTCCGTCCGTCCCTTTCCCCGTCCGTCCGTCCGTCCCTTTCCCCGTCCGTCCCTTTCCCCGTCCGTCCGTCTCTTTCCCCGTCCGTCTCTTTCCCCGTCCGTCTCTTTCCCCGTCCGTCCGTCTCTTTCCCCGTCTGTCTCTATCCATCTCCCCACTGACATCATATTACCTCACACATAAGCTACTTATACTGTGACTGTCCTTTGTTCCTTTAGCAACCAATCACAGCTGCTACTAATAACCAGTAGTTCCAGGCTCCATTCACTTTAATTTAGACAGGTTTTCTGGAGTATAACTGTAAAGCGCGGGGTTAAATTTACCAGTCAAAACATAGTCTACAACGTTCCCTGGGTCACATGGGGTGTCTGTGCAAAATTTAGTGATTGTAAATGCGACGGTGCGGATTCCTTTAGCGGACATACACACATACATACACACGCATACATACACATACACTCAGCTTTATATATTAGACTAGCTGTAGTACCCAGGCGTTGACCAGGATAGTAACTGTCTCTCTCCGTCTATTTCTGATGTCTGTCTCTGTCTGACTGTATCAGTCTCTCTGTCTGTCTCTCTCTTTCCACTGTCTCTTTCCCTGTCTGTGTCTCTCTGCCTCTGTATGTCTCTTTGACTGTCTCTCTGTCTCTTTCTGTCTCTCTCTATCCGTCTCTCCACCATCATATTACCTCACACATATGCTTCTTATACTAACAATGTCTTTCGTTCCTATAGCACCAATTAAAGCTCCTATTAATAACCTAATAGCTTGCATCTCCATTGACTTTTAATGGAGGCAGATTATTTTGGAGTGTAACTAAAGCGCGGGGTTTAATTTTCCTGTCAAAACTTAGTTTATGACGTTCCCTGAGTCACATGCAGTGTCTGTGCAAAATTTTGTGATGGTAAGGCTGGGGCCACATGGGGAATACTGCGATCCCCTCGCATGACACTCGGCTCACGCTGGCAGTACAGCAGAGCAGAGTGTCATGCTAGTGTCCCTGCGACTGAGGTCCAACTGTGCGAGCGGACCTCAGCTGCGGGGGGCGGGTCAGCACTGAGGAGGTGAGGGCCAGCGCTGAGGAGGTGAGGGCCAGCGCTGAGGAGGGGCGGGCCAGTGCTGCGGAGGAGAGGGATTTCTCTCCCTCTCTCCTCCGTAGCCGGCTATTGCGATTCTCGCTCTGCACTTGCGGTACACCAGTGTACCGCGAGTGCAGTACGATTTTTTTCTCGCCCCATACACTTGAATGGGTGCGAGAGAAAGAGTCTCGCATTGCACCCCCAGCATGCTGCGATTGTTTTCTGGGTCCGATTAGGGCTGAGAAAATAATCGCTCATGTGCGCTGACACACAGGCTAAAATTGGTCCGAGTGGAATAGGATGTTTTATCGCACTCCACTCGCACCGTTTTTCTTGCGGTGTGGCTTAGGCCTAAATGCATCGGTGCGCATTCCTTTAGCGAACATACACACAAATATACTCAGCTTTATATATTAGATTGAGCTTCTAGCTTTCCTTTGCCTCCTATAGTCGCACGTGCTCCACTGCACATTTTTTGCATGCTAGTTCCTCCTTCCAGTGAGGCCTCTTTAGGGTATTAACCCTTTCAATCATACCATGCTGGATCTCCATTGTATTGGTGAGACCCTCAAATGAGGGAGCCTGCTATCTATTTAGCTGCCTTGCATTTGGGATTAACTTACCTTGCTTTGGTTGTATGGTCCTCTCTTACTATTGTGGTCTGTATAGATGTGTACTTAAAGGTCACACACAGCGACAACGACGTCGCTGCTACGTCACCATTTTCTGTGACGTAGCTGCGACGTCCCGTCGCTGTGTGTGACATCCAGCAATGACCTGGCCCCTGCTGTGTGGTCGCCGCTCGTTGCTGAATGTCCTGCTTCGTTTTTTGCTCGTCGCTCTCTCGCTGTGAAGCACACATCGCTGTGTGTGACAGCGAGAGAGCGACGAACTGAAGCGAGCAGGGAGCAGGAGCCGGCGTCTGGCAGCCTGCGGTAAGCTGTAACCACGGTAAACATCGGGTAACCAAGAAGCCCTTTCCTTGGTTACCCGATATTTATATTAGTTACTAGCACCGCGCTCTCACGCTGCCAGTGCCGGCTCCCTGCTCCCTTCACACGTAGCTGGAGTACACATCGGGTTAATTACCCGATGTGTACTCCAGCTACGTGAGCAGGGAGCCGGCACTGGCAGCGTGAGAGCACACTGCTTAGCGCTGGCTCCCTGCACACGTAACCGGAGCCGGAGCACACATCGGGTAATAAACCCGATGTGTACCCTGGCTAGGAGAGCAGGGAGCCAGCGCTAAGCGTGTGCGTTGGTAACCAAGGTAAATATCGGGTAATGGTTACCCGATATTTACCTTAGTTACCAAGTGCAGCATGGCTTCCACAGCGACGCATGTCGTTATGATCGCTGCTGCATCTGCTGTGTTTGACAGCTAACCAGCGATCATAACAGTGACTTACTAGGTCGCTGTTGCGTCACAGAAAATGGTGACGTAACAGCGACGTCGTTGTCGCTATGTGTGAACCCAGCTTAAGACTAGTGTGTCTCTGTATCTTATCTTAATATGAATTTTATTGCATGCTATCAATCAGATGATATTATTGTAGACCATTTGTTACTAGGGGAACTTGATTTTCTTTATCTCAGAATCACTTGCTATACAGGGTGTCAGCTTTTTGTGTGTTATTAATAGGTCTATTGTTGATATTTAATAAAATTGTTATATTTTATGTATAAATATGATGTTCACATCTTTATATGCAGAGCCCTTTCCTTCAAAATTCTTCACGTTTTCTAATGTGACCGAGCACTGCGACTTTAGGATATAGCAGAGCTGGATCGCCGTGGGACATTATGGTGTGGAGTGGATTACATTGGACCTGAAGAGGTGTTTTGGGGGTTAATAAATTGGAGAAAGAGGATGTTTGTTTTTTTAATGGAATTTTCTCTGTGTTTATTTCTTTTTACTTACAGTACATGATTAG
The DNA here is from genome assembly GCF_048569485.1 of Anomaloglossus baeobatrachus. NCBI lineage: Eukaryota > Metazoa > Chordata > Amphibia > Anura > Aromobatidae > Anomaloglossus > Anomaloglossus baeobatrachus. Next base: position 307,257,815 of record NC_134354.1, read on the forward strand.
TAATAGGGTGGTCTCATAGACCCCTACCCATTACTAATCCAGAGCTTCGTGGCAGCTGTGACTTTCTGATAAAATCAGAGCTCTCATTAACCCCTTTTAATGAGTGCATTTGATACCAGAGAGAGGCTGCCTTCTTGTGGCTGGTGGACACAATTTGTGTGTTATGTACCTTCATTTTATAAGTATATTCTATACACACTAACAGTAATGCAGTCCTAATTTCATATATTCAATGTTTGCAAGCATCTTAGCACTTAAAGGGAATCTGTCACCAGGTTTTTGCCACCTAATCTGAGAGCAACATAATGTAGGGGAAGAGATCCTGATTCCACTTACTGGGTTGCTTAGTGTAGTTTTGATGAAATTACAGATTAATCAGCAGTAGATTATCATTAGAGGACTACTTGATGTGCTGTATGCTAGTCCAGCATATTCATGAGTTCTGTATAACTGGTAGATCTGCAGCAGAGAAAACATTTCTCCAAATGACAGCAAACAGCTTAGTAAGTGACACATCGCTGGAATTAGGGTCTCTGTCTCTACATTATGCTGCTCTCAGATGGGGTAGCAAAAACCTGGTGAAAAATTGCCTTCAATGATATGGCACAGTTTAACATGGATCCAGTAAATAAAAAATAAAAACATAAACAAAAACGTTCCAGGAGCAGTCTTTCAATATTGCAACAGGGGCTGCATACTGTTCGTGCTACTGTGAGCAGCCTGCATGGCTTAGAAACGCCACCATGGCCTGCAACGTCTCTGGACTTGTCCCATATGTGCTCAGCGAGAGACCTCTTTACTCAGCAATTGCAAAGGGAGCAGTCAGTAGCGGATCTTGACAATCTAGGTGTCCACATAAATTCAGCGTAGCAGAACAGTCTTCAGACAACCATTAGAGCCTCGCTGATAGCAGCTAAGGTGTGTAGGTTTATAATCAATATTGAAGACTTTTCTATTTTATATCATTTACATATCATTGACATTGTCTATCGATTCTCAGATTTTTTATAATTCTATGACTTTTTTTCTGTTGCTATTTCATTGTTGAGAAGTGTGTTAAATGAAGGCTGTTGCAGAATCTTAAGGATTAGAGCTGAGCGGATTGCTCATAATCCGGGTCCGGCGGATCCGTCGCAGGTTGTGAAAGAAGTCCAGATCCGATCCGGACAAATGTAAGTCAATGAGGAGGGAGAAGAGGGGGAAGAGGAAAAGGAGGGGTAGGAGGGGGAGAGGGGAGAGGGGAAAAAAAACAAAAAAAAAACCCGAACCCGAATCATGCAGCCGGATTCCCGGGTCCAGGTCGGACCCGGATCGGACCCTGAAACCGCGCGGATCCGGACTTTTACAGTTCGGGTCCGCTCAACACTATTAAGGATACGTGCACACCTCGTCTTTATCAGGCAGGTCCACCTGAAAATGCAATCAGAAGATGCTCAAAAGAATTGAATTCCTATGTAAGAGGGATTTGCTGTGCACATGTTCAGTCTTGTGAACAGCTTTTAACTGCTTCAGGTCTCTAAAGATGCCATGCGGTGATAACTGAGCAGACCATTCAGGAGATGTTTTCAGCGCTAAAGACACTAAACTATTACAAGTCAATGGGAAGGTTGAAATCTTGCCCAGGAGTCTTTTAAAATGGCTTGCAAGTGTTTTTAGTTGAAAAATGCTAGTGGTTTCTTCATTAGTGACTTTTCCAAGCAAA